>NC_137702.1:17251283-17851283 GCF_964034855.1 Anser brachyrhynchus | reverse complement strand
AGGTTTCCTCAGTTGAACTTAACACTTAGATAAGCAACACAGCATTTAACTCTCAATCACTTTTTAAAAAATATTTTCAATCTATATAAAACACTTAAATCATTAGCCAAGTTTTAATTCCCTGCCACACCATTAACATAGCCCTTAAATGAAGAAGAACTATTTGCAGAAAAAATAATCAAGCCATTCTTTTCAGACATGGTAGGCCGCAGCCAATGCTACAGAAATTCACTTACATTTTTTTTCAAACTTTTCCTGGCCTTTTCTTGATCTCATACAAAACCACCTTTAACTGGAAGTTTATTTTGCTTAATAATATTAAGTGTGTTGAGTGGACTCCTGAGTAAGAATTGGACTTGTGAAGCCACATTCATTCAGAAATGGGAGACACTCCTCCCCTTCCCTAGAAAATATGAGGTTGTTTTCATCTCATTTCTTCGTATTCTGGGAAGAGAGGAAATGTTTCCGGATGGAAATTTTTGGACAAATCTGTCTTTTGTTAGAACTTTATATTTTCATGGAATCAAGCCAATTTCAACTAAACTGTCCTTGGGAAATATTTCTCAGGTCTAGCAAGAAATTTCTGGTCAAAACACAGCTGAGACCTCCCCTCTTTGCCCTATCTTTTGGATAATGTAGACATTTCCTCTTTTATGGGTGCTCTCAGACAAGTGTTCAGGATATGTTTTTGTAATGCCTTCATCTTCCTGGTGAAGGCATTAACTACCAGTATGATCGCTGTCACAGGATCACTAATTCCTTCCTTGTTTTTCATTTAGTTGCTAACTGGCTCAGGAAGATAGCAGGCAAGTGGACAAACATTGCTTTTATTCTTCCGATGAACAGACTTACCTTCTCATGCTGCTATTTAACATCAATAAATACTAAGAGCACCTGGAGCCTTTCTTTCTGAGAGCAAACCACCGCACTGTGGAGGTCTTCAAGACCCACCTGGTTCATCTCAGCTTTCCCCCCCCCCCCCCTTCCCTACCCTTTGTGACCAGCTACAAATGGCTCTAGGAGTGTTGGGGGGCAGGGAAACACGGCAGGCTGCCAAGCCCGGCTCACCCACCTCCCGAGGGGAGACGTGCCCTTGAACAGAAGAGCCGAGAGCCATGTCTGGAGCTAAGTGACACTCACGTCAGTTTTGTAAGAGGTCAGGGAAATTTTTGGAAAAAAAAAAAAAAAAAGGCTATGAATGTCATAGAAGGAAAGCCTGTAATACAGTTATTAGGGCCAATTGGCTGAGACAGCATTGTCTGGACAGGACAGCGTACTCCCAGACCCATTATGCTCTAAAAAGAAGCGCTCTGGCCAAAATCAGACTGCACCACTTGAATAACGTTTCTTAAATTATCATAGAAAAAAGATGTTTAAAACAGTATGTGTAAGTTATTAGGGGTATGGAAGCCTAAGCAAAGGCTAGAGACATTTTATACTGCCTTCAGGTGAACTGGTATAAGGGGAAAGCTCTTAAAATTCATTATACAGGCAAAATAGTCATGGCCAAGCACAAAAAGCTATGCTGAAAGCAGAGTAAAAGTGCTTCTGGGAAGAAAAACAAATATATTTAAATTAACTAGGTTAAAAAAAGAAAAAAAAAAAGAAAAGAAAAGGCATTTGTTTTTTCTAGACAATTATGGTAGCCTTTCTTACACAGAGTTATGAAAGATACAGTTAAGTGACCTGTCAGCTGTTTATACCAAACCCAGTTTAGCCATATGCAGCACATCTGACACAGTTTAGGGCACAAGATCAGGATCCGAGCAGCACAAGCTTACGCAGGTCACCACGTCCTCCTCCTCCCCTTGTCCCCAGGATCCTGGTGGAAAACAAAGAACTGAAGTGCCACGAGGTCAGACCCGTCCTGTGCCGACACTGTCCAAACACAGAGCAAAGCTCCCCTGCCGTGCAGCAGCAACGAAGGGGACCTGATAATATTTGTTCAACAGCAAGTGGAGGCTGCCTCAGGAGGAAATGATTTCAGAGGTATGAGAAACTTGGGAATACAAACCAAAAAAGCCCTTCTACATGAGGCCGTGGTCCTTGGCACTGCCACCATGGAGTGACAGTGATGCCACAGTGTCATGGTGGGAGGCCACAGTCAGAGGTCACAGCAGCATCACAATGCGCATGACGATCGCCCCAGCAAACCCACGGTATAAGGGGATCTGCACCACCTTCTATACACATCTCATAGGACATCCAGTACCGGACAGCAAGTTGAGCCTACCTGCCCAAGGGTCAGGCAACAGGCACGTGTGGTCCAGGGAACACAGTGAGAACCAGAAAAGAGACCTGCAGCATGCCACCTCATAGCAGTGCAGCTGATCTCAGCAGCCATTAGCAGCTCACAGTGCACCTGACAGCCTAACCACAGAACATGTGTGGATTTAAATTAAATTTGAATCACATACATTGGTTTCTGACAGCTATTCCAGGTGCCTGGAGACGGCAGGCAGCTCCCAGACGTGGGCAGAAGAGCCGAATTCTCTGCTGCCTGCTCCTCTTCCCCTGCTTCTCCTCACTCCCCTCTCCTCCCCCGGAGCTTTCAGCAGGCACAAAAACCCAAAACGTTTCCTAGAAATGCTGTGCAGAGCAGACACAATCTTCACAGCCAGCTTTCACGCCTCAGCTCACCGCCTTTCAAAGAGTGCCACAACCACTCTTGGCAGTGGCATCGATGCACATCACTGCAAGTGGCAGAGGAAACCCAGAAATCCCTCTTTTCAGGTGGGGATGTTTTGGGAGGAAGTTACAGGAAAGGGTATTGCATTGCGAGTTTGTTTGTCCTGTACTGCCAGTGGATATATGTTGTTAGACATTGCCATATGGAAAAGCCGTATCTTGAGTCTGTAAGGTGTTGACTGGCCAGTGGCAGCCGGGCAGGCCTCGCAAGGACCAGGCCAATGTGTTTACTTCCACCTGGGGCTATTGTTCATTAAACGCACTTATGCATAGATTTCTTCCATATTTAAATACCCACAGCTCTGTCCCTTGCTTGTGTGTTAATGGGTAACTGCCTGAAGTCAAGAGTAGTCTGAAGCTGTAAGTGCTTCCGCAATTGCAGGAGAAATATCTCGTCAGCCTTGTGCTAATGGCTGAACACACTCCCAAATGGCAGCTCCATGTCGTCAGCTCTCCCACCTCTTCTGTTCATGCAGTGCTTCATTAATTATTGCTATTTATATTGTCATGGTGACCGGAGGCTTCTGCGGGGAGCAAGTTTTGTGGCCTAGAAGCTAAGAAAAACACAGACCTTCACGTGAAGGGTTTCCTGTTAGATAAAAGGTAAAACACAGAAGAGAAGCAAAGCATCAGTGGCACGGCATTGTGCAGAGGGAAAAAAATGACAAGCAGGCAGAGTCGAGGATGGAGCAAAAGGAGAAATATGAGGAAGAGAAGTAACAGAGTGAGGAAGTAAGGAGGCAGCGTAGGAAAAGGAGAAAAAAGGAAACAGAGTAAAGGAAGGATGGCAACAAAAAGACTGTCCAGGAACAGGGAGAAACAGAGAAGGCACATTTGGGCAAACAACCCCTGAGCGTGAGCAGCCATCAGAGGACAGCAGACGGTGCCCAGACTCCTGGCTGTGCTCGGCCAAGGCTGAGGGCAGCCAGGCAGGGAGCACAGAGGGGGGATGCAACCCTGGCTGCCCCGGCTGGGCCCCGGGACAGGTTGGCAGGGACACCTCATGTCTCCGCTTCCCGCCCACCCTCCCCCTTCTCTGCTTTCCATCTCTTTCCCCTACTTTTCATTTTCTTTGTTTTTCACTACCATTCCCTATTTCCTTCCAGCCCTGTTTCTAATCCCCCACTTTTCTTGTCTTTTATTTTTCAGCCTTTTTTCCCTGCCCTTTCCCTTCCCCCTGGCAGCAGAAGAGCCCAACTGAGTTTTGATCACTTTATCAAAGAGTTTTCCCCCCAGAATGGTGCCAGCTCAGTTCTGACCAGGAAAGTTAGACCTCAACAACCTCAAGGAAACAATTTAGAAGTGTCACTCCCAGCAACAGGGAAAAAAAGCAGATGATGTGTTTTAAATTGTGGGTGACTTCTCTCCACCTGAGGGTGCCTGTAGTTAGGTGTTCAGTTCCTGCAATGCTGAGCTTAGGCGACTCGCTCTGCTCCAAGCTCATGACCAAAGTTGCCAAGGGGTTTGAAGGAAAAGGCCTGTTTAGCTTTTTACAGATGCATTTCTGTCAGAGATTAACTAAATGTGTTTTTGATAAAATCCACATGAGGGGCCCTGAGCATTGTAGACATTTTCCTATGAGAACAACAGATGTTCCAGCTGCTGGGAACATCTGGAAGAGCTCCCCATCTCGCAGAGCAGACCTTTCAGCACCACCAGCCAAGATAACCATGCAAGTCCCTACGTGGAGCTTCCAGGCTGAGGCACTGCTCAGAGTCTTCAGGAGCACTGCGTCAGCAGGTGACATCTGTAAGTGAGCCCCATGCTTTTGTCATCTCCTATGTTACTGAGGCACGTGGGCAGCAAAACCACTGGAATCCACAAGTCTGACCTCTTTTCAGCTCATTTGCAAACCAGCTGAAAGAGACTTGCTAAAGAGTGCTGTAAGAAATCCCATGTTTTTGGAGTCCCTGTGCTCTAACCTAGGGCATAAGGGGACACTGAGGTTTAAATGAGATTTGTGGTGAGTGTGGTGCATTGTTAGAAGGTAATTGTCACCTTCTGGGCTCTAGAAGAAGCTGGAAGAATTACATGGGGGGCTCCATAAGTAGGTGGAAAAAAATCATTATGTGTTACTGGCGGGAAACCACATCAGGCTGGGGAGAAATGGCTTCTTCCCCAGGCAGCCCCGCAGAAGACGGGAACAGGGCTAGAAGGACCCTTGGTCTGAAAGAGCGTGGCCAGCCTTGAACCATACAGGTCAGGTACAAGAGGGCACAACTCTGTGATTGTTGCAGACCACTTGCACTAAGAGAAAGGTTTTCTGTTATGAGCCTGGTTAAGGGCTGCTTTGCGCTGCTGGCCACTGAGTTCCTACATCATGTAAGGGCCAGCAGCACTCACTTTGACAACCCCCAGAAATTTTCTTCCTAAGGGAAGGAGGCAAGCCTGTGGTCTACCTCCTGTCTGATCCAACTACTACTACTTTAGGAATCCAACCTAGCTGTGACTCAGAAGACCCAAAAAGGAACCATTTTTCCCCAACATACTCAGCAGACAGAGCTGTGCACCTACAGAGGATGATTCAGAGAATCTCAGATGTCTAAAGCACTTCGATTTTTGGAAAATCTTCCCAAGTTGCCTGTAATAGTAAAGCTTGCTGTAGCTGCCTAAACTATCTATGGCTTTAACTAGAGGACAGTGGGGAGAAATAAGGACTGAGTCACTTGGTAGCATTGGAATAAGATGAAAATTTCAGGACTACACCTTAAATAACCTAAAATAGCAATTTGTCTGGCTTTTAGAGGGTTTTGAATGTACAGAAAACCTGAAAATTTGGTTAACCAAAAATTTGGTTAACCAATTTGTAAAAGCAGAAACTATTTCTGTCCTCTCAGATATCAATGCTGTCATTCAATCAGAAAGAAACTGTCCAGAGTAAAGCATTTTATAATGAAGAGTGTAATCACATCATAATAGGCCAGAATTGTGAGAATGCTAATAAAACAAAATGCCTTTGGTTTGCAGCCAAAAACATGCAAAGGGGAGACTAGGAGAACTTTATGAAAGGTATGCAAGCTTAGACAGCAAGAAGCTACATTATGATGCTTGAAAAGCTTTTCATAGCCATGTCTTCGTTCATCTAGCTCTTGAATAGTTGCTTGCCACACTTGTTTCAGCATTTTTGGAACAGCAGCAACAATCTCATTTCTTTTTGAATTCCTGGACTCTGACATTGCCTCACAGTTACTAAGGGAAAAAAAATGACTTCCAAAAAACTGCAGCTGTGCAGACTAACTGTTTTTCCATTTGCTTCTCTTCTGGTTGAGACACAATGCTAGCACAATAGCACCTAGACGTGGCAGAGACTGCAAGCACTAGCATAGGACAAATGAGTTTTTTTTCCTTCGAGTACATTAAAACAAAACCCTTTAGTAGCCTGCACTAATTCTAGCTGTCTGGCTTCATGTTATTTGTCTATCATAAATTTTCACACCACCATCCCCTGCATTTCCTAAATGAGAAGTACTATAACACAATATGTATTGTAAAGAGTATGTATGCATTGTAAACTAAAATCCAAATAAGCACCAAAGGGTTTCTAATGATGAAACTTGAAATGGTTTTGAAGACTATAGCGTAGTAGATTACATATGTTATATAATTCAGTACTCCTGACTCACTTCATTTCTATGCACTGCATACATTAATAGTCTGAATTTAAAGAAACTTTAACTTTCACAGTTGATTCGTCTGTCTTCTGTGAAACATGAATCCTGAATTTCTTTCTTTTACCAGAAATAGACATTGGGTTCTGTCCAATAGACAGCTTAGGTGTGCATAAGTAAGTTTAGCAGCACAGTCTGAATCTAAAGCCTGAAACCTATTCATCAGAAATTCCTAGTCTCACTCCTAATGGGAAACCCTATTTTTTGGTATGTATGCAGTCATTCCACACACACACACACCAAAAAAAAAATAAAAATGTAATCCCTATTTGCTGTTTCATAAACTTAAATCCCCAAATGAAATACCAAAGACTGGCTACATTTTAAAACTGATGATAGAGTAATAAGAAATCCTTTGGTAGCTCACTGGTTTAAAAGCAGGAGAAGTCATTAGAGACCTAAAGTAATTTAATTCCATTATATTTTCTCTTGGTTTGGTTCTCCAGGTTAGCTATGTGAACAGGTGCTATTGACTGGACTGTTCTTTCTTTAGAGCAAAGATTTGACTGTTGAATTTCTTTCCATAGGCACAGTTTTGCATTGCTTTTGATGTGACAGCAAAACTCAGCATATCACCTAAATTGATCCAATCTCAGCATAGCCTACTATCCAGTCTGCAGCAGAAGGAAGAAGATCTGCTTGGAAAAAAAATAAAGACAAAAACATGAGGATGATAAAAACACAGAATAGTTTCTACAGAAGCTGAGAGATGATGCAATGTAAGAGCAGTTAGTTAATTTGGAGGAAACTGGGCTGGTGGGACAGACTCATAAGAAAACTTGGGCTAGAGGGGACCTCAGGAGGTCCCTTTCCAAGCTCCAGTGAAAAGCAGGTCAGCTGTGGAGTCAGACCAGGTTGCAAAGGGCTTGATCCAGTCCCATATGACGCAGGTATGACCAGATGGCATTTGGAAGGTGACTAGTTCTGGAGTAGTCACTGTTTCACACAGCTTGAGAGCTATTCAAATCATCTGATGCAATTTTAAAGCAAAAGGACGAGTTTTTCATAGAACCTATAAAATACAGAATAATTTGCAACAATATACTGGGGAATTGTAAAATATGAAATATTTATTGATTAGTCATATTAATGGAAGAAAGGTTATTCACTGATTACAAACTATAAATAAAGGCAAGTCAATACGGTCGTCATTATTCTACAGTACCATATTATCTGGTAGTGTATCTCCTAATGTGCCAGCAAAATCAGCCCAAGTGACAATAAAACATGAACCCTGCGATGTGAACAAAAGAAAAATCCTGATAAGAATTGCTGGCAGAAAGAAGCTACAAATTCAAGTACCTGCAACATCTTCTGTTCTGAACTAAAAGCCGCTTTCAAGGCAGAAATGCAATAGCTAACACCATCACAATACTTGTGTTTTGAAGGGGTTTGGTTGCAAGGATACTTCTCTGCTTGTTAGCAGACAAACCCTGCTTGGATGAGAACAGACCCCAGGACCATACCCGAGGGAAAGTCCATTTTATCTCTCCAAGTTATTACAGAACTTGCATTAGCTCACACATTAGCTCATACAAAGCTTTAACAAATATATATTTTTAAGGGCTTAGTGTGTTTGCAAAAGTATTATTTATGATGTCTGCTTATAAAACTGTGCAATAACCTGCCAAGGGAAATTTCAGAAATATTCTGAGTCATCTGCATCGAGGTCATGAAATGGAGAAAGCCTTTGAAATGAATTACCAGTTTCTGGGACGGCAGAAGTAACCAACACCCGCCACACACACACACAAACACAAACACACACCCCAACAACCAAAGTCTTTCCCATCACTCGCTATTGTTTTCCTGTCATTGTCACAGAACCACATTGATTATTGACTCAGGCTGGCTGTATTGATGAGAGAAAAGACCGCTATATACAGCATGTCAAAACTTGGCATTTCTGATTTTCAGAGAATTTTGATGCTTTCAATTTGCATTCAGTTTGGTTTTGTTGTGATTCAAGTAAAAATAGACTTTCAATTTCCCATAGACTACAAGTTCTGTTGAAAAAGATTCAGAAATATCAACATCAGGAATAAATAAAAAAAAAAAATAGTGACCGGGATCAGCAGCTCTTGAAATATTGGTTTCATCATTTTGTTGCTATGGCCATGCAGTAATGATGCAACTCTACACTCTCTCATAACAAGACTTGCTACAGAAAAAGTAGTAAATTAACTTTCCTGTTCACATTCATGTGTCCATCTACATCTCACAAAGTTAGATCTTTTGTAATATAGATCGAGAAATTGTATGTTTTCACATACAATTTAATGTTACACAGTATCTATATATCACAGGTTTCCTGATTAAAATACATTTCATATACCCCTTTACAAAGATACTGAACCACCTTCTAACAACATTCCCCCAGTCTTAACAGATATAAATGGGCTGACAAAATTATCCACTTTTCAGTAGTTGCATGGTTAACTTGCACACGGAAATTAATTCCCTTGTCTGTGAAGCTAACAGAAATAAGCACCTCGAAGTATATGAAAAAAATGAATTAACCTTCTGAGCACCACATACATATTTATAAAACGCTAGGAACTAAATAAAATGCTTATAGGGACTCATTCCACCAACATGTGGAAGGTAACCAGAGCAGGGAAAATCCTTTAATTCTTTAATTTGTTCAATGCTTGAGCATATCCTGCTTGAATACACCTACTTTAAATATAATGGAGATAAAATTATCACACACCAGTAGCAACACAGGACTGTTTACCTTGAAAGAGAACTTTGCAAAGCTGTGAACTATTATCTTCTGTTCTCCTCAGTGTTTTGGCACTTACCTGGTGACTCACTGATTATACATGTAAACATGTATTAATCTATTATATCAGAGTGTATGCAAATAGTGTTTCTTTTTCTCTAAGTTGCTATTAAACACAGCATGTAAAGGTCACTATGGCCCTAGAAAAAACATCCAGAGATCTGCCCAGGCCTGTGGAATATCATGAGCATCATGTAATCATATCAGAGTTAAACTCTGCCTTCTAGAATAAACACTTTTAAAAACTTTTTTTCAAATGTAAGCAAAGTTTCCTATGTTTCTTCTTTTCTATAAACATTAATGGCAGCTATAAATACTCCTGGCAACTCATGATTCAGAAGCACTACTTATCCAAACATTATCTTGAATATTTGACCAGGGTTAACAGTCAGGTAAGAGCCTGAAGATACTGTGCTTCCCCAGTACAAGAAAACAGAAATTAAAGAGTCAGGATTTGCTCTTAGATCTAAACACAGAAGGAAATATCTGCCTTTGAATTTCTTCTTCAAACTGAAAGTAAATCCTCACACACACACACACACACACACACAAAAAAAAAAAAAAAAAAAAAAAGAAGCACCCCTTTGGAGATATATGACCGCTTCAGCCTCAGCTATACTGAGCTCCACACCAAAAAAGAGCTGGGAGCAGGGACAGGCTACAAGGGAGGGAGACTTGGAACCATGACCCCTGCTGCAGGGATGGTGCCAGGAAGGCTGCAGCTCACTTTGGGCTGATACTTGTAAGGGATGTCAAGGGCCGCAACCAGAATTTCAACAACTACATGAGCAGTAAAAGGCTGAACAAGGAAAATGTAAGGGTAGTTGATGTAGATGGGAATGAGGTACTCAATGTCTTGTCTCACAACTCACCAGGAAGGTCTCACAGGCCTCCGGGCTTAGAAACAGGGCTCAAATCTACCAATGGTGCAAGAGGATCAAGTCAAGGTTTCTTGAGAAAGCTTGGTCTATACAAATCCATGGGACACGATAGGTTGCATCCACTGGTGCTGAGAGCGCTGGCTGGTGTCCCTGCAAGGCCAGTCTATCATCTTTAACAGGTCATGGAGGTCAGAGGAGGACCCAGACAACTGAAAAGGCAAATGTTACTCCCAGTAAATGGTTTATCCACCTGCAAAAAGGACGAGTAGAATGGGAAAAGTACAGGTCAATCATCCTCACTTCAGTCCCTGGAAAGCCATGGAGTGGGCCCTCTTGTAGCACATTTCTGGGAATGGAAAGGAGGGAAACCAAGGAGACCGGGAACAGCATGCCCTGACCAAACTGATTGCCTCCTGTGCTAAAATGCTTACATTTGTGAATGGAAGGAGGGCAGGGATGTTCTCCTGTCTTAAAGGATCCATTCCTGTCTCAAAGGTTTCTGTGGTGCGGTACCACAGGGTCTGTCATAGTCTTTAATATCTGTATCAGTGACCTGGGAGAGCAGGCAAAGTACTCAGCTGTCTGAATATGTGGGTGAGAAGACGGAACCAGGCCCTTCTCAGTGGTGCATGGCAGGGAGAATAAAGACAACCAGCATAAATCGAAACAAGAGATATCCAGACTATATTTAAGGAGAAATTTTTTGATCACAAGATCAGTCAAGCAGGGGAGCGAGTTGTATAGAGTGGTTGCCTCGTCTTCGCCCTTGCAGGTTTTGAAGACCCAAAAAGATAAACCCCCATGAAACCTGGTCTGAATTTAGTGCTGACCCTGCTGTGAGCCAGAGAGATCTCCCAAGTCCCTTACACCTGGAGCAGTTCTATGATTTACTGGCATTCAACATAATTTATGACCAAAGCAGGCAAAAGTAATGGATTTTACCTGAAAAATTTTCCAGTTCTTAAACTACTATTGTGGCAGAAAATCTACTGTGACTACCAAAGAAGAAATTCCAGACTTTATTTTCACAGAGAAACTACTCAACTCTTTGAAAGTCAATTTTAATTCTGGTTCCAGAAAATTTCAGTTAAATATACTTAAGGAAAATGTATTTTTCATAAAGTTCCAGCTGCAAAAGCAAAAAAATATATATATTTTTTGTTATCAGTTCAGAGTGTGTGAATGTATTCATGCGTTCAGGTAGAAGAGAAACATCCCTAGGCTTTGGAAAGTTAGCAAAAGGAAATATGTTAGACATACCAAATTAACCATTTCTTTTTAGTGAAATTTTATTTTCAAAAAAGTGCAGAAGGTTTGACTGTTCTGCCAACTGGCACTAAAAATGAAGAGGAATAAAAGGAGAAAAAGAAAAAATGCAAACATTACACAGTGCACAGCAGCCATTGAACAAATTAGCCCTGGCCAAAACTCTGATGATACAAAGCTGAAGAAATATGTACAGTTAAACACAATGCAAAAAAGTATTTCAGCTCTGTGGATCTGCCCTACCAAGCCTTGGACCAGCAGAAGTTCCACTTGTTCAACAGATTTGTTGTTTGCTTACACATGCTCTGATCAGGCACAAAAGATTTAGTACGTCATTGCCAGTATATCCATCTTTCTAACAGTCATATGGCACCCACAGAAATCTTTGCAGAAGAACCATTTGCTAGAGGGACATTGAAAAAAGCTTAAAATGGCATTGATGCATCATTGAGAGCTTGACTTGAGACCAAGTTGTTTATTATGCTGCTTTTGTAAAAGTGTTCTATTTTAGCTGAGTTGCAGTCCCGAAATGAAATTATTTTGGGTGAATGAATGGTATCAGCTAAGATATCTTCTTTACTTGAGTTTATTTTAAAAAGTTTAAAACCAAGGAGTAAGCCTGACTACCTCAGCTATCTAAAATTGTCTGACATATAAGATCTAGCCAGATCTGGGGACAACCTCAGGAGACCTAGACAAACAATAAAATCCATTCAAGGGTGATGGGGCATCCCCACCAACTGGGGCACCATCCCACCAGGCCTGAGTGGGCTGAGCAGAGCAGCCAGGGTCACCCACAGCCTGGAGCTTCCCAGATGAGCCCATAGAGATAGGGAAGTCTGGGACGAGCCTGTAGTGGGGAGCAGGGCAGCGCATGGTCCAGCACAGGTGAAGGACCAAGGGTGAGGGCCTGAGCGGAAGTCAAGCTCCCGAGCAGAGGTGGAGGAACCCCCATACAAGCAGCTTTCCTTGAACACATCACAGCAGTCTGGTCCAGGGCCATGTGCCTGCACTTCATTTGAAGCGTGTCCCTGCGAAACACTCTCCTGTCTGAAGCGCAAAAAAAGTCCAAGCATGGAAGTTAGGAAATCCTAACATTTCAAGTGTTTAACCAAATTCAGTCATGCTGACATGAACCTGAAAAATGTTTTTCAGGTTGACCTGAAACTTCTTCCAATTTGTAAGAAATCCATTATTCTTTCAGCGATACTAATAAGCATGCTTTCAGTGGCAACATCTTGTGGATTGTGTTTGGAACACCTGCGTTAGCATGGCTGCACGGCAGTCCTTTCCTAAATGCTGTGCCAATCCAAGCTAAATTACAGCTTAGACTAGCTAATTGAAAGGAAATACAATCCCATTCCTGGCTGTGCAATTTTAAATACATAGTTCAAGTGTATTAGATGATTTAAAAATAATGGCTTAAAACAGAACCAGAAAGTTTAAAACAGAACCAGAAAGTTCAACTCTTTCACAATTTTTTAAGCAATATGTCAGCATCATAGAAAAGCTGCAATCAGAAGAATGATTTTGACTTGAATTTCATTTCCTTGAGCAATATGTTGTAATGTTTAATTCAGTAATACTTCCTGTTAGAGTAGCTAGTATAAATCACCCTCATTTTGTTTATACTGTGCACAATCAACATTCTTCATACAAAACAATTCTACAAATGGGATTGAAAACAGGTGGATTTCAGTTTATTTCTTGAACTAAAGGCAATAAAACTGACTCATAAAAAAGACAAAATAAGAATAGCTTGGTCATCTCCATGGTCTTAGGAAGTCATTTCTTTTACATCATGCCTAGGGAAAAAATATTTAATTCAAGCAGTTATTCTTGAAGACTTTAGTAGGAACAACAGGCATAACTGAGTCCAGTGGCGGCTGCTACATCTGCAGCCTCCTTAAATTAAGATCTGTACAGAGAAGTGGTTTCTAAAGATGCTGTGACCAGGACTCCTTAAATATTTTTTTTATTATTTTTTAGAGATGAGAAAAAAACATCTAAATCTTATGGAGCACCATAACCTTCTTGTTCTCACCAGCTTCAAACTGGGACAGTTTTTACTTGGGTCCTGATGCAGCAGCAGACAGCTTGCTGGCTCTCAGGGAACTGCTCTTCACCACAGCCATTCTCAGCAAGGAGGGTTTGTTTTGCAAGTAATGAGAAATCCTTGCTATGAATAGCTTGCCGCATACGTACACAAGGCAAAGCCTGGGTAGGAAAAGGATATTTTTGCTCTGTTTTGCGAGGCAAAAACATCAAGGCAGGAGTTTTGACAGGCATGTCCAAGAAAACCTGGAAATACGTGTCAGCATGAAGCAGAAGGAGTATCTTCATTTTTTACTCATAGACTGCAGAACTTGAACTTGAAAAGCAGCTCTGGAAAAAATAAATAAATAAATAAATAAATAATATTGTCTTTATTGTCTTGAATGGAGTTCAGCCTGTGCATCCTATTTCCTGACACAGAGGAATGTCCACACCACAAAGCAGATTCCAGTCACCTCTTATGCTACCACCTCTGTACTCACCAGAGCTGGCTGGGGGCTTATCTAATTGATTTTTATGTATTTATTTTTTCTTAATATTCCTGTACAAAAGACATGGCAGAACATTTCAGCACATAATTTTAGTTCCCTAAAAATCTACTTAGCTTACTTAAGAGATCAGCAGAACAATGACAATGGATTTGAGGCCAAAATATGTTATAGCCCCAACCAGAGCAACCTTTATCAGGAAAGGGATTGATTTTAGAAACAGATATTACAATAGCAATTTGGATAGAAGTGACACAGCACCACTGTTCATACTGGGCGGGAGGAGGGTACAGCACACCAGGTGCGCTCACATTGCCCAGGGAGGCTGTGCCACCTCCTTCCAGAGGAGTTTTCAATCCCCAGCTGGCCGGTGCCCTTGACATCCTGGTGTTCCCCCAGAGGGGGGCCTGCTTTGAGCAGAAGGCTGGACCAGACTCCTCCTGAGGTCCCCTCCAACCTGAGATGTTCTGTGATCCTATGTTGTAGAAACAGTACTCTCTGCAGACATCAGGAAGCAAGCATGGTATGTCATCAATCTTTGAAACGGTTCAAAGACTTACTGAACCTATGCAAATATATTTCACTGCCGGAGATACGATCCGTGAAATCTATTACTATCATCACACTGACCACATGAATGGTTTCCTCATACTTACACAACTGGTGACTTAGCAAAGACTTGCGCACCATAAATTCATCTCCATGAATGAAATACCAGTATTCCTCTATTTTTCCCATGACAAAACAGTCACTGTTTAAATTTGTTAACCTATGCTGTAATGCCATGTGCACTGCTGTTGGTCATGCAGCCATTAGTATTGTGTTAGTTGTGTGTCCATTTTCATTGCAACTGGGGAAAACAAATAGCTGTATAAAGGTCAAATCCTGTTTTGCAGCAGGCCACAGCTGTGATCCAAGTAGAGATGCTTGTTTCCATTGATTTAACTAGCTTGATGCAGAAGTGTGATCTGGGGAAGCCTTCAAAAAGCACAGAGAAAAAGAAATCCTGAAAATGCAACCCAAAGAATCCTGGTCTCTGAGAGCAGAAGGAGCATCCCATGTTGACCATGGTGAAACAGAACTTGGCAGTCTGTCTTGACAGAGACACGACCATGCTGTGTGCAGCCCTGCTGCGACTCCTGTAAGTGGTCCTTCACCCACCGCAGTCCAGCACAGTGAGCACTCAGCCCTAAACCCATGGCAGAAATGCTCAGTGTTCAATATTTTTGTTAGCACCAGTGGGTATTTTTGCAAAATTATTAAATTCTGTCTCTCTGAGGATCACTGTTTCACTGCAAATAGCAAACTCATTCTCCATGATAGAGATGAGCAGAGAAGAAAGAATAATGGCATGTCTTAAGGGGAATAGCACCGAAACAGGGGGACAGCAGCTACTGCCTCCCATGTGCACTTGTTGAATTTATGCATACACCCTGCAGAAAGATTAGATATGTCAGTATTACAATAGCACCTCTGCTTTGGCTGAGGGTTTCTCCATTTAATTGCTCTGGTTTTATGATCTGCTACATTTTACAGCTTAGGGGTTTCCTCCTCTCACTAAATCCTGTTATAACCACAAGGATGTTCTAGTCCTGTAGCTCTCAGGATCTGATAGAAGAAATTGGCTTTGTAATAGCTAAATCCGTGGATAGAAAAAAAAAATAAAAAAAAATTAAAAAAAAAGCTTTGGTTCAATACTTGGGAAACCAAGACTTGTTGCAGTATATGTAGATCCCCAACAGCAGCATTGCACCAAAGAGGAGAGGAATTGCAGTCTCCGTGTTCCTGCAGCCAACGTCCATGTAGAAATCATGTGTGTTCATGCAATCCACCTCAGCAGCCAACACCAGAGGTATTTTTGGCTAACACCTATGAAAACCCACAGGTGTGGGTCAGGTCAGGTGTACTGTAGTCTGTGGGAAACAGAGGAATAGCGCCAACATGCAAATTGGTGCACAGCTATTCACAGCCTGAGCTGATTTAAGTGCTTGCTCCACTGACCTCTGCCACCAGCTGCAGTTGCATTTCCCCCACCAATTCATCCCATCACTCTGAGGCCAAGAAATGCTTGCATCCCTTCTCTTTGCTATGAAAAGATCCCGTAGTTATAGGGTATAGGCTTAAAACAGACCAACTGGATCTGCAGAACTCAGCAGAACGGGATTCCAGCCCCACCAAGGCTTCCCATCACCCACCAGCAGTCGTATCAAGCTCACACAGTGTTGTTATCAGGCCAAAGTTACTCAAGAAATCAAGCTATTTAACTGTTCGGGTTTGCATAACTCTCATTCTGCTCTTCCTCTCAGATTGTTTTTAATAAAATTGTAGAGGCGTTGTTGATGGACACACTGTTCTAAATGTTACCGTTGCACTTTGCTTGTAGAGTTTCTGATAAGGTACAGAAGCATTTCATAAAACTCAAATCTTTCAGTAAGTCCTTCATGTTATTCAGTACAGTTAGTGGATAAGTTTGTTCCTAAAGGCAAGACATGAGACATTAAAGGCTCTCCTTCCATAGTATCTGTATTTTTATCAAATTATTCATATCATTAAATATTAAACTTGCACAGCAAGTTCTGCACATTAGTAGAAGTGCAGTAAACTATTTCCTGTATCTCTGTTTTAACCAAAGCAGACAGTATAGAACATTGCAAGTTATTTGGGCCACTTTGTACCCATGTGTTTGCTGGTGCTCAACAGTCAGGCAGATTACTGTATGACCAAGGCTTTGCCACTTCTATCTTCCTAATGTAATACATAGAAAGACTCACAAAAAGCTGATTGTATTATAAAAAGCTTCCCTGTCTCTTAAACTAGTTAGGGTCAGCTATTAAATACACTCCATTGTGAATCTGGATATAAAGGAGCCAACCATTATGGAACCACTGAATAATTTAACTGGGTCTGAACACCCCCCAGCCCTCTCCATACATTACTTGTTGTAGCTTGATAATATATAGCATAAATTTATTCTCTGTATTCAGCAGGTTATGGGAAGTAAAGGCAAATACCTGACCGTTTTCACTCTCTGTGACTGCTGGATTATGATCAAAAGAGGGGTAAAAGCTTGCTGAAATCAATTGGCTAATGCAGACTTTAGGTGAGCTGAATCTTTACTATCTCCACTTTCATCAAGCAGGAGTTGGAGGCAATATTTTACAGTCTCAAGGAAATGTAAACACCCCCTGGCCCTGCCCTTTTGAGAGCATGTGAACAATGACTAGAAAAAGGGGAACCCCTGAATTTCTTTGACCTACAAGGCGGAAGGTTTTTTTTTTAACCAGTTGAGGTGCTGATGCAAGATGCCTGAATCATACACATATTGCCAGTGCACTATTTCTCTGCTCTGTAAAGCATTGCTACATGCCCATGCACTTCTGGAGGATTTTTTTGTAAACCCTCCTTATTCCCGGCAAGCAGGAAATAGCTACTTTCATTCACCCATTAACCTGCTCACATGTAGTGATATGGGGCAGCAGCGGGTGAAGCAAGTAGGAACTGTTGGGCTTTGCAGGGCTGGCCTTACCACAACTATCACATGCACATATCCCTGCCTGAAAGACAAAAAGATCTCTAAAAAGGCATAATGTGGACCAATCTTGGCTAAAAAAAACCCTCAGACTAACTTCATGCATTAGGAGACTCAAGGGGAGAGGCCGTTTTGGGCACAGCCCCTCTGAGCCAGTGCCTCTTACAGGACACAATGTTGAAATCACTGCATGTTTCCTTGGAAAGTGAACCCTAAGCCATGCTGCAAAGGTTATTTAGTGCTTGATCCTTTCCCAAAAGACACTAGTAAATGCCTTTTATTCAAGGCTTTTTTAGAGGCCACCAAGATAAAGCATGGCTGGGAACCAGGAGGGGGAAGAGCTAGCCAGCAAATTGGACACCTCCAGCACTACTGATCTTTTCTCCAACTCACTCACCATAAAGGCCTTCAGCTGCAACCAGAAACTGCTGTGCTGAGGTCCCACATGCGCTCTTCAGAAATTTTCCGTGCTGGAGAATTTTGTCCTGAAGGCAGATGATGCTGGTGTTTTTTGTTAGTCAATCAGCAAGAAGCCTTTCACATCAGTTCAGTAGAAAAGCCATCAGAAGGGACGTGCCGAGTCCCCTTCTCTCCCACGGGGAATGGGAGAGTCCAAACAGCCTCTGTTCACTGCAGGAACAGCCCTCATCGAGGGCTAGAAGTGTCACCATTTTTTTTCTTCCAATTGGCAAATATTTTTAATGGGAGAAAAATTTTGCAATGTGACTGTCACCACAAAACTTTGTATAAGATGATGATGAGCTTAACCCAAAGCTCCTTGAAGTTTACTGCAAATACAGGGGAGTGGGGCAAGCGGATACACCTTAACTGACACGTTGCCAAGAAGAACGGGACAAACACTGTTAGCAATCAGAAGCTAATTGTCAGGAACTCCTGACATTCATGGAAATGCTTCCAATAGAGAAAATTCCCCTTTGAAGGAAAAGTTTTATAATACATCCATCAAGACCTAATTCTGAAGTAGAAGTTATTCCTCGTGGTCCCAGCAGAAAACATCCAATATCATCCAATATTTCAGTCCCAAGAAGAGCTTTTTTTCCTTAGTCGCCTTCAAACGGGGACAGGCTTCAAGGTTGGCAAGTACACAACAGCTTTCCACATCCATCGGTCTTGCTCTGGCACAGGCAGGACACCCCGCAGTTCCTGTACATCTGGATCCTCCCATCAGCCCATTCTCCCTGGAGCTCCCTCTGGCATAAAAGCTGTTTTTCATATGCAAAAAGCAAGCCATCCCACTGTCAACTTTAAGTAAAAATGATGTGTGTAAAAATAATGATTAGTGAGCATTAAAATACACAACGATGACCATTTATCCAGGCTGCTGGCTTTCCGGTTAAGAGAGGGGTGAGTAAAAATCAGAGTAAAAATAGTTACTTTAGAAAAATTCTCAACATGTTTAAAACAAATAAAGATGTGATGCGTCAATGCATGTTTTTGTTGAAGAGAAGAGGCTCACTGTGTTTTCTAATTAATAGCACTTTTGCTTGAATCTGAGTTTAGACCACACACAAATAGACATGCTTATCAACAAGTGACAACACATTAAGCACATTAGGAAAGAGTTTGACTCAAAAGTTTGCAGCCAAATGTGGATTTCAACCAACAAGAGCCCCCTGTTGCTGATGACAACTACGTCAGCTCGGGAAGGAAGTTATTAAAATAAAAAAAAAAAAAAAAAGCATTTGGGGTTTCCTTATCAGTTTCCTTTCAGGCTCCTTATTGCAGTTTTTTTCAGAGTTATGGATTCTGAACCAACCAAATCAAAAAAGTTTATGTTTTATTTTATATATACATGGAGCACTATACATTAAGAAATACGTTACCACATAACATCATAACTGTAGAATAAGACCACTGCATTGCCAATTACCTATGACGAGTGCTGCAGTTTCACCTGTCCCCAGACTAGATCAGAGGAAAAAAATGGCAAGCACAATGATTCCATTTAGATTCATAATATCTTCCTCTTCCAGGATTAGAAGCAGGAGAGGAAGAAAAATCATTTTTAATGACTTTTACCTTCCAGTACTACCAGCAATCTTGATTGTCTTCGTCTAACATCATACACCTGAAATGACCTCAGCTCTGACAGGTCAAACTCATTTCTACTCATTTTTGCTCTCTCAGACAAGAGGCAAAGTCTCCTTACATCTCTGCTCCTTTGTGTGCCAGCTGCAAATGAGCTTATCCTACCCTGTGTCTGTGGAGCTGCAGGCCTTGCTGATTATTTCACATTTTGCTTTGTTTTTTGTTTTGAATCTTTCAGTCTTTCATCCTAAATCTCAGACTTGAGAGGCATGGATATATGTAGTGACTCTGAAGCAACAGGAAAGAAAAAGAAAAAAGAAGAAAAAAAGAAAAAAGAAAAAAGAAATGAGATAACCAGATATAGAAACAAAAACAAAAAAAAACAAAAACAAAAACAAAAACAAAAACAAAAAAAAAAACGAAAACAAAAACGAACATTTTGCAGACCAAAGCCAAACAGTGTAGAATTTATGGCCAGTCATTTTTTTGGAACGAGACTGAAGGCCTGAAGTCTTGAACTTGAGTGTTGGTTTGGGGGTAAAATACTCAGACATAGTGGTCGCACACACATACACAGCTCTGTATTTATCCTGCAGTCTCCATCCTGCAGGCAGTTGGCCTTCTTGCAGACACAGTTTCCAGCCATGCTAAAAGAGAATACAATAAATGTCATGACCCAATTTCCTAACAGCTGGCATAGGCAAGTGGAAGAGTAATGAAAATCCGAAGACGTCTTTAATTATGTGATTTGATTCATATCCTACATGGGCAGTGTGTGCAGAGGGAAAAACTTCAGCACTTCTGAGACATCGATCCATCATCTGCCTCTTAATCCAAACAGGACTGTCAAGCTATGCCTACTGTGCTTCCTTGGTCCTAAATTGCTCAACTTGTGCCAGATTTAAACAGCGACTCAAGATATGGATGGTGACTTCTTAGATGCTGAAAACCTGCAAATGGGTGGAGAAGTCAAGCAATCCTACACCGTGTGCTCTTATCAGGCTGGGGGTGGCTAAACCTGGCAGAGCTTCAAAACAGGAGGGTAGTTTGGGAGAGTAGTTTGGGCAGACAGAGCATGTAAAAACAAATCACCCATTGACTTGTCACAAGCCCTCACTGTCCGAACTGATCCAAAGGCTCTTGCACCAACCTTTACAGGGGCTCCAAACTCCCAGGTCCTGGGGCTCTGGAATTTCACCAGCAGTGCCATGGACTTCCTTTACAAGAAGACTCAGTCATTTTCAACCACCAACATTAGCCCTTCCGAGAATTGGAAACCCTAACTGGTCAGACTGGAAAGCAGAATGGTTCCCAGGCTCCTAGTCATCTCCATGACAGCTTTCCTAAAGCCACAAGCTCTGGTCACTGGGATTCCCAGTAACTCTCAGCCCAAGGGCAGGTAACCAGGCAGGTTTATACTGAAACCCTGGCTGCTTTGGCTATGAGTCCCTCAGAAATTACGTCTTTCCCTCAATTATTTCTGTTGTCAAGAGCTTAGCATCATGTCTCCCTTCTCCACTGGGGACTTCTCAGGATGCACTGTGGATGCCTTCTTTTTGTCTTCAACAGAACTCTTCAAAAGGTTTTTCCTCCAAAAATTTCCCTGAAAATTGACATACCATTTCTGAAGATATCCCTACTAAAAGGGATCATTTCCAGTACTGGCTTGTGCAGAATAAGAACCAAAATCAGAGAAGAGTAAAAAGCATGACCTGCAGTGGGAAAACTGCATTGTATAGCTTTGTGAAGCCTGAAAAGCAGCTTGTGACAGCCCAGCATGTATTTCTGACTGACAAGAAACAAGATAAAATTGGGCAGGATGTGGTTTCTTTCTCCGCCTCCTTTCAGAAGATATAAACTTTGTATAACAAAACCCAGAACTCTTATGCTAAGGAAAACATCAAAAAATCCCCTAAAACCTAAGGAAAACCCCAAGGAAACATGAAAAAGAAATTTTTCTTAATGAGATATTTGATTAGCAACTTGTATGCAATGCTTCCGCCGTATCTCTCCCTGACTACATCTGACTCAGAGGCACTTAGCTTTCTCAAGATTAAGATATGCCTGTCCTGAGAAAGTGAAACAGAGAATTCTAGTTCAGTGTTCACGACTGATTAAAATCATAGCAACAGTGAAACAACAGTGCAGATGTTAAAATGTTTTCTGACTAGCATTAGCTTAAATTTCCCATGGGAAAGGAGCAAACCGGTATGAACCATGATCTCATTTACTACCTGTTACTTTTCTTTATTCGATTCAGTGCAGAGTTAAGCATCCCATCTGTACATACTTAATATACAGCGTGAATATGAACATGACTAATAATCTGATTTAACTGAGGTAAAATAAAAATTGTGTAGTGATGGATGAATTTACATTTCGCATCTACAAGCAAGACTTCAATCCAGTAGAACCAAACCATGCATCAGGACAAGAAGCCAACTTCAAAACCAAAATTCACAGCCTGGTCAGTGCTGTATCTGGATGGAGGAAATTTTATTCTCCTCATGGGATTTTGGGGTGCTCTGGAAACAGGTAATTACAAAATTAGGAAAAAAACAATTTCAGATGTCTTATTTAAATTCAGAGTGCTAATAAAAATGCATGTTATACTAGTTTTACTTTCAGGTCTTCTAGGAACAGCACTGTTGGCCTCTATCAGAAAAACAAATAAAAGGTCAAAGCTTTCTAGAAAGCTTCCATAACACTTAATCATTTTAGGATTACAAGCTACAAAAGGAAAGGCACCTTTGAAAAGATTTATTTTATTTTATTCTAAAAGAAATCCGCCTTTTCTACCATTTTTCTGATGTTTTCTGCTTCCTGAAATTGATTTTTCCAATTAAACTAAGGAATGAAATGATACAGGAAAGAGGTGGAAAAGAAACTAAAACACATAAGGAACAAAAAGTTTTCAATTATTTAACATACTTGGAAAAGTTTTTGGTTTTGTTTGTTTGTTTGTTTGTTTGTTTTTTTAAATCATCTGCTTCCACAGTTCCACCTTAAACAAGTCCAGTTTGTCTGATAATAACTTCAAATAAATAACTGTTTCCTCTCCTTTCAAAATCTGAAGTCAAGCTATCATTTGTCACTTCACTGTATCCTGACAACATTAACCTCCTTATATAAGAGTTCAAGGAGAAAAGGGGGAAATTCAACAAAATATGAAGCATACAGAAAGAGGGAACTGTTTCTGAATGTTCATCAAATCAAGTATTAGTCTTAAAATACACAGAGGAAGGAAATTTCAGAGCTGAAATTGCACTTTATTTCAGACTGGGATATTGCCAACCTCCCAGCCTCCCCCCCAAAAAGTAAAGGTAGAAGCTATGGAGTTTGCTTCTTTTGTGGGCTCGGGTTTCTTCTAAAGTGAATATTTAAATACATTTATGGAGCAAAACATCTTGTCACAAATCAAATGGATTTTGGTAGATCCAGAAGCAGATGAATTTTGTGTGGCTGCTAGGACACTGAAATACATACAAAAAAAGCAACCCTACTTTACAAAACTCACTAATAGCAAAGCTTCAACAAGCTGCAACCTAGACTGCAGCTGTAGAACTGGGCAGTTTCCCTTTGACACAGAATCACAGTATCATCTAGGTTGGAAGAGACCTCCAAGATCACCTAGTCCAACCTCTGACCTAACACTAACAAGTCCTCTGCTAAACCATACCACTAAGCTCTAAATCTAAACGTCTATTAAGACCTCCGGGGATGGTGAACCAACTACTTCCCTGGGCAGCCCATTCCAATGCCTAACAACCCTTTCAGTAAAAAAGTTCTTCCTAATATCCAACCTAAACCTCCCCTGGCGCAACTTTAGCCCATTCCCCCTCGTCCTGTCACCAGGCACATGGGAGAACAGACCAACCCCCACCTCGCTACAGCCTCCTTTAAGGTACCTGTAGAGTGCAATAAGGTCACCCCTGAGCCTTCTCTTCTCCAGGCTGAACAATCCCAGATCCCTCAGCCTCTCCCCGTAAGACGTTCTCTAGACCCCTCACCAGCTTTGTTGCCCTTCTCTGGACTCGCTCGAGCACCTCGATGTCCTGCTTGTAGCGAGGGGCCCAAAACTGAGCACAGTACTCGAGGTGCGGCCTCACCAGAGCCGAGTAAAGGGGGACAATCGCTTCCCTAGCCCTGCTGGCCACACTGTTTCTTATACAAGCCAGGATGCTGTTGGCCTTCTTGGCCACCTGAGCACACTGCTGGCTTATATTCAGCCATCAACCAATAATCCCAGGTCCTTCTCTGCCAGGCAGCTTTCCAACCACTCATCTCCCAGCCTGTAGCGCTGCTTGGGGTTGTTGTGCCCCAGGTGCAGGACCCGGCACTTAACTTTGTTGAAGTTCATACAGTTGGCCTCAGCCCATGGGTCCAGCCTATCCAGATCCTCCTGCAGAGCCTTCCTACCCTCAAGCAGATCGACTCACACACCTAACTTGGTGTCATCTGCAAACTTACTGAGGGTGCACTCGATCTCCTCATCCAGATCATCGATAAAGATATTGAAGAGAACTGGCCCTAGTACTGAGCCCTGGGGGACTCCACTAGTGACCGGCCTCCAGCTGGATTTCACTCCATTCACCACGACTCTTTGGGCCCGGCTACCCAGCCAGTTTCTAACCCAGTGAAGCGTACGCCAGTCCAAGCCAAGAGCAGCCAGTTTCTTGAGGAGAATGCTGTGGGAAACGGTGTCAAAAGCCTTACTGAAGTCAAGGTAGATCACATCCACAGCCTTTCCCTCATCCACTAAACATATCAATTTGTCATAGAAGGAGATCAGGTTTGTCAAGCAGGACCTGCCTTTCATAAACCCATGCTGGCTGGGCCTGATCACCTGGTTGCCCTGCAAGTGCCGCCTGATGACACTCAAGATAATCTGTTCCATGAGCTTCCCTGGCACTGAGGTCAAACTAACAGGCCTATAGTTTCCCAGGTCTGCTTTCCGGCCCTTCTTGTAGATGGGCAACATGTACAGAAGTACTTGGGGGATCCTACATATCCAGATGGGCTTGCAAGGTTGATATTGCTGGAGAGTCCATCTGAATGCAACAGATCCAGTCACCAAACAGATACAACTAAGAACCTTACAGTGCTCAAACTTAACTAAGAACACTAACCAGGTCACTATTTCTCAGCTATCTGGGCAACACACAACTTGCAGGCAGATGGGATGCACCATGCATTGCTGTCAGGTTACAGGTGGACCTTCCCCTACACCCACAGACCCTCCGAAAACAGAGCTCAGATATCATCTCCCCCCCCACCAAGATCCATCGCATTTTTTCTGCCTGTGGCTGCAGGCTGTACCCAGGGCAGGAGCCCGTCAAGGTGCACGAGGCAGAGGACAGGCTGGGGCAGCAGCAGGGGATGGGATGGAGCTGGAGGCATGGGGAGGCCACTGGGCCTTCCCCAGCTCCCTGTGGAGCCCTACAGTGGTGTCATCCCAAACTGACGAAGGGCTACTCTCCACTCAGATGCATGGGAAGGTTTTGGCTTTGGGGCAGGGCGAGGAAGGTGGCTGATCAAGGACCATGTGTCTTAGTTCTATTGAGATTTAATTAAGCTATATGCACTGCCTTATTACATTCAGGTGCTTATGGTACATCACATTTAACATATATGGTAAAAAAGCAAGCTTTTTTAAGGTTGGAGGCACCTCTGATATTTTATCTATACTAAAAACTATTTCACACACAGAGACTTCAGTTTCCTCTTTGCCTCAACACTACCTTTTTCTGAGAGAAAGTAAGTTAATTAGAAAGCAATTTAAGTGATGGGAATGGGGACAGCTAGTTTAATTCACCACAAAATCAGCTTTCAACCCACAAAAGAGGAAGAGCCCAGACAATGAGAGGTTAAACTTCACCATGTCTGACTCCAGTGTTTCAGCCCCCAACTAAAATGGTGAGAAAAGCTCATGTCCCCAGTTCCCAGCCACAGGGCTAGCATCGCCCCAGAGGACAGACATTCGTCAGGCACTCCACCTATTTATCGCTCCTCTCTTCCCCCATTTGCCACATGGTTTCAAACAAACATATCAAGCCTGCTACTTTCCTAAAAGTCTTCTGGCCAGAGAGGAGAGGGAAAGAAGTCACAGGAACACAGGTTTCTCACCAGTCTTGGACTAAAAGCACTGAGCTTCTCGCCAGAAGGGGCCTGGACAGCAAGATGGACTTCCATGCAAAGATGTGCAGTTGAGGCCCTGATGTAAAACAGGTATTTTTTTTCCAGTGATCTGCATTTGGTTATTACAGGCTGCCCTTAACTGTAAGAAAAGCACAGTTCTGTAAACACAGTTTAAAGACGGTCACTTTGCAAAGAGCTGAAAGCAGATCTCTGGTAAGCAGAAGTGGCTGCATTGTTTGGTGCTGGAAAATACCCAAACGATTAGAAGAAATACATTGTTAGTAAACATTTTGGTGGGATTCAGTTCTCTTCACTTTATCAATGTAAAAGTTGAGCAACTTGGTCATCTAGGTTCCATCTATGGCCAATAGATAAGAGATTAAACTGTTCAGAGGGTAAGTCATCCCACTCAAAGTCGTATGTTCAAGATGTGTGGTATGAACCTCGTTTAGACAAGACTTTCTTAAAGATGGCTAAATTTAGAATCAATTAATTCTAAACCAACCATTATCTTACCTCAGACCTGTGAAGTCTTGCCCTACTTACATTAATATTGCAGGAGATCTGCTCAGGCTGCCCAGGGGGGTTGTGGAGTCTCCTTCTCTGGAGACATTCAAAACCCGCCTGGATGCATTCCTGTGTGACCTGATCTAGGTACTCCTGCTCTGGCAGGGGGATTGGACTAGATGATCTTTCAAGGTCTCTTCTAATTTCTAACATTCTGTGATTTCATCATCACTCAGTGATCTGTTCAAAATTCACTGTTGTATCACATCTTAATTCCAGTCATGCCACACACCGTCTACGTTCTGTGAACTAGTTCTCCTACAGATTTATGAGGAAATTACCAAATTCCCCTTTTCTATACCAACACACACCAGCTGAACCATCTTAATGACTCCAGATTAAAATCTTTAGAAAGCATATAATTTGTTGAATTCTGCAATCAGCACTCATGCTAATAACTACCAGCTGAAATCACCTGGGACCCACCATTGCTGCCTTCTGACAAAACCAGTTGCTGGAGGAACAGGCCATTTCCAAGTCAAAGGCTTTGTCAGTGTTTTCATCTCGATTTCTGGCCCAGTCAGTGACAAGGGTACAATAATCTTCTCATCTCAGTTAAAGAAAAAAAAGAAAACACCACCACCACCACCAACAAAAACTAGCATGAACTGGTTTTCTGAAAAAAAATTTAAATACATATATATAATATTTTATTGATCTCAACTATTTCATGAAAATGACTGATTTTAGTGAACTGCTCCCAAAACAGAAGCTCTGCAAAGGCACCTTCAGAGCTTTGAATCCCCATGACCCATCACAGACCTTATCCTCTTTGAAAGAGAAAAGGGGAGGAACAGCCTTGCAAGAGAAGTTGTCATTTTCCAGTCGGTAAAACTGATTCAGAATAACATTTTTCAAAGGGCCTAAGGTTTTATAACAAAACTTAGTTTCATTAAAAATGAGGTTGCTTTAGTGCAATTGCCTTAATATAACACTAAGAAACGTAAGCATTTACTTTAGCTAATGACTACTTTATAGGAGGCCTCCTGTGAGATGAAAGCAAGTCTTGAGTGAAGAAGCAACAGATCGTTTCTTCTTCCTGCTCCTTTGGGAGCCTCCACCGTGGTGCACGGTAAGAAGTGAAGTGGTAAGAAACGCAGCTGGGAAGCGGGGAGGCTCAGCACACTGACACAAAGCAACCCCCCCCCCGATAAAAGCCGATTCTCAAGCGGTGTGGGGAAGTGCAGTGGTGTCACATCCTGTGCCATACGCAGAAAACCAGAATTAAAGCAGCCTTCTCTGCTCTTCCTGATTTTGCTTAAGCCCACCCTTCTCCCCCCCCGACCCCGACCCCCACGCTGTCTGGCAGTGTTTTTGGAGGTGGGGGCTCCTGTGCCACTAGAAAGAAACTTTTCCCCTTGAAGTTGAAAGCCAAGTCCTGGCTACAATGTCAAACACAGTGAGAACCAGAGGCATGCATTGAATCTGCAATGGATTCTGCTGCAAAGCGAACGGCGCATGGCTGCTCACACCCATCTCTGGGGCACGTCTGGGAAGAATGCACAATATCACACAAAGATCAAATCCTTGTTGATAGGTTATCACATCTACTTAGCACACCAATGCTCAGAGGGCCTGCTGACTCAGACACGGAGTATGCCTCAGTGAAACCCCAGCCAGTGGCAATGACCGTCGTCTCCAGTGTGGGCATGTACAAGTGTCTGGCTGGTAGCTGGGAAACTGCTTCAGCTAACAACAGAACCTTATTCAAATTTTGTTCAGAGCAATTATGGAAATTGATTACTTGCATGAGATTGATTACCAGAGCTTGAATCATTAAAATCCACACTGGGAATGCCAGCTACAAGATATATTGTACTTCACATCATTTCATTGCTTCCCTCTCTGCCTTCTGGAGACTAAAATACAAACAATTAAATATGATACAAAAAAAAAAAAAAACACCTACTGCCAAAAAAAAACTTGGTTCTGGGTTCTGGAACTGGTTTTGAGGGAAATAATCTGAGGAAAACTTATCCGGGGTTAACTTTGACAATAAGAATAAACAATAAAAGGAAAGCGCTGCACTGCTGTACTGCCAAGTTACTCTAACTTTCCCAGCTTTGTTGGTTGCTCAAATTACAACCCTCTCAAAACCAGAGCATGCTCGTGTCAGTTTCCAACTGTTCTCCTTCGAAGTATTTTTTCGCCCTGTCTGACCATCATTTTTCCTTTCTGACCATTGACCTCAAGCTCCAAAGGACAGTCTGTTTATTTCAGCATTTTTTATTTCATCTTTTTTATTTCAGCTTCATTTTGCTCCCTTCCCTTTTTATTTCCCTTCCCCCTTAAAAGAACATAGGCAGGCTGAGGAATCTACTCTCTCAGATAAGTTTTACGGAACTCAGCCTCCCTGCCAGGGACTGGATGTTGCCAGCTTCAGAGGACTTTGCTCAGTTTCCCACCAGCTGGACCGCGAGTAACCCGATGACCTAAACACCCGCAGATGAAAGAGTCAAGGGGAGAACCCCTCTTTTATCATCTCCTTCATTAAAACAAACAAACACACACACACACATCACTGAGTTGTAGGTTAAAACTGGCCAGCCCCAGCTTGCTTCCCCCATGGGACCAGTGCTGTTGCAGTCATCGGGTTTCTGTGCAGACAGCAGCGCACGTATGTTATGCCTGCCTGCTCTGCCTTCCCACAGCCACATCATCCCCCCTCCCTGGGCGTGCAGGCTCTCGCCTGTCCAGTGTGAGCAATGAATTAAGGAAACCCCAAGTTTCTCCTGCAGCACACATTTCTGTGTGCCAAGGAGTGATTTTTCTGGAGTACCCTCCCCAGTGGTACAGTCAAATAAACATATCCCCTCCCTGAACTCACACACCACACCAGAGCTTCTCAAGGGTCTCCAGGCATCTCACGTTTTAATTCATAAAAATTTACACTCTGGTTACCACAGCAAGGAAAGACAAGGAAAAAAGGGCAAAGGAATGACAAGTTTCTCTTGTGTAAATATCCCCTTGAGGAAACAGTTTTTTGCTAAGACAAAGGCTCTCATGTCTGTAAAGCTCACACAAGCATCCAAATATTTGCTTGTTCCCCACACAGATGCTCAACCCAGGCTGGAGGCTCTGGGTTCACTGTGCCTTTTGTTCTCAAAAAGACTCATTACAGCAGATCTAAGGGGCAGGGAAGGTAGGTTTCCCATATCAAAACACCACACTTTTTGATTTCCTTCACATGGATTTATTTATATTCCACATTTTGTGGCAATGCAAGGCTTCTTAAAGAAGTGTTGAACTGAGCAGGTTCCCACAGTCATGGGTGACTACCAGTAAGAGTATTCATCTTGGTCTCTTACAGTGAGTAGGAAAGCAAGCACCTGTTTTCAAATAATACAGAAATACAAGCAACAGGAGAGACAGTTCATTTCACTGTGAACAAAAAACACACTGTGCATCATTAAATGCTTACTTTTGGGGTCCCATGCCAGCAGGCACAGCACAGTTTGCCTGACCAAGTGAAGACTGAAAGATATGAGAAGCCTATGTCATGTCCCATGAGAAATTTAGGAAGAAACAGTGAATGGCAGGCTACATACTACTTTTTCAGGATGTGTCCCCCAGGCTGCCACAGGTACCTGGATTTGGAATCATCATTCTCAAGTACAAATCACTTGCACCATTTCTGTAACAGCATCCGTACCTGCATTGGTTATGGTCCACCAGCTGGCGATAACTGCACACTGCAGTCTCTTACAGGCTTCAAACATGGACAAAGAGTGCTACAGGCAGAGAAGTGTATCCATCCTTCTGGATAAAACTGAAGTCATGAACGCCCATGAATTGCTTCAAATGCTTAAAAAGCCATTGTATACTTTGATTAAAAAACAAACAAACAAACAAACAAAAAAAAAAAAAAACAGCATATAGAAGCCAGAGTTTCTATTGTTTTACAGCCGTACTCATAGGGAAATTTCATATTGTAGAGTCCCATGGATGCTTATAAACCTATTTCTGATGAGGGGCCAACCTAAATGAAATATAGCATGACACCCAAAACAGATTGACACTGCCAGAGTTCTGCCAGAGTTTTATGCATGGAGGAGAGCAAGGATCTGGCAGGAGCTGCCCTTGTTGTAAGTGAGGAACCAGATGCAGAAGGAAAGGGAATGGTGCTCATGCCTCAAGCAAAGTGAAGCTCCAAGAAGGCTAGACACAGTCCCTCCTGCTGCCCCAAGCCATGATCAATTTGACCCAAATAATTTGACAGATGTGGGTCCAACCTATTCTTAAAAATCTCAGCGGTGGTGATACCACACCCTCAGACTAGTGCTTTGCCTTCATCAGAGAAATGGAGTTTCCTACCAAAAATTAAACCCACAGCTTCTTGCTCTATTGCCTGTGGCCAGGAAGAAACAGCTCATTCCCTTAATCCCTGAAAGAGCCTTTTTGAGACCAGGGGACGTCCTTCTTTCCACTGGACTCCAGAAGTCTGTCTACCATAAAACACAACTAGAAAATAAATCTACAGAACAGAGCACATAAAATAAAGCTTAGAAAAGCAGGACTACAGCTACAGGATTCAGGATCCCCAATATACGTTGAAAATCTCTTTCATTCAATAATAATAATAATAATATAAAATGAGGGTTTAAACTAATCTAAATGCTCCAATTTTCTTTGGTGATCAACGCTTTCCAGACATCACTCATTCTTGCCAACATCCTTTCTGCTTTAACTGAACCAGACCTTCTTAGGATCGCTCAGCTAAAATATTCAAAGCACCCGAAACTCAAAGTGTCCCATGCGCGATCTAACACCTTGCACAGCATGAGGAGTGGCCAAGAAGCCAATCTCGGACACAACTAAGGAGATCTGCCACTGGGGACAGGGACACGGTCTGACAGGACCACCGGAGTGAAGGACTTGTCCCCCTACAACAGGGCGTCACCTTCCTTTTTCCTTCCCCATTCTTGACCCCAATACACCTGACTTTCAGGTCTCCACTGGCTGGCACACCGAACTCAAGCCAGGATGGAGGCTTCAGGGCTGAGCTCAAGAGGAGCCCCAAGGCCATGGGCAGGGCCGGGGAGGGGGAGGCCCCAGTAGGCCTCAACACGTGTCGCTTGCGAACATGTTTATTACTGGCTGTGAAGTTCAGCTGCTACAGGTATTTCCATCCTTCTCAGTGTCTGGGTTTTATTGACTTGAATATCTCAGCTGTATTACTTGTTATAGCACCCTATAAAATCTTTCCTTTCCTTAAAGCATTTGTAGCACCCACAAACATGGTTAACATTTTATTTGGCCTGTCTATTAGCATGCATCAATGTTAATATTTACATTATAAAATAACAGTCACAGATGAAGAGCTGCACTTAAGTTGAAGTGAAGCTTTCAGGAAACAAAGTGCTTCCATTTAAGAAATGTTCCAAAAAAAAAAAAATAGTGCACCAGGAACAGAAAACTTAATAATATGCTGTGCTGCATTATTATTTACTGTGATTTAGTCTCACAGGCAGTTTTACTGGCCGACTTGTTTTCAGTCTGAGCTAGTCTGAACTCACCCTGTGCTTCTAATGGGCTCATAAAACTTCAAGCCAGCAGGTTCATATTCCATAAAAATCAAAGTGTCTTTGAAGCACGGTAGGAGCATGTCTTTATCCTTCACCTGCTTGTGTCCCAAGCTGGCAGCATCCATCCTGAGCATCCTGTTTGAACAGGTAGTTAAAAACTCTGTGTGATAAATGGAGATCTGCAGCTTTAGCACGAACAACAATAAATCACATGCAGGTAGTGGTTTTCCTTGGAGGAAATAATCCAAAGCAGTAATCATGGCCATTCTCCACAAATGTTTGGGCATGTAGTGCACAGAAGTGACACGGGGGGAAACATCAAGGCTGGGGGAGACCCTTAATGAGAAGGAGACCTTGGTGGGCCCCACTTAGACTTTTCTGAACACAACCATCAGTTAGATCAGGTTCCTTGGAGCCTTCCCTGTCAAGCTTTTAACTTTTGCACACATGGAGATTGCACAGCCACTCTGTGCGTCTGTTCCATGCTAAGCTATTTTCTTTATGAAAAACTTTTCCCTTATGTCCAGCTTTCCTCTAGCGCAACGTGTAGCCATTGCCTTTTGCCATCATGCTGAAAAACCCTGCCAAAGAGCGTGACATTTCTCCACAAGTCCCCTTGCACACAGGCCTCTGCGAGTGGTGCAGACCTCATGGCTGGCGCCCGTACCTGAGATGCCTTCAGCTTTCTCTTGGCCAAGGGCTCCAGCCACAGTGAATGTCTGGGAATAAAATGAATGGGACAAGGAATGTGCTGAGCTGCACTGGAAGAGACACCAGCAGCTGCTACTACGATGCCAAGACAATGAAGCAGTAATTTCCAAAATATTTCCAAAATGCTTCTCTGTGTGTCGTCTTTCTCTCTCAGACAGCAAACACATTTTCCTACTCTTCTGCACCACCTACTAGCTTGATGTCTCTGGTTTCACTTTACCACATGGCTTACTCTGGCTACATCCTTCTCAGGTCTTCACATTTTTTTTATTTTTTTTTTTTTTGCTTTCCTGGACTTTCTCTGGCCTTCACCCAGGAAATCTCTCTGAAGCATAAAGAAGCCTGCAAAAACGTGCAGGTCCACTCGTGTGGCTTTGCTGTAAGACACAACCACACAAGGAAGGCTCCAGACTTATTCAAGAAGTCCGTCGCCCGTCTGAATCCAGGTTTGGGCTTACATTGCTGACAGTACATTTCTAATCTATCTTATTTTATGTACTCAGGAGACTGAACAGATCTGGGGAGACTGAACTGGTAACAAAGGAGAGAGCAGCCCAATTACCTGCATTAACTGGACTCTAGCGGCAGGCATAGCATAGGTGCAGAGTCCAGACATAGCCTGGGAGGCTACATGCCCCTGTAGTTCCATTACATACCACCTGGTGTCTTAAAGGCATGTTTAAACCCTGCTTTATAAGAAGTTTTACTGAAATATGAAATGAAGTTATATTTAACAAAACAAAAGTGGCTGCATCCTACATCTGGAAACAAGCAATGGATCAGCTAATGCTTCCCATGGGCATCAGGGCTCCCTTCATACACCACAATCTCCCTGCATCTACTTTTAGCTTTTGACTTTCTCCATTTGATGTGTATGTCTTTTTCAGAGCTGTGTATATGAGACAGACTGAATCATTTGTTTAATACTGCATTTATAGAGGCAGCTTCACATGAGCTAAACTGTGCCACACAGAGAGAGATTTTTCTGGAAACTGGTGATTCAGCTAGAGTGAACAGATGAATGTCCACACATGAATGGAAATGCAACTCAGAGACAACTTTTCATCTTCTACTAACGAAGTTCGAACAGGCACAAAACAAAATGGCAATTACAAGACTCTGCTCAAACAGATACATTGTTCAGTGCAAGGCCAGCCAGACAGTGCATGGGCTTGAGCCCATATCAGGCTCCTTCAAGGTCATGAAGATGACAACAGCAGAAAAATTAAATCTCTTTTGCTCTCTTAAGCGCATAAAGCAAAGAAATATATATTTTTTCTTATCCTGTCATTATTTCAGCAGCTTTTTCCCTTTACTTTTAAAACCAAATGCAATAAATCCCCTGAGACTCTGGGTTTGGTTAGCTTGATTAAACAGCTAACAAAACAAAAAAAAATCATTATTAAATCTGCAAGGCAGGGATGGGCAGAATATTCATCTTTAAATGTTTAAATACTTTGTCATATAAAAACTTGATTTACTTCAAAAATGGATTAAACTTATGCTTCACAAGGAGAACCCAGAATGGGCAAACTGGAATATCAAATAATTCTTTAGTGATTTAATGCATGTTTTACTTATTCTCTAAATGTTTTACTTATTCTTTACTTGAGTGTGAGATTCAGCTGAATTTGAGACAAACATCACAATGACCCTGAAAATCAGTCAGGAAAATAAACGTGATACTGAAATATGGGAAGCTAGATGTGTGCAGAAGACAATGGCCAAAAAAAAAAGTCTTTTGAAACCACCATGATCCAACACTTGGACTAGGTAGGCTTCAGAAAGTAAAGGGAAAATATTACCTACAATGAAATCTACATATAAATTAGTCCATGTCAGTCATAAACGTAATATAGCACTGCATGCTGAAAGGCATGCAAAAGAAAGCAGGCTTGGAGACCAGGCAGAGACTCTGAATAGCCCCCAGTGAAATAGCTGCTTGATTAGAAGCAAAGCTGGCCAAAGAACTGGCCAAAGAAATCTTGTTTTGTGAAAGCAATGCAAGATCTTGGGGTTCTTCCCCAACGTACAGCAGGTGTCAGGGCACACAGCGAGAGCAGCAGCCCCCAGAGGCAGCGGGTATGAGGCTGCTCACGGTAGGGTACGGACCTCACATGGGAGGTAAAAAGCACTATCTCATCTCTTTTATGTGCCCAGTACCTACCGGTTGCTGGCAATCTTTTTTTGTTTGTTTTGAAAAATGATTTTGTTTTGAGCTGACCTTAGGTATTATTTTTCAAAAACTTGTACTCATTGAAGAATTTTGGAAGATACCTCTCTTGAAAATGCTTTCTTTAGGTAAAGACAAAGTATTGCAGTTCAAACTCCAAGGCTGTAAGCCTAGGGATCTTTTTCAAAATCTCTGCCAATTAAAATAAATCTTCTCTGAGAAAGCATTATGTTTCACTGATATGTTCAAAATAAACCACCCCATGTTCAATTTTTTTTCTATTCCTCTATGACCTTGCCTTACCCTCCAGCCTGGAGGGCCTTCCAGGAAACCCATGCCTGTACACACGTTTCCTCTTGAAGGGTTTTCTGTTCCCCTCAGGCTGCTCACAGAGAAATACCACGCGTTTCCCAAAATCCCAGCCCACCACCGTGCACATCTGCAGAGCAAGGCTGAAGTGCACCTGTCCCCAGGGAGCAGGCAGAGTTACGGTCTCCCTGCAGCATAGCTACAGACTTTGTCCCCTTTTTGAGAAAATTCCTGAGGGGGCTACAAAGAGGACATTTACAGGAAACGAGCATCACTGAAAAATTCCCAAAGCTTTCTGCAGAAGTGATATGCCTGAGTAGCTCCACTCCATAAACATCTGCTTGCCAACATGTGGACAGAAAACGCTGAGGAGAGAGAAAGAGGAATTTTTCCAGCTTGCTCAAATTTAGCACAGTGATTATTATGAAAAATATGAATTTATTGAATAATGAAAAAGCTTCCTATTCCCAAATTCTGAAAAGTGATTATGAAGAAAAGCTTTCTGAAAAAGATTTCCAGAGCAGTATTGCATTCTGGAAAAACTAGGGTGGATTTCAGGGGTATGTGACGGCTTTGGGATGCTCCAAAAACTTCCTTAAGCTTCCATTTGATTAACATTGTGTCCACCTATGAAGCTGAGTTCACTGTCTTCGGCTATATGCTTGAGTTCCACTTCAGACTCAAGTACATTAATTATGCTGCTAATGCATGGGAGATCATCTGCCTTGGCTTCCAAAATACCGCCCCTCAATGAGACTTCTCACTCCCAATTGAATTTCTAAAGAGATATCCTTAATCTGCTTTTTTTCATAAATACAATACAGTTTACTGGGTAAAGCATTGCACTGACACAAAGGAGAGAATCCACCGGGATTGCCTTCCTGGCCATAGTGCTGCTCTGCAATGCAAACCCCCCAGAATCACTCCCCGTTCATTCCTCAGCTTCCAAATTATAACATGGAAGGACACTGGACTTCCTGGTAAACCCAGAGAACCTATGCACTGGTGGTACCCCAAGGTGGATGGAAACACCTATTGCATTCATTCTCCAAAGCACTTATTTTCTGTAGACCATGATGACTTACAGAATTCAGAAGACTTTTGGTGAGAGATAAAACTCAACTAATCAGCATCGCACCCAAAACCTCCTTCAGAGTTGTTGATTTTGTATCACAGACCGTTCAAAATGCCACAGGCAGAATCAACTGCAGGAGAACCCAAAGCAAACTCCAAAATCAGAGCTGTTTGGGAAGATCATCATATTTGTGTGTGTGTGTGTGTGTGTGTGTGTTTTATTACCTCAAAATCTTCCATCTACACAACAGTAGATCTGCACCAGCTTTATGCTTTGTCAGCCTCTTCTCCCAGAAGGACAGAGCAGGCTGTTGCTGATTAAATCCATGATTAACCCATAGTTAGACACTAAGGGTTATAACTAAAAGTTACACTTTCAGCCTTCTAGCTAGCTATTTAACAGATTTATTTAACTTAATTCTGCTTTTAAACAGGCTCTACCTGATTTTACCTAACCTAGCAAGCCACTGTGAAATCACAACTTTGCAGCCAGACACCCTCTTGATCTGAGAATTTTGGCAAAAATGGTCCAGAGGCCAAAGGCTGGTGTATAATTTACATAGCACAAAGAATAAAAATTTGGTAACCCTCCTCTTGCCCTCCTTGCTGGCAGGTACTTGGACCAGCACTGGGGAGAAGTGAATTATCAGAGCTCCAAGCTGTAGGCTCCAGCACTGCCCTAGCTCTCCATCAACCTGCAGGACTATGACTTACACCACTCACATCATCCACAGGAACACACCTTTTACACAAAGCCAAGGATTTTTTCTACTTAATGGCAGAAATATTGCTCATCCTGTTACAACGATGCTGTCACCGATAGCTTCTTCTTCTCCTGCCCCAGTTGCGTCATGTTCAGTTCATTCTGCACCAGAGCCCCTTGTCATTGCCAACTGTTGGCCAAGAAATACGCCCATGTAACACCACAGCTGAGCCAAAGCTGCAACAAAGCAGAAAGCAGCCACCTGGGCAGTGGGAAATTGCTTTTGTAACCAAACGCCCCAAGAAAGCTCCATGGAGGCCCAGGTGAGGTTGACAGGTCCATCAGTGCTGGTGGCTTTGCACAAAGCTGCTCACGAGTGGTGGCAACCATGCACTTACTGGGCTACCAGAGCTCACAGGAGCAGAAAAGCTCTTGCAGGGAACTGCCAATTAAAAATTCCCTCCCAGACTCACTACCCAATTCTATAGTTAAGGGTCCAAAGGAAAAAAGAGTTTATCAAAAACATCTTGACAGCTGGCTCCACTACTTTGTTCATTTTATTGCATGCTTGGTGATACGGTGGATGGAATATTAACTTGTACTACTGCTAATTAAATGCATAAATGTTTATAAATTTCTTTCCTTTATAATACTGTAACTTTATTTTTTATTATTATTATTAGTCCCACAGCCAACACTTACAGAAAGAAGGTCTTCAGGAGTCACCAACTGCTGCAGAAGCTGGCTGTCTCAATGGCTGGGGGCTGCACTTGCCTTGGAGCGAGGACCAGCATTCAGCTCCTCCCTAACACTTCACTGTGTACTGAAGTGCATTAAAATGAACATTTATGTTACATTAACTTGTGAAAGTCTTTTCCATGAAAGACAGGTATGAATCCTGGAAGAAGATCATAGCTTTAGCAGTTAAAACACTGCTTTTGCTTTACTAGGTCCCACAGTGCAGGCAGGCCATGGCTGTTTTGCTGCCTTCCTTGCTCTGCTACACGTGCCCATAATCGTCTTGTTTGCAAACAGAGAACTTTCTCATCCAGATTAAATACACCAAGAGCACAGCAGGAGACTTTGACATATGTGCCCCTCGTACTGACCCCAGCAGACACAGGAGACGTTATAAGACCCCAGGAACCAGGCTTCTTCCACTTGCTCAGCCACTTCACATGGTGCCAGCGCAGCTCCCTCCTCACCTCCTCGCCTCCAGCCCAGCTGTCCTCCACCGGGCTCTGCCCACCACAGCCCTGGCTGCAGGCACTCAGGCTCCGACAGACGGCATCTGGACTAACTGAAGCTCCTCAGCGTTCCTCTCTCAGAGGAAACACATCTGGGTGTTCTCCTTTCCAATTCAGAATAACAAAGAGATGGAACAAGTACAGACGTTATGATCTTCGTTGTGTTTTAGTGTTTTATTATTTATATCTCAGTGCTGCATCCAGAGTAGTACATGAGGCACTGGATCAGCCAAAGAAACAAACAGAAAGTCTTTGAATAGTGGAGCTGTTCCAGTTTGTGCTGCTGGCTGACTTCATTTGTAAAACCAGATTAGATGAAAAGGGAAAGTGTTTGGGGTAAGACATGAACATGAGCATGTGTTCAAAGTGATTAAAAAAGATTCACTGCTGCCACCAACACATCATAAAAAATATAAACATGAAGAATGAATAACATTGAACTCCACATTTTTCATCTTATATATTAGTAATTATTTTTCCAAAATTTTCTGCAGAAGACAAATGCAAAAAAAATGTAATTTCATGCCGCCCCTCGCCCCCCCACACCCCCAAGAATAAACTAACCAAGAGAGCTTTTAACAAACCAATCAGTGCAGTAACAAACTTCTTCGCTAGGTTCCAAGTTGGATTTTCAGCTTCAGACCACCCTGATCTCAGCCACCCCCCTCCGCTGACCACATCCCTGCCCGCGATGGAAGCTCTGCCAGAAATCTGCAGGAGGGCAGGATTAGCATCAGTGGCTCTAATTAGACTTCAGAGCCCCATGACACCACTTTCCAAGCATGTGCAACAGGAACGCCACCACGGGCCCTGTGATTTGGAGAGGCTGAAGTCATTTTTTATGAGGCCGGGTATTTCCGACGGAGCCTCTGGATGGGACGAGGCCTCACGGTGCCTCCCTCCCCCAGCGCGTGGGGAGCCCCGCTGACGTGCGCGGCTGCCAGCAAACCCCTGCGATTACGTGCTGAGGCTGGAAGGTCAGGGGCAGCAGTGCTGCAGGGGGGTTGCTTCAGTTATTTATCTTTTTAATTCATTTCTAAATGGAGAGCATGAGTCTTGACGGAAATACGGGGTTGGGTTTGCGAGCATGGAGTGAGGGAGGACGGCCAACCTAATTTACCTCAGGATATGTCTCAGAATGGTTTATAGAGATGTGCAAGGCCCCTCATACTTGTATTTACATTTGCATTCCCCATGGCTATTTGTTTTTTTGTTTGTTTGGTTGGTTGTTTTTTTTGGTGTGTTGGATGGCTTTGTGGCAGAGCCTAGGTGGGCAGGTGGGTGCAGCTTGTTGCATGCACAAGGAAAATGCCAAACTTTGGGGGATATAAATAAATGTCAGAGCTGGGTCTTGGCGTTTCTGATGCTTGCCACAAGGACTAGAAGAGGAAAAGAAAAGGCATTTGTCATCATTTTTCACTCCTAAATGGCTCTTTTCTAGAGAGGGATGACAGAGAGGGGAAACAGGTTCATGAAAACAAGTACATGTGTGTCAGTTACTTCACTTTCTTCCACATTTTAAACACATTTTATTCACTGCTCTACTTTGATCCATTTCTACTGCTTCTTCAAGCCTATGCAGTTCTTTCTGGAATAACAATCAACCAGGAAGTCTTGTCAAAAAATACCCATTGCCTGAAAGGTCTCAGAATTTCCCATTTTATGCTGGACAAACATCAGCCTGCCCCAGTACTTCTCACACTATCTCCCTTCCCAGTCCAAGCAATGAGAAGCCCATGAACATGCAAATCACTTTGTTTAAGAAAAACAAAAGTCAGGCTATGTGAACATCAGGAAAGACATTTTATCTGCCAATCATGTTTTGGGTGAAGCTTATGTCTAATTTATTCCTCTTGAAGGTGTTAGCCCACTGAAATGTGGAAAGATATAACGTGCTATCATTTGTAAAGGAGATGAAATACCAGGCAAAGAATGTGCTTTTCAGTAAGGTAAATTACTAATTTACATATTGTAATTTTTAAATATTGTAATAATACAATGATTTGCCATCTGAATATGGTCCTGGACAAACTACTCTAGGTGGTTCTGCTGGGGAGTGTTGGACCCGATGGCCTCCAGAGGTCCCTTCCAACCTCAAACATTCTGTGATTCTGTGATTAAACAACACAGACAGAAACGTGCATCAAGAAGATGTGCACACACACAAAAAAAAAACACTTCCATATCAATTTTTTTTTTTCTAGACTGAGACAGTCAAAGTAACAGTCTAAGTACCTGGTGGCCTCAGAGGGTAAAGGCAACTGGACAACTCAACATAACTTTTGAAGGCTTGGCCACAAATGCTGTGCCTCTCTGCACCATGTGATCTGCAACAACTTTGACGCACACCATGCATGCAGCACTTCATCACCTCACCATTTTGGTACTTTCTCCTCTATCCCTGCAGCCACACCGCACTATTTAGAAAGAATGGCACTGGTGTGACGGCCAGATGCACAGTGGTGTCTCTGCTCTTCTTGGTTGGTCTTCTCTGCATGGGGCAGCAGCACTTCCCTCAAACCACAGACTCAAGTCCAAGGGGACGATTGTGAAAACGTTTTGTCATCTCCAGCTTTGCCCAAGGCTGGGAATAGCCTGCATTACAGAATTTAAAGCGGGTGCTGAAAAAAATCACCAATAACATTTTTTCATTGTTAGCAGTGGGGCTCTGTTTTCAAGACAGCCCGCTTCCCCTAGCAGTCGGGGCTCAGAGTGAACAACACCCACGACAGCTTGTCTCATCCCACCCACCAGGCTGCCTGCAGGACACAGCCATCCTGGGAGACCAAGGCAAGTACACAAACGAGCAGTAGCCATGCAGTTCAGAGACCTGTAAAGGCTGCTAATGAATTGAGAACATTTCAATTTTTTGTTTGTTTGTTTGACTTATCTGGAGGATCACACTCTCTACCAAGTAGCACAAACTGGTCAGAGAGAACAGAAACTTCAGGATGCCAAAAAGCCAGTTTCCTAGAAATTAAGTGAAAGAGCAGCTCCCTTTCTCTACAGTGGTATCACCTGTGCCTCAGAAGATAATTCATTTGGACAGCGTTTTAAGGAAAGAAATGGCTCAGAAAATGCAAGGCTCACAAGTTTTAGGACGGAGACTGTGCTGTAGAGGAACCACCACACTCCTCAGCAAGGTGGACTTTTTCCCCAGACACCAGCATTTCTGGCTGCCATGTCTCATTCTGACCCTCTTCTCATTTTTCTTTCATTCTTCAGCAACTATCATCTTCACCTCATTCTCTTTCCTTCTCTCACTTGGAGCACATCAGCTCTTGAACCAACTCATCTCCTGATGCTTCCCCCCAGGGCAGCCTGCAAATGCATCCGTTGATTCAAGAAAATCAGTCCTGGAGCAGACTAGGAGGCTTCAGACATCCCTATTTCTAGATGACTAGTCAAGAATCTGTAGCAAAAGAGTGAACTTGCCGCTAACACCACTTAACTCTGCATTTGCTCCTCCTATGCATAGGGTATGAACAGATTTCTGGGACCAGTTCCAGGCAGGTGTAGAGGTCCACCTGGGCAACGGCTGCAGCTGAAAGAAGGCCTGTGTGCACCATAGGCGTATGCAGAAGGCACACGTGCCTCAGCCAACAGCTCACCCCTCCCTACACCAATGTTCTCTTTTCCAAACGGGAAGGCAGATATGAATGCTGCCTATTTGGAGACACAGTAAGGTGCATTGTTTCTCCACTTTCCCTCCTTGCTCCAAAATGTCTCTTGGCTTCATGCCCACCTTTCTATATGCTTTGTACACTGAAGAGGGTGAGGACTTTCTCGATTTCACTGTTTCTGAACAACTGTGAATATTAGTTCTCCCAATATGAACAGAAACATGTAAAATAACGTGCATTTGAGTATTACAGTTGCAGAATCCGGTATCCTTTCCTAGGCAGGCAGGAAGCCTTTTTTATAAAGCCTTCCAAGACTTTAAATGTTAAAAACAAGAATGTCACTCCTGAATCATGTTGGAGTTGAGGCAAAATAAACAACTTCTTACATAAAATAAGAAAGTCCAGAGGGAAAGCTAGCATGAGTAGAAAGTAAACTTCCTTGTTATGCAATTCATCTTGCCTAATGTTTTCAAGAAAACCTCAAGAATTAAAGCTAAAACAACTGATGCAGAATGATCTTATTTACTGTTGAACATTTACTCCCCAGCTACACAAGCGCCGGGTACAGCTGATCACTGACACAGACCACTTTGACTTGCAAAGCAGCTCTCAGACCAGTTCTCTGCATGAAAGGAGACACTTGCTGCACACACAGTCCTCGATCACATACAGCCGTGTCAACATCGATTTGAATGTGTCAACATCTTAACACCCTTCTCTTTTTCCTCCCTGAAAAACTATTTTTTTCTTTTTTTCTTTTTTTTTCTTTTTTTTTTTTTTATAAGTGGGATATATTGCTTGCACACATCTCAGCAAGCCATTTGAGCAAATAAACTTCCAAAGATAGAATCACTGCATCAAGCATGAGGAACTAAACTCTCATTTAAAGCCACTCAGCCCATGTCCATGCACTGGGTTTTTCACACGCCTGCAGGCACTGCTCATTGAGCACTGCAGCAGAGGCAACACCCCCAATGCACACCCCAAAAAATAGACTGCATGCACTTTTGAGTACCGTTTGGCAGCGCTGGGTGAAAAGCAGAAGTGTTGCATTTTTTCTCCTGATATGGGATCCATGAGAAGCAGGGCTGTGGTGCAAGGCGCCACCTGGGAAGTGCCTGGAAGCATCTTACCTGCCTGAGATGGAGCATCTCCCTGTCTTGGACGAGCTTCCAGCAGCATGCTTAGCTTCTAAATTGAGAAAGGAAAAACACAGTCTGGCACACCACCCTTGAAACACAGCCCACCCATCTATTATGCCAAAGGTAGTATTTATAGTTTCCCTCAAAAAAGGTCACTGGCTACTCTGCAGCACTGTAATATGTGCTACACAGTGTGGGCCTGTGTATCCAAATAGGATGTGAGAAAATCACTAAAAAAAAAGAACTTTTTATGCAGAAAGCCCTGAAAAAGTGCTCTGCTTTTTGCTTCTTGCAAAGGTGAAAGAACTGGATTTCTGTAATGCACACAGCCTTCCCTAAAGCTATGAATTTTCTTCTTCTCACATTAAACAATCATTGGAGAAATCCTCTAGATCTCCCTCTACAACCCAACCACCTACTGAAGCCTGCAACTCATAACAAGAGTCAAATAAAGCCTTTGCAATGAATTTACTAAAAATAGGTACATGAATAGCAAAACTTCTAGCATGACTGAAGAGGAAAATAGCCTTCCTTGATACCTTAAGACCTATACCACCACAGCTACAAACTCATGGACTGCAGGTTGTGTGCATGGCCTCAAAAGCTGGCTGAACACGTCTGACATTTGATATTTAAATATTCAAAATCTTGAATTTAAAGTGCTGAAACTTCCAACAGTAATTTGCTAGACCAATTCAAAACTGCAATTCAGAAAGTCTAATTTCCCTTTCACTGTGAATAGAGATATTATTTGGATATTGCACAAATATGCACAAAATGTGCATCATCATCATCATATTAAATGTTTCTCTAAAGACTGTAGCAAGTTAAGACATAGAGTCCCCCAGGCCAACTAACCCACTAAAATCTTTGGTCCAAGCCACTGAAATGCATGGAAGTGAAGATCTACCACAGACCATGTTTTACTGCCCATAGATCGAATGAAAACCAGCTTTGGACTAGGTAGTGGAAACAGTAGTGAGACCCCATCACACTTCTGACAAAATCCATGGCTTCTTGGGATGGTGATTCAGCTCTGCTTCCCATTCCTGAGCTTTTCTGGGGGCAGAAGTGACACCGTCTGTCTAAGCAAGTTTCCCAAATATCCCCTAACTCCTTCAGAATCCTGCCCACCGAAGCCCTCTGCGCTGGGCCTTGAAACCACCCTTGGAAGAATGGTCATCTCCTATTGCATCTTGTTTAGAGAGCCTCTTTTGTATTCAGTACAGAGGTTTTCCAGCCCCTGGCATTTTCACTTGAACAACAAGGTCAGGAGAGGAGAAGGGATCCCAACTCACCGTTTCTAATGAAGTCAGCTGCTTTGTTGTCTCTTTAACTCCTCTGGAAAATCACTTTAATTATGTGATGAGAGTTTGATGAGAGAAGGTTTCCTTATACAAGAGGCAGGGATCTTCACCAAACTCGCATTTTTTGACAATGCACCAAAGTCACAACATAAAAAGTTTTGGAAATTTCCAAGCTTTCTATTTCACTTAAAGACAAGAAAAGGTTTTTAGGGAAATAAATAAATAAATACATACATACATACATACATAATGTTAGACTCCAGACTTTCAAAATGCAGCTGTGCAAATGTGGAGTCATTTTTACCAGTTCTCCTCCAGCATGCAACCTGTGTCAACAAAATTTTCAGGACAGAAAATATCCCAGGAGATTAAATAGCTATTAAACAGATATTATTTGAGATTAAATAAGTATTAGATGTGGTAACACGGAAAATATAATCCTAACTCGCTTCCTCTTTGCTGGCTGACTTATCATGCTGTGGACAATCATGCTAGATAAAGTGGCTGGGGGAGAAGTTGCCCACCTTTTCTTTTGGTGGTTATATAAAAATGTTTTCTGTTCAGAGGCATTTCCAGAGCTTTTTACCTGCAGCAGGGAATGGGCCCCCAAAATTCGGAAGAGATATTTGGTGCCACTTCAAGGGCAGGCAGGACCTGACAGAGCAGTGCAATGAGCCAGGCCACAGCCACCACCTCAACAAGATTTCTTGTGAAATTTGTGAACAGATCTTCAAAACACACCTCTCCTCTCTGGCTTCTCTTCTGCCTTTGGAAGTTCCTTCCCTCAGTCTGAAAGTTCAAGTTCAATCCAAGTTCCCTTTGTATTTCAATATATTGACCACTAAGCAGGAAGTGAGGCAAGGAGGCTGGATATTGGCATAGCATCCCACCATCTCCCCACTCAGAACTAAATACTTATTTTTGCTTCAACCCTGGCAAGTCGTTCATACTCGGCTGTGCTTATTTTGCCTGAAGCACCCAGTAAACCTCTCTGTTAACCACAGAATCATAGAATGGTTTGGATTGGAAGGAACATTAAAGATCACCTGGTTCCACCCCCCATGCAGTGGGCAGGGATGCCACCCACCAGACCAGGTTGCTCAAAACCTCATCCAACCTGGTCTTGAACACCTCTAGGGATGGGGCATCCACAGCTTCTCTGGGCAGCCTGTGCCAATCCCCCACCACCCTTAGGCTGTACGAGGCTTGGCAGTCTCTTGGTGACAGCCCTGATACGAGCCCCCAGCAAGCAGCAGACTTCCCTCAAGAGCAGATTGGGTCGGCAGATGGGTGCACCTGTGTCTCTCAGAAGGGAGTCTTCTCCTACTACCGACCATCGCCTTTTCTTAGTGGGACTGGTTGTTATGCAGGGAGCAGACCGGGCTGTCTTACCCAGCTCCACATCCCTGCCATGGGTCTTTCCTTTTCAGTCTGCAGGGGGGTGAGGCGGTTATGCAAGGGCACCTCAGGCTTTGGGGAAATCTCTTCCTCCTGCTGGTCCCTGTTGTTGCCAGCTTCCATACTCCAGCGTTATCAGCCCCTCACCCTTCTGTGGGTGGTGGTGAGGGAGTTCTGGGGTGTTTGGCCATGGGCTGTTGGTCCCCTGCAGACTGCGTAGGATCCAGATGCCCAATTCCTCCTCAGCCTCCCTAATGCTATGTGGCCTTCTGACTGTCTTGCCTCCTGCAGCTCGCTGGGCACTTTCAGCAGCCTGCAGTCTGCATGGCAGCCTCACCCCTCAGCAGTTCTGTCTGGGTAGAGGCATCGGCCACCACTGGGGCAGATGGTGCAGACTGGCCAGCCAGAGCTGCAGCCTCTGCCCTGAGACGAGTGCCCACCGTTCTGCCTTAAGGATCAGGAAAGGTGTGTGCCATTGGCCTGTACAGATCTGGGTGTGGGGTTAAGGTATACCTGGTGCCTCCCATTTGGCCTGTGGGATGGTCCTCCTCACAGGGTGCCCTCCCTCGTGGGGTACCCTCATCACAGGGTGCCCTCCCTCATGGGGTGCCCTCTTCACAGGGAGCCTTCCCTCAAGGGGTGGCCTCTTCACAGGGCGTCCTCCCTGCTCGCACTGCCATGCAAACGGCCATGCTCCTGGTCACTCACACTCCCCAGGGGCTGCTTGTGGGGCACTGAGGGGTGGCTGCCATAACTTCTGGCCCCGTCCAGAAGTGATGGCAGCACCCCGCTTTTGAGCGAGCTGCTGTAACCCTGGGCAGTCTCTGCGCTGCCCTGGGGCAGCCCCAGCTCAGGAAACCCCCCTGTAGGCTGTGGACCCTTGCGGTGCTGCAGAACATGTCCCCCAGAGCTGGTCACCTTGGAGAGTGACTCCATCTATTAGCTAAGAGAATTTATTCCATGTCTTCTTCAACAAAACTTTGTTTTTCATTACTATAATTGTTCTCTCTTTGAACATCTTGCCACTACAACTTGCTGACAACCCACTGACTAGGCAGGCATTAATTTCCATTTCAGAATCACCAAATAATGACAGGTTTTGCTCTCTTCTTCTCCCTGTTTAGTCTATAATTAGTTTGTCTGTACCACAACATTTTAAACTTTTCAGATTTCGTTCAAAATCTGAAAGAGGACTGATTACAACTTCTGACACTCTTGCTAACATGTACAACTTCATCTTCAACCATAAGCTTTTGCAAGACAAAATGTTCTACAAAAATTGATAAATGTGAATATACAAGTAATAAGAACAAGTCAAAAATTTCCCAGCACCTCCAATAGAAAAACAACTTACCAAAAGCAGTCTTCTCACCAAAATGTACCAATCTTCAGGATAAATAAATAAATAAATCAGTTCTAAGTTAGCATTTATGGCCAAAATATCTTCTTCCCTTGCCAGGGTTATTGCTCCTGGTTGTATCCAGCTCTTAGGAATTCTGCTGTCAGTCTACCCCAAGCTTTCTACTGGAGCTGTTCCAAAATGTTTAAATAAGCATTTGGTGAAGCAAGAATATATACCTTTAATACCCTGATTTTATAGTTTCTGTATTCCTCCTAAGGACCATAACTGATACACTGTACATTCAGCTTTTCTCTAATACAACCATTTCACAGAAACCAGAGCCATACAAGCATAGAAAAGACCCAAAAATTAGAGCACATGTTTAGGATATGGAAATTTTTTAACAGCTGAAACATAACACAGTAAAATCCCCAAAAGTTTGGTTGCATCCCTATGTAGAAGATGAAAAATTTCAAATACACATATTTTGAAGAGATGGGAAAATGGCTACCTGTCCGTTGCTTATAACCAGACAGACAACTACATAGAAACAGTCATAGCCTGCACCTGAAAAGCAACACACACAAACAGGACAAACTTGAGAGAACAAAAGCATGGCATCTCCACTCTAGGATCATAGCTCATTTTGCTAAGAAAATATATGTTTGGACCCAGGGACTTGCTCCCCCATTATAGCCTTTCCCATATGATTCATTATCATATATGATCAATAGTTTCCTTATGATCTTTCTTTTACCGTAAACTTTTACCTTTAATCATGTATTGGCACAGAGCATATGGTATGAAATATGAATCAGGCTGTATTTAACATGCACGCAAATATTTGTTTTAGCAAAGCACAATGAGCTGCCCCATCTATTGGTGTAAGAGAGAATATTTAAACAAAATTTAAGAGCCATCATAAATGCCAAGAATGGAAGAACTTACAGTCAAAAATATGTGATAATCTCAGTGACTGCCTCTGATTCTTCAAATCGATCCAAACTTTTACTGTCATACAAAATTATGAGAATAGTGGCTTGGTCTGAGGAGAAGAGAGAGGAAAGGGTGGCTTTTGATTGAGGATTTAAGGCCAACAATGATGCTTCCAAGCAAACATTTATAGGAAGGTTTTGGTGATTTGGTCCCAACAAGTAAATATTTGTGCATCTCTGTACTTCATACACAAAGGGATCACAGAATTACATGAATAGAACCAAAGACATTCACAGTGTAGAAAAAGGAGAAGGTAGGCACTGTGCTGAGCAGAAGTGCCCCCCAAAAATAATTAGGGGAAAATATAGCCTTTCTTTCTGGTTCTTCTTCATATGGTGACATCAGGTTTATTTGAAGTATTTTAAAGAAACTACAAGAAAAACTAAGTTAGCTTCAAGTTCTGCTTGTTAACTTGGATTTATTTTTTTTTCCAGATGAAACAAACTTTAATGGATCTTTACTAAAAATAAATAAATAAATAAATAAACTTTCTGGAAAGGTGCCCCTACACTTTTGACAACTGGAAATTCCAAAAGTCTCTCCCTGGCCAATATTTTGCTTCTATTTTTTTTAAGGTTGGGATCAGAGGCATAAAAGGTATTTTAAGATTTGTTCACCCCAAAGTGACAAAACAAAAAAGCCAATACCACAAGGTAGAAAAAGTCAAGTCCGGTGCCACCATACTAAACTATTTGATAATCTGAGCACTTCAGCAGACCATTCTGTCCAGTGACCACAATCAACTCACATTAAGCTTTGGAAAAATTCTGAGAAATAAATGTCTTTATCCCTAAGACATTTTTCAAAATGAAAAAATTGCCATGTCCTTGGAATGGAACAGCAGATGTGAACACAAGACAGCTTCACAGAGTAACCAGTGGTAACTTCCCTGTCCTTTCTAAGAAAACAGCAGGATTGGTCTCGGGGCACCAGGAAACATTCAGACTGATGCAGTCATAGACTATTTATTACAGGCTGTTTTAAAAGAAAAAAAATCACTAAGGTTGTATTTTATGGATTAAAGCTGCATTATTGTTTATTATTACAAAAAAAAATAGTCAAGTAAAGTCAGGATATCTACCAGTTGCATCTCAGTTATGAAATCCAATGGCTAGTGATGGTGCTGACCACATTAATTTTCAATATGGTTTCCAGTTCTAATAATAAAATTGGCTACCTTACAAAATGATAGTCTAGAGACTGTTTTGCTGTTATACCAGATAAACTAAATGACTTGAAATAAAAAGGAAGCCCTGCCTAGAGACTGGTAAGAGTGCATGGAAATGAAAATTGCATCCAGGCTTCATACAGCATTTCTTAATCTTTTTCTAGAATACCCAGTTACATACATGACACTTGTATCTTGCCCCTTGCATCATATGGGCAATCCCAGACACGAGCACAGGCTGTGAAAAGAACTCACTGAGAGCAGCCCTGCAGAGAAGGACTTGGGGGTTCTGGTGGGTGAAAAGCTCAACATGAGCCTGCAAGGGCAACTGCATCCTGGGCTGCACCAACAGAGGTGTGACCAGCAGGTCAAGGGAGGTGACTGTTCCCCTCTTCTCTGCCTTTGTGAGGCCCCACCTGGAGTCCTGCATCCAGGTCTGGGGCCCCCAGCACAAGAAGGATGTGGGGCTGTTAAAGTGGGTCCGAAGGAGGCCACAAGGATGCTCAGAGGACGGAGCAGCTCTCCTACAAAGAAAGGCTGAGAGAGCTGGGGATGTTCGGCCTGGAGAAGAGAAGACTCTGGGGTGACCTCATTGCAGCTTTTCACTACTTGAAGTGGGCTTATAAAAAAGATGGAGAGTAACTCTTTGCTCAGGCAGATGATGACAGGACAAGGGGGAATGATTTTAAAGTGGAAGAGGAGAGATTTAGGTGAAGTGTTAGGAGGAAATTCGTCACTCAGAGGGTGGTGAGGCACTGGCAGGGGCTGCCCATAGAAGTTGTGGTTGCCCCATCCCTGGAGGTGTTCAAGACCAGGTTAGATGAGGCCCTGGCCAAACTGATCTAGTGGGTGGTGTCCCTGCCTATGGCAGGGGGGTTGGAACTCGATGATCCTTGAGGTCCCTTCTGACCCAAGCAATTCTATGATACTATGATTCTGACTCTATGATTCTATTCCCCTTAAAATCAATTTGGCCTTTGTAAGGTCTTAAATTTTATTTACACTCCAAATATCCTCCTCGAGGCAGCCCTAGGGAAACCATGTTTTATTTGGCTATGAGGTTAGAAAATTGGACATATGCTTCTAGGTTTTGATTTCCAGCTAAATTCAGAAAAAAGAAAAAAAAATCATGAACCCAGTCAATCCTCTGTACTGACCCTTGAACTTATAGGCTAGAAAGGTACTAGCAAAGACTAAAAACTTTTTTTTCCCACTATTTATGTATATGTATATTTAATTTGAGTGGGAGAATGAGAGGAATGTTGAGCACTCAACTGACCCTCCACTCCCACTCTGTTTACGTAGTTATGATAAGATTTCTGTTACAAAACAGGACTGACTTACTGACTTCATTTCGTCGTCATAAAGCAATTTCTGAGTTGTATTTTTTTTAAATACAAGTTTATTCCCGTGGAACTTGAAAGTTCTTCAGGGGAAGCTCCTGAAAATAACTTCTCATTTGCAAAATGACCTGCCAAAGATTTAATCTTTCTCTATTTCAATTACTTGTGTTTCATGAGAAAAACTCATCAAATTGTTGTAATTGGTGTTAGCTCAAACCACACATAAATTAAGAAATGAAGGAATAAAGGAATACTTCCATTTACACTGTTTTTTTAATGTAGCATCTATCCACTGAAACAAGCTGCAATCAACTAAAAACAGTTAAGTGAAACACTATTATACCTTTGGGGCAAGTATTGCCTCTGAAGTATAAACAGCTTAAGATTTTTATTCAGAACACAAAATTTCTCTGTTCTAAATCCCCTCTCCTTATATTCAAGGAGCCAACAGAAAATAGATTTGTAATTACAGTCCTTGGAATCCATGTAGCCAAGCCATTTGCTAATATAATTTTCTAGATGTTGAGTTAGCACAAAGATACCACTGTTCAAGTTTTATCACCGTGTCTTTTAATTCTTCTATGCGCATTTAGCTCTTCCTACCATTTCCAAAATTATACGCTGAGGATTGTTTCATGAGTGGAGAATTAAGGTGCCCACACAAATAATAAAGTATCTAATTTTTTCATACTTCTGAAGAGTTTCTTTTTTTTCCTAATCCATTTACTTTAAGTGGCAATTAAACAATTGCTTTTTCAGTTGATTATCTTTTATTTTTCTTGGAAATCTTCTAAAAATCACAGCCTTTTCCCATAAAGATTTGTTTTTTCTTTTCCTTTTTATTAAGGAATTATTTTACTATTACTGGCCTTACAATATACCAATACATAGTTACAAATAATCTGTTTCCAGCTGCAGTTACTACTTAGAAAGACATCACAGAAATGGAACTACACAAATGAAGTAAGTCATAAAATATAAAATTTTTAACCTCGGATGAAAAATTAGGTTAAAATGGAGTTAGGGTTGGTATTATAAAACAACAATTTTGTGTGAAAGATGCTACAGAATTACCTTCAAACTAAGCATAATAAAATAGAAAAATTTAAAGTCCATTCATAACACAAAATTCACACAGGAAAGGTATAGAAAAGAATACATGTACTCAGCAACTATAATTACTTCTGTGTATAATTACTTCTGTGTTTCTACACATGAGGCACAAACACTACATCCCAAAATTTATAGATACAGGTGAAGCATTTTTCCAAAGTTTCCCCTCTTACCGTATCCCTACAATACACATTTGAGGTTCTTTTGGTGGACAGACTTCATTCTTCCCATTATTCCTGGAAACGTGACATAAAGAAGAATATTTCTTGGAGAATTTTATAGATCACAGAAAAAAGTTTTTGGTTTATAAAGAATTATAGCTAAAAAGCAATCTAAAAAATGATTTAAAAAACTTAGATCAAGCAAACGGCTGCCATAAACTGATCAGAACATTTGAACAGTATCTTTCTTGCTCCAGGAAAAAAAAAAAAAAAATAAGGCCTAATACCAGGAAATTAATTTCATGAAGGACTTTCTTTTTAATAAATCTGTACAAACAAATAATGGGCTTTGTAATAAATATGTGGAAAATTATATTAACTCTGAAAGAGGCAACCCGCAGTGCTGACCATAATACACTCTTTCACCCACAGAAAACAGAACCAGAACAGAATCAGAATGACTGCAGCACAGTGCACCAGCAACATGTCGGCAGCATCAACCGTATGATGAACAAGGTCTATCCAAACTTAAGCAACCAAAAGGAAAAAAAAAAAAAGTCAAGAGACAATGTTAATTTCTGCTAATTGCTGAGGATGAGATCACATAGTCAGTCTAGTGGGACCTCTACTATGAAAAACTTAAGAAGTTTCATATAAAAATGTCATCTTCTGAGAGGTAAAAACCAAAATATTGCTCTTTTCTGCTATCACATAAAACAATGAAACGGAGGGCTTTTCCAGGAGACTGTTTGGAAATGTCATGTTGAATCACGTCAATAGACGATTTAAATATGATTATTAGTAAGGAAAGTTCATTCTTAACTTTTTCCATTAATGACTCCAAATCTCAGTCTAACAGTGAAGTCACAAACAACTACCCAGTATTCACCTAAGTACTTCCAAGTAAGTTCCATCAGTTTCAATTAAGCAAACAAGAAGTGTACAGATGAAGAAGCAAACATGAAAGTTTTACTTGCTATATGCTCATGAAGATGTTATTGATAGGTTACATAGATATCATATATATATATCCACTGGCAAAAAGATGAGATGTAAAAAAATTATACAGTTAAAAATGATTTCTAATTTCAGACAACTACAAATAGACTAACAGCAGGTGAAACAAATTTTGTTCCCATTCATTGTGCTTTACAAATGTAAATGTCATTTGGCATGAAAGAATTCACACTGAAATCAAAGGAGGAGTAAGGACAGCTGTAGTGAAACTGCTGCTCTGTAACACCCAGGGACAGCCCTGGATTGGAGTTTTGAGAAGAAAATCATCTCACTTCTCTAGACTTCATTCAAAATCAATTTCTGCCTGTCTACAAAGGCCATGTTAATTTCCTGATAAAATTTCAGAAGGAAAATATTATCAAAACTAATAGGAATACTTTTCTTCCAAAGCATGCTTGAAATCCTGTGTGTTTATGTATTGACCACTCAGGCTTCATTGCAGCATGGTAGATAGCATTTGTTCCTCCTTCAGCAGTAGTTCTAGTAAATGTGTTAGTGTTTCTCATTTTACCTTATAAATGACTTGTCAGGTTAGGTTACAAAAAACTTGTTTAAATATATGATAGCAAAAGGGTAGCTGATGAAGAGGCGTGAAAAAGTCTATTATAAAATATTTGACGCAACTAAATTTAATTCATCTGTCCCTTAACGTTTTCTTGTTCACATTTCTCACTGTCCTGAGAAGTGTTTCACAAGTCCAAGTCCCCATCTTGTTAGTCCAACAAGGCTGTAACTGGGGAACCTCCAGTGCTTCCCAGACAGCTCTCCTGTGCCATAATCCCTTTCTGGCTTTTGCAACACAGGCCCTTGGGCCTTCCAGCTCTAACTTCTCTCTTAGCTTTAAACATAGCTATTAAACATGAGCTATTCCTTAATACAGCTGAATTCAAGTTATTTATTCCTTTTGATTTTGGACCACTTATCTTTTTTTCTTCTTGGGGTGTTATGTGTTTTTAATCAATGCAGGCTGAACAAGATCCATCAATAATCACAACTGTTGTCAAGAAGATTACAGAAATAATGTTGGTGCTTCTGTTCTTCTTTTCTGACACTGTATTTCTAGCTTCAACACTTTTGACAGCAAAACCTTCAGCAAAAAAAATCTTACACTCATCTTGCTGGATTCCCTTTTGTTACCTACTACCTGTTCTATATTCATTTATTTTACTGCATTATAAGTTTAAGCCATTTGAAACAATTCATACTAATTTGATAGAATACTTCCAAACAAAGAATTTGCTACTAAGACCAGCTTTTGATATCTTTTACCAAAGGCTATGGTAATATATCTGCCCGTCCCCCCCACGCCCCACCCCAAAAAAAAAAAAAAAAAAAAAGTTGTTGCTGGGGTATTGGCACCTGATTCAGAGAACATGTGTGGATGTAGCTACAACCATCTTCCACCCACTTGGAGCAAAGGTTACAGGAGGCAAGGCAGCACTGAGGTCAGAGAACACATTTCTGGCTGCAGTGAATATGCACTTTTTTTCCCCCTCTCTTTTCCCCTTGATTTACCATTTCCCCTCTCTTTTCCCTCTTGATTTACCAGTGCTAGACAAGGACTGTGCAGTTCTGTGTTCCCTTTAGATGGGCTCTTTTGTTGCTTATGGTCCGTGCCGCATCTCAAAGGCTTCCTCGCTTTAGTTCCTAGCTGCCAGAACAAAGTGCAATAACATGTACGTATCGGTACATGGGTGATGCGGAAATGTCTTGTAGGGGTATTGGTACCTCTTCCAGCATGCAAGCATAATAAGGGAAACAGATAAAAAGACGATATATTCAAGGGGTCTTTTATATATAAAAAGCTCTGCATCAGCTCTCCAGATCATATCAGTCCCCTGATGTTTTACCCAAGGTGAGTAGGCTGGCTGGGCAGCATTTCTGAGATGAGCAGCCAATGCTTGGAAATCTTTGAGCCACAGCCCTGATCAAATGGGTCCTATTCACACGGAAAAAGTGGCTTTAATCACTCATCGTCTCCCAAAGAATGTCTCAAATTTCCTTAGGAGCTCCTGGTTGAATTTTCTGAAATGTCAGCCAGAGGGACGTTTGCTATTAAAAAATAGGATTAAGATAAATGTGTTTCTCCTAATAATTTTATTCTGTATCAGGTTTCATTTCTTGAAATTCTGATCTCCACTGAACTTCTCACAAGAGAGCTGGTAGAATAGTCTTCTTGGTGGACTTAAGATTGTTTCTCAGTCTAAATTTCAGTCAGTTTTACAGATTAACTTTTGCTTTTTTCTTAAAATCCTAACACAGCTTTGGTAATGAAGACAATTGGGTTTTCTAGGTATTTGTACAGAAGTCCTGCACTATACCTGTAAAAAGGAAAATTCCTGTTCTGACTAGCCTTTTTCAGTTGAATAGTAACTGAAAAATTATCCAGTGTTGTAGGAATTTGCACTAATTCTTTGCACAAATTTATTTGATTTTTAGCAATCCTTCTTGTTTTAATCCTTGTTCAAAGGCAGAATGTGCCCTGCCAAACCATACTCTGGTGGGTTTTAATAATTTTTCTTACCCTGGGAATGAATTGTTCCAGAATTGCAGCTATTTGGGTCTGAAACTCGATTTACAAGAACTAGGAAGAGAGGGACTGTGGGAGAAGGCATGAATAAAGCAGAGTAATGAATTCAATATTCATCTCCCTGCCTAAGATAGAAGGATTTATACTCTAATCCTTTTCCTGAAATACAGCAAATCCCATTTTAGTAAGGCTGAATGACTCCAATGATATTTTTCAGCGAGGAAAAGTTGTGAAGTGTATTTAATGCAACTCTGGTTGTAAACCTGTTCTCCGTAATATGTATTTTTAAACTGTCATACTACAGATATTTAACACCATATTCACAAAATGGTGTGTTGTTTTATTTATTTATTTATTTATTTATTTCTCCATTAAATGTTAGAGAACCTCTGTCTGCAATGAAAATTGTTACTGCAGCTGCTGTTTGCAGGGGCCACTACCTGTAGGTGTTTGTCCTCTCTGAGGGACACGTGTACCTGGTGGGTTCCCCATGTAGAACCATCTGCTGTGTCCTTCAAAGCTTTGGTGACCTGTAGATAGCCCACCTGCACAGAAACATTCTACTCTCATAACTCATATATACTTAATCTAGTCTCATATTTTCTGGAAATGTAACTTAGAACCTCATTGCTCTTCATTTCATTAATCATTGCTCCATGACTCTTTTCTTTCCTTATGGTCTAGGTGTATACTATCCCCCCCGCACCGCCTCTGCCCCCCCTCCCCCCCCCCCCCCTTCTGGACTGTGATTCTTTGGTTTATGTATGTATACACACCACATATTTATCACATGTGGGAAAGAATCTACAGCCCAGAAGCAGCTGCTAGTGGAAACAATGCAAGCATCTTTACTTTGTCTAGAAATACCATTGATAAAACAGCATGCTGAAAAATATCCAGCAACATGCTGTTCAGCCCAGAAAGCCAACCACATGCTGGGCTGCACCAAAAGCAGTGCAGCCAGCAGGGCACGGGAGGGGATTGTCCCCTTCTGCTCTGCTCTCGTCAGACCCCACCTGGAGCACTGTGTTCATCCCTGGGGCCCTCAGCAGAAGAAGGACATGGAAGTATTAGAACAAATCCAGAGGAGGGCCACAGAGATGATCCAGGGGCTGGAGCACCTCTCCTATGAAGACATGCTGAGGGATTTGGGGTTGTTCAGCGTGGAGAAGGGAAGGCTCCAGGGAGACCTCACAGCAGCCTTCCAGTGTTTAAAGGGGGCTACAGGAAAGCTGCGGAGGGACTCATTGTCAGGGAGTGCAGTGATAGGACAAGGAGTAATGGCATTAAACTAAAAGAGGGGAGAGTTAGGATAGCTATTAGGAAGACATTCTTTACTCAGAGGGTGGTGAGGCACTGGCACAGGCTGCCGAGAGAAGTTGTGGATGCCCCATCCCTGAAGGTGTTCAAGGACAAGGTGGATAGGCCCCTGGGAAACCTGGTCTAATGGAAGGTGTCCCTGCCCACTGCATGGGAGGTGGCATTAGATGATTTTTAAGGTTCCTTCCAACCCCAACCATTCTATGATTCTGTGCTCTTTAAAACCTGTTATTGGTCACCACCTGGTTGGTTCACACTACACTCTTTTGAAAATTTTGAGATACTTTACATAATTCCTCTAATTCCAGGAAGTCAAATCCCCTTTCTCTGAAAATGAATCAACAGTGTTTGGTCAACCATCATTGTTTCCAGCCAAAACATTCGCGAAAGGAAATTGCAGCAGCCAAGATAACCAAGCATTGAGTTATAAGGGTGGATATTTTGACACCTTAAATTTTACCACAGAAATTTGTTCTGCTTGAATGAATCAGTAAGCTGGAAAGAAACAAAATGAGTAAAAAAAAAAATACTACAATAGGCTGTGATTCATGCTTTTGCTGCCAAGTGGCTACATGCATTCACACCATTCTAAAGGACACACTGTTAAATGGAAGACTGTAGAAGAAGAAACCCAGACTAGCATACGCATCAGCAAATGACCACGACACATCCACTGGGTTTCAGAGCTCCATTCACTAAAGAGGTGCTCTGAGACCATAATGATGAATCCGATAGGAAAATAAGAGGACAAAGTAAGAAAGAATAGCTGAAGAAGTCATCTTCTGGCCACAGGAATCTTCTCCTAGACATTAGGCAACATGTTTTATTCCTCAGGATAATGTTAAACACAGTGAATAACACGGTCTAGAGATTTTTCAAGCCCCATTTGACATCTGAAATGGTAAATCCTTTCATTTCAAGCCTGGAATAGAGTACAGGTACACATTGACTTACCACCATTTGTGTTGGCCAGCAAGATGCAAGGAACTGAGGAAGCATGCTGTAGGTACAGATGGTAGCTAACTAATAGCACCTAGGTCTGAAGTGAAAGGATTTACCATTTTTCCTATTCATACCAACGATATTGTAGTAGGGAAGGAGAGTTTAGAGAATTGTTTTTGCTGGAAAAAAGCAGGCAGTCTGAACATACTTTGCTTATACCATTTTGAACCTACATGCCTATTTGTGCAGCTGAAGCTGATTGTTTAGAATAAGAAAATGAAAATGTGGATCACACCTTTACTACACGAAGCATTAAAAACAACAGCCATCAGCCAGCTCTTGCAAACATCCATCTTGCCAAAACATCCAAGGTAATTGCATCAATCCCTGGCTCCACATAAACAAGTTGAGGATTGGTGGCAGTGTGGTCTGATGACCAGAAAGAATTACTTTACTTATGAGACAGTGCCTCTAAATCTATGAACTGCAGTCACATCTCCCATAAATCAGCATAATTTCACTGATCTCATCAAAATTCCACCTATTTTGGGCTGAGTTTGGCCTGTAATTCAGGTTCATGCAGCACAGGGAGATGCAGCACTTGTAGTTTAAGCACCACACCGGAGGTTGCCTTCTGGATACACATCACATCCTTACGTGCATCCCTCCTGCTTTCCAGCACCTCTCAGAGAAGGTCAGCCCTCAAATGCCAGCCCTCAAATGCCAATGAAAAGAAAGTCAATACAGAACAGGGTTGAGCCAAACATTAACAGCCTGTATACAACGTAGCACAACTTCCACTCTCCTTCAGCTTCCCCCAAGAAACAAAATGTAAAATAACTTTGGGGTAAGGGGAAAACTAAGAAAATGCCCAGAATTTTGGTTTGGTTGACAGTTATTTTCACTTAGGGGGGGAAAGAACTAAGAAGTTTCAAAAGGATTTGGACATTTGTAACTGAGAAGTTGCACTTCAAACATACCAAAGTCATTAAGAAAAAATTTAAAATGAGCTAAAATTAAAAATGAAAATATTATCCAAAGACATCAATTTCAAAATTAAATAAGACATCTTAGTGCAGTACTAAGCTAAGCCAAAATAACTTTATGTACTCATTTCAACAAAAAGCACTGAAAATGTTATTTTGATAAAAAAAAAATACTTTTTTTCCACGTTTCAATTATCTTGCTGAACCACATCTCTCTTCTACCCAACTTTATAGAAAAAGGTCATGTGAAGTCCACACAGCATACAGATGAGAGCAACTAATGGTGCAAACACAGATTGGATCAGGATTTTTACATGGTTTTTACAGCAAATAAAATCAGTGTTGTTTCAGTTCTAGAAGTTCGAACTTAGTTTAGTAGAAGGGGAAGAGAAAAAGAGAAAAAGAGAATTACATTCCCTTATTTTAGAAAATTATATGTTCATAGCCTTTCTTCACGTATCTGGCATGCAAGTCTGGCATGCAAGACTGGATTCATAACTAAGATGGATTGCGTTTTGTTTTCTGAAGATATTCAATTTTACACATACTCAGCAACCTATGAGATTAAACTTGTCTTGGAAAAAAGAAAAATGCAAAAGATGTTTTCAGGTCATGAGTGCTTCTTTTATTTCAGACAAGGAAGTCATAGCAGCTCAGTAAGATGACAAACAAAAATAGAAATCACTATTCTTCCTTGCATTGGATTCCTAAAACACTATGATGACGCTTCACAAGCAAGCAAAGCAGAAATTTTGTTATTGTAGTACTCGTTGGCTATAAGCATAAAGTTGTATCAAAGCCTTTTATTGATAATCGGTGATAAATGGCCCAATGTTCACATACAAGAATTATAGCATTGTTTCCAATTTTCTTATCTGAGAGTAATTCTTCCCTGTGGAGTTTGTAATAGTTCAGGCAATTTTAAATCCCTCAGAAAAATCAGCCAGAAGAGGAGGAAGGTCCTGAAGATGTGGCCCTTGCCCCTGCTCATCCCCACGTTCTCCATTACTGACTGCAGCGTGAGGCATCGCTGTGAGGCAGATGAGCCACGCAGACGTGACTGGACGGTGATGTGCTCTAGGTACTCATATTTTTGAGCAGCGGCAGGCGTGCGGTATAGAACAGCAAAGAAAAATAGTTCTGGCATTTGACATTTTGAGGAGCAGGGAGGAAGGACTGTGGTTTAACGGAATCCCTCCCACCCCTTCTACAGCAGCCCCCCGTGGTCTGACACCGAGCCTGTTTTCCTGCAGTCTGGATATCAGCACAGGAGACGTGAGCGCCAGACTGTTTCACAGTTTTGCTTAGCAATTATCTTTTATCTTTCAACAACATGCTGTACCCTACGCCTTCACAGTCAAGAGCTTTCCTGACACAGGCATTTTGTGAAGCAGGTCTATCCCACTCAGTTTGGGGTTTCCTGTCTTTTTTTTTCTTTTTTTTTTGGGGGGGGTGTGTGTATTTATATTGGAACAACCTGTTGAAATATGCAAGCGTATTCAGCAAAAGCCTTAAGCTGGAGAAGATGGCCAGTTCTGCTGCCTTCATCTACTTGTTTTCTTGCTGTAGCAGAGAGAAGCCAAAACACAGGGCTGGAAGGAGTTCAGACTTAAACCACTGGAACATGGTAACAAGTTTTTCCATTACTAGATAGAGTTTTATCTATCAATTTGGAAAAATATTCTCAAACCATACCAGTGAGGTTAGGGGAAGGTCGCTGAAAATGAGATAAAGCTTCCATCCAACAAATCCCCGAGTCCAAACTATTGCATTTTTTGAAATTCTAAAGATGGAAAAAAAATACAGGAAAGGATAGTGACGACAATCTTCAGTAACAGCTGTGGGACACATTTAACTTGGAGAGAAGTAATGCAGGGGATGCTTTAAGCCATCTTTGTGGTCCCCACGGCCCAGGCCAGATGTGCCCATTCAGTCACGTAACATAACTCACAACATCCTGCTATAATTTAAGCCAGTTATGTATGACCCTGGGGGCTGCTGAAGATTATTACAAGTAGCAGGTGTTCCCTTGCAGCATCTCTCTCTGTACCTGTTGCCAAATGGAAAGAGAATGGAGGAGGAAGATGATGTCTTCTTAGAGCATTTAATCTATTTTCAATTGCTTGTAAAACTGTGATTCTTTGTTTCATTTGGAAAGAGCAAGATATATTCATTTCACCTTAAACCTTCATTTCTCTTTCATCCTCCTTTGGGGTACTTGCATCATCTGCACAGTATTTCCTCTTTATTTACCTCTCACTTGATATTTAGAAACCTCATTACTTGTCAGAACTACTTCTCTGCAACATAATTTTATTGACTTTTTTTTTTCTTGAGGAAAAAATATAGTACTGCCTGAGATGTTTCAGATAAGCCAGAATTTTATACACTTTCCTCTCTCAGTCTAATTTCTTTAGTAAATCATTTCCAGGCTCTCAACACACTTGATCCAAGTGATGCTGATACCTTCTTTAGGGCTGATATGCTTTTCAGAAAATCATAACTATGAAAGTAGCCAAAGTCTGGTTTGACCCTTTCCTTTTGCTACTGTGAGATGTGCAATAAAAGAACATTGCTACACTAAAACCTCACCTCACTGGGTTTCTCCATTCAGAGCACCCCAGCATGACTGTACCATGTTTTGCCTATTGACCTTCTCTTTCGCACACCAAAATGCACATTAGTATCCTGGTGAGATTTCTCTGAAGATCTTTACTCTACTTTGAATATCTTGGAAGTCAGTTATACCTCATGAACCATGAATTATTGTTTATAGTAACAACAATGATATGAGGGGTTAAGCAAGTTCCTCTCTCATCTAGGAACCGATGACTATGAACTTGTAATTCACCCATTCAATCTCGGACTGGGATTTCTCCAGGGAGACTACCAGAGTTAGGTGGCCAGATCCATGGCTATAGATTGGTACTCACTACCAATATTATATACACATCTTCTGATCTTTGATAAGTCCTGTCCCAGCTGTCATTTCACAAGCAAATTCCTATTGCTTATGTTATAGGCTTTAGGTTCTTGATTTGCTTATGCTCCACTCTCTTATCTATTTGTGTTATGAGCTCTTTGGGACAAAAGCAGCTCCAATGAGAGATGTGGAGATCTGATTCAACCTGGCAAGACCAAAGCCACAAAAAGATGAGCAAATAGAATTCTTGTGATATACATCCTGTTTTTTTTTTCTCTCAGCTTTAAAAGCAATTTATTTTGCTAAAGGTATTCAATAGTGAATCAGGAAACTATTGTGGTAAGTGCCTGTGAAAAGTAAAGCCCTCCAGACTCTTTCCACCCTGCCAGATAACAACACTTAGGGTGATTAGCCAAACAACTATTGATAAAATGATAATGAGCATTGTAACATTTCTCAGTATTTGAGTGGATGCACTGTACTGCAACTGATAACAGAAGACATTTATGCATTTCTAAAACCTCTTCAGGAAGTCATGTTAGAAGAACCTCTGTCAGATATTGACAGATCCACTTATCTATAAAAAATTCTTGTTATGTACCTGAGATTTTTAAAGACATTAAGTAACCAATGATATGCTCAGAAATTTACTTCAAATCACTGTCTTTCCCTGAATCCAGCATGTAACCACTCGTCTGAGTTAAATGTCTTGATATCTTCTGCAGAACAGGCTGCTGCAGTGGAACATGGGAAGATTTCTGAGCCGAGGAACATGCAGCTCTCAGCAATACCATTGTTCAGCAAATAAACCTTTGTAAGAGACATAGACAAATATTAACTCTCACATAGAAAAGCTAACTCCATAGCCAGTGAAAAGAAAGTAGCTCTTTTTACATATAAGGTTTTAGAACATAAGACATAATTTTGGCTAGGTGCTACAGTACTGGTATAGAAAAGATCCAAACCAAGCCCTCAGAGGCTTCTGGAAAAGAGCCTTCAGCACAGGCATGTTAACATCAGAAAGTAGGCGAGAATCAGAGCCAACACAAGTATGATTTTAAAAATGTATTACTTAAAATAACAGGGAAAGCGAAAGCCCCGGGACACACAGAAAACTATCTCTTTCCCTTAAATTTGGAATCTGCCAGACTATAATACTGTTGGGCTAAATGCCATTATTAACACCATGCCAGACTAGACAAGAATCCTCCTCCTCAGGCAATGATCGGCAGCTTTAACAAAGGAATTTTTCCAAAGTTAAATGAGGTAATATAAATACCCAAGGAAAGGCCAGGGGACTATTTATAGCCCCTTCATATCTCTTTAATTTCGTGAATCCAACATACCTGTCAGTCAAGTAAGTCAATTAATCCATTATTTCCACTGTACCTGAGCAAAGGCAAATAAAATGCTGAGGTGACTTGGACTGATCAAAATCTTAGTGTTACCTCTTGATCAATCACTGTACTTTGTACCAAGTACCAAGCATTCTGACTTTCCAAAGCAAAACCTATTTATGAATTTCACTTTTTTTGTTGTTGTTGTTTAGATTAAAACTAATATATTTACACTAGACAGCATCCAGCTCATCTGACTGCTGTGTCAGTTTCTCATTCTAACTGAAACAACCTCTTGTGCTCCACCATTTTAAGAATAAATTCTCAAAATTGTCATCTCCTAAAACAAACTTGCCTTATAGTGGATGTTATTACAAAAAAAGGAAGTGTTTCATACCCATGAAAAGAAGCCAGGAAAAGAAATATTCAAGACCATTTTGAAGATATCCAGAAGTCAGAAGCAATGAGAAGCAGTTCGCCCTGAGAAAGCCCATAAGAAGTTTTCACTCAGGAAAAGAGCGGAGCCCCAGTGCAGTGACTAGAACATGAAAATAATTTTGTCTGCAGCAAAAATAACAGCTCAAAGTGGAGATGACAGGGTTCAGCTGCCTAGACTAGCAGTAGAGGGCTGACAGGGTGCTGAAACCAGGCAGACAGGGAGACCAGACGACAAGCTCAAGAGCTGCCATCACAACAAGTCCACAAAGAAGTTTAGAGATGCCTGGAATGTAAAATTCACTCACTCAACCTGCACTAATTTCACAGCACAACAGCAGAGAATCTAAGAAAACAGAAAAATGGCTGGTACTTGACATGACAGATTTAAAACGGCATCCAGAAGAGGGGGGTGCTTATTTGAACTAACAAAAAGGAGTAGTTTGGACATGATGATTCTGCATGCTGTTCACAGAAAGCCTTGTGGAGCATGCTGGGTTGGAATGCTGCATGTGCTATTTTTCTGTTTCTTTTTGTAGAAAGAGAGGTGTAAGCACCAGCACCATGACGCTAGCACAGATGATGCCTCTCTATGCTCCTGGTTGCCAGAATTCGCTGGCCCAAGCCAGTGCTGTGCTTTCTGACTGGTAAGCTACGCTCTTCCAGTCAAAGAGGAATCAGATTTGTTTAATCAATCACAAGCACACAAAAATGAAATTTAAATTCCAGAATACCTCGAGAAAAGTGGGCACAAAGGACCCAAAAGTTCAAAACTTCTTTGCAAAGTTTGATCATGGAACAAGCATGAAAAAAGCACAGTATGTTCAGAAAATTCACTGTACCAGAAGGGCAAATATTGACTGAAAAAGTCATTTCAACTCATTAAGCTTTTACTGTAATTTTTCAATTCCTCCAAAGAAACAAAATCAACTTAAGAACTCATATTCTGCCATATGTAAATGTGCATGGGACAGAACATGTACAGGTGATGTGTATATATGTCTCACATATAGACATACGGGACAAAATAAAACACACATATATGAGCCAGACATTCTTTAGCAAAAAGCTGACATAGAAAAAGTACAACACAGCCAGAATTTTTTAAACACTCAGAGGACATTTTCCAGGACTCTTGTTCAGGAAACAAAACTACAAGCTTATCCACTTAAAACACTTAGGCGGAAGTATGTATTGAGAAACAATAAATGTGAAACCCAAATTATTCCTCCCCCACATTTTTTTACTGTCATTTTCCAGAGTTTAACAACATTATACTTCTGTGCTTTTGTTTCTAAGACATGGACAGTGCAGCAAACCACCAAGAAATATCTTTGCTGGACATAATAAGTACTTGACTTCCATCTGAGGAGTGGCTTAGCATAATTAAACTCTTCCATGACGCAGGGGAACAGACCTGACGACCCACGGAGGGTTCCAAGGCTTCCTTCCAAACATGCTTCTGTGATTATATGCTGATTAAATACCTGTGTGCACAGCCAGATTATTTCCCCATTTTGTTCAAAATGCATGGGTCAGACTTGGATCTGGATCACTTTATGACATGCAGCATTGTATCAGGACCTACGAATAACTGCCCGCCTCCTTTGTATGTCTGCCCCAGACATTCCTGCTTCCCCTCCCCACCCCATCCTCCTCCTTTTATTATCATTTACCCTCTCCATGGCCTTGTCCACAAACCTTCACCAAGCCCCTGCATGCAGACAGCCAGCACAAGTGGTCTGACATTCCCGTGGTGTATTCTCCAAAGATCTGCCAAAAAGATGCCCTTGATAAATTGAAAAAAAAAAAAAAAAGAAAAAAAAAGAAAAAAAAAGAAAAAAAAGAAAAAAAAAAAAAAGAAAAAAAAAGAAAGATTATCACAGGCAATCAGGAGCTGACCAGAAAAGATCTGAGCCAGGTTTCACTGCTATCCATGACATTAAACTTTAAATAAACTTTGGAAGAGTAACTAGTCATTAGAGAGAAATCAGAGACAGAGCTTAAGGAGGCAAGCCAGCAGCACACTTCCCTCTCTGTTAGAAATGGTTTGCTCGCATTTTCTTCCAGGCAGGCCAGAAGGAGAGAGGTCTGAAATGGCTTCTTTGGGGCCTCAGCAACATTGCTCAGCAGAGGACTCACCGTACAGCCACTGTGGCTCCCTTCCAGTAGACCCAAGCATACTCTTGTTCCTAGAAACACTAGCTAAACCGAGGGGAGCCTAGTCGCCTGGCCCTAGGACATAAATGCTTCTGGTGCAATCTCTTCAGATCAGGAACTGTAACATCCTGTATTCAGACATCCACGTAATACCTGCAGCTAACTGTCATCTTAACAATTGTCTGTGTGTTAAATCAATAGCTACATGAGATTACCTGCATTGCTTGCACTCTCTTAGGGGATAAAAACAGTTTCTGTTTGCTTTTAAAATCTCCTCTAAACCATGTGTGGAGCAGTGGTTAATCCTTGGGAAATAAAACAAATGCATGTAAGTTGCCTGCACATGGCTGCTGAAAGCTTTTGAATAGCAGGGTGACTTATGGGTGAGTTTACTCAATTTGGTTTCGAACCAACCCTCTTCTCCATCAAAATATTTTAAATTTGTTATACACATTCACAACAGATTCCTGTAATGCATCTTTTACACCTAGCCCATGGCTAATACAGGGGTACTCCCAAGCTCGTAATATCCTATGTGATACCATACTGATCATATTAAGAGTCAGTACAAAGGACATACATCACCGTTTTGGAAAACCACCATTTTTGGAGAAAGATCTCTAGAACAATTCAGTAACAGAACTCCTTCATCTAACTCCAGACTGCCATTCATTCAGTTTTAGCAAGCGAAGGCTACCACTACTAATGACAGACACAGAAAAGTCTCATTACCTAGCAACAAATTAATATAGAGAATATAGGTGCGCCATTGAAAACTCCCAGTCTCATCCTTTATCCATTGTTCTGGTGAAAGAATTTGCTGCCAATGCACACCAAAATTGCAGAACCTAGGAGCTGAGGGAAGCATCTCTACGCCTTAGGTAAGAGTGCTCCCTGCTGGCTACAGGACTGAAAGAGAACGATCTGAAGTGAAGTAACCTCCTTTGTCTAGATGCAAATTGAGAAAATTGTGCATCATAATCTTAAGCATAAAATTATATATATATATATGTACATGAATGATACCCTGTTTGCATATGGGTGTGGGTATTTCAACATATCAGAACCTCTCGCCTCACATCCAAAACATGGGAGAGATAAAACACTGTTTATGGAGGAAAAAAGAATATCAGAACAGAGGCATAAGCAATGTCAGCTGAACATTCATATCGATATGTTTCCAAAAGCACTAGCTGCACCATACTTTCTGCAAACATTTAGCTAATAAGCTACCATTCATATAAATTTCACGATGAGTGGAATACTAAACATTATCAAACTAATTTATTTTGATTCTGTAGAAAAAAACAGTCATGCTTCAGCAAGCAATTGGACCAATTAAAAGAACACAGAGAATGATTAATGGCAGTGGTTTGTTTTATCAACAGGCTTGAAACACAGGAATTCAGATTATTTTGCAGTTAGACATAGACGTACTGCTCAAAAGCACTTCCACCTGTCACACACATAAGCATAAGCACACATACATAAGCTTTTCCATAAGCAAAAGAATGCTTATTTTAGTAAAGTTTCCCATTTCTCGATATGATAAAATAAGATTTTTATGCAACCAGTAAATTCATTTTGCACCTCTGCTTGAAAAGCGTTTAGATGATTAAGTAAACTACAGTACACACAGTTCAGGGGTAGTTTACAAATACAACTGAGGAAGTAACTAAATATGGTGCAACCCACACAATTCTCACCTCACTTTCCATGTGAAAGCATATAGAAACTATATATAGCATTCTCATAACTACTCTACAGACTTTATTTCCCAAAGTATCTTCCATAATCACAGGCAAGTAGTTCATGTAATTGCTTTCGTACAGACACAACCATTGCTGCCATCAACAACCCGCAGTGTGCAGGTATCAGGATGAAGTGGGAGGGTTTTGGTTCACAGGCACATCTCTGAAAACATTCCCTGTGTTCAGCCAGCAAATGACTGCATAAAACAAATTTAACACAATAAATACAGATGTGATAGATTCTACCTCTGAACGTTTCAGATGGATATGCAAATATTTTATGATTTTTTTTTAAATATCATGTTTCATCTTTTAAAATGTAAGACAGCAAAACTTAATAATGTACCAAAGTACACACTAATGGTTTCCCTCTCAGTCACATCTTCCAAATGGAAAGAGATCGGTGTAACATCATTAATCGAGGGCACGCAGTAGAAACTGATAGAAAAGCCAGCTGCGTGCTTTGTGACAGAGTGCTTCAAACATACGATTCTCTCACTTTTCAAAGGCCAACACTGACCTCTATGGGTAAACACATATTATGGTACCAAACAGATTACTAAAGAGAGGCCAAGTGTGATACCAAAACACTGCAGAAATCTTTGTGGCCCTCTCTAAGACAAAGCCATTACACTGAAGTGGGATGCGTATTCCTTCTCTGGATGCAACGATAGACTTCAGCCGCAGCTATATAATTCTTTCATTCACCAGAATAACTTACATTGGTTTTGTATGGAACTGATTTTGTCCATATATCGATTCTGAATACATAAAATGCACGACTAATCCTGAGGGAACAGTTCACAAACACAACATCCTCAATGTTCGAATGACTCCAAATTGCAGCTTGGAACAGCCCAGGTTGGAAGAGACCTCAAAAGATCACAAGCTCCACGCTCGTACACTCCAGGTGGCACTGAGCATGAACGGGAAACCCAGGTTTCCCAGGCACACACCAGCACTCCGAATGGCAAGCACGTGACAGTGACCCAGCCCTTGCTGCGGGACAGCACAGCGGATGCACCTTGAGTAAGCTGGGCAAAGGAGTGACAGAGGATGGGCACCTGGGAACATGCCTTCTCTGTGTCCTCTTCAAATACAGGTGCCACGAGTGGGTGCACACCTGGCTCTCCCTGGCACAGGAATGCATGCAGGAGACCTGGGCTACACTGGGAGAAAAGCCAATACACAAAATACAACACAAAATGCAAAAATATGAAACGACAGCACATGGCTGGGCAGTGGGAAGATGGGAGAAATCTCACCCCAACACCATCTGGGCTATCCCCAGAGCACTTTCATGTGGGAGTGTGGCCATGGGGGTCGACAAGCCCCATGGTTGGTGATAACATCAGGTTCTTAACAATGAGGCCATGAGGAATGTAAAAAGTTTAGAAGGAACACAGAAGGGGGATTCAGGGGACGCCTTGCTGTCTCAGACTGCTTGTTCTCCGGCCATTAAGACATGGAAGTTGCTGGGTGTTTGCCATTGCCAGGCAAAGTTGTTGACCAATGAACAGTTAGTGGAAAAGTACTGCTGTAGCGCGAATGGTATAAGAAGGGAGCTGTCCTCAGTAAAGGAGCTGAAGTTATGTCCTCAATAAAGAAGTAGAGGTTATGGATCTTTAAAGAACCCTGGCCTCTGTGTGGTCATTACGCCACACCTTCACTGCTGCTGCCCTGGTGCGAGAGGCCACTCTGACAGCTGCTGTGAAAAACAATTAAATGGGACAAAAATTTAAGGCTTGCTGTGCCTCAGAGCTGCGAAGGATAAGGCACTGCAGCTCTGTGATGAAGCAGACACAAGAAACACATTGCTCTTCTTCCTGCTCTATATTTTAATCTTCCTTAAGTTAATGACAAGGATGCAAACAGGCAGAATTTCCCTAATTGGTTTAGTATCAGTTTCCATGCCAAGACTTCATCATTGGCTTAAATAGCCCTTTGTTGCAAAAAGGTGGATTAACGACTATAATTTTGTAAATCTTCCTGCAAGAAGCAACTATTCATCATTAGATACAAAGCTATCACAACATAATACTAGTAATCTTTTCATTTTTATATTTTAAAATCTATCTTTCTGAAATTGTGGCACATGCTGTTGTTAGCAAAGAAAATACAATTTTACATTACAGAAATTAAGGGCATCTTTTAACCTAAAACAGTAGAAGTGATATCTCATCAAAAAATAAGGGAAAAAAGAAATCAAGTTTCTCAAAATCAAAATTTAAGAAAAACGTATCAGTTATAGAAGAGTGAACTGTTTCAAAATGGCCTTTATAGACCTCACCACGCTATTAGGCCACACTAATTTAAAAGGCTATCTCTGTATGGCATATTGGGAATAGACATCTCAATGGCTTCCAGCAGGGCAAAGCTAAGAAGGGAATGGCGTTACGACTGAGGTTGTCATATCGAAGCCTCCTAAAATAATGCTGTCCCACAGACAGAAATGAATGCCCACAGTTTCAAGTTGTAAAAGAATGGATGGAACAGATAAAAGTACAAGTTCGAAAATTTAAAATAATGGTATTGATTATCATACTCAATGGTAAACCACTCTCCAATGTAAGGAGACTATGTCTTCAAAGAGAAGAATTAGAAGTTGACAAACTTACAGTTAGAAATTCCCTGCTTGCCCTCTTTCCCATATATACATCCTCCTCTATTTGGGCCTTGGAAAAGCCCCATCAACTACTTCATTGCTAAAATTAATTTTGCCTATATGCTGCTGTCTGGAGACAGTGATATTATATGTTTTCATAAGGTATGAACCACTCTTCAAGTAATTGCCTTGCTTTTGCCCTTTCGAATAGAGTTATTGAACATCCCAATTTAATGGGATTTTCCATTAAAAATTAACAGCCATCTCATAAAAAGTCATTTAAATACTGTGTAAGGAAGCGAAGCAATTGAAGCACCTGCAATCTCTGAAAGCTAGGGTGTATCAGGTAGGAAATAGCTCGAGGCAATCTTATCTTAGCAAATAGAAACCTAATCAAGCAAGAAATAAAAATAAGAAAAAGAACAAAAGTATATAAACTGCTACATAAATGCTAGAAGTTGGGGGAAAATGACAGTGAATTGGAATGTATAATTTTAAATAGAATTGTTATTTAAGTTTCTCAAAACTTTTTTTGTTTGTTTTAAATCAGAGCACAATACATACACAAATCAGACTGGCTGGTGTCAGTGGGCATGTGAACAAGCACTGACTACACTAAGATAAATGAGGTTAAGTGTATCAAAAATAATACAGAATTTCATTTGAATGTATTTCCATGCTAGAACAGAAAAAGGATGGCAGACTGGCTTTTCCACTGGCATCTCAGCTGTTCTTTCACCTGATATGATACCACATGAAGCCGGTCACGGAGCAGCTTAGAGCAGCTGGAGCCATCCTGCCTGCTTTGGTTGTGCCCCTGGTTCCCATCAAACCAGCCCAGTGGAGGCTTTTCCTCCTGGGCAATACTCCACTTGGCAGCTATACCAGATACACAGTCACCGTTCCAACTCTCTGCAATTTAAATGTGGAGACATAGGAAAAAATCTACAGGAATGCTTAGCTTTGTCTTCCCATGCAGGAATCACAGTGAGGAATTTTTGCAGGTTCCCAACACACTTACGGTGTTATTTAAGAAAATAACCAACCTTTAATATGAAATAGAGTTTAATCAGTACAGGGAAAACTAACTACTGTTATCCTTCTCTACCGTCTTAGTTCTAAGAAAACAGGGATCCTATTTTTCAGTAATTTGCTACTATTCCTTAAGAAACTGGTACCATCTTATTAATTACTCAAGGAATAGCTGAGGTTGGAGTCACCTCTGGAGATCAGCTAGTCCAAGCCCCTGCTCAAGCAGGGTCTGCCAAAGCAGGATCCCAGGACTGCCCCATTGGGTTTTGAATGCCTCCAAGGATGGAGGCTTTTATACAGAAGCTCTCCAGGCAACCTGTCCCAGTGTTCAACCACCCTCCCAAGTAAAAATAAACATTTTCAGAGGGAATTTCATACGTTTCAGTTTGTGCCCATTGCCTTTTCTCCTTTCACTGGGCAGCACTGAAAAGGTCCTGGCTCCATCTTTGCACCCTTCCATCAGGTTTTCATGAACGTTGATATGATCCCTCTAAGCCTTCCCTCCTGCAGGCTGAACCTGTGCTCTCAGCTTCTTCATACAACCAATCCCTTAGTCATCTTTCTGCCCCTTTTCTGTACTCACTCCACTAAGTTCACATCTATCCTGCCCTGGGGAGCCCAGGACTGGCCACAGCACTCCACATGTGCCTCACCAGTGATGAGATAAGTGACACTGGCCTCACAATGACATCAGCCAGCTCCTTCGGCACTCGTGGGTGTACCCTCTCATGTCCTGTGGACTTCCATCCAATTTCTTTAAATGTTCCCTAATCTGATCCTCCATCACTGCAAGGAGGAGGAGTCTTCCCTGTGCCAGACTTTCTGGGCTCAGGGACCTAGGGTTCCTCCTAATTAGAGCTCAGTTCTTCATAAAACTTTCAGTTTTATAAAAGTTCCAGGTGGATAAAAGCAAAATCAAAAACTGACTAAAAGTTGGTCATTACTTTATCTCTAACATTAGTCACAAATCACACAATATCAAAGTTAACCTGAGCTATCAGACGGCCTCTCCAGAAACTCCTTCAGAGCCAGGTTTCTGAAAGCTCCCCACATCCTAAGTCCTGCTCACTCTGCAAATAGAGCAGTAAACCCCACATCGCACCTCTGTAGCATGTTCTCTCTGCACATATTTTGCTTTTTACCAAGTGAATTTTGCTTATTTTGGTGCAACAAATTAATTACTTCCATACTGTTGCATAGGCACTTTGAATGAGCTGAAAGCAGCTGAGGCCTTCATACAATTGTTGCTCTCTCAGAACAATTTACAGACTGTGGGCTTAAAGAAAAAGAGGGCAGTTAAAAAAGGAGGAGGAGGCAGACAGTGCTGTGGAAAAGCACGAGAGCGCATATGGCTTGAATGGTGGGGAAGGAACTGGAGGGGGAAAGGCAGTGGCGTGGGGCCTGCTTGGAGCTGATGGACTGAAACTTTCCTGACCATTAAAGAAATTCAGTTCGCATTAATTTTTTGGATTAGCTTTATCCAAGCAGAAGTTATGGAACTTACAGAGGGGTAAGCCTGCCAGCTAATTCAGGGTACAGTTTGGGAGGAAGAACTCTCAACAAAAATGCTCCATGTGATAGAGCAAAACAGCTCAAAACACAGCAGTTTCCACTCTCTGACAGGACATTGATGGCAGCACTTCCCCAGTCCCCTACCTGCTTTGTGACCTCCAAAGGTGCCCAAGAGCACAAACATAGCAGCCCAAGCTATGTGCTCTGTGCACAGAAGCAACCCAAAGCCAGGTACTGCAGAGCACAGCAAAGCTTGTGCATGGTGCTGTAGGCCTTGTTCTTTCAAATGTAGTTCACAGGGTTTCTCTGAACTTAGTGTATTATTACAATATACTTTCAAACAGAGTAATATATGAATATACTTAGCATTGACCGAGTAGAGCTTGGCAGGTGATAGCCTGCTGGATATCTGGGTGCTACAGTTCTCCTTTACTGCATAAAAAAAGTGAGACATGAGCTCAAGGGGTGCAGGACGACTCGCAGGTAAGGTGCAGGTAAGGTACTGCACTGTGCTCAGCTCACTTCCGCGCTGCCCAGCCAGGTGCTTCCAGGAGACACCTGGGCATGGACATGGAAGTCAGGGTCCCTGTCCCTTCCCAGCTCTCTGCTGCTGTCACTACTTGTCCATATTTCAACAGGGCCCCACTCCTTAAGCTTGTCTGAGCAGCACTGTGGGCGAGAACTGGACCTTCTTGGTTGCAAGACCTCCAATTATGAGAAAAAGCCGCAGTCACAAAATGTTTAAACACAAGTCTTCCACTGAAAGCTGCTCCAAATTTAACTGTTTCTTACAGCCACATAAGACACTATATTTACAGTTTTCCACAGAGTAAACATCTCTCTCCCTCTTCTTTTGTATATTTTTTAAATTCATGAGTGGATGGGTATGACTGGGCTGTTCAATTAATTATTAGCATGATTTCCAGAATTAGTTTTATGCTTTTCTTTAAACAGGAGTCCTATCACAATTCAGAATTCTTTAAAAGGCAATCAGGGTTGTAATGGCAGCTTTCCTGTATGCAGCAATGGGTTATCATACTGTGCTTATAATCTATCTCTACATCTTGACCATTTTCAAGACACCTTGCTCTGTAATACCAAGGTGCCCATCTGTATCTCTTCTTTAGGCTCAGTTGTTTTTCTCCCTTCCCAATAATATCTATGCACTAAATCCTTTAAATCTCTACCCAGCCTGCAACTTCATTGGCTCAAACTAATGAACAGAATTTTCTAATTCCCTTATGATAATCCTATTATCTGTCCAAAGCTATTTCTGCAAGGGTCATCATTATACAGAGACGTAAATCTGAGACCGGGTCTATCTATGTTCAGTTGTAATCCAGCTCCCCTCCTGGAAACCATCAAGGGCATTTGTCAACGCTTGAAAAAAGTGGAGCTGAGCGACTGAACATCTCAGGTAGAGTGATTTGTATGTTGATTGCCTTTCAAGTTTTACTTTAGGAGAGGAATAAAATATGGTTTTTGAAGTTTGCCAGAGCTGCAGACATTTATTAGTAACATATTAAACATTCTAGCAGTTAAGTTTCACTGATATGGTCTGTCAGAAAACCTCACCTTTGGCATCAGACTGAAATGTAACTGAGATAAAAACTAACGCCAGATTTTCAGTTATGCATCTGGCAGGCTGTTTTGAATAAGGTGAGAATAAAAAGCTACAAGAGCTGTCATTATTCATGCTTTAAATAAATGCAGGCTTTACTCTAGTTTTATAGTGAAAGGTGCATTGCTCCAGGTGGGGGTAATTTTGGCAAAGAGGAAATGCATTAGAAATCTGACCCCTGAGCTGCTGACGGCATCCAGACTATTGGAACTGACACCTATGTCTAATTTAACAGAGCTTTCATATTCATTGCATGGAATCCTCTCTCTGTTTATTTGATTTTGTCATAGGTTACAAAAAAGCAATTTGGTTTGAATGAAATCAATCTTTGAATATTAACCTATATATAAGAATGTGAAAAAGAATATAAACATGACATTTCTATCACCTGTACTTGGATTGAGTTTTACACACTGGTGAAAGGTGAGTGAAGGGCTCAAATGTTTGGGATAATCCACACGATATTTTCACATCAAAATGTTCGAATCTGGGTTCCTCATTTTCACAACCTCCAGGATACTCTAAATTCTAACTTTAGAATAAATCCTCCTTAATCAAGTATCTAATTTCAGGCTCAGAATTGTTTTGTTGCCAAAGAGCATTTTGTTAAATATAAATATTGACGTAAAAGAATTTTAAAAATGCATTGGGTAAGAATGTAGATGGTATAGCAGCATTAATTTTATGCAGGTTGCAAGTATGTAACTAAAGGTATAAATGACCTGTTACATGAAAATACCTCCCTGACAAGGATGCTGAGCCTACCTACATTGAGGCCACTGTCACTGACCTCAATGGAAAAATGTCAGGTTCACAACTCAGTGACGATGCAGAGACTGCTCCACTTACAGATTAGTATTTTGCTGTTTTCAATGGCACATCTTTGTCATTTGTACTCAGACTTGGATTTGGTAATGGACTTAACAAGAAAGGATATATTTTATATGCATGTCAATCCTCACAAAATCACTATAACAAGCGCAAACAGAAAACTTAGTATATATAACAGTTCATTATGTCCCCATTTTTTGATACTCTACAGCTGAGAACCCCAGAAGATGAGCAGTTGTGATTTGTATGCTAAGTGGTCAAGAAACCTCAGGGCAAAATCACATTTTGGATTCTTGTTTCCCATCTGCTTACACAAGCAATATGATCTTCACAATCAACAGCTTTAAAAGCTCTGTGAAAGTACTTGAAAAAATTTTGACAGGAGAGAACAGTTTGAACAGTCATTCTTCTGTGGCTGTTATCTCCCAGATTGTTAGAATTATACATGAATACTTCATCCTGTTTCAAAATGGGATTTTAAGCTGATCTTTGTTATAAATATTAATGTCTAAACCTACCAATTCCAATTGCAGCACAGCTCAAATCACAGGGAAATGCATTAGGGAAAGAAAGATAGTTAAAAAATAATATAACTTGAGAGCAAATTACAGAGCTAAAGATGATTGCTCTACACCAGCGTATGTAACTACTGGATCTCAGTGATAAAGGAAACTCATCACTAGCACCAATGGATCTTGAAACCATCATAAGGTTCTCTGCCTCAGTGTTGTCAAAGAGCATTACTTATTCCTAATTTACAAAGTGCAAAAACCCTACAGATATTTCACAGCTTGAAATTTCTCATGATGCTATCTGTTCATCCATTGTTTTTTTTTTTTCCTATTATTAAAGGACATTCCTGCCCCCTCCCAGAACTCAAAAAAAAAAAAAAAAAAAAAAAAAGAGAGAGAGAGCATCGGTTCAGAAAAAAAAAGGGCCTGACTCCAATACAATCAGAACCCCCACCTCAATGGGGAAATAACTTTCAATAAATATTGCACCAGATACTGGACTGGATTACAGAGATTAGTTCAGTTGTGCAACTAATTGCAGATATACGAGGCTGTATATCACTATATGCAAAGACTTTGCAAATTCAGAATTGTTTTAAATGCAGAAGACAGAAGGACTTATAAAAAAATCTCTGTCAGCCTTAAATTTCCACCCCATTTTACAGACCTATTATCTTCTTAGACCACTTTCAGATAGCCAGTGGTATACAACCAGAATAACAAACTCATATTCCGCAAGCCACCTATGGATAGAAAACCCTCCAAAGACCATACAGCATTCTGGTTAGATACTGGTGAGCAAAGAAAGGAAAGAAAAATCGGGTTACCTCCATGATTTGGTCTGTTTAATGTGGTGACTGGATCCAGCGAACCCAGCTGGAGAGTGCAGTAACTGGCTTTCAGTGCTAACATACATTAAGATACATAATAGACTTCATTTTAGGGTATACAGGTAATCACAGTTAGACTGAATTATAACCTCAGCTCTGAGTTTCCTGAATGAGCAGAAGGATTTAGCTTGAGTCTCAATACAGGGAAATGTTAAACACAAGCTGGAACTGCTATAAATCAACACACAGCACTCCATTATATTGCAATGAGCATACACCACAGCTCTTGCCTTTAAATGTTAATGCTCAATGCATACTCAGTTGAGCTGAGAGCTGGAGAGGAATTCTCACAATCAGCATTTAGATACAGAGCAATTCCTACTCTGCTGCTTACTGGAAAGAAGATATCCAAGAACTATGAGTAGAAGAACGTAAAACAAATGAGCAATGGGGTTTACCCAATGCCATGTATGAGTAGAGCTGGCCAAGGCTAGGGGAATAGCACTTCCTGGGTAAAAGAACAAAAATTGAAACCCAAAGTCGCCCTTTCTATCTACTTCAAAAGTGAAAGACTTTGTGAATTCGTGTCAACTCTTGAATTAAGTCCTTCAAGCTGAAATGAAACAATTCAGTTTTTCATTGGTATTTTCATTTCAAATAGGCATGCAAGATGGGGGCAAGAAGTAGAGGAAGTAGGATAACCCTAAAAAATAACTCTATATACTTGCCTGACATAACAACAGAATCTATCTGATGACCCAGAACCCTTTCCATTGTAACTGCCACAGATAATAGAAGAGAAAGAAGAAAAATACCAGAAACTCCACTGAGCAAATGCCAATTAGTTTTTCTCACTGCATTCAGTCAAAAGAATGGATAGAAACTTTGTGGGAACTGTGATTCCTGCAGAGAGCTACACTGGGTTTTAATGAGCTATCTCAGATGCTCCTAACAAAATACCTACAGCATTACCAATCTCTACATGGTCAAAGCTTCCCCAAGCAATTTTCAAACTACTGCTCTTGTTATCCAAGGCAGCCATCTGAATAAGGCTCTATAAATTGTAAGAGCAGCAGCAACTTCAAAGTAAACTCAACCATGCTAAGTGTCAGGTTCAGGTCTTGTTTTTTCTCAGCCTCACACAGAACTGTTGGACTTGCATAAAGCCAGCTGAAAATGTGTTATTCAAAAGGTTCTTAAGAAATATCATTTAATTGATTTGTTTTTGTAATTGCTTCAGTGTTGATGAGAATTTCCACAAAACCAGTATCTTTGTTTTGAACACATTAAAGTAATAAATTAAAATGGCATCTTAAAATTAAATTGGTTTATAATTGCATATTCTTGCCATTTCACTAATATAACAGTAATTCATAATATGACATCACAGTTAAAATACTCTTAAATGATTCCATTTGTGCAATATCTTAAGGACAGTTGTTTTGCATGGAAGTAAATGTTTTATCTTAATTTGAAATGAAAGCATATCATAATAAAGTCTTGTCACTTTTGACACAAAGGATCAAACAAAGTAATTCCTTTGCTGAGCCCTATCCTTCATAATTGCTGAAATCCTATTAAAATAGCTGTGCCTTCAGCAGTACTCAAAGATAACCACAGATTACCATTTCTTCTTATAGCAGGGATGCTGTCTGTGCTTAAAGCAGTGAAGATAATAATTATTCCTTTTCACAGAAATCCCTTAAGGAAGGCCTTCAAAACTTTTAAATAAAGCAAACTGAGACTGTTTGCAAAGAAAGAAAGGAATTATGAGATAAGGCCTTGGATCTCACCGATGCCTTCATTACCAATTTTAAGTCCAAACATATCAGTGCTGCTGACTATTAAGTTCTGCAGTGTTGCCCTTTGAAACCTCATGACATGCAAAATTGGACATGGACTTGGAGAAACCTCATTTCTTTCTTGAAAAAAAAAATCCCAGAAGGCAGCATTTGGCAGCAGTTCGTATTCATTCTCATGTATGCTGGATGCAGTCTAGGTTTATTTTTTTATGTATCGCATTTGGTCACAGAGAAGAAGTACATTTGAAAATACAGCCTGGTTTCTAAGACTTAAGCCAAACAGTATGAAGTAAACCATCAGAAAGAGTTAGGAGAAATCAGGCTGTATCAGATGAGGAAATATACTGGCCATTTATCCAAGTTCTAAAAGTGCCTTGGGGATTTCCTCGGTGTCCATGCTACAGCCATGTCCGGGCACCATTTGCTTTCCAGCATGTCTCCCCTCCCAACGAATACAAAATTCTGTTAGCGTTATCCATGCCTGTCTCCTCTCAAGATTAGTTAGCATGAAGTTCTGTATACAAAAATTGAGTTTGTCCAAAAAGGGTTTCAGGCCACTGAACCAAGTCGTCTTGGAGATGTCAGTAATTTTAGAACTTAATTTGAAGGTATTCTTTCACTTAGTATAAATATTGATATGCCACCTAAGACTCTCCTACAATATTTAAAATGGAAGGATTAACATAGATTTGCTGTCAGACAGACCAACATGGTGTTTACTGAATGTTAAATAGTTAAATGAATTATGATTTGATTTTCTTCAGAGATTGTGTTGTAACATTAATAAATGATGCTCTAACAAATTGAACATCCGAAGTGTTCTGTTGGGACAGTTAATGCTGTAGCAATCATTTTTCATTAATTCAATTAACTGACATCATGATAATCTGTCATAATACTATTATGTTTTTTTCTGGTTTATGGTACTCTGTGTTTTTGTATCTGAGCTTACTTTTCCCAAAGGGAAAGTGCTCTATCATGCACTCATAGCTTTAACGCAGGAGAATCTACAATTAGAAACACTTTAAATGCTGAACCTGTCAAAAAACTTTTAGACACCAAACCCACTAGAAAAATATGCTAGGAAATCAGATTTCATTTCTTCTAGGGCTCACAGAACTCCTCACCTGTCATGCATACGGCACTCTATATGGCTGCTGTTCTATCCACTTCGCGTGTCTGTTGCAGTTAACTCCGAAGCTGCAGAGTTGGGTACCTACAGCAGCTTGTGTTTAACCAAGTGTTATGCTCTGCTGCATAATCACAACTGGAAGGAGATGAAAAAACATCACCAGAACACCTTTAGGACTTCTTGATCTTACATCTTTGATTATATGACCTGCTGCTGCAAAGAGAAGAGGTCAAGACCTGGCTTATTTTATCACTTCAGCCACAACAGCGATGAGACAGAGCTAGTCCCTTTACAGAATGTACCTCAATTCTGCATCAAGTTTCTATAACAGCTGCACCTAACCTCTCAGTAGTGCTGTTGCAGAGTTGGTGGGGGATGTAGCACAAGATGCCCACACACGTTTTATGGCAAAGAACACTCTTTTCAGACACTTGCCATTCACTTCCTATTTTATTCACCAGAAATTCATGCTGTTGAGTACACTGTCAGTTTACCCTTGAAATTAGCAGTGAAAGCTGAAGGAATTCAGACATCTTTGCCCATACCTGGGACTGCGATACTGTTATTTCTTCTGTTTTGCATAAGCAGTTCTTCTTTTCGTATCACGCAGATGATAAGTAATGCTGAACTTGGGCTTTGTTCCAAATCCTGTCACTGGGAGGTAAATTGGTATTTGAATACTGTATTGGTGTACACACTGTGCTGCTGTGCAAAAAAGAAGCACCTGAAATGAATCAGAGGCATTCACAGTAAGATCTTTTTCAGATAAGGTTATTTTGTTCCCTTCATTTTCCTTTTCCCCTTTCCCTTCTTTTCCCCCACTTTCCCTAAGCAAATAAGCTTCCTTGTATCTTGTACTTCTTGTTACAACAAGCCATTTTCTTTTGATGTTAATGTTCTATTCTTGTGTTGAGATGCATGTTGGAAACCTTCAAGAAAAAAAAAAAAAAAACCACTACTAGATCACCGCAACAAACAAGACTGGCTTATTACGAGTTGATGCAACTGCAGCCTGACCGTGGGAAAGGGTAAAATATTCAGAATCTCATGACAGAGCTGTGGCAGCCCTTGTAAAGAGTATTAGGAACAACTAGATCTACACAGAAAATTTGGCTCAGAATTTACACCCCAGTTTCTACATAAATAAATATAAGTCCCAGGAAAAGGACTTACTATGCTGTTTATCTGAGCTATGTTTTTGGAGCAGGACAGGGAAGGCATGTCTTTTAAGTCAACGGCCTTTTCTCCAAGTTGTGACATTTATTTTCATGTTCACAGAAAACCTGTGTAAATGCATCAGTTGTTATAGGAAAACTGGAGGTGTACTTATAGTTTTGGTCTGTAAAGGAAGCACAAATGTTAATTCTAATCTCCTGCATTTTTACAAGCCACGTGTAAAGTTGTTTACAACTTAGCTGGCAAAAGTTCACTGTTTATAGTTAAGAATAAATCACAGGAGCTGAAGAAAAATATAAAACCTCTGGAATTATACCAATGTTATAAAAGAGCTACACAGGAAAGGAATAAACCAAGAAGCAATGTAAACTCTGTAGAAATTACAGCTCTCCAGGGTTCTCTGTGGCCACATGCTATTGTCTGCTTTGGCTTTCATCTTCTCATTAATAAAAGTAACATGAGGAACACATTCCTATTACTGCTTTTGTTTCACTCAATTGTAGTTGCCACAGGAATGTCAGGATCATACAGAGGAGATGTTATTCCTGATAACGTGAGTAATAAGGCCAGGCAATCCCGCCATATACACTGTAAAGTTGCAGCTGGTTGGAATGGGACTTGGACATCCGTCATTTAATCAAATACCTTTTAAAACATTATAACCTTTTTTTTTTATGTAAATAGTCAAGTAAAAATCATGCTGTTGTAATACATCCAACTGGCACAGCCCTACAGCTCAAGAGAGAAAACTTTCTTTCCTCCCACTTAAAATGTGCTGATCTTATTCAAGATTACCTGTGTTCTCCTCAGTGTCTTTTTTGCCTTTTGACAAATCAAGGATATATCACTTTTACATGCAGATCTTCTCATTTAAGATAAATATGAAAATGAATCCCAAAACTAGCAAGTTTCACTTTTTGTTCTGTGAGGGGAAAACATTTCTGCATCCAATACTGGCAGATGTAGCTACTGTGTTAGCATAAATGTTAAGGACAGAAGAAAAATGTTTTTCCATTCTTCTTTCCACATGCCTAAGAAACTTTAGTGGACAGTTGGGAAGAGAGAACAGAACCGTGAACCCAACCTACCTTTAGGTGGTGGCTCTTCCTATATTAATAGAGTGAGTGAAAGCTATTAACGCAGAAAGAGTATCTGCTTAACAATGTAACAGCAAGGAAGATGAGAGGTTCATACCAGCCCAGCCTGATCTGTGTTACACAGCTAGTCTCTTCAGCTTCCTAGAAGGGTCGACAAAACAGAAAGACACCTGAAAAAGGCAGCAGGCTTGTTTTCTGTAAAGCAACCCCACGTGTTGACTAGATCATGTTGAGAAAAAAATGGCTTCCCATTGTTGGTGCCTTAAGTTCATATCTTGTTACACTTGTTTAACAACTTCAACCCTTCTAAAACATGTAGATGTACTTGGTAGAGTCTAAGGATATGTAGCCAGCTTTATTTGTCTACCAAAATGATAAAAAAAAAGGGGGGGGGGGGGAGGGAAGGGGAATAGAAGAATAGCAAGTACCTCACAACTACAAGCAAGCCCTGTCTGCTTGCTTCTGTCAGTCCTAAAGGAACAATTCCAAGGCAGCAAGCTGCAAGACCCAAGAGCTTCTTAAGAGCACAGGTCAAAGACACATCAAAACCCTGCTCCTTACCAGAGCAGTCTGCTCTGACTTACCTTACCCTAGAATCATCACCACAAGACATATGTAAATCTAATACAGCAACCGAGAAGTTAAAAAATACTCCCTGTCAAGAGTGACTGCCCTAGCTTGCCCAAAGCATTAGAAGTTGCACAGGGACACCCAACTGGGGTGAGCAAGTCCAGCTGCAGAGAGAGGTACTAATCCAGTGTTATCAAGCATCAGAACTGGAAGCTAACACAACTTTTCAAATGACGGGAACATGGCAAACAAAATCTTCACACATCTCAGAAGATGTATATTAACAGTCAGAGAAAGCCAGGAATGAGGAATACATGAATTCAAAAGTTGTCATAAACAACCTCTGATAAATTGCCCTATTCTATCAAATCTGACAGTAAAACTGTTTATGTAGACTGCATTTATACTGAGCCTGATGGCTCAGTCAAGCCTGCCTTTTGCAGATAATGATAAGAAACTGCAGATATGAAGAAAGCAAAAACAAGAATGCCTACTGATATACTTTTACAAATACAAGTATACACTTTAAAAACTTTCAACCAAACTAAGAAAGACCAGCAGAATTAAATATTACTGTTTCACAGCCAAACTTATTTTGCTGTTTTCTGCAGGCAATGTTTTGCACATCCAGAGCCCTCATGATGAAACCCTACCCCCAAACAGTCGGTGGATGTTCTCCCAACTTCACAAGTTTTGATTCCCCCAGCCCTCCCTGCAGGGCCCTTTATTCTTGCCAGAAAGGAGCAGTAAGAGTCCCTTCAAGGTACTTCTTCCTCTAGCTTTTCAATTAACTCCACAATAATTTCATTACAAAATGGCCATCAACCTTTCTAAACATCTCTCTCTGGTCACTGTCAGAGTTACAGCTCTATCATAGGTGATTTTTGACAACTTACTGGGATGAGAGGTACTGCCAAACATCCACCAGGCTTGAAAAAAAAAAAACTCTCTGTGGCTTTGTGCTATTCAGCAGGCATTTGCTAACCTGCATAAAGCTCCAACCAAGTCTCCCAAGGACAATGCAATTCTAGCAGGTGTACAGATGTTTACTTAGAGTTCAGAAACTAAATACATACTTAAACATCAACTGGAACATCTGTCCTGACTTTCGAAGGACAAATCAGGTCAGGCATTGAGGTTAAACATGGATTGAGGTCTGTGGCCTCAGATATCTGCATTTGAAAATGTTGGCTGCTCTGCTTTTGCCGCAAATAGATGTTTTCTTGGCATCCAACCATCCTCCCCTTGTATCCCATTTGATAAAATCCACATTTACTAAAAGCAAGATAAATAAGAGTAAAAATATGCATCACCATACTAACAAATATGTAACTGCACACATTCCAAAAATTCAAACCCTGAGTCAAATCCTGAATTTCAAAAGACATTTACCATTTAATACACAAAACTTAGATGTTTTGTTTGCTTGTTTTAAATCTGGTTAATGTTAACTGTAATTTGACATCATTAAGGTTAATTTTTTATTTTCCTGAAACAACAGAACAAGTCCTGTTTTAAAATGTTTTCATTCTGCCTCTCCATACAAGACACAGTGACACTGTGGTAGAAGTGTTATTTGATGTAAAAGAAGTGGAGCTAGTTCTCCATTTCAGAGTGAAATCCAGAAATAAAATGTTTAAATACTAAAAGGCAATCTGATTTTGCACTTGTATAAGTGAATAACAAAAGAAATTGGCAACCCATAAAACATAATCCATAACATATGAATTATTTCTCATGTATAATTATAGGTCAAATTTTGAAGTACTCTTAAAAAGAAAGAAAAAGGAAAAAGTATTTTGTTTATCCTATGGCATTTAACCTAATACAAAGACATGAAACCAGGGGTGATCACATAAGGAATTTATGGAATTTCCTAATTGGCAAAGCCTTAAAGATAAATGAAACATTGAACTGCATCTATTTGAAATGTTTCCATCTTACAAATAAAGAACAGCATAACTCTCCTAAAGCGGATAGACCAAATAATCCAATCCAGTAACGCTCTCATCCGTCACAGTGATCTGCAGTGAAGCTGACAGCTTTCTGCGTCAACCCGTCCTGGTTTATACTCTCTTCCTATCGTAAGACCTATTCTTTAAGCTAATATTGTCCCATTCCAGCTTTTTGAGATTTCTTTTCCTCTCCAAACACAGTGATCTAATCACTAGGTAATACCCCAGCAAAGTTATCTTCTAGGTAAACCCACAAAACGTTCACCTACCCACCTAAGTCTGCATTCAGAAATCTCAGCAACGCTACGCTGGTGCAAATGGTCAAATGGGGTGACCAAGGTTGTGAACGCTGGCTCTGAAACTGGTGTTTAGCACAACAAATGGGAGTGAGCCACTCACTGCTGAAGGTCACAGGAGCTGCAGGTACTTTGACTAGCAGCTACCTGGTTTGGTGCCCGGCGTCAGTGATCTGCTCTGCATGATTAAAGGCGCTTAAGGCTTTCAGTTGCCTCTGCAGTGCTTTGGCAATGGGTCTGAAATTCTGACCTCAGACATTGACATTGGTTTTGCTTATGTAATGACGTTAATGCCATTTGCAAATCTAAATGCATACATGACCAAGGACTGAATTTTTATTTATTTTTCTAAAAGGGACCAGCTGATGGTACTGATGGTACAATACTCGGTACTGATGGGCTTCACCCTCACCCCTATGTCTCTTATTCAGCAAACATGCGTTTTAGCTAACAGCAAGAACAACACAACATGAACATGGAATGAAAAATCTGTCACAAATGTAGTGACTACAGAGCCACTATAGCAGCGATGCGACAGATCACGTCTGGGTCTGATGCACATATATCCTAACTAACCAAACTGTGCAAACAACCTCAAACACACAAATTGTGTTCATTGGTGCAGATCACACCCTGTGGTGCACACAAAGTGCACTTATTTACTGACAAGGCTTCAATGACATTGATAAGCTTTAGATTAGGCTCCTCAGAAATTTGTCACTGTTGCTAGCACAGAAGGTGCAGGGTCTCGCACGTGAAGGGCTCTTGATTCTGCTATATTGGAAAATTACCTCTACCTACATAGGGGTGGACAACGCCACGTTCCAGTGACTGGGAGCAAGGACTGAACACAGCCTGCAAGAGGAACTTGACATCTCATTACTGGATCACGCAGAACCTACAGGGAGCAGTCCTTCAGATCTCCCAACGCGAGATTTTCACAGCTGTATCTGCATTTCCACAACTCTCTCATGGACAAAGCCCATAGGAAAACACAAGCACCTGCAGGAAAATACACACTGACTTCAGAAACTGAAGTCAGAATAGCTGCTACAGTATTACTTCCAGTCTATCTGGAGTAGTATGTAGACTGACACTTAACATACCATTCAGAGTATCTGACTTCACCTGCTTCTTCCAATTTCTAGCAACCTAAGCATTTAAGTCCATAGCTACTCCTCTTGGCTTGCTTAAGCAACTCTCCATCCTCTTGGTAAGTTCCAAGTTGATCATCAAATGATAGAGGGGACAAGCCTCATGGGGAAGAAATTCCACAAATAGAAAACAGGAAAAAACAGTAGAGAGGAGAGATGTAAATGGGTGCTTGGAGAGAGGGAAATGCTGTTAATATTGAATCACGTTTTCCATGAGGCAGGAGACAACTGGACAATCCGGGTGCACACACTGGCTAGCCAACCACCCACACACAGCTCAATATGAACCTGCAATTGCATCTCACTGACGAAGATGGCTTTGAGACATCGTTTACTTTTCATTCTTCCATTTCCACAAGTCTCTAAATTTCATAGTTCATAGGCAATTTTCCACTGATTGCTGGGGATTAGCATGATGCTGATTTATAACTTTATGTAAACAGAACAGCATTTTGAGTGGGATTTGCACATATGGAGAGCAGCAAATTTGTGCCTAGAGCTTGTTTACATTTTGAGAAAAATATTTCTTGTGTTTACTTATTGGACAACTAGCAAAACTTTTTTTTTAGGAAGCAATTTCTATTTATTGGCTTTGTCCTTTACAGAACACATCTTGCCTTTTACAGTTTGTTTATAGATTTATTTTTTTTTATTTTCCGCTCTCCTGTAACCATAATTTACTACTAAAAGATACTATTTTTGCATTTGCAGCTGCAATATCTTACAAGGATTAAATAATCCATTATTACAAATGCAAAGGTAACATGCTTTCTTGCTGAGCTACGTTGAAATCTCAACATGCGCAGGAATAGTAAAAACAGGAAACTACTCTGTGAAGGTCAAAAATACAAGATATTTTTACTATATAAGTAGGAAGGATTATTTCATACTGGTTAAAAGGAAACACTTTAATAAATGGTCATTTCTGTACTGTAGTAAGACAGGCCTGCCTGGTCTTATCATGAGAAGGATAAGCACCAGCAATATAAATGGCCAGGAACTACATATCCTTGAATGACAGCTCCAAAGCTCACAGAAATTAATTTGTAGCTTCAAGCATATGCTATGGGGTTGGGCTTTGCTTTTGCTGAAGATGTAGCTGTGGAGACATAGAAAGGTCCCAAATACCCTCTAGCAAGAAATGCTACTTTCTGCTTTGTTCACTCAGAAAGTTTGACAGTAAGGCAGGGAAGTAAAGAAGTTATAGAATTGTCAGTCTCCTAAAATATATACGGGAAGTCACCATCCATGTTACAGAGTATGGTCTAAAGCACTGATGATCAGCAGAACTGATTAGGAACTCCCCCCGCCCCAGCATTTTTCAAATAAAAACATAAGGAACAGTTTTCAGTTGTCAAAAGCAATGATAAAAATCAATGAAAATGCAATATATCTTCTAAATAAATGCCCCCCTTTCCCAAGATTTTTATATCACTTTATTTGACCATCATCTCAGGATTTTCTGGCTCTCACCATGTGCTCCAACATAGAACAAATATTTAGCAGAAATCCAAGATGGCACATTTCCATGAAAAAAATCAGGTTTAAAGCACAAAACATTTTATATGAGATGGTTGCAACTGGGCAGGGACTTAAGTTCTCCAGTGTGCAAGTCCAACCCTATAAATGCAAATAGGAAAAAGCTTTCTCCAGAAATATATTGTCCTATTACCATCTGATACACACACTTTCTTATAGTTGGTTTTGATGCCTTTCACAGAAGCCTCCATCAAACAGAGGATACTTAACTTGATAGGCTATGCTGTGTCAATTCCTGGATTCCTGAGAGGTTCTGGATACCCTGTGACCCAAAAATAAGAAGCAAAAATGGAGAAGCTAGGTACTTCTGTGGGCTTACAGGATAACATCAATCTAAATATTGTAATATAGGATAAGTGAAATTGAGTTCATAGTCTTTATTTCCCACACACAAAGCTACACTGTAGAGTGCATTTGTCAGCTTCCGCTCAGAAATCACTCCTGCATCATCACTGAAAAGCCTGAAGAATTAAACTGTTGCAAAGCAACCCAGAGAGTTTTGAACAGAAGCTGTGTCACTGTGTACAGCTGCACCGAAGAGTGACAAGAGAAGGAATTCCCCAATGGTCATATAATCCTCACCTGTGCCACCCCTTTACAACTAACTGCTGCCTCCAGGCTCTGCAGTCCACCAGGCTGTACGGCTGACTCAGGTTTAATAGCACTGTGCTAAAAGATGACCTTACATTTCTGAAAGACAGTAGAGTCAGACAACTAATTAGGGTCCACTGGCAGATGGGAGTGTGAACGCACACTGGTCCATCCATGGGGTTGCATGATGTAGTCACTCCTCGGAAAGCTGCTGACACATTCAGAAGACAGCTTTAGTTGCCCCTGCTCCCAGGCACACCAGAGCTCGGTGCACCTACACAGCAGGGGAAGTTGCAACTTCAGGTCCAAGGCACCTTGTGCTGGGTCGTTACAAACTGTTCTTTTACACAACCTGCTTTACTATCTCAGCATTAGGCTGACTGCATGGTTTTAAAACTTTGCACAAGTAATGGCTGGACATATTTTCTACCTGGAGGCACTTACACAACATGCTCCAGACCTGGTAGCACCCAAATACCCAAATATTAGGGATTTATTTTTTTCTTTGGAAAATGCTGTATGATTGTCTCATTACACAGAAAGAAGGAAGGAAGGAAGGAAGGAAGGAAGGAAGGAAGGAAGGAAGGAAGGAAGGAAGGAAGGAAGGAAGGAAGGAAGGAAGGAAGGAAGGAAGGAAGGAAGGAAGGAAGGAAGGAAGGAAGACCACATCTATATCCTTCACTAGGACATAGGAGAATCTCCAACCCTCATTAGGGTAGGAAATCGCCCACACAAAACAGTAAATGCAACAGCTTACGCCTTTTTTCACTGTGCTTCTTTGGATGGAAGAGTATGTATAGAGGAGAGCCAACTCATGCTATTAGCTGAGCTTCCCACGGATCACCTTGCAGTTACATGTTCATGTGCCCTTATCCTCAGGTGTCTAATTGGGAAACACCTGGCTTGGACAACCCAGTGCCCGCAGCGCTGAGCTAAAAACTATAAATATTTATAACTCCACTGAGAGGAACAGAGAACAATTTGCGTGACTTGCTCCAGGCTCACAGACTGACTCAGCTGAGGGCCAGGATTAAATCTGAGGAGTTCCCCACTCCCAGGCCTATGGTCAGCTTACTGGTCTGTGTATTGCCAAGATTATTGCCTCATGTCACACTTCAGAACAGTGGTGAAATGCAACGTTGTGTTATTATGAGTCACCTAATCTTTTCAGATTTATTAGGTACAACAGATCAGTAACACAAATTTTAAAGAGGGTTTTCATTCATTAAGCAATCAGTTTCCATCATTAATGTTCACCTAAACTGTGGCCAGTTTTCTGGTTCAAGCCTGCAACAGACTGCTTAGCATCATATCCTGTGTTTTTAGTGTTTTTCAGGGCTAAAAGATATGAAAAAGCAAAGCATACATAGAATTAATCCTTCTCTTTCCCCATGAACTAAAAAACAATCCTCAGCATCAGCACACAGTAGAGTTTTCTGTAGACACCAGTGTAAATGATGGGAATGCCTTACAAGGCCCAGCTTATCCATGTAGCAGTATATCACTGACATGACAATTTTTACTTTTGCACATGTGAAAAGGGATTAGCTCCATATTTCTATTTCAGAATTGACTGAATAGCAATTGACGCAGTAATTGGGATCTATATTATCTATAGTTATCTACAGATAGAATTTCTACCAATTCATTACCTACTTTTATCCAAAACTAATTTGCAAGACTTCCCACAAGTTTGATTAGTTGCCACCAATATAGGTATGGAATGACATATCCATGTTTACTAATTAGAATTAGTCCCAATACACACAAGCATCAGATTCTTTGTGCCTTGCTCAGCCATTATTCCTCTTCATCCCTTGATGCTGATAGGTAAAAAATGAAGGTCCATTTCCTCTTGTGTATACATACTACAACACTGAAGTCATACAGGTCTAACTCACCACCAACTTTTAAACATGACATTCACAGCATAATAACATCTAAGTATTTGCTTCAAGATAGGATTTGCCATGAAGTCAAATAAATCCTAACATCTGAACACCTAAAGCTAAAAACTAGTCTAAGCTGAATGGAAGTACTCAAATTTTCTACCTTAAGACTCCTGTGGACAGTGACACTTCGTGAAATTATAATTAAAAATTTAAACTAAAAAGGAAACTTCTGATTGACATGTAATGCGAGAAAAGACTCATTACTAGGTGGTGGCTGAGCTCATACAGAGGAATATGTAGGATACCAAACATGGATTTGAAGTATCAGTACTTTTCTCTCCCAGTATATACTTCTGACATAGGAAATTGATCTGCTTGTGAAAGTTGCAGGACCTCAAGAACTTTCATGGTGCAGCAGAACATCAGCCTGACCAGCTGAGTTTGAGACCAAACGCTCTGGTCAAATCCTGCTGCTTTGTAATGCTCTGGCATTACACAAAACTCAGCTTATCTTCTGAATTCTTCACACACAGAAACCTCTCTCTTCCCTTAAAGATCAGTGGTTCTACTTCACCCATCAAAAACTTCATTATAAATGACAGAAAAAGGATGTTACTTGAGCACTGCTGTATCACAGTATCCCCTGGGTGGGGACTGGCTCCTGGGGTTGCCTTTTTATAGAACAGGTGGAAGAAGAAAATGATTTATAATCCCTACATTTTTTTTTCAGTTTTGTAATAAATAAATAAATAAAACCAGTTCAAGCAGTCTAGCTCCAGGATATTCAGAGGTTCTTTGCCCAACAAGTACAAATACTCAGCTCCATCCTCCGTATGAGAAATGAGCTATTTGGGCATTCCTTAAAAATAGACACACATGCAGGACTTGGACAATACGTTCCCACTTTCATGGGGAAACCATTCCCCTTGCACAAAGCTTTACTAGCACTATTTCTATGCTGTGTTCAGAACACTAAGTTCTGAATATTCTCTGATGACTGAGAAGAAACAGTAGAATGAAGAAACCCTTGCACAGGCATTTTCAGTAAGGGTTTGGCCAGAGATCTTTAAGAAGAGATTGACATATCATCCTAATTGCTTTTTACAAGCTGCTGAGAAGCTCTACAATTATCACGTGTTTTGATCTTCGCTGATACCTAACTGCTACAGAAAATTACACACTGCACAGTATCCTGCTGTAAGGATACTTATTTCCTTTTCCATCCTGTTATTAATTGCTTTCCTTTTTGAACCTGCAGCATCTCCTGGGCCAGTGACCAAAATGGAAGAAAATGCAAACACTAGCTTGGAAGAAGATTTTGAAGGACAAGCTACACACACAGGCAAGAAAACTGACTATACTTGTTTTCTAAAAGAAAGCTAAACTGTCTCTGCTCACTGGGAAAGCCTAGAATCCCGGTATATTCACTGGGTTGCCAAAATCCTTGCATAGAAATGTATGCTGCAAATCCAGTGAGAATATTCGCCAATTTCTTCTCTCTAGTGACCAGCGATAGGACCCGAGGGAATGGTGTCAAGCTGCGACAGGGGAGGTTCGGGTTAGATATCAGGAAAAGGTTCTTCACCGAGAGGGTGGTCACGCGCTGGAACAGGCTCCCCAGGTACACAGTCATGGCACCAAGCCTGTCGGAGTTTAAGAAGTGTTTGGACTGTGCTCTTAGTCAAATGGTCTGAATTTTTGGGTAGACCTGTGTGGTGCCAGGAGTTGGACTCGATGATCCTTGTGGGTCTCTTCCAACTTGGGATATTCTATGACTCTATGATATTTTGGATTAAGTGATGCCCCTCATAGAAGGGCAGGTAACATCAAACTGATTTTGACACCGATCCTCCTTGTACTCCAAATAAATGACAAATTCAGACACCTGAGGACAGCAACTGCCCAATGCCAACCTTATTAGTTTATCGTTTCAGTCACAAACAAAATGGCTTCTTCTTTGGGGGGGAATGAGGCGGGAGTGGGAACAAGAATCACAATGCACTAGAATTAGGTTACAAGGTTTCACTTTAAAAAAAAAAATCCTTCTTATGGAAGGAACATTCAGTGTTAAAAATATATCTATAAATCCTTTTGGCAAATACAGCATAGCATTTAAAAGCTTTAAAAGCATCCTTGCTCAGACCACAATTCTTTTTAAACCAGCCCTCAATCGTCATGAATTTTTATGAGTACTCACATTGTACTCAGTTCTACAGTTATCACTTCATCCTATCACCCTAACAGGTAACTGTATGCTTTAAGACAATCATCCCTCTCTGTGCTCCAACAGCTTCTTTTTCTTGTGCTGTAACTCTTGTACCTCTTATAACAACTGTTTTTAGGGTTCTTTCCCAAGTTTCCCAAGCAGCCTTGCTGCTGTTGGCTAAGATTTTTTTTTTCCTCCTCCAGAGACCTAAACGTAGGCACAACATCCACGCTTAGGCTTCTAAATAATTTGGAAAATCAGGTCACTGTATACTTAAATCATTATTACTATGCCAAGACTTTCAGGTTAATTCCTGTCTTGGAATCTTATTTGCAAAAGATAATTCACCTTCCCTTTCCACCTAGGGGTGTAGTGCTTTTAGCTGTCTCTTTGAGATGTTGAAATTTAATCCAAAACAGACTCGTAGCAACTGGCAGCAGTACTCTCCTCTCTCTCATGAGAGGGTGAGCTTCTTACCTAGCCTTTTCTAAATCCTCCATTCACCTCTGAAAACACTGAAATACTCCTTGTTTTTGCTTTATAATCTAAGGTGCAGATTTAAATGTTTTGTTTTGAAAAACAACACTGGAATTTTGAGCTGGAAATGTCTTCCCCCACCCCCCTCAAAAAAATTTAGCCAATCAGTCAGCTCCAAAGAGCAAGATCTGCATTACAATCAGAATTATCATACCAATGCCTTACAGGTTACTCTTCAAGGGGAACTGATATAGCTTTAAAAAAATAAATAAAATCTTGAGTGTCCTGTGTTCTTAGCTTTACTATCAACATCCACTCCTTATGCATGGTATGTATTCAAAGACCCTGGTCATAAAGATGGACAAATGTACAGTTACAAAACATTGGCCTTCGCCAAGACACCAATTTTAACAGGCTTCCACTTTGCCATTAACTATTCATGTAGTTCACCAAAATCCTTTTATAGGTACATGACATGTACCAGACGACCGAAGTGATGCAGGTTAGAAATAAAACTTTTTTTTTTTGGGGGGGGGGGGTGTGTGTGGGGGGGGGGGGGGCGGCAGTCCATGTAACACATTGGTTCCAAAACTCTGGCTTTCAGCACTCCTGGAGAGCACTCTGAAATGAAAAGGGGTGGATAAATTGCAGCACAGAAGGACAAGCCAACAACGGGCAGGAACTTAAGACAGATTCTCGTTGCAGCCAGTTTTTCATTTAACTTCTTCTCTCTCAGGGCCCAAAGGTGTGATCAATGACTGGAGAAAGTTTAAATTAGAAAGCGAAGACAGAGACTCCTTACCCTTGAGCAAGAAAGAAATTCTTCGACAAATGTCTTCACCACACAGGTCTTTCAGTAAAGATGATAAAGACACCAGAGATAGATTCTGTCGTAAGGTAAGAGGGAAAAAAAAAAAAAGCAAAATAAATACATTTTGATTCCATATAAAATGCATAAGTCTATAAACATGAAAATCCTGAATTTGCCAGACTCAATTCCTTGGCAGTTTGGGAGAGGTCTTGTCATATGGACAGAACAAATCAGAACTACTGACAGTAATTTTACTTGGTATTTATAATGTAAATTTAATATAAAACATCCTCTTGGGCACAGATTATACTACTAACACTAAGTGGCATGCAGCTACATAGTGTCATTGAAGAACAAGAGTATATCCAAAGAATGAAGACTTGCTTACTGTGAAAATAGCAACACCTGACCTAAAATACAGATCCAACTGTACCTAGTCCTCTCTCCAGCAGGGACTAACTTCTGTAAAATAAGCAGAATACTTCACAACAACATACCTCACAATCCTGCGAGTTTGGCCTTTCATGCTCCCTTCCCTGCCTCAATGGTCAACACTTGGTTAAGGAAATTGAAAGTTTTTTTAATGTGCTTAAAAACCTTGATATGTGATCTTCCTGTCTGTCTCAAGGGACAATAAAGAAACACTAAGATTTTGTTCTTCTTGCTAAGCTTTCTATGCAGCATTCTTTAGACAGCAACTTATTCTTTTCCTGTTTGAGTGTCAACAAATGACCACTGATTTATATAGCATTCTCTCAATATTCACAGATGAGTATGCAAGAGTATGAATTAATTCAAGATGACAAAGAAGATGAAAGCTGCCTACAAAAATACCGCAAACGCTGCATGCAGGATATGCACCAGAGGCTAAGTTTTGGGCCTAAATATGGTTATCTGTGTGAGCTGCAAAACGGAGAACAGTTCCTGGAAGCCATTGAAAAAGAACGGAAGACTACCACCGTCATCGTCCACATTTACGAAGACGGCATCAAGGGCTGTGACGCTCTGAACAGCAGCTTAACCTGCCTTGCTGCCGAGTACGCCACTGTGAAGTTCTGCAAGATCAAGGCCTCCAACACTGGGGCTGGAGACCGCTTCTCTGATGAAGTGCTTCCCACCCTGCTCGTCTACAAGGGTGGGGAGCTCCTGAGCAATTTCATTAGCGTTTCTGAACAATTCAACGAGGAATTCTTTGCTGTGGATGTGGAGTCTTTCCTAAATGAGTATGGGTTGCTACCTGAAAGGGAGCTTCCAGCACTGGGAAATGGTAACACTGATGAGCAAGATGTTGAATAATTAGAGAGTCACAATCCTCACTCTCTCCCCTCAGTATGTCGTAAATCCATCTCAGTAACACCCATCTCATTTAGAGAAGGATCTCTTTGCTTCCTAACTTATTTGTAAGATACACATATAAATATTCCTTAACTGTTAGCACGTGAATTTTGCCGAAAACACATACAATAGCCAGTCCTGTACATACTTATTTCTATACCTGCCACAAGCAATAGGAAGAACAGGGGATAACATTGGTGATCTCTAAGAAATCAGGGACACACAAAATTAAGGGCCCAGCCATGCAAAAGACCTACTGCATTTCAACAGGAACAGAACTGACCTACCCCTCTTCACAGAAGAAAAGCCATCCCCGGGCTCTGAAATTATGGAGGGGCCTGGCTCAAGAGATTCACTTCTCCAACCACACCTTCAGTAGGAACAAGACCTCATCCAGCAGTTTTAAGGACAAACAAATAGCCTGAAGTCCTTGCGTTCCTAAATGGCTTAGGTATCTCATAGAACCACAGAATGGTTCGGGTTGGAATGGCCTTAAAGGTCATCTAATTTCAACCCCCTGCCATGGGCAGGACATTATTTTATGCTTCTGCATTTAACTTTCAGTAATTGTGAAAATATGGAAGTTAGCTCATCGCTTTTATTAACTTTGTCATCCAAACCACTAACACAAACAAATTAGCTGGTAATTTCAGTTTATCATTGCTGTATGTTTTGAACTGTAATATTTAAAATATTTGCAAGTTACTGAAAAAGTATATTGTGCTTATGTAATAACTCTGAATAAAACTTAACATCTCTCAAAACCTGCCATCAGGTGCGTGAAATATGCTTGCAATACATACCCCTAACCTTAAAAATATGGGAAATATTAGTAAACATTTATTCAAAGTTTTAGCTTTAGTGAAAGGGATGCTGCAGAGAACTACAGTTTATAAACCTGTTTGAGGAAGATACATGGTAAATTCACTATAAATTCACTGGTTCTCCCCCTCCCTGTTGGCATAAAGACATCCAGCTCCTCCAGTTCTGATACAAAACAGCAAAACGTTAGTAATGTTTCAGTGACTTTCGCACTGTGGCAAATCTGAAGGCTAAACTTTACTTTGAAGACTGAAGTATCTGTATCTTGCTCTGAAGATAAAAATATCTACGTCTTGATCACAGTTTTGCTGATAACATTTGAGATTACCAAACCAAAATCTTAAAAGATGAGTTTTGACACTCAACTGATTCACTTACTGATTTTTATTGGATTTGGTAGTTTCAAATTTTGATCACTTTAGAGCAAGAGCTTCCGGTTCTGCTTCATGTCAGGATCCCACCATTGAAAAGTCTGAACATGGATCAAGCTGGAATTCAGTGACTAGCATCAAGGAACTATTGCTGCAGTGATACGACTCATATAGCTCAACTTCCATGACCACATTAAAAGCAGGCTCCTGATTACTCTTTTAAACATTTTTTTCCTCTACTTTTCCTTTGCATGGAAAATTCACAGGATAACCAAAAGTCACACTACTTTCCAAAAGATCTGCACAACAAAATAATAATGCTCTAAACATTTCTGAAAAATATAACCTTGTAAAAAGTTACTGTAGGACTCACCAGAGAACCTTTTAAACAAAATGATTAAGACCCAACTTATGCCTCATTTTTGAAAAATGACAAAAAATCCAGTTTTTCATTTGTCCAATTTTAATGGCCATCAAAATACTACTGACCTGAATTTCTATTTTTGTTTTGCTATGGATTAATGTTTTAATGGAGCATTCAAAACCCCACATCACTTAAATAAAGCAATACGAAGTTTCATATCTCAGCAACACAATCTCTTTCAATCTGTAAAGCAATTCATGGTTTCATTTCACCAAGAAGTGTCAAACAGTACCTTCCCAAAATTCCACAATTTCAGTGTTATAAAGTTCTTTTTATACCAATGAATACAAGAGTGATATAGGGTTTTTTTCAGGTGGACGTCCTGATGGAATAAAGCTGGCGCCACTCTCTTCTCTTACAGCAGACCTTTTCCCCCTTCAACAAGCATGATGCTTACCCCTCAGCTAAAAGCACCTGCATCTTAGTATTTCATTTGCATCAGCATGTCAAATTTTCAAAAAGCTCCTCTTCACAGGTACACCTAACATTATGAAAATCTCATATTAATATAGCAGGTTATACAAAAAATAACGAATTACCTTCTGTTCATCAGAAAAACAACTAGCTCCCTGAATAGCAGGACATTTGTCCTGCATGAAATGTTTGAAACAGGAGGTATGAAAAGTTTGTCCTCTTCACACCAGAAAACCTCCACATAACTGGCTGGAGCTTAACACTCTTGAGAACTCTCCCTCTTTATCAAACTTGGTTCAAAAGTTAGGAGGAGATACACACCAGCAGTCTAATCACATAAGTCTCATTTCTTTGAGAAACCAGACTGAAAGCAAAAAACCCTTACAAACAATAACCAGCCCAGAAACTACATTAATAGCTAGTTGTAAAAAACAAGCTGACACTCCAATTTAAAAGACAGATTAAGCATGCTTAAGCAGGATTTCCTTCAACCTGTAATTTAAAAAAAAAAAAAAAGAAAGAAAAAAGAAGAAATGTGACACCAAGCCTCAACAGAACCTCATGACTAAGTTTCATATAAAGCTCTGATCACAGCAGTCATCCCTATTTCTGCAAGAAAAGAAAACACACACACTAGAAACTTAAAAACAAAAAGCAAGACTTCACTCAAATATCATCTTACTGTACAGAAGATTCTTGAATAACAAGTAGTAAATGTTTTAACAAGCACATGGGAGCAGCCTTCCTGCTACCCTAATCTACAGTTATTCTTCTGTTTGACTCAAAGTGGCAGAGACCCTGCACGTCTTCAGGCACACCAACACATACAAAAATGAAGGTGGGGAGCCTAATTATCGGTGGTGTCACTGCTGATCAGACTGAGAGTAGAAGCTCTAGTAGGTGCATGTCAGTTATTGCCATGCTGAAAGATAGCCCTTAGAATTGAAGCTTCTAGATGTAAACACAGCAAAAGAAATACTAATGAATTAAAGGGACAAGCAGAGAGAATAAAGTTTGTTTAAAATACTCCACAACTTCAATTTTAGAACTACATTTAGAGGAGCCAGATTTCCTGACATGGAAGTTCCAACAGCTCCTCTAGACTCTTGCATATTAAAGTAAAAACCTGTTTGCAGACATGGATATGAGTTAATTAAGGTCTATTTCAATCACAATGGGATTTTCACAAATTGAAAGCTTTAGATTGTCTAATCGTCAGGAAATGGATGTGCCTACATAAGACCTGAACAGAAGTTAAATAAGTCAATAAATAGACATTTAGAAGTTTGCTTTTCCTTTTTCTAACACGTACCTTTTAATTTTCCTTAAAATAAATCATTATCTCAGGTTGTCAATGGCCTAACAGTGCAAAGGGGATGGGAAGCAAGAAGACAATGAAATCCCTTCCGTAATTCTTAAACAAGCGAGAACCTGCTTTCTTCTACAACCATTATTTCCTCACAGCAAGATGACTGGAAGGCTCAATCTGTAGATACAAGTCAAATTACTCATTTTTGCTTTGACAGGGTTAAATTGTTTTCTTACTGCACAGATGGTTACAAAATGCAGTCTCCTTTATTAAAGCAGAAAGCTCATCAAGGGCAATTTCTTTCTTTGCCTTCTTCCAACCTCAGACTACAATACTGAACTATCATAGATCCTCGATGCCTAGTAAATTATAAACTGAAGGCTTAATTTGACAATTAATGTGATAACATCATAAAGATCATTTAGTACATTTTGAAATATGTCTGCATGTGGAAGGGAGAACAGAGAGAGTTCTTTGCAAGGGGATCCATGGAACGTCTAAACAAGCTGTACTTTTTATACCACAGCTGCCAAACACAATGAAGATCTATAGGAAGAGCATTTCATGACAATTTTCCTTTCGGGTGCGAGTGTCTCAAATGTTGTACTTCCCCCTTCCTTGGCTTAGTTTTGAGTAAGAGACACCTACAGAAAAACACGCACTGAGGTGGACACTGAAGCACTTTGCAGTTGAGTGTTTCTCTTTACAGAGAAGCTAGGCATTTTGAGACTGAAGTAGAAAACTTTAAAAAGCATTACAGAAGCAGACAGTTTCTTGCATTTCTTTCATGGCGCTGTACACAGAAACTGCATGCAACCTCCACTTGGAGGCTAGCAAGAGGGGTGCAATTTAGTGACTGTGTTGTTGTTGTTTAGGGTACAAAGATCACGCTTTGTTTTCTAATCTCATACCGAATGATTTAACCATTAAGCCAGACAACAGTCACACTTGGGCAAGAAAATATCAAGTGGATACAAGTTTAAGAGCATGCTTGTTTAAAAAATCAAGAGGGAACTTCTATGAAATCAAGCCCTGGTCCTCCAGAGACCCAGATAAGAATGAGACAAATAGAACAATGGGTAGGGAAAAAACAACAACTTTTTCTTCCCATTATTACCCTGCCCTACCTTCTTATATAGGCTGTAGTAGAGCAATTTTTAGACCAAGCGTGAATTTACCAATGTGCTTCAAAACGTCTCATTTCCTGGACAGCACCCAACTTCTACCACAGGAGTGCTGGAATTGACTGCTTTTGCATAATGTCACTTTGTATACTGATTCCACTCATTTGCACAGAATAACACGCATCTATAAAATATGCAGCAGTTGAAGGACTTACTTGAAAGCAATGTTTCCAATTATAACACTCACTTCTCACTGAGAGGCTCTACTTGAGCAATACTGAGCACAAAAGATCAGCACTGTGTTCCAAAACACAGTTCAACACTCAAAGCAGATAATTTTAACAAACACGTGAAAACAGAATACACTGACGAGACAAGAGGATTTAAAATGCATCTTTTTCATTGTTGTCTTTTAATAAAAGTATCAATACATACTTTATTATGCTTTAGAACATAAATGTTTATTTATCATAGTGCTCCAGAACCTTTACACTAAAAAGAAATTCGCAGTGGTATTAAAATGCCCTAAAATCTGGAATTCTAATTCAGATCCAAACAAACATCATATTTCATATATGCATTGCCTTTACAAATCTTTACTAGAGTTTTTCCTTCCTCCTGCTTTCCTCATGGCAAGTTTACAATAACGTTATTGCCTAACATACCCAGGAGAATATCTTATAACGAAAAATTATCTGCTTATATTCTAAAAATCATGATTAGCAAACAAATTTTGACAACTTAGTTATCTACAGGATAATTAGAGCTGCCTAGATGAAGCTGTTGATGAAATAGTTAACATTTTAAGACAAAGCTGACTGAATCAGGGCTGGACAAAGAAATTGTCATCAGAAGTCAGCAAGTAAAAGGCAGCATTATCTATATCCCAGAAGCTCAATATATTTTACTGATTTCTGAGTTCTCCAGGTCTTGAACTAAGGTATTTACAGTCTGAATTGGTCTACCAGAAACTATTTGTATACCTAGTAAGACAGTTAACTAATATTAACTAAAAATGCACGTGGTAAGATGTTGGCTTCATAAAACCTAATTTTTCCCTGATTAAGTTTAATGAGATAAGATTTCTCTTAACAATCTTAAGCTCTAAAGCAAGAATTGCCATACTGGGTAACTCTGCTAGTATTACCAATAGCCTGAAAAACACCAGCAGAAGCATTTTACATTAAAATAACAAGTTAGAGAAAAATGGAGGTTCTGTATTGGTTTAGGGGCTATTTCTAGAGCACAGTACTATTAATTTATACATAGTAACAAATCTAGCTTCTTAAGAACTTGATTCACTGGCTACTTGATATAGTAACTACGTGCTGGAACAAGGTAACTGAATGTATCATTACAATTTATATTGCATATCTAACTGGTGTCATTTAGGTAACAATTCTCAGTTACTAAGTATTAAACCCAGATGTTTCAGTCTTGTGTAAGTGTGATTACTGATCAATATGTCAATGAGGCTTCTTTTTCTTGACTTCAGTCGCTGAAGTAATTGAAAGAGAAGATTGATGCAAAGACTGCAACAGCAGCTGCTATTACCACACCTAAAAACAACAAAAGAAATGAATTCAATGAGTGGCAATGGCAGCACAGTCATCAGCAGTTAGGGTGTGGAGGGCAGGGTCAATGTGAATGACAAGCAAGAGGAAAAACAGTAAAAGCCACCCCAAAAGCTAAATACACGACTGCTAAGCCTAAATCAAAACCTACAATCTCAGTTAATTAAATTATAGAAGTACCACATAACATTTCTGATCAGAGCAGGCTCCTTCCAGAACTCCAGCTGCGTATTCTGCAGTAACTTGGCCATGTCCTGGCCCATAAAATCATGCTATGACTCCACACTACTGCTTAATTCAAGGAAGAAGACTAGCAAAAAAAAAAAAGCTTTAAGAAACAAAAGTTACTAAGTTTTTCCTTTCCTGTGTGGCACCTACTCCTTAAGTCTTTTTGTACAACAACAGTCATTTTCTTATTAATAGTTTGTTACTGATGCAGTTGAGTAGAACGTACTAGGAAAAAAGACTGATGATTCACAGGAAAACATGGTTATATGCAAAACAAACAGAAATTAATACTCTTCTGCTTTAACCATTCCAGTTGCCATGTTCTAGGCTTAAGAATTAATGGAAAGCAAATGATATTGTTTTGTTGACTGAAGTGTAATTATTATAAGACAAAAAGGCAGTCAAAGTTCACACCAAAGGGAACTCCAGTAAGTATAGACAGATGTATGAGAGCTGGACCAAGGGATATCATGGAGATGTTGTAGTTGGAGGAGTTCTGTGACTGCACTTCCCCCAGTTTCTGAGTCTGACAATTACCACCCAAGCCCATACATATTTGTCAGCATCAGAAGAAGCTTAATGAGTCACTAGCCAATTTCAGGATGCCTATTTGAACAAGCCACTCAACTGTGGTTTTGTTTTTCCAACTACAGAATTATAGAAGTGATGGCTCTCCAACAAAGAAAGAAATCTACTTAAGCTTTCTGTATCAACTTGTAGGCTGAACAAACTGCAAGCACTGGTTTTGTTCAAATATCAGCTTGCAGTTCTTTCCTCCCCCAAAACACCCTGCTTCTACAGCTGTGAAATCAGGACACATCTTAAAAAAGCTGTTGCATTAGGACAGCAGGAGGGATTAAGACATTTTTTAATTAATCTTGCCAGCTGTGAGAATAACACCACCACTGTGGAAGCAAATTTTAGTGAAAGGAACCCATTAGAATTTCTGGATTGCCACAGCTGAAACAGTGAAGTAACATACCTATGTTTTGTTGCAGTTTCAACAGCAACGTTGCTTTTGTCAGTTGTTTCTGTTGTGTGTCATCTGTGTTTTCAGTAACTGGACAAATATCAACTGCATGGAAATCAAGTGAACAATACCAGGTGAAAAGCTAACATCTGCATTTCATACTTATGTTAATGCAAAATACTATCAACTTCATATCAACTTCACAAAGTACATTTATGTTAGAAAAAACAGTTTTATTCTAGTAGAAATGGTACAGCAGCTCCCCCAGACATATGAGAGAGACTAACAAACTGCTCCCGTTCTGAAAACGAAGACAAAGAGGAAAAAAAAAATACAGCAGTGCCAAATATCAAGTCTACAAAATATTGATCTAAATAATAAATGGATCTCCCATTTCCAGAGTGAGGTTGTCAATCTGCTTTAATAAAAAATTACATAGCTGAGTAATACAAGGCACATCCCATTATGATTCATGTGCTAATGATTCATGGAAAAGTACTTTATCATAAAACACTGGGGAATGTATAAACCAAATGTGTGATCAGATACGCTGTTTCTGTCATCTAAGATGAATCATGTATATGTATCTTCAGAATCTTAAGTCTAACTTGCACAAGATCTTGAGTTTCAAAAAAGCACTCAAACTAGTCTTTTACAAGCTGTCTTTAGCCATTTCTACCCCTGAATTGACCAGCTTTGTATAGGATAGACAGTTCTTAACTGCTATGCTGTATGATATGAAACTTAACAGGATATACATACATACATACACACCAAGCATAAACACAGCTTTAAAACATCTCTGCAACCTGCACAAAATACATAAAATAATGGCAAAAAATTTCAATGTATGGAAGTGAGTTTTTGAACGGGAATTATCATCACTTCAAAGTCCATTTGAGGATGTTGTTTCATCATTATTTTTTCTGTGCAAAGGAAAACACGCCCTCACCTGCCTAAAATATGAGGCAGAAATCTGCAACTAGCATACATTAAATAAGTGATTAACTGTTACAAAATAGCTTTTCAAGTAAGTACCTTAACCAGCAAAATAAGAGCATCATATTCTCTCCAAAGTGCTTAATAGTTTTCAATTCCCTAAATAGCATCTTACTTTTAGAGAAGCTGACCATATTTCTTGGGTCCCTGCTGAAGCCTAGATCCAGCAGGTTACCTTCTGCTTTATTTCTGATGAGCAAGTAGGATAGTTTGTGCCCTCTACCTTTACTTTTTTTACCTACTGTTTTAAGGACAGTTACACCTCTCTGAAAGAAACTGTTGAAGCTGCACATGAAGGCAGCAAAGCTCACTTGTTCAGGGAAAAAAAAAAGGAAAGAAGCAGTAAAGAAAACCCTCGAGCTATTTAGTTACTGAAGGTATTTATGCCATTAAGTTATGGAAGGCCTGTATTTGAAGCAGCTGTGGTATAAATCACAAGGAGTTTTTGAAAGCAGAAGCTTTCCATTACCAGTTATATGAATCCTTAATTCTTCATTAATTCTTCAATTTTCTAACAAAGATGGGGGAGATTACCACCACCACCTCATCTACCCAGTGTATTTAACATCCCCCACCCCGAGAAGGAACAGGGATTTAGTAAAGCCAATAATAAATGCAGAGCTTTCAATTGCATGTATTAAAGTACTAAATAGCTTGAAACCACAGTGTTAGAGCCGTTTATAACTTTCAATTATAAATAGGTCATTTTCTTCTCTTTTCCAAGTAACAATTTTAAAGCATGGCCCATAGTGACCTCACTAGAGAGCTGTTCAAAGAATTGAGAGAATAAAACTGCAGGATACAGCAGCAGGCCGTATTAAGAAAGCACACCTGACCCTCTCAAAAATATCTTTGTCATGTGTGCTGACTAAATGCTGCTTAAGAAATAATCTTTTCACAGCGTTGATTGGATGCTCTTCTTTACAAGTTTCCTGTTTTAAAGAGCACCGTTTAAAAAGCCTGGTCATTTTTTTGAATTTTAAACAGTACTTTTTAAAAGCAAAGGTTCCCCACAATTTTGTAATGGATATAATTTCCACAGTTAATTAAAGGTTGGTGTCTAAAACCACATTAATTGGGATACAAACATAAAGATGTCAAAATTCACAGCAAAACAATTTTTATATCCATTAGTGAATATTGACTGTCATTACTAAAGCCAGCTCTAAGCTCTGAGAAACAACAAATCCCACCCATATTAGAATGATGCACTGTGAACGCACAAGGGAAACCCCAAACTCTAATGCCACAAAAGCAATCTATAGCAACTTCATCTCAAAGTACCAATAAAAGTCAAACTGCAAAATGAATGCTTTTCTTTACAATTGATAATATTTGGGGGGGGAAAAAGAAAAGAGCAGGCGGCTAACAGGTCTAATTTTTAAAATGGCCTCCTAGCATTAATAAAAGTGAAGAGGCATTTTAATAAATGACAAGCTAATAATTTCACAATAATCATCAGAATCAAACAGCATGGCATTCATAGCATTATTGCCACCACCACTATTAACAGAACTCATTCTTATAGACAAAGATTTTGGTGTTCACTGGGGCAAGGCCAGTCTCTCATTTTTTTCTGAAATCCTTTTAGTATGCTTTTCCACTTTCTTCTTCTATACGTTTACTTTAATTCGCATTAAAAAAAATACCATGTGCCTAGCTCTATAACCAGCAAGTTACGAGAACAGCTGACAAAGTGAGTTTGGGTATCTGGACATCACTTTAGACACATTAGTGGCATCAAATCTTTGTGATGCATTACTGTTACTCTAAATTATGCTTTCCTCCTACCTCCAAATCATACATCCTTACATAAGCAATAAAACCAAACTGAGTCATCATGTTTCCCCCCACACACCTACCTGTAGCGCTGCTACAACATCGTTAATTTACTTCCCTAAGTTACACTAATTGTTTAATGATCACTAACAATTAGCTTTAAGATTACTAAAGTTACTCTTATAATACAAGGCAGATTTTTATTGGCTTTACTGTTTTTTCTTTAGGCTCTTGAGCTGTGCACATCTTTTACTTCTCAACTTGATGAGTCAGATTCACTGCTAACAGGTTTAGTTAACACCTAGAAATACTGATTTATTCAGAAAGACATACGAATTTATGGTTAGTTCTCAAATTAAGAAATACAAAAAACCCTCTGAGTACACAAGCAGGTCAAACAGAATATCAGTAATCACAGTTGAACTTTGAGAGCATGTTGGCTAAACATCTCCTTTTTTTGCCCACAAGTATCAATATAAAGAAAAGTGTTTACTTCTATTATCTGAGAATCAGCGGGACTTTTTTTGTATTCAGATTACAAAACTCTAAGCAGCAGCTCATGATGACATGTGGGAGGAATCTCTTCCAAGAGGTGACAGGAAGTATTACTGGATCCATTTCACAGATTTGGCTTCAACATTGAAATAAAACTCATATGGAAAAAATATGAAACAATTTAAGTCAGATTATTCAGAAAAAAAAATCAATAATTAGATTATAACAATATCTGTATTAAAAAATATGTCTCATAGACAGATCATAAACTTATAAGACACTCAGTAGATGAAAAGCTCTGTTGATTTTCTTTCCCTTTCGAATGAACCACAAAACTTCAGTTTTGAAGCACTGTATTTGGCACATAAAATACAACACTCAGAACAAAGAAGGAACTTGATATTTTTGAAGGGGTCTTGTCATGAGAACTTCTTGAAAGACATAAGACTATTTTATTTTTGCTAATAGCTTCATCCTCTACTATCTATCTGAACTTCACGAGCTGCAACCATAGTTGCACAAATAATGCAAGCAATGAAACAGCATATTTTTTTCTGGAGGGCAAGCGTTCTTTTACAAGCCAAACTCAGAAGCTGCAAGAACCCTTACCATTTTTCAGAAATATGTACAAAATGTAATTAGATTGATATAAAAAAAATGTTTAAGCTTGACAAGTAAACCAACCTTAAACATACTACATTCCATATCTGGATAAAACTGGCCTATGATATTAGTCAACATTTCAGTAATCACAGATGCCTTCTATCCTAGTTCTCAGATACTTTGTTTACCTGTGTTAAGTTCCTCTGCTATATGGATATCTTCAGCTTGCACAGATTGGTCCAACATCTCAACAAAACGTTCCTGAATTTCTCCAGCAGCCTCATCACCGAACTTATAATCACTGAGCATCACACTGGATCCAGCAAAAGGGACAAACAGTCTCTGAGGTAAGACATGATATACCCTCTCAAAGCCTAAAAGAAAATGGGGAAAAATACCATCCAAATAAAAGCCTTGCCAGTTATGATAAGATTCCTAATTAATCTGACAGTAAAACAAAGCTATTGCAAAAGAACTGCTCAAGGTTTCCATGTAAAAATCCTGATTTCAAGCATGGTTTGTTTAGTTGTTACTATTTTATGAAAGTTTTGGCTGCTATTATACTGATTTATGTTTTCACATTACTCTCTCCAGAAATATCTGAGAGACCTCCAAAACAGACTATAAAATGTTAAACAGACCTTTTATCATGTTTACAATAACTAGCAAAAGAACTCTGGGAAAGACTGAAGATAAGAGTGTACACAGGACAGCATATAATTTCAACACAGAGGATTTGCAAACACTTGGCTGCTTTATTGCATGCTTACAGCCACAAAGCATGGGTGCCATCTAAAGAGGAAACTGAAAACTGCATGCAAATAAAAGCATCAATTTTAAAGCACGGAGTTTAGATAAAAGTTAGCTAACAGTAATGTAGAACGGTATAGCACACCAAAAAGAACTGTTACCCTAAAGTAAATGATAATTCTGAACACAAGTTCTTTTTCCTTATATGATCAACCTGTTTCCATTTCTTTTCCATTTTTTCTAAAATCACTACAAAAGATGGTATCTTCTACAAGGTTTTCCTCTATATATGATCTTCAAACAGATATTTCAACTAATATTTGCTTTTTTTAAAAAAGTAGATAACACAGTATCATTACACTGTCTCAAAAAAGTTTAAAGAATCATCCAGCATGAGCTAGCAGATTTGGTCTCTGTATATATCCCATCGGTTTTTAATATGTTCAGGATAAGAACTTTTATTTTCATGAGATCAACTTGCATTGTGTTCTGGCTTCTGTTAGGATGCTCTGATAAATTCAAACCAATGCAATTTAGCAACTATTAGTGGTGTTGAAGTAAGATCTATTTCTTTAAATGATACCAAGCCTGTAAAATGAAATTTGAAGTGATTAGAAGTTCTGTGGGAAGAGCCAACATGGATGATATATTTGCATAGTTAATTTGAAAATGAGAGTTAGGATACTTTTTCACACCATAATGACCAGATACAATGCCATATTTAATTTAACAGAGATGAAGTACTGGACTTCAAAGATCATGTCCCACTAGCGTTCATAATACAGGTGATGTAAGAACATCCAAGGCCACGTCCGGCTAGTTCTTTAATCTTGAAAAATTTTATATCTTTAATTTCAATATTAATAGGAATACCATAGAGAGATTTAAAAAAAACACACAGCACAAATGTGCTAGTTACAATTAGAAGCTCAATAACAGGAGCTTCAACTACAGATTTATAAAAAAAGTTACAAAATTCACAATCATTGAGAAAGAGGCTGAAATTGCATTTTGTGGTTAGAAGAACTGAACAAAAATCTGTTTGAAAACTGTGATACCAATGAACATATATAAACTTAACCAAAATTCTCCAGATTTAAGAAGAAGTCAGTGCTGCCAAATAGAAACTGTGCCATTTGCTTTTAACTCTGCTCTAAGTATAGTGGAAATTCAGTACGCCAGCTGATTTTTCTATAAAAACACAAAAATCACTGCAAATGTAAATGGATTTTTCCATGAATTCCTACTTTTTTTGTGAGGTCCTTCATTTATAATGAGATCCTCAAACAGGATTTCACAACGATCATTCAATGTGTTTATTATGTCTCTTTTCAAAGCCTGCAAAGAAAAAGACAAAGCATGAGCAATATAAGAGACATCTGCAAACCTTTTGACTAGTAAGAAACAACAAAAGAAGTCCCTCATGGGTCAAACCCTTGTTGAAAGATTAGTTTTCCAGACAATAAAAGCTCTAAAGAGAATTAAAAGTCCAATAAAGACCAGCTAACATCACAAGAATATAAACCAGAAAACAACAAAGCAAAGATGAAAGCAGACAAAAAATTAGTACTGTTAGAACTAAAAATTTCTGAGCATTACTACTAAAAACAAACAAAAGACAATCACAAGGCATTGATTTAATAAGAAACAAGAAAAAACGCTGAACAAAACTGGATTTTCTCATTTATGTGTACATAAATATACAGTCTGAAATATTTTCTTAATTAAAAAAACTTGTCACAGCCTAATCGTGTTTATAAATTGTACAAAGACTCACCAGAGAACAGTATTAACAGAAGACATATCTGCTAAAAGCAAGAAAGGAATTGAATCCATCACACACACACAGATGATTTCAGAAACAAATCTGTAAGTTCAAGAGGTGAATGTTTCAACACCAGTTTAGACCTCACCATTTTGGCAAAGAAAAAAGCAGTATGATAAACTTCAAATATTTTAGAAAAAAATTCTGATGAACTGCTAGTTCATTTTTTCACTACCTGAACAGCTTCTTTAACTTTTGGCTTGTTGTTATGTACATAGGCTCTGCATTTCACAGCACCTTTGAGATTTATGGAACCACTGCAGACTTGGACTGTTGCTGTTGATCTATGGCTTGAACCCTGGGACTGAAAAATAAATGTTTCAATTTTATCTTGTTACCTAGGCACTTGCAGCATGATTAAGAAAAAACAGAACTAGGAAATTAATAGCATACCTTAAGATGTTTACACATAATCTGTCTTCCCTCATAATTTGTCAGTTTTTGTTTGTTTTGTTAGCTACGACTGAGAATCTCTCTCCTTTTCCATTATGTATGATGTATTTACTTTGCCAGACATTCCATTTTTTGTGATTTAAATATTTGTGTCTATAGGATTTCTCAAACCTTCCAGGGAAGTGGCTTGTGAGTTTTTTTATTATAATTCAGAGGTTTATATATTTACTACGTAGTAAGCATAACGTAGGGTATCCTGAAAGCCATCCCATCAGTCAGCAATAAATCATAAATCTGGTCATGTTCAGAACTGTATCGAACTGCTGCTGCATACAAATAGTTCCCCTGATTACCAAAACAATGAGTACATTCTAGAAAGCATTTTAAGAAAACATTTTAAGGAAACAAGTGGATTTGTAACTTCCACATGAACTGCTTAACTGACTCATGTCATGACTGGAAACCCTTTTAAAAAGCGTAATGGTTTTAAATTAAAAGAGTGTAAATTTAGACTAGATACGAAGAGGAAATTCTTTACTATAGGGATGGTGAGGCACTGGAACAGGTTGCCCAGAGAAGCTGCAGATGCTCCATCCTTGGAAGTGGAGACCAGGTTTGATGTAGCTTTGAGAACACAGGTGTAGTGGGAGGTGTCCCTGCCCATGGCAGGGGGTTGGAACCAGATAATTCTTAAGGTCCCCTCCAACCCAAACCATTCTATGAGTCTATGATAATGTCAAAATAAAAAGCTTTCCTTACTCTGAAGCAATTAACCATTGGAGCAATGTAACAACAAAAGTAGATGAGTTTCTCTCAATTCTTAAAAATGACACTTTATAAATGTATAAATGCTTTGCTAGATGCAACTTTAGAGAATCCTATGTGACAAAACAGGTTGGCCTGTTTACAAAAGGAAGCCTACAAAACAATGCCTATACATTGGACTTTACAAACATGGCTGGGGCACCTAATTCAAATGTCATACACAACATAAGCTCTGCTGGAGTGGAAACTAACACAGACCCGACAGCTCCAGATTATGATTCAGCTCACAGGATCTGCTTCTTAACCCCAATCCAGTGACTGAGTTTCTGCTGAAAGTATTCAAGTAAATGTCCAAAGATAGCCATGACAAACTAAAGCACAGGGTTCGTTCTGAACATCAGAATGCAGTCACTGTGAACATAATGTATGCAGGGAGGTACAGGTGTCCTACTACCAACTGAATTAGTTCGTAGGACTTCATTTCTCTAACCAGCGGTTCAAATTTTCCTCACAACTATATTGTGCAACTCTTAACAACATGACTATCACACTACGAAAATTTCAAAGACAAAAAGCATTCCAATCTGTCCATAGCCAATTTCACAGCCAATATCCAAGGCTGAAAATATCTTAAGATAAATTAAGTTGGATTTCTAGACAACATGAAGAACGATCTTTCATTTTTTATTGTATTTTATCAGAGTGCACTACTTACCAGCTGTGTCAGAACCTTGACATCAGAAATCTGAGTGCTGTATTGAGTATTTCCTCTTAACTTTTTCTGAGAGAAAATGAATACATCAGATGAAATAGGAAAAATCTCCCTGAATCAGTTATGTCAAGCTACTTTACAGTTACCTTCACAATAGCATAAAGTGTGCCCTAGTTTATAGCTTTTAAGAGACAAAAACTTATGGAAAACAGCCATGAGAACATAATTACAAAACTAAAAGGAGATATGAACATGGCAGCCACTCTTTATTGAGCATTTTGACACACGTAGGTCTTAGAAATCTCATCACCTACATTTACACCTGACTCAGGTTGTTTAATGAGGCAACAAAACCAGAGACAACATACAGAAATTTTTTTAGTCAGGCTTCACATATAGTAATTGCTTTCACTGTAGTAGAGGAAGAAGAGGCAATTTACTGCAGTGAGGATGGGAAAACAAGGAGTCCTGTGCATTACTTATTTGAAAGAGGCCAAATACATCAACCAACATTGTACAGAAGACCTCCCATTCACTGTTTTATTACACCAGGAGTTTTAACTACAAATCTATTAGAGTTTAATTCCTTGTTGTACAGCACTCACCTGCCCTTCCAGCAGTTCTGTATCATCATCTTTAACTTGTCCATTGATCAGAAAAACACTGTCCTCTATCTGTTTTGACCATCGATTTAATCCATTCTTTAAAAAAAGCAAAGGCAAAAATCTCATAAAAAGAACTTCACTAAAGGAGTTGGACAGTATCATGCTGAAGACTACAGAAATACATGTTTCAAAAGTTACTCTGAGAAGGTTTTAAAGTCTCTGAAATCTGTGAGAATATCATATTTTCATCTCTGAAAATATGTTTATATATTTTTCTATGCCAAATCTTAAAAACAAAGTATTCAGAATATATTGAAATATTCATTTCTTAATGGATAAGTGCTACCCCAGAGATGCGACACACAATTATATTTTTGTAAATTCTATTGAAAGTTAATTTGTATTAAAAGCACCCCACCCCCCCCATTTTAACTGGGTGCAACCTTCCACCAGGTGAAACAGAAGAGATTTTAATTGGGATCCTCATGACATTGCCAATAATTCTGAAAAAAGGGATCTGCCAACACTAAGCACAGCAGAAAAAAATGTGTCAGCATTTTTTATACTAGGAATGCTTACAGTAACTTCAGATAACATTTAAAAGATGAAATAATAGTGTCAAACATCCCCTGCTTACTAGTCCTACTCATCTACTCACACTGTGTATTCAAATCTTTGTCTCATGTGATTTCCAGCAGAAAAAGTACTGTAGAAATTAAATACAAGACTGGTGCAGCCAGTTAGTTACCTTGGTATTCTTCTCCAAGTCATGGTTGGGTGAAGTAGCAAGAAGTGGAATGTGGATATTAACATTTACTGTGCAGTCCAAAGACAACCAGGAAGCAGACAGAGCACTCTGATATTTCCAATCTGCTGGTTTAGCTGAACTCTGAGAAAAGAAATAAGCAAGAAAGTGTCTATACAAAACAGTATATAACTAACAATGGTTTTTTTGTTTGTTGTTCTTTTTTGAACATTGTCATGCATTAAAAGCTGCGCAAAAACACAAGTCAAACTTACCTTTGGATCTTGTACATCGTAGGTTCGGCAAACTATTCTTCACTACTTAAAGAAAAAGATTCAGTGAAAAGTAAAAAGCAAATAAGAACAATTACTCTATGCTTTATATAGTAAATTCTTCTCCAATATATGCTTTGAAGAAAGTTCGCATCTTTCATTAGTGTAAAAAAAAAAAAGTACAAATAAATTTGACTGTAAATTCAAACTACCATAGTGATGCTGTCCCATCTCTTACAAGTACTAAGATCAACGGGTTTTTACAACCACTGATGTACACATTTGCAATCTGTCCTAGTTTCTCTCACTTTTCTCTGGAAAACCTTGCTTTTTATTGTGCTTATCCTGTTATCAACAGACGTAACATTCTTCTGCAGCACTCGTGTCCACATGCTTGGCACTTCCCCACTACCATTAGAGCACCACTTAACCGCAGTCTTAAGTTGTACAGTATTTCAGATGCTCCCCTTATTTTATACAAATCAAGAAAACTGGTGAAAGGCATAGTTTGATGCCACCACACACAAACCTAATAGTAACAAATCACGGAAATTTTGCAGCAATGAGAAGACCAGCAGCCTTACTTATGGCTAATCAGAAAACTCTATGATTGCAACTTACTGGTCTATCCAAACTCAAACAAATTTCCCTTCCCAATTCATCTACCAGTCTAAAACTTTGCTCTCTATTCCAGTTCTGAAGAAAAAAAAGAACAGTTATGTCTATCGGTGACAGAACACACAGTTTCACCTGGCAGTTTCTATATTAAAAGTACCAAACATAGCACACTCTTTCCTTTTAATCCAGAGAAAAATATAGTTTCTAGTATGAGCAGTCTGATACCCTATCCTAGGTACTCATACAGAATACCCAGAAAAAGAGAGCTACCCATGCCATACCAAACCTTGTGACTGGTTACACTAGGCACAGACAACATATGTTAAATGGACATGGTGCAGTTAACAGAGCAAACCAGAAGACACACTGCTTTTTAAGGTTTGTGTGCCAAACGAACCCTCGGAATCTTAATACAATCTTACATTCAAAAATAACTACAAAAACCAGATTGGGGGTAGTGGCCTCAGTCAAAGCTTGCTAATAAAGGATACTTCTTTGTAGCAGAACAAACTTGAAGGGCTGCTCTGTCTGAGACTTCCTCCTCAGCAGGTTTCCAGAGCCTTCTTTTAGTCAAAGACTTTTCTATTGAGAAGATTACCTAAAGATTAAAAAAAAAAAAAGAAAAAGTATTATGGATTTTTCCACGCAAATAATGCATTACAAGTCCCGGTAAATAGCCTTGCACTGAAGTTGTAAACCCAACAGTATCATGACTATAGATAAACTTAAAACACAGCTTATACATCACCAAATTATCACATTAAAAGAACTTCAGCAAAGATTCATAGGCTAATACTCCAAAGAAAAAATTGCTTGTGCAAACTTAATTCAGGTTCCTCTTAAACTGAACCAAGCACATATTTAACTTGTATGCTTTTCTCCTTAGAAAAAATATTAGAGCTTTATTCTTAAGGGTTAAGGATCAGGAAAGGCAGTTGTGCAAAACAGCTATTAAGTCAATAAACAAATTTGAATTCAGCAGTCACTGATCACCTGTACACAAATCATCTTCTCATGCTGGTTTCTAGTTTCAATAATCAATATTGAGACCTGATTATGCTGCACTATAAATATATTCTACTGCCAACGTTCAGTCTTGGACCCAAGGCTTGAAATCTTACTCATGTTAAAATCACTTATGCTTGCCGTATGAAAAGAAGAAAATGAAGCTATATCTAGGGAACAAAAGTGAATGTAGCACTAGATGCTCTGATCCTGTAACAATAAGGCATGTTACTAGACATGGTAGCAAGTAGTTTTCAAATATAATCCCCCACACAACTAAGTCAACATTTATACACAAAATATTCCTTTTAAAGAAACCGGAACTATCGATCCTGCACTATTATAAGTACCTCTAAACAATTCAATCAGTCACAAAGCTAATATGCTACCGTTACTAATGATTGTGCTACAAAGATTTAGCTTAATATAAGCAACTTTAAAAGTATTCTCTTTAACATAGAATGCCCACTTTTAGTAAACACCTTAAGATAGCATATTTGAAGAATTGCTATTGCAGTAACACCCTAAGACACAGAAAGCTAGCAAATGAAGGCTGCCGTACAGTCCCAAAGTACAGCAGTTTCTGAGCTTTCAATCTCAAAACCAGAAATCAAAACTGAAGGTTTTGCCGCTTTATTTCTAAAAGTAGCAAACAACCACGATTACTAAAGACAGTAATAAAAAATTACCCAGCTACACACCTAAAATTATGCTTGTCTTTCCTCCTCTTTCCTCTACTTACCTTGCGCAAAGCATTTTGACTGTCTTTTGACAGTTCTGGAGTTGCAATAATAAACACACCAAGAACTAGTAAACCTCCAGGAAGCATTCTAGAAACCTTAAAAATAGCAAAGAACATGTATTAATAGAAATCAGATATCCAACAGAGGTGTAACTATATATACCAAAAATTCCTAGTGAGAGAAGTATGCACAGAGCAGAAATAAAATAAGCAAGGCTGTTTTTCCCATACAGCATCCTCTGAAATGGAAAAGAGAGTATCTTGCAAATTTTCTCATTTCAGCCCTATCAAGTCACTGTTTCATCATAAACTCTGAAAACAATAAATACAAGTATTTTGGTTTAATTAATATACCAGACCGTGTGCCTAAAAAGGTTCCTTTACTTTGAGAAAGGGGCTAGAGATTACTGAAGTGATAGAAATTTGTTTCTCTCATCCCCTTCAGTAACTCACTGTGCTACCTGACTTGCATGTGCAGTGATCCATTCTTCATCAATGGACTCCAGTTTTGAAGGGCTGGTGTTGCCTTCCTTCTGCTCTTCCTTTGGAGGTGTTCGAACAGCCCGAATAACGTAGTCTCTTTGTGATGAACACTTTCAAGAATATCAATATGAACAAATACAGCATTAGGGTTATATGAAGTCTGGCAATATACTATGTAACACAATACCTGTAAAAGCTGCCTTACAGCATGTAGCATTAAACTCTGTAATAACCTGCCACAAAACTACTTCCTTCACGTTATTCATTTGCCTTAACTCTAAACAAGGTTTTAATGCAAAGTTTTACGACTGAGATTTTTAGTTTCTTTTCTTCGTGTCATATCTTTCAGAAAGAAAAAAAAAAAGAAAAAAGTTTTAGGAGACTTGAGTACTCCACTGACACTGCAAACACTTTATAGCATCCTTTCCAGTTATAGCACGACCCTGCAGCGTTATACAAGCTCAGTATTACATTAATAGACTTAACAACAATGATTAAAGCTAAGGGGAATTTCTCCTACTAACACAAAGGTATGCTACAAGCTTCACAAACTTACCTGCCCTATTAACAGGCCAGTGACATAAGGTTTAAATTTCGTGCTGAGGTCTGAAAGATACTGCCCAACAGCTTCCTCAACAAAGTAAGTTCTACCCATTGCTGCACGTTTAAGACTCAGTATTGCATTTTCAGCCTACAAAACAAAGGGCACATAAAGTCAGAGTATATGCTGGCAACTATATCTGTTACATGAAAGTAAGTCTCAGATAAAAAATCCTGAATGCATTAATTTTTATGTAGCAAAGATTAACTATCTTTGTGATCTTCAAGTTCCTTTTAACTTAAAAATATAAATCTCTAAACGGAAGGAAAAGTACACACGAGCCTTACTTGAAAGAAACCTATTTTAAAACCCTGGAGGAAAATGCTAGGAAAAACATGCTTCTAAGTAACAGTTTCTTGCTGCATCACATTGCATCAGAGGTAAGCAGGGCGTTTGCTTTCACATCCAGCCCCCCCGGGAGGGAGCTGCTACGCTGCACGTTTGCCCTGAACAAGTGTAACGCTAATCATTATGAATTAAAAGCAGGGCGGCTGTGGACTCTCCAAGCGGCCGTCTTTACGGGGACCACAGGAGGGCACGGGGACAAGGGGACTCACCGCGCCCGTACACGCAGACCTGTGCCGGGAAGGGCCCGAGGCGCCGCGGCTGGCCCAGCAGCTGCCGGGGAGCGGCTGAGGTCGGCGGGCACCGGGGGGCGGGGAGGGGGGGCAGCGCCTGCGGCCGAAAGCAGCCCGGGGCCGGCGGGGCTGCAGCTGCGGGTCAGGCCAGGCCAGGCCGATGCACACAGCAGGCACAGAACCGCTCCTCACGGCACCTCACCGCACCGCACCTCAGCCCACGCCGCCGGGCCAAGAGCGGCTCCGCTCCGCTCCGCTCCGCTGCCCGGGACCGCCCCGGCCACCCCCTCACCGCCTCCCGCCGACGGGGGCGCGCAGCGGGAGGGCTGGCCACCATGCTGTGTGCGGCAGAAGCCCCAGCGCCGTTCCCCCCCCCCCCCCCCCCACCGCCGCCGCCGCAGCGCCCGGCCGCGCGGGGCGCCCCGTGGAAGCGAAGCGTTCCCCGGCAGGCCCAGCCGCAAAGCCTTAACGCCTCGCGGCGCCATTTTAGCCGTGCTCGGCGGGCGACCGGAGGCGCGGCCTCACCCAACATGGCGGACGGAGCTGCCTGACCAGAAGCGGAAGCAGCCGTCAGCGCGCCGGCCGCCGCGCAGGAAAGCTGCGTGTTCCCTGGCGCCCGGCGGTGGCTGGGCGGGGAGGTGCGGCGCGCGCGGCGCCAAGATGGCGGCCGTGCTGCAGCAGGTCCTGGAGCGGGCCGAGCTCGCCAAGCTGCCCAAGGCGGTGCAGGGCAAGCTGGAGCGCTTCCTGGGCGACCAGCAGAGCGAGATCGACGGGCTGCGGGCCAGGCACGAGCGCTTCAAGGTGGACAGCGGTGAGCGCGGGGCGAGGGGCAGCGGGGGCCGGGCCGGGAGCGTCGTGGCCCCCTGACGGGAGGAGCGGGACCGGTGGGGTCGCTCGGCGTGGGGCGGCGAGGGGAGTGTGGTGCTGCTCCCTCGAGGTCTCCTACAGGGTCAGAGCTCCTCCAAAATGGGCGCACAGGGCGTTTTTCGTTATGTTTGCAGAGGTAGTGCCTCGCTTCGGTCAGCTTCGATCCTCGTGGAGGAGCAGTACTGATTTGTTCACTCGACTCCCCAAGTTTTTCCTTTAAATTCTACGCCGGAGACTGCAGCCTTTCCGGATAAAGTGCTCCTAATCCAAACAAAGTCTTTGTGTTGGTTTGGAGATTACATGGTCACGGAGAAACTGATGGCTGTGGAGAGCTGGAGTAAAGTGGGAGGAGGGTAGATGAGTGTAAGCCCTGGACATTGCTGACAAAATAAGTTAGTTTACTTAGTAGGCATAAACATTCTATTTTTCCTTCAACTTTTCTGTCTGTTTCACAATAAAAGTCTGGCTACAGTAAGTGATTAAAACGTACTGTAAATTAAGGTAAGTCACAAGTTCTAGCACGTTAGTCTCTTTCATGTACTGGCTTTTCTCATGTAGCTGGAAGGCAGCATTATTTGGAATTTTAGAATGTGGTAGGAAGTATAAAATACATAAAAAAATCTCTCAATACTTCCCTAGAAGTCCACTGTGCCTGATAGATTAACTCTGGTTTAACAAAGCATTTAACAGTTAAGCTCTGTGATACAGTGTTTCAGGTGATGAATCAAAGTTCAGATCTCTTTTTTTTTTTAGTGCTATGAGAAATGCAGCATAGAGCTTGAGAGTTATTTTTTTAAGAACTGTTAAACGTTTTCTAAATTAAATCTCAACACCTAGACTTACATGGCTTTCATTGTATATGTGTAGAGGTAGCCTGTTTTCTTAAATCTAAAGACATAAGAAGCTTTATGTTGACACAACTGAGTGCACTGCATGATTGTGCTAATATAACTCTCTAGCTACATAAAAATTTTCAAGAAGTATAAAAATTAATCAAACTGTTATTTTGTGGATCATTTCTGGAAACATATTTTTCCATATTAAAAATGCATTAAACAATGCTAATTAGGTGTGAAAATTTATCTTTTAACTTCAAAAAGACATTTTTATTCAAATTCTATTTTAGTATTTTAAAAATATTTTATTGACAAATACTGTTTTTGTCTAAAGTCTGTAAATGTGGATCCTTGATAAATAGAAGAAAGAAGAATAACAGTTTTGAAGCAGAATTGAGGCAATATTGTTATTTTTCAGAACAACAGTACTTTGAAGTAGAAAAGCGACTGGCTCAAAGTCAGGAGAGGCTTGTAACTGAGACGCAAGAATGTCAAACTCTCCGTGAGGAGGTTAAAAAGCTTCGTGAGTATAACCGCGCATTCTTAAGACTTGACGGGATTTTAATTCTTTAGTCCAATGTTATGTTGAAATACATTAAGTTTTAAATAGGAGTTGAATACTCAACCATCAAATGCAATTATTACTTCTGCAAACAGGGAGGTTTTGTGCTTATGTATGTCTGCATTTTTAATGGAATTTTCTGTTCTAATGGGGAAAAAATTATAATAGTAATATGGTGGTTTACATATTTCTCTTCACAATAAACGCCTCTGACCCCAGTGACTATTTGAGGCTGCTGCAATACTGCCTAGTCCACCCAGTCCACTTACTGGATTTTTATTACAGACACCTCACTACTGTGTGTTCTTACCCAACAGATGAGCAGTTGAAGTCACTGAATGAGAAAAACAGACAGCTTGAAGATGCTCAGGATCGTAATGCATCCATCCAGGTACTGGAAGAACTAGGCAGTAAGACTTTAGCTTATCTGATGCCAGTGAAGAACACACTCAAATTCCAAGCTGGGCTGTGTTGATATCAGCACAACTTTGTATTGATGTACACGTCCAGATGGACGTGTGTACAGGAAAATTGCATGTGCTTCTCGTGTTGGTTTATTTGAGTAGAAGTTTATGTTCTAGCAATTGAAATTACAGGTGAACGTCTGTCAAAGCAGATGTTTTTTTTCATTTTGAATAGATTTGTTTCATCCCGTCTGAAACCTGTTCCAAAGTGACTTTAAGCTGAACCTGAAAAATCAGACAAAATTCATGTTACAGTTAATCTAAAGCTGAGCTGCAAATTAAAGAGGAGATCTGTTTTTCTTCCGTTCTTTCCCCTATCCTGGTACAGTTTTCCTTGCATTACACTGAGAAGTCATGGGGTTAAAGGATGAGTCACTTTGGATGACTGATCCAGCAGAACACTAATTTTGCAGCAGGAAAGAAAAACGTTATCATTATATTGATTCTTCCACAGTGAGAAGGCGGACATGATTGTTTTGCCAGAGGGCCTTACATGGGTCTGCCTGAAGTGGTTTGTATTGCCACCTTAGAAGACAAAGGCAATACTATGGCCTGTAAATAATCCAAGGCTATTGACTTTGGTTTTGTTTTGTTTTGTTTTTGTTTTTTTATGTGTGTTCATTCCTCGGTTACTCAGTTATCTTTTATTTAACCAAATAAAACAGTTTCAATGATCACCTTATCTAAAAAAGCTGTGTTTCAAAGCATGTTATAATTAGATGTAGTTTTGAACAGTTCTTGTTATTTGATTTGCATTTCTTTTAGGCCTTCAGTTCATTTCATCTGCTGTATGTACAAAATTTTTCATTTTACTCTTCATTCAAATACAATATCAGAATGATTTATGGGGAGAAAAAAAAAAGAGCTGAAACCTGTTGTCTCTTAGGCTCTAGAAGGGTGTGTTAACTTGAAATTGTTTGACTTGTTCCCAACACGACAGAAACAATGGACTTCAGCCATAGTTTCATCCTCTGTAGTTTAGACTGTTTCCGTTGTCCACTGTAGAAGCTTCTTATCCCAGTTTTCATTCTCTGGAGTTGGGTGGGATAGCATTTAGCACGCTTCCCTGTGATGGTAAGTGTAAATACTGGCTGAACTGTCTTAAATGCAATAAGCTTTCTCTGTCTTTATTGCTCTTTTTTTTTTTTTTTCAGAACCAATTAAGTAGAGAAAAAGAAGAACTGGAAGCTGAAAAGAGAGATTTGGTTCGAACAAGTGAAAGACGATCTCAGGAAGTTGAACATTTAAATGGTATAACCAAGAATATATTACCAAATTGGTTCATATGATTATGCTAAGTAGAACATTTCCCTGAATGATTGGACCACTATGGAATATCCAGTTTATATAGGCAGCTCCAAATAATGGATTATCAGGAAGCTATTTAGAGAAAAGGAAGCAAGCAAGGCAGGAATTTTTATGCCAGTTGCACAAAACTACAGTAGTTTGATAACTGATGTTTGGTTTTCTATATATAAAATCATAAAATATACAGTATTTCATTACACAGTGTACAATTTATACATTATATGTTGTTTGTTCTCATTCTTTACAATTCATTTAAACTTGGTCAGTAATGAAAACTGAGTTCTACATTTAGTTCTACAATTACCTTTTGATTTTAACAATGGTTTCACTTCTCCTTCCCCCAGAGGATGTTAAACGTTTAAATGAAAAGCTAACAGAAGCAAACACAGAAAAGGTGAAACTTCAGCTAAAATTGGATGAACTTCAAACATCAGATATTACTGTGAAGGTGAGAAGTTCCTATGTGCGTGGTATCTGTTAATGTTGTAATGTTACCAGTAAGTAGTTGTTTATATGTGATGTAATCATTTTGTCATTATTGACTTTGAAAGTAGGTCAAGCCTACTCCTGTTACTTATGATGAATGATTTTAGTTTAAAATTGATGGTTGGGCCTGGAAGTGGGAAATATACTCATGGAAGACAAGCAGGAGAGGGGAGCGTCGAGTTAGGCAAGCTTATCCAAGCCTCATCAGTAGCAACAGTGGCTGCTTCTGCCAGCTAGGAGGAAGGGCTCCACAAAGGCAGGTAGAAGGGAGAGAAATGATTATTTGTAAATGTTTCTCTGTGGGCAGAAATAACTCCGTAAAGAATTGAAAGGGTGAAAGGAAAAGAGTGGAGAAAAAACTTTGATACCTTAATTCATTTCTTTGAACTAGATATTACCCTAGTTAATGTTCCCAACTGACATAACCGTTGAGGAAACTAACTTATGTGTCAGGAAGTTCTTAGTCTGAGATTGGTAACTCAGTATTACCGATGTATTACCTTTCATTTGGTGTTATTTACCAAATTAAAATATATCATTTTTACTCTGATCATAGTACTTCGTTAGCTTCTTTATTTTCTAGGGAACCAGTACAATTACAATGTGTGATTTTCTTTTTAGTACCGTGAGAAAAGGTTGGAGCAAGAAAAAGAACTGCTACAGAGTCAAAACACTTGGCTGAACACCGAGTTGAAAGCCAAAACAGATGAACTTCTACATACTGCCAGGGAGAAAGGCAATGAAATCTTGGAGCTTAGATGTAATCTGGAGAACAAGAAGGAGGAGGTAATGTAATTTCTGAGTGCTTTTGCCAATTGTTTTTTTAAGTTATATTTCCTGATTACCTGAATTTAACAAAAATAAGTAATAGCTGTATTAAAGGAAAAAAATAGTGTGCGTTATGCAATTAGTAAGGAGTTCTTTCTTTTAATTTGAGAATTATAAGGAATACAAATGGTTATGACTGTCAAACTTTTAATGGTAAGCTAGAAATTTTGGAATCACTGATAACAAAAGGATAAAACAATATAATGTTATTGAAATGTACGGGAATATAATTCTTGATTGTGCAAGGGGCAGAAGAATTCGATTTAACTTTCTTTTGGAGGTGGATTGCTGATATTTTTGTTTTCCTGAATCAAAATACGTGCCAGAATCAGTGGCTGTATTTTGCAAATATTCAACTTTAGTGAGCTTCTGTTTAGGTACCTAAACAGTTGTTTTAACCGGGTCAATTGGTCAGGCTTTCTGTAGAGCTTACCTGCATTGAGGATTATGCAGCTATTTGGGTATACATAATATGAGCAAGGATTCTCACTATTTCATTTAGCTGAATGTGTTGGAGCCAAGACTGTTTTCTACTTATAAACCAACAAAGGTACCAGAAAGAGCATAAAAGTTTACATTTTCTAACAATGGGATAGGTATTTTCAAAACAAATTACTAATTTGTCTAAAATAAAGACAAATTTATACATAGTGTCCTCATTTACTGTTTGAACAGGTTTCCAGAATGGAGGAACAGGTTAACAGTTTAAAACAGTCAAACGAAAATCTTCAGAAACATGTGGAAGACCTTTTGAATAAACTGAAGGAGGTAAGGTAACTCGAAATACATGCGCAACAGCATTACAGTTGATTGTATAAAATAAAAAAAAGTGTGAAATAGAAATGATTGAATGCTCCCTCGCCCTGTGTCTCATTTACTAGGCAAAAGAACAACAAGCTGGTATGGAGGAAAGATTCCACAATGAACTGAATGCCCACATAAAATTATCTAATTTGTATAAGGTAAGTTTAACGATTCAGAAATAAGAGTATATTAGTATTACTTGTGGCTGATCTTAGGCTTAAGTGTAATGCAGGCCAATTTTTGTGATTTTTTTGGTGGTTGTTTTTTTTTTCCTCCTGCGAAGTAGAGGATGTGAGGAAGACTACCTTCCATTACAAAACATTGTAAAACATCCTGTCTTAGGCAACATGTTTGCATCATTTTTTAGTTTAAACAAAACTGGTTAAAATAGTAACTTTATGCTCACTGTTTTGGTGCTTCGTATTTGTATCAGTGTAGCTATATTTTATGATGTATTAGGAGTTAAATGTTGTTACATAAAAGATGGGTGGAAGCATTCTTTTATGTTTAGTAAAAGTTTACTTCAGCGAACACTGCAAGTGTTAGCGATCCAGTTGAGAAAGCTGAATGTCATGCATTGTGTCAAGCAGTATCTAAGCACGTAATTTTTGATTGTTTTGTCAGCTCAAAGTGAAAAATATTCCATAGTATGTTGAATAAGACAAAGATAGGTAAAGAGGCCAACTGAACGGTCTTTAGTTTGCATGTCAGGTTCACAGGCTAATTAGTTCTGTTTCCAGAGTTTTCATGCATAAATACCCACCTAGAATTAAGTGCGATAGAATGCTTGAATTCTGCATTAATATTGTGTCTGATCAGATGTTAGCTGATGACCCTTCAGCTAACAGTCAATAGCTAACTTTTCCATGCATCACCATTTACCTTTTCGTTTGGTAGTGGTTGTTGTTTTTTACTGCTTTCTTTGAATTACAGAAACACTGGGTTGAAGGGGCTTCTACTAAACATAAGGTTCGCTGTATGTTTGGAATTGCTGACTTGGTACTGAAGGCATCCAGATTTAGTGTCCTCACATGAGAGCCTACTCTGAGACTTTTCTCAATTTTATTTCAGTTATTTCCAATGGATTTGCAGAACTGCTGAAGTATTGTGAAGTCATGCACTCATGAGATCTTTAATTGGTAGCAAAGAAACATAAACTGTTTATATAAGATTTTTGAAAAATTAAAATTTTTAAGAATGATCAAAATTGAACATTGAAAATTTCTACAAATTGTTCCTGCTCTTCAATAAAGAAAAAGCTAGCACCACCTAAGCAGCTAAAGGGCATAGAAGCATACGTATTAGTTGGTTTTGTACTATTGTATCAGTGTCTTGACACTTCTTGCTCTCAGACAGTTTGCATCAAGTGAAAGTTAATTCAAGTGGAAACATTTGGCCAGTTCAGCTGAATCTCTTAATATTTTATTCAAAAATCTGTATGTTTATAATTTTTGGTCAGTTCAAGCTTTGTTCTATAGTTGCTCTTACTATGTAATAAAAGGTTAAATAAAATGCTTTTATTTAGAGTGCTGCTGATGACTCGGAGGCAAAGAGCAATGAACTGACAGGAGCGGTAGAAGAGCTGCACAAGCTTCTGAAGGAAGCAGGTGAAGGTAAGCTGTGAGTGAGAAATGGCAAATGGGAGGAACAGAACTTTTCTCCTTCTTCATAACTAAGCTGATGTATTGAAATACAGATATTGAGCAATTCTGAAGGGACAATCTCTAGGAATCTCTAGGGATAGAGAGATCAAATTTTGTAACAAAATTTTTACCATTTTACTACGTTACTATTTGAATTTACTTGAAGGTGTGTATGGGCAGGGGGATCTTCAAACATACCTGGAATTTTACTTTGGATTTTTAGGAGAGAGAAGCATATCTCTTCATTTTAGTTTCTTAGTTTTAGTTTTAGATTTCATTGATACATGGGCAGTTATTATTTTATCCCACTTCAGTGCAGAGGTGATAGGCAGCAGTTCTAACTTCTGTCACACTACTGAGTTTTCTTCTCAGCATGATCTTCTGCAGACTGTATAAAAGTCAAAGTGGAGTTTAAGGTTCATATGTCAACTTTGGTCTTTCTAAAGAAAAAAAAAAAAAACACTGCAAATTGCTTGTTAATTTTAGCTAATAAAGCAACCCAAGAGCATTTGGCTGAGTTGGAAGAGTCAAAAGCTGTAATGGAAAAAGAACTGGGAGAGAAGATCAGTAAGCTGGAAAAGGAGCTAGAGAATGCTAACGATCTTCTATCTGCAACGAAACGTAAAGGTAATATTAAGAGCTAAAATACACGAAGCCTCAGGCATGTTATCCTTACCAGTCTACCATGAAATTACTATGCTTTTATATCTATCTATATATATATTTATATTTTATAATATATATAGTATTTTTCCCCCAGTAGAAAAGTGCATTTCTGTCAAAATGTTTTCTCAAGTTCTTTTGTTAATCTGACATACCTTTTCAAAGAAAGTGGAAAGGAAAATATTTTCCTTAAGGCTGAATCATGCTGCTTGTAACGGTTTCCTGGAGAGTGGAGTGGGGATGGTAAACTATTCTTATTTTCCTCTTTACAAACAAAAAAACACCAGACATACCTGTCTTTAAATTTGTTTACCATTAAGTCTTGCTCAGTGTTAACTACTCTAGTTGTAAAGAATAGTCTGTTTGTTGAATGTTTGTAATATTGAAGGTAATTATGGGCAAGAGAGAATAGAGTAGAAAGGAACACAGAGGCATTAAGTGCGTTTGCTGTCTCCATATGTTAATGTAGTGAAAGTCAACAAGCACTCTGCCACTCTAAACCTCCTGCAGTTTGCCAAGAAATATGATGTTAAGCTCTGCTTCAGCTATCTCAATTTATTTACCTTCTGGCATGATCGAAGTCTTAAGAGTCTAATAGTAAAAACTGTTCATCATTTCAAATTAAACTGGTCAAAGAGCTTGATAATATATGAAAAGGAATATTAAGTATAATATCAATCACTTGCACATGTGTATGTATAATACAAAATGCAGAAAACTCTTGCACCAGTAAGCTTAAGAAGTTAAAATATGGTCACTTAATGTATAGTAGTTAAGAAAGTGCAAAGGTGTATGAGGACACTCTTTATATCAATAAAGAATATTTAAGATGGGAATTACTGCAACTTTTTAATGTAATTGGTGGGATTATTTATTCAGGAGCTATCTTGTCTGAGGAAGAACTGGCAGCTATGTCTCCCACTGCTGCAGCAGTAGCTAAAGTAGTCAAACCTGGAATGAAATTAACAGAGGTAAGTGAGAAGAAATTACTCAAGTTTCAAGGCCCTTGAATAGCCAACAGAGATGCACTAATAACAAAATTATATAGACTTTCATGCACAGTCTAGGGTTTGGTGTAATGCCTGAATGAAGCCAATGAAATCCTGTGTTTGAGGATTTTATTAGCTTTATTAGCTATGATTTTGGGATGTTTATGTGGCATAAATGACAGATTTTCCCTGGTATATCAAAACATTCGCAGGGTTGTTTGTTTGTTTGTTCGTTTGTGTTTTGAGCACATCGACTTTTTTCTGTATGGATTTTTGATAGGAGCTTTTCTTCTATTTTGTTTTTTCTTTTCCTTTTTTTATGCATATTTGCATAATTTAGGTTTGTTTTGCTGTGGCACTGACTTATTCTTGCAGAAAAAATGAACATATCCATGGAACTATTATTTTCCTTTTGTTATTGCTCATTCTGTCCATCCATTAAATAATTTTCTGTTCTTGCTGCTTTTTTTATACTTCTTTTGTCTTAACCTTGCTTGAGATTTATCCCTATTATGGGATATTCTTATTCTCTTATTATATACAGTTGCATATCTTTTATTATAATTATTATTCTTATTCTTTTATTATATACAGTTGTACTATAAATGTTTGCAGTTTTAAAATTAATAGGGATAACTGCTTTGCCATGGTATGACTCATAAGCACATTTTACTTGTCATACTCATTTCTTCGAAGAAATTAGTTTATTGCTGTATAAAGTTTGACTGCTCTAATAGTGTAATTACCAATGGTTCTTTGACACATCTGGACAGATGTCTAAAAAAAATCTTTTTTTGCAGCTGTACAATGCATATGTAGAAACTCAGGATCAGTTGCTTTTGGAAAAGCTGGAGAATAAGAGAATTAATAAATATTTGGATGAAATAGTGCAGGAGGTGGAAGCCAAAGCACCAATCTTAAAACGTCAGCGTGAAGAATTTGAGCGTTCCCAAAAAGCTGTTGCTAGTCTGTCTGCAAAGCTTGAACAAGCTATGAAGGTTAGTATAAAAGAAGGAGAAAAGAGCATGTAAAAATATTGAAAAAATTGATTTGTACTTCCTTAATCCTGAGTATAATCCTTCCTTAATCCTATATGTATAAAATAGATCTTTTGGTCAGCTGTTGCTGTGGGGAAATGTCCATTGAACTTTCTAGCTTGAGATTTATTTTCCTATACGCTGTATTTCACAGAAACAGCATTCTTCAGTAATTATTACATTGAAGGCTTAAATGCAGTGACTTATCTGTAATTCTTTGTGAAAGTAGAATTCTTTATAAGTAAATATCAGTATTTGTCAAAAAAAAACAAACCACTGTGGTGCCCATTTCCTATTAATTCAGTTCCTATTAGTTTTAATACGCACACTAATAGAGCATAAAACATCATGGCTTTTGATTCCTAAATAAGTGGAGTTTAACCTTTGGAGTGCAACTCCAAAGCTTTACTTCTTCAAGTAACACACTTTAGCTGAAGAGAGCTATTGACATATCTTTCTGGAAAGAAATGGATGATTGCTTTGTATTTCTGAATTGCAGGAAATCCAGCGATTGCAGGAGGCTGCTGATAAAGCCAATAAGCAGGCTTCCACGCTTGAAAGAGAAAACCAGAGACTGGGAATACAAGTAAAAGACCTTTCACAGCAGGTAGAACAACTGTTGCAATGGCTTTAAAATGTACCCTTTACAGTTTTTATTAATATGATACTGTATTTCTGAAGTCTTCTTGGAAGAGTTGTGTTTGAGAGCCCTAGTGCTATTAAAAAAAAATCTTCTTGGGACAATGCAGTATTTATATTTCTGCTAAATTAGAATAAGTTTATGGATGGAAGGGATGCAGCTTTAGCATAGTACTGTTCAACATCTGTCTGGAAAACTAAAGTATAACTTGTTCTGTTTGTTTAATTGGAGTGTCTTGTGATATTTTCAAAGAACAGAACACCAAGAATAGTTCCAATTTTGATGTGGTTTTCTTTTGCCAAACATTTCTATAATGCAATTATCTTACAAGGATGTGTTAATAGTAATAGTTCATGTGTTGTAGAAAAATATAATTTCAAGTACTTTTTAATACCGTTTTTCAGAGCAAACTTCTAAAGCTGTGTGCAAGTCTTATGCTAGAATGTTCTCTTCCAGATTCGTGTCCTTTTAATGGAACTTGAAGAAGCTAGAGGCAATCATGTGATTCGTGATGAAGAAGTGAGCTCTGCTGACATCAGTAGCTCTTCTGAAGTAATATCTCAACATCTAGTGTCTTACAGAAATATTGAAGAACTTCAGCAGCAGAATCAGCGTCTCTTGGTGGCTCTTAGGGAGCTGGGAGAAGCTAGAGAAAAAGAAGAGCAAGAAACAACATCATCTAAGTAAATTATCTGTTCTTTCTAGTAAAGTGCTTATACTAAGTAGTAACAGGGATTTATTCACGTACATTTTGCTTCTTATTGTTACTGATTATGTATATTTAAGTGCATATATGCCATGAACAACTATGTAATCTGTAACGGCAATTAAGCAACATTGTCTTGGTTTTTAGATTAAAATTGCTTTATAGATTTATATCTTAGCCAAATAAAAAACTGATGAAAAGGAATGATAAGTAATATTTCTTCCAAAAATTCTTCCTAAACATTGTTTTTTCAATCCAGAGATGCAAGAACACACGCTGAAATGCTAGTCTTTTATAATAGGAGTAGATTTGTGTGAAAAACCTTGAAAAAAGATTTGTGTGAAAATGTGTTGTTCAAGAAAAATATTTGTCATTGAAAAACTTCACTGAATATTCATTTCAGCAAATGTAGTTACACACTGAGCTGTTTTTCAAACAAGGAAGATTAAGTTTCCATTCTTGTTAGCTTAGAAAAATTTGAGTGTGCACATCTGTTTCACTAGCTATAAAGCCCACAGATAAAATAATTCTGTATTAAAAGCTTGTAATATGATTTTCTGTTCACACTACTGTTTGAAGTTACTTACATGAGCAGAATTACCTCTATTCTGCTTTTTCATGGAAGAGACCTACACTCTTTTAGTCATCTACAAAATGACAAGACCAAAGGCCAATCTTCCCATAAGTTTTCTCAAAATTCTCAGGGATGCTTAGCTTTCAAAGATGCAGTACGTGTACACTGGAAGGCAAAATATAAGGATTATGTGTAATCTTGGTAAACCTTGCTGTGTATACTACTAAAAAGAACTGGTCTTGGTTTCAGAATTTCTGAGCTTCAGAGTCAGCTTGAGGAAGCTCTCAATGAGCTAGAAAAACTGCGTGAATCACGTCATCATCAGCTGCAGCTTGTCGAGTCTATAGTTCGTCAGCGTGACATGTTTCGCATATTGTTGGCACAGACCACAGGAGCTGTCATTCCTTTGCAAGGTAAGCTTCACGTTTCTGTACCACTCAAAAAATAAATAGAAATAAAATTGTAATTTGTTATGAGCTTCCAGTGATGATGCTAAAATGTTACCAGTAACTTGTTAATCTGGTGTTCAACTTTTACTTACTAGAAAACCCATGACTTTAGATTTAGGCACCTGATTCTATTTGTGCAGTGTAATAACTTACCACACAATGACTGAGCTGTAGTGGTGATTACATATGTGATCTGGTAGCATGTTGTCCTATAAAGAATGGACAACCAGTTGCTTTCTCAGTAGTGCCCAAGGCTTTCCTAGGAAATGTGGTATTGTTCTTAGCCATGTTTAAATATGGTTATAGGATCCTTTGGCAAGCATTCATTCAATTGTTGCCTTTAAAAGCCCTTCCCATTTCTACCCTTTCTATTTTATTCTATTTTTTAGCATCAGGCATGCTACCAGAGGAGATTTCTCTTACATCTACTCCAAAGCGCTCAAGCATACCTCAGGCCATGTCAACTCCTGCTCCAGTGTCAATGAATGAGTCAGTGGAGACAGTGGAGGCTAAGGCTGCACTTAAGCAGGTATTCTTTTCAGTAAACACTATCATGGTTTTCACTTTTGTAAGCACTTCAACATCTATTCTGTGATGTAGTTGCAGGAAGTTTTTGAGAACTATAAAAAAGAAAAAGCAGAGAATGACAAGCTGCTGAATGAACAAAATGAAAAGCTTCAAGAGCAGGTCACAGAATTAAGGTCACAAAATGCAAAGATATCCACACAGCTGGAATTTGCCTCCAAACGGTAAATCAGTTATTCAATTGCATTACCATATGTGCATGTTCTTTGTCAATAGAGTCACGTTGACTGCTTGATGTAAGTTGCTCTGGGAGAGTTGTCAATTAAATGTTAAGTGTTGTCTATTCTGTTAAGAACACAAAATCATGAAGGTGGGATCAAGAACCTACTTTCTAGATGAGTGTGCCACATAAGGCTATCAGAAAACTCACACACGTGAAAATGAAACATGGCTGTGTACTTACACCTCTTAAAAATAAATTAAAAACAAAATACGGTCACAAACACACTGTGCTTTGTTCCAAGTTATGAGATGCTACAGGATAATGTTGAAGGCTATCGTCGAGAAATAACATCTCTGCATGAAAGAACCCAGAAACTCACAGCAACAACTCAGAAGCAAGAGCAGATTATTAACACTATGACTCAAGACCTGAGGGGAGCTAATGAAAAACTGGCTGTGGCGGAGGTGAGCAGTATATTGTATTATAGCCTCAGATATTCTGAGTTTGAAGAAGAATTTTTCATACAATTAAAAACTGTCAAAATTGAATGTGTGGATTTTTGAAATGCACCAGCTTTACATTTGTACCAGTTTGTGTACATGTATGTCATTGTATTTATGGGTGCCTTTGTAACATTCCAGAAAAAATCTCAAGTACTGACTAAAGATGGAGTGAAATGTACAAGGTTGTTTCAAAACTCATATTTACAGAGAAAACAAAGTGATTAGTAAAACAGTTATGGTCTTAATGTTCTTGGCCTATTTGCATAAATCTTAATTTACAATCTGTAATCTTACATACAACGCTTGTTTTTTTCATGAGTATTAACAGATTATAAAACTAGTATTGTCCAAATTAAAATTAACAAACAGATTTGGGATTGATAACAAAGTTCTTGTTATTTGTTATCTTAAAGGTGAGAGCAGAAAACTTAAAAAAAGAGAAGGATATCTTGAAGTTGTCAGATGCACGTTTGACTCAGCAACGTGAGTCTTTACTGGTTGAACAAAGAGGACAGAACCTTCTACTTACTAATTTGCGAACTATTCAGGTATGTGGTATTATTGATATGTTAAATCTGGTCTATCTATCAGAGTTAGCAATGAATACCAATTGAAATTGACTTCAACATTAATGGAATTTGTTCTGAAAGAGGATATTTCTTTTTGGTTACAAGTTTGACACTGAACGTAAATTACTCGAGTAACTTGTTTAAGCAAGTTTGTCATTCCTGTCCTGAATTACGATACTCAGGACTTTATCCACGTACAAAAAGGAGAATTTTGAGATAAGGAGCAGGGTTTTCACAGTAAAATAGAGAGGGGGAAAAAAGTACAAAGAAAACAAGGCATATTCATTTTTATAACAATAAAATTGACCAATGCCCACCTTGGTAGTTTTTTATATTAAGTTACCTATTTTTTTATAATTCTGTTTTCTATTTTAAAGTGTATTTAGTTATATACAGCTTAAATATTGAAGGCTGCACATTTTGTCATGTGACTGACTCCTATTTCTGTAGTAGGTTTTTGGTTTTTTAATCCCCAATATTGGACTGCTTAGATAATGGATTTTCTTCTAATAGTAGTTGTTGTATTGATGTTATTAAAGAATGTTTCAAAACTAAGTCATAAATTTTAAGTGTGACTTTTCATAATATTCTGTGTTTACCTACTATTTCTTGTTCTGTGCAGTAATTATGTTGTGGATAGGAGAATTGTTGTGACAATAACCTTTTATGAACTGCAGTAATTCAGAAGAAATTTTTTGAAATGTGTTGTAAGCATACTGTGTGATGCTTTTTTATCAGGGAATACTGGAGAGGTCTGAGACAGAAACAAAACAAAGACTCAATAATCAGATAGAAAAGCTAGAGCGTGAGATATCTCAGCTAAAGAAGAAACTAGAAAATGAGGTGGAACAAAGACATGCCCTTTCCAAAAATCAAGAGGCAAGTATAATTATAAATATGTTATAATTGCTTTAGTGAAAATAAAGCCTGAGTTGCATGGCTTCTGCTAGCCTACAGTGCATTGTTTTTCATATGTGAAATTTACAAACATGTTGGGGCTTCATGTCATGTGTGAATTAAATACAAGTCTAAAAATCTTGTGTTTTCAGGTTCATATCCTGGATCTTAAGAGGCAACTAGAGACTGAGACAAACCGTCACATTAACACAAAGGAACTTCTGAAGAATGCCCAGAAAGAAGCTACAGTATTGAAACAACAGCTTAATAATACAGAGGCTCAGCTAGCATCTCAGTCATCACAGAGGGCTTTAGGGAAAGGTAGGGTGTTTTCCTACATTGAATTTCTTTTTATGTTAAACGCTGCTCTCTGCAGAATGAGAAAAATCATCGTTTAGAGTTAGGAGATCAGTACTTTAAATAATAAACCTCTTCATTATTGCAACCACAGATTCGAGCAAAAGGTAACCAGGATAAGTTTTTAAAGTAAAATCTAAGTCCAGACCAATTTTAACAAAGGAAAAAATAATAAAGCCAAACTTATTAAAGGATCCCTTTTATTTTTGTTTTAAGGCTCTTCCATCTATAATGTTACCTATTCTTAAAAAGCCATTTTTTTGTGAAACAATTATTTACTGTAAGTTTCTATTTTGATTACGGATGACAATTTTCTGTAGGGAAGCTTTGTGAGAATCTTTTTTTTATTATTATTATTGTTTTCTTCCTTGTTGTTATCCTCAAAAGACTTCAGTTTTTAAATAGAACAGTGGTTTAAAAGCTGCTTTAGGCTTCCACAGTTAACAGTATGTTCTGATATTATAGGTCAGCCTAGTACAAGTGAAGATGTGGATGATCTTCTAAGTCGACTAAGACAAGCTGACGAACAAGTTAATGACCTGAGAGAAAGACTCAAGACTAGTTCTAATAATGTGGAACAGTACAGGGCCATGGTTCTTAGCCTAGAGGAATCCCTTAATAAGGAAAAACAAGTAAGTAGTTAACATCTAACGTTCTTGAATAAAGCAAAATGAAAGATGTTATTTTTTCGTTTGTATTGTAGTCTGTAGAATTATGGGGCGCATTGCAAAGAAACTCAAGCTAGTTTAGAAGGCGTTGCAAAATAAAGGAGTAAGACTATATTTTTGATAACTTGATTAAAAATACTTCTAGTGATGAGAAAACTTTTTGCAGCATATTTTTAGAATGTTGAATCATAAGTTTGACTCAGCTGTACTCTGCCAATGTCTTTCTTCTAAAGAGGGGAATTATCTTTTAAAAATTCTTCCTATAACACTGTGATCAGTGATTAAAAAATTTAATAAACTCTCAGTCAAAAGCAGTTAAATCACTACCTTTTCCATCAAAATGTTACGGTCTTCAGTGATGCAAGAGAACATTCTTTATGTGGTCTCCATTCTGTCAAATACTTCACCATGTTAATGGTGAACAAGGCCCCTTCTAAGCTATTCAGCACGTCAAAATAAGAGTCGGGAAAACGGAATTCTCATTTTCTACTTAAGTTACAGCATCAGAAGATGACAGAATGTTTTTAGTCTAGTATCCAGTTCTCTTCTGGTCTGTGTTCTGTTTCTGTAAAAATCTCATCGTAGCTTCATTTGCTTTGAGTATTGCAGACTTTAGTGTGTAATAAGAAGATATGCTGGCTTCTGTGTATTTGAATGTAGTCACCTAAAACTTTTTTTAGATGTACTTCCTGCTGTATTGCAGTTTTGAAAAAACAAATATTTTTTTTCTTCTGTGCTATATGTGGTCTTCAACATTTTTAGTGATGTTCTAAATTAGATCTTGAGAATACCTGCTCTGGCTTTAAAATGTTACTAAAATGTTGGTTTCACATTGGAATACCATATTTAAAGCAAAATAAGACAAAAAATATTGACCTCTTATGATGGATTTTGATGAAGGTGACAGAGGAAGTTCGTGCAGCTGTTGAAGCTCGTCTGAAGGAATCTTCAGAGTATCAAGCACAGCTGGAAAAGAAGTTGATGGAGTCAGAGAAAGAAAAGCAGGAACTTCAAGAGGAGAAACGTAAAGCTGTGGAGAATATGGAACAACAGGTATGCATCGAATACCACCTCCCTTAAACTCCTTTCCAGAGAGTCTGAAAGACTATGCTTTTACTTAACTTCCTAAACATAGATTTATTCTCGCTCCCTTCTGTAGAGGCAATACAGTATAGTAGTGTCCAAAAATAAATCTTTTAGGATATACAAAAGCCTAACTAAATTTGAGAGATGACCAAACATGAGTAGTACATTAAGTTTCTCGCTTCATTAGGGTGGTGGTATATTTAAAACTGTCACCGTCCTCTTGAACTTTGAGCACTAGTTGCAGAAAAAACACAAGTAAAAACCTTTGAGAAAGGTTTCAGAAAAACGTTTTTGCAACATGAGCCAAAACCACATTTGTAATGTTCACATACCCTAAAACTGGAGCAGTCTTTGCCCTTATTTATTTTTTCTGTGTTTGGGCTCTTACTGGTCTTGAAAGAAACATTATGACTGCAGCTACTATTGCTTCAAGCGTGACTCTGAAAGAACAGTAATATTTTTCTGCCAAGAAAGAGTTCTGAGTGTTTATAAGTCAAAGCCATGGAAGTATTTCATTTTACATTTCAACTTGTTACAAAATAATTATACTTAAGCTTTAAATTATTCGTAAGTCTCTACATTCATAGCCTTGCAGAGTTCAACGTTCTGTAAAATACTTTACTATTTAGTCTTAAAGTTTTGTTTTGTTTGGTTGTGTTTTTTTCACTACAGTTATTGGAACTAAAGAAGAGTCTTACAACTGTGCAGTCAGAAGTTCAGGAAGCCCTTCAGAGAGCCAGCACAGCTCTAAATAATGAACAGCAAGCCAGGCGTGACTGCCAGGAACAAGTATGTTTGTAATGTTTGCCAACTTTAGCCAATGGTAGTAAAATTAATGTAAGCTTTTCATCGTTTTTAGACTAAACTCAAAACATTTTCTAAGGTTGTGTTTCCAATCAGTGACTGACAGATAAAGATGTTCTTACAATTCTTTTCCTATTTTGTGAACATCTGCTTATTTAATGCTTTGTTGTTTCACCTTATCAAACATTGTGGTGTTAGAGTAAACTGATGTTGAACATAACATAGTGTTGCAGGCATAGTTTTTGTCATATTAAAAATAAAAAAAAAAGGAAGGAAAAAAAAATAAAACAGAAGGTGCTATGAGAGAATCACACAATGGCTTGAAGGGATTTTAAAGATCGAGTTCCAACCCCCCTGCCATGGGCAGGGATGCCACCCACTTGCTGTTTCTAAGGTCTAGTTCGTTATGAAAAGATAGATTGTGGAAAGTAATTCACTGCTTTTAATGAATTCCTACTTCCCTCTCCTGAGGCGGGAAGGAAAAAGAAAACGAACACAACAAAACAATGGGGAAAATACCTTTTTAACCCAAAACATAATTGTCATTTTAAAACTGCAGGCAATATGACATTTAGCAGCACCTGATAAGATTGTCTTGCTAACCATGTTTTTACAGTGAATCTACTTTTCTGTAGGTGAGAACTCCAGCAACACTGATTAGTGTAAAGAATAGAGAAAAACTTCTAGCTGTCGGTTCATCTAACCCAAAATTTAATAGGCAGGCGTTTCCATTTTTTCACCTAATACTATAACCACAGTCTGTCTTTAGCTTTTTACAATCATGTGGTAAATATCTTTGCCTATTCGGTGGATGTTCTTGGAAGAATTCCTGCATCGCATCCATGCAAAATCTACAGCAAGAGGATTGATTGTAGACTAGCTCCTCCCAGCCTCTAAAGGAAATAATTACAAATTCTAACTTTTCTTAAAAATAATAATTCCTTTAAGGGAACCATTCTAAGAATATCCATTTCTTTTGTACTTGAGAATGACAGAGGTTTTGGCCAGTGGTTTTCATTAGTGGTCACTAATTTTGTCTAGCATTTTGAGAATCTCTGTGTACATATTAAATGTAACATTAAGGATATCAGAATCTGTTACTTTTTTCTGCAGGCAAAGATGGCTTCTGAAGCTCAAAATAAATATGAACGGGAATTAATGCTTCACGCTGCTGACGTTGAAGCGTTACAGGCTATTAAAGAGCAAGTTGCCAAGAATACAGCAGTACGGCAGCAGCTTGAGGAAGCTGCTCAGAAAGCTGAGTCTGCATTGCTAGAGTGCAAAGCCTCCTGGGAAGAGAGAGAGAGAATGATGAAGGTACGATCATTTTTATGGTTCTAGTAGGTGTTTTCATTTACCAGTCTATACAGGTTTCAGTCATTGAACCATTTTGTTGTAGGATGAAGCTTCAACACTTGCATCCCGCTGCGAGGACTTGGAAAAACAAAATCGATTATTACATGAACAACTGGAAAGTCTGAGTGACAAGATGGTGACCTCTATGAAAGAAGCCATGCCATCTGCATTGAATGTTTCTCTGAATGAGGAAGGGAAATCCCAGGAACAAATCTTAGAAATTCTTAGGTAAACTTAGCTCCAAGCTCCCTCTGGTGGTGATTATAAATTCAGTTGCCAAATTAAATAGTTCTCTCTTGCTTTATATTTCAAGCACAATGTGTAAAATGCAAGTACCCTTTAACTTGGTAGAGATTGTCCTTCATCACTAACTAATAAAGGAGACTTCTTTCTACTCCTAGAAAGAAACTGAGAGTCAATTTTGACAAGAAGCTAAAGCATATTTTAGAAAAATATGATTGGCAAGCAAGTTTCATAGGGATTATTTTCTTGTGGTTTTTAGTTTTATCTAAATTATTCTAGAATATGTTTTCTAGGATTTTCTTTTTGATCTTTCTGAACTCAGTAGTTTTTCAGATAGAAGATGCTTCAACTTAAAATGCTTTGTCTTGCATTTTCATTGACATAATGCTTTGTTCATTTTCTTACTGCAGATTTATACGTCGAGAAAAGGAGATAGCAGAAACTAGATTTGAGGTGGCACAGGTGGAGAGTTTACGTTATCGTCAGAGAGTGGAACACCTTGAAAGGGAACTCCAGGAACTACAAGACAGTCTCAATGCTGAGAGAGAGAAGGTGCAGGTATGGTTGGATATTATTGCTTATGATTTCAGTAAGTAGAGGGCTGTTCTCTGTGTTCTACTTTCTCTCATTTGCTGCCTTTGCTGAGCTGGGGTTGGTGTATAGCCAAATGGAGGGTCTTGTTCTGGGTCCTGTGAAGCAGTATGGCAATCCCAAAAACACATAAATAGGGAAAATAAAGATCTTTTCTCTTGAGTTTTTCCCCTGTCCGTTTTTGTTAGTGATACTTACTTGTTTTGAACGTGTGTGACACAAGGAATGCCACCATAGCTATGTAAGACAGTGTTATGCCAGATCCCAGTAAGTATGTAAACATACGCAAGCAAGGTAAATGAGTAAGTTCAATCTTTTTAAAAGGTAACAGCAAAAACCATTGCACAGCATGAAGAATTAATGAAAAAAACAGAGACCATGAACGTACTGATAGAAACCAACAAGATGCTAAGAGAAGAGAAGGAGAGGCTAGAACAAGAGCTACAACAAATGCAAGCAAAGGTTAGTACTGTGTTTCACTTGTTTCCATGTATTCAAGTCAGACAGTTAATGTCTGGATATATCATTGCTAGTTATTTAAACTGGGGTTATTCCTTTACATCATACACAAATGAGGAAATGTTCCATTGAGAATTTTATAAGACGCTGCTTCACCTAGAGTATTGGAAAGTCAGAAGTTCAGTTCTGTTTAAATGGAAGAGAAAATCAGCATTTTTTACTGGCTAAAGTTATAACAACAATATCAACAGGTAAATGAAAAATGGCACAGAAATAGATACAAAGCAGTCCATAGCCTTATTAAGAATTTAAAAGGGAGATACTTGCCTCTTCCCATTTCTGCATACCAGTTGCTTTGATAGAATCCAGTGCAGCGTTGCTTGACTTCTAATACATAATTGATAATCTGTTTCCTGAAGCAAGGTACAAAGTGAGAATCTTGAGATTGTGAAGGTGTGTTTATAATTTTTTCCCTGTAGGCTTGTACTCCGCTTTTGCTCCTTGTTGGTTTCCCTGTGCACAGTTGGCTACTGAAGGGCAGCGAGTGGGAGAAGAAGCTATATCATGACTTCTTGAGGGTGGTTTTGTGCTGGGTTTCGGTTTTTTTGATCTCTCCGTCCGTCTTACCACCATTATTCAAGGCCTACCATATTCCATTTTCTTCAGTCTTAAAAGATCCAGATAGTTTAATCCCCAACTATCCTTTTTTTCAGGTACGCAAGCTTGAGGCAGACATTCTACCTCTACAGGAGTCTAATGCTGAATTGAGTGAGAAAAGTGGAATGTTGCAGGCAGAGAAAAAGTTGTTGGAAGAAGATGTCAAACGCTGGAAAGCCCGGACACAGGTGGGAAATGCATCTTTTAAAACAAGGTGTTCTGGGGGAAGGACAGGATGGGGAGAATAAGTTATCAACCCTTGGGAAAAAAAAAAAAAGTTCTAAAAGCTCTTTTGAAACAAAAAATGTAAGCTATATTGCAAAAAGTGGTCAAAAACGAGGAAATGTATTTGCATAAGCAATGCTTTTTAATTCAGTTTTAAAATAGGCTATTCTAGTTCATTGGCAGTCCAAGTCAAAATACAAAAGCAGCAATGCTAATTAAAAACGAATTTATATGTGTAACTGTGTAATCATCTTCTGAAAATGCAAAATGTTTTGTCAACCTTTCAGCATTTATTGAGTCAACAGAAGGACACTGATCTTGAAGAATATCGCAAGCTACTTTCAGAGAAGGAGGCAAACACCAAGCGTATACAACAAATGAGTGAAGAAACGGGCAGGCTTAAAGCAGAAATAGCCAGGTATGGTACTTAATCAAATTAGTAAAAACTTCTGTGCAAAACCTCATTTTGTGCAAAGCTTCATTTATAATGAAGCGCCGATTGGAAATTTACTTTCTTAACTATCTCAATGTAGCTGTTTCATATTCTTACTGTAACTTGATAATATGCAAATGAAACATGAATTGTTTTGAAGTTCTCTCTTAACTGAACATGAATGTGCATTATCCGTTTGTACTGCGAAGTCCTAGAGAACACAGTTCACTACAGATGATACACATGCTATTACATAAATAAGCAGTATTGAAATGTATTGTTTCAAATATCTCATTTGCATCTCCTTCCAATCTTTTGCTATTTAGAACGAATGCATCCTTGACTACAAGCCAGAATCTTGTTCAGAACCTGAAGGAGGAAGTAACTAAAATAAGAACAGAGAAGGACACCTTGCAGAAAGAACTGGATGCTAAAGTGGCTGACATACAAGAAAAAGTGAAAACTATAACACAGGTCAAGAAAATTGGGCGCAGATATAAAACTCAGTATGAGGAGCTGAAAGCACAGCATGATAAGGTAGATAAACTTCTTGTTTGCTTGCAAAGAAATTCATCTAGAGTTAAGTATAATCTGGCTAATGATTTTCACATTCCCTTAGTATAACACTACAGGAACACTTATCTGCAAAGACAAAAGTAGAAAATTACGTCATTTATTCTGCTGTAGGCTCAGAAACTGCCACAAATCATAAGCTGTATATCATTTAATAATTAGCAGCATTGTTAATAGAACATTGGAGTTCATTAAAATACCTGTGTTTTCATAGAATTGTAGGATGGTTTGGGTTGGAGAGGATCTTAAAGATCATCTGGTTCCAACCCCCTGCCATGGGCAGGGATACCTTCCACCAGACCAGGTTGCTCAAAGCCCCATCCAGCCTGGTGTCAAACACTTCAAGGGATGGGGCATCCACAGCTTCTCTGGGCAGCCTGTGCCAGTGCCTCACCACCCTCTGAGTGAAGAATTTCCTCCTTATATCTAATGCAAATATACCCTTGTTTAGTTTAAAGCCATTACTCATTGTCCTTTCACTACGCTCCCTGACAATGAGTCCCTCCGCAGCTTTCCTGTAGGGCCCCCTTTACGTATTAGAAGTTCAGCTATAAGGTTTCCCTGGAGCCTTCTCTTCTCCAGGCTGAACAACCCCAACTCCCTCAGCCTGTCTTTGTAGGAGAGGTGCTCCAGCCCCTGGATCATCTCTGTGGCCCTCCTCTGGATTCGTTCTAATACTTCCATGTCCTTTTTCAGTTGAGGGCCCCAGGGATGCACACAGTGCTCCAGGTGGGGTCTGACGAGAGCAGAGCTCTGTGCCCTGCTGGCCTTGCTGCTTTTGGTGCAGCCCAGCATGCGGTTGGCTTTCTGGGCTGAAAAAGCATGTTGCCAGCTTATGTCAAGTTTCTTGTCCACCAGCACCCCCAGGTCCTTCTCCTCAGGGCTGCTCTCAGTCCATTCTTCGTCCAGCCTGTACGTGTGCTTAGGATTGCCCTAGAGCAAATGCAGGACCTTGCACTTGGCCTTGTGGAAGCTTGTGAGGTTCGCACAGGCCCACCTCTCAAGGCTGTCATAGAATCACAGAACAGTTTGGGTTGGAAAGGACCTCAAAGGTTCCACCCCCCCCCACCATAGGCAGGGACACCACCCACTAGTTAGGTTGCTCAGGGCATCATCTAACCTGGTCTTGAACACCTCAAGGGATGAGGCATCCACAGCCTCTCTGGGCAACCTGTTCAGTGCCTCACCAACCTCTGAGTGAAGGTCCAGGTCCCTCTGCATGGCGTCGCTTCCCTCCAGCATGTCAACCGCACCACACAGCTTGGTGCCATTGGCAGACTGGCTGGGGGTGTGCTCAATCTCACTGTCCTCATCACCGACAAAAATGTTAAACAGTACTGGTCCCAGTGACCCCTGAGGAACACCTGTCGTCACTGGTCTCCACCTGGACACTGAGCCATTGACCACAACTCTGAGTGTGACCATCCAGATGACTCCTTGCCTGCTGTGTGGTCCATCCTCTCCAATATAGAGACAGGAATGTCATGGGGGCATGGGGACAGTGTCAAATGCTTTGTACAAGTCCAGGCAGATGATGACAGTTGCTTTTCCCCTAACCACCAGTGCTGTAACCCCATTGTGGAAGGCCACCAGATTTGACAGGCGCAATCTGCCCTTAGCGAAGCCATGTTGGCTGTCACCAGTCACCTCCTTATTCTCTGCCTTGGCAGAGTTTCCAGGAGGATCTGCTCCATGAGCATGTTTTGCCCAGAACTTAACTGATTCGTTTGCATGCAGAAGCAGCTTGTGAAAGCAATAACATTCTAATTGGATAGTACCCTTTAGCCTTATACCACTTGACATATTTCAGATGGTTGCCGAAGCAGCAACTCAGTCTTTGGTAGAACAACAAGAAGAACAAGTTTCTGCCCAGGAAGTACAAGAGCTGAAAGACTCTCTCAGCCAAGCTGAAGGGAAGACAAAGTCTTTGGAGAATCAGGTTGAAAGTTTACAAAAGGTAAGATCAGAGTGAGCAATTTCAAAGCACTGTGTTCTACTGGAATCTTAAATAAGTAACTGAAGACTATGAGGCTGTTATTGTGTGTGTTTGTGTGTACACATACATCTGTGTGTACACAAACGTGAAACGACCAAGCTATGCGTCTGTCTTGCCAGGAAAGATGGACCTTAAACCTGGTTTAAATCCTGTGTCTAGTGTCTCTCATTGTTTCTTGGACTAAGTAAGTGCGGAAAAAAAATGCTCTTCTCTCAGCTATTGCATTCAGAGAGGACTGGACTCTTTTTGTTGTTGTTGATTAAAAGTTTTTTATACAATGGCCAGCTAATAATAGGACTGTGGAGCATGTTAGACTGTATGTGCTGGAGTAGCTCATTGTGGCCAATCTTTCTCTATAGAGTATATCAGAAAAGGAAACTGAAGCTAGAAATCTTCAGGAGCAGATATCACAGCTGCAATCAGAACTTGCTCGTTTCCATCAAGATCTGCAAGAGAAGGCTACACAGGAAGAACAGCTTAGGCAGCAGATCACTGAGAAGGAAGAGAAAACTAGGAAAACCTTGCTTGCAGCCAAGCAGAAAATTGCACAGTTAGCTGGTATTGTATTTTTTTGATGTTCTTAAAGTGTCATCTTTTGTTTGTTGTTTTTGTTTGTTTTTTAATTATTCCTGTGGAAAGTATTTAGACAGAATTCCTAAAATATTTTCTTGACTGGATGTTACAGAACCTTTCTAAAAATGAGAAATTTAAATTCCTTAGGGAGATGATACAAGTGAACAACTAGCTGTACGTTGGGGGAATTAAAATTTTGCCGTAGTTTGGCCAGCCATTTTTTTGGCAGTCTGGTTGATTAGACTGACTACTTTGGTAATTCTTCCCTCCTTTCCTACCTTTCTATAATGTACAGGTGCAAAACATACCAATTCTATTTTTAATTGATGTTGAGAGGAACAGTGGTGGAAGAACTTGCTGGAAACATCTTGGCATTCTATAACTGCTCATTTTTTTATTTGTCGGATATATTTGTTGTCTATTTTGTGTTTATTTTTACTTAATTGGCTTTAAGATCTCTTTCTAAAGCTTAACGTTTTTGGGATTTCAAAATACTTCGGTAACCTTTTAAAACTGACAGACATCCAGTATGCAGAGTAGGCAGTTTTACAGTGGCAAGACTGGATTCTTTCCTATTCAATTAGGTACAAAAGAACAGCTAACGAAAGAAAACGAAGAGTGGAAGCAAAAGAGCAGTTCATTAGAAGAGCAGAAGACTGAACTGGAAGTGCGGATGAGTGCACTCAAGTCACAGTATGAAGGTCGAATCTGCCGTCTTGAAAGAGAGCTTAGAGAGCAGCAAGAGCGACACCATGAACAGCGAGATGAGCCACCAGAATCTACAAATAAGGTACAAAATCCTTCTAGAAAGCTGTGTGAGAGGAAATAAACTGCTTTTATGTTCCATGACCGAACTACAACAACAGCTCTTAGTACTAGCACCATTGGTTTGTTTTTTATCTATATAGTAATTAATTTCTTGGGAATATTTATATGAAGGTGTTTTTTCTAAACATCCTAAATAACAGATGGAAATTCTTGTTAATAAATAAATCAAATTAAAAAAACATCAATGACCCAACAAACTGTACGCTCTTCAAGTTCTGCTATCCCCAGATTACTTGCTTTGAAAATATGTAAGGTGGCTTTAGTAAAGATGCAGAACTTAATTTAAAACCTTTTTTTTCTTTCCAGTCAAAATACCCAGTGTTAGCAAGCATACAGTTGCATTGTTCACCATGAACCAGCCAATAAACTGCACTGTTTTCTATTTTTCTATTTTCATACATCTGTTCAGCAGGTTTTGACATTACTGAATGTCTCAATAGCTTCAAAAAATATCTGAAAAGATCTGAGAAATTACTGAATTGGTTGATATATTTGGTATGACTGGTTTGATTTATTTTGGAGAACTTGCAGTAATCACAAAATCTGACTAGGTATGCTAACTAATGTTATCAATGTTTAGTGAAGAGATCTGTCAGCTGAAGTGTTTCACCAAGTCACTCAGTCTGTTTCATATTTACATGGCATGATACTTTTACATCTTACATTGTAGGTCCCAGAACAGCAGAGGCAGATCTCACTCAAGTCTACTCCAGCTTCAGGTGAAAGAGGAATGTGAGTTAAAGGGTTTGGGGATTTTGCAGTTTCTGTATTTGGGAATTTTTGGTTTTGTCTTCATCTATTTGCTCTTCTTTTTAGTAAACTACTGATTTTCACAAATTTTCTTTAGCAACTTGAGAGATGCTGGTTGAGACATGATGTTCCTCCTGATTTCTCAGACCCATTTAATCAATAAAGAAAAAAAAAAATATTTAATCAATAAATTGATTGATTTAATCAATCCTGTCAGGTGTTGAATTGTCATATTAACCACCAGGAACATGATTTTTGGGGAATATAAAATATTTTTAAAGTGTTTTTAGACTTCAAGAATCTTTAAGTAGTACAGTTGATTATTACCTTTCCCCTGTTGAGTGAGGGGATCTTCCTTGTGCAAAGAGCTCAGGCTTGAGAAATGCGCTAAATAGATGGCAACTAACAGATAAAATTGTCAAATGAAAAAGCAACCAACCTCTAAAATGGAGATTATTACTGTATTACTAAGTTTAGAGAACCAGTTCCCTTTTAATTTTTATAACAGCATTCATTTAAACCAAGGCTGTGATGTTTAAAAATGCCATTTTAAAATTTGGCTGATCTTTGTCTCAACCAAGACTTTATGTTGCTCTGTATTGAGTGAGCCAGTTAGTTTTAGTTTAAGATATATTACTAACTATACAAAAGACCCAGCGCAGCTTATGTTATGAGCTATGCACTGCTCCTTTTGATCTGCTTACGGTTTTGTAGTTGATTAACCTTGAAGAAATCTGTCAAACCTTTAAGCTGGACAAAATGCTGCTAATGGTATAGTGGGTCACTTTTTTTAAACTATTAGCAAATTTTGGAAGACATATCATTATGTCTTTGCAGGTTTTTAAATTCAAAACCTTTAAAAATGACTATGGTTATGATAATGTATTTAAACTTGATATTTTAAAATCTGCTTTTAAATGTGTGCTACTATCACGAATCCTGTCTTTCAGTGCTAGCACTTCAGATCCACCAACAGCGAATATTAAGCCAACACCAGTTGTGTCAACTCCAAGTAAAGTGACTGCTGCAGCAATAGCTGGGAATAAGTCTACTCCAAGAGCTAGTATCCGTCCAATGGTTACTCCTGCTACAGTCACTAATCCTACCACTACTCCAACTGCCACAGTTATGCCTACAACACAGGTGGAGACTCAGGAAGGTGAGCATTTTAGGGTAGTACAGGGTTCTACAGTAAACATAAATGGTACTTTTCCCTTGAAATCTCATTAATTATTAGTTTAAAGATACTTGAAGGTACTTTCATTGTCCCTGCATCTCTTTAAATACTGTCCTTTTTAAGGCAACAGAAATGTTCATAAGTTCTCAATTCCTGAAGACAGGTGTGAGAAGCAATGTTAACTGAATCTAGGAAACATTGAGTTTGACTGTTCAGGGCATTCTGAAGTGGAGAATGTGAACTGTGCTAGATAATACGAAGTCAGTTGAATGTGCTACTGTTTGCCTTTCAGCTATGCAATCAGAAGGACCCGTGGAGCACGTTCCTGTCTTTGGAAGCACTAGTGGGTCTGTGCGTTCCACCAGCCCTAATGTTCAGACATCTCTCTCTCAGCCCATCTTGACTGTTCAGCAGCAGACTCAAGCGACTGCTTTTGTGCAGCCCACTCAGCAAAGTCATCCTCAGATTGAGCCCGCTAATCAGGAGCCATCCCCTACCATTGTAGAAGTTGTACAGAGCTCTCAAATAGAGAGGCCCTCCACTTCTACAGCAGTGTTTGGCACAGGTTGGTTTCATTTTATAGGCCTACCTTTTTGAATCATTGATTTTAAGTAGCTCTACTGTCAAAACAGGCCTAGCTTCAGAAAAAGAATTTGCTTGTGATTTTTTTTCCTCTTAGTTTACTGCAAATTTTACAAATTTTTACAAGTAGGCTCCTTTCTTGAACATTCCAAAATGCTACTCCTGAAATTCTGATGTCACCACATTCCTTAAAGATAAAAATTCATGTATTTATCTATCCAGAGTGGTGTTGGGGTTTAACACATTAAACCCTTCTGCTCCTGTTTCCACCATGCTGTTGGAGCAAGGTTAATTTTAGGAGTCATTAGTAAACTATGTAAGCTGGAATATGAAATATAGAGAACACTAATGCTACTCAGTGTGGCGCGTTGTGTGTCTGTTTGCTGCACACAGTGTAGAATTTGGTTTAGAATACATATTTCACAAAACAGACTTCTGTAAACTGCTTTTTTTATTTTCCAGGCTGATACTCTGTTAACTCTTAGGTGCCCTTGTCAGAAGCAAAAATGTTGGAAAAAGTATTTTAACTATAATCCTGAGAATCTTATATTGGGGTTCAATTAGGGAGTGAATATGGATCCAAAAACATAAGGCTTGTAACCACAGAGGCTGATATTTTCACGATGTAGGAGACAGCAAAATGAAATTGATTCTGTTATCATTCAGTGCAGAAAAAGAGGTGGTCTTCCAGAGTAAAATACCAAACCTTTTGATTTTCTGCTTCCTACATTTGTAGTTCTCCTTCAAGTAACTGAGAGGTTCTTCTAAGTTTCAGCTACCCCGAGTTCTTCTCTGTCTAAACGTCCACGAGAGGAAGAGGAGGATAACACTGTGGAAAACTCTGAACAAATTTCGGAGGAGACAGTGGATGTACCTCTTCCAAAGAAAATGAGAAACATGCAGAGAGTTGGTCCTGAGGTTTGTAGGAACATAAAATGCTACTACTTAATCTGCCACTTTGGTTGATTTTAATGGGAAGAGGAAGTGTGTTACTTCAAAGCAAGTCATTTAATTTTTGACATGACTCTTTCTTCTGTCAAAAAAGAAAGCAAGTACGTTTGGGTATCATAAAAGGCAGAGGTTGTTGCGGTTGCAATGGCAGATTCAAATCTTGGCTGTAGTGTGTATGGAGAGAGGAGGCCATATTCTAGCATTGAAGAGGAAGAATTTAGAATATTTTTAAATGTGGTCTAGAAGGTCATTATCTACAGTCATTCTGCCAAGGAAGCAAAGACGAGAAGTTTCATGGAAAAGCTTAGAGAAGATGCATGTGAAATACTGCGTGAGGGAGTCGGGATATCCTGCGTGAGGGAGTCGGGATATCCTGGAAAAATGGATTGAACTTGAGATACCTCACAGCAGACAACTCATGAAAAATATTAAGGAAGACAAAGGCACTTCATTAACTGTGTAGGAAACAGATGTTGCATAATGTAGAAGGGCAAGATTGTAAGAAGATTATCACTGAATTTGCTCAGAGGATGAAGACGGAGTGGGAGACTTCAAGGTTTCTTTCCTGGTTCTGAAAAGTTTTAGAGATGTAGAAGAGAATAGGTCCAGTAGACTGGAATGGGAAAACTGTATTTCTTCAGGTGCTAGATAAAAACAGAGCTAAAGGAGAACAATAAGCGTTATCCATTATCTTTGTGGGAAAAGATAAACTTTATATAAAATAATAATAATGATCTCTGCTATGTTAAAGAATCAAACTTTAGGATTAATGATGTGTTTTAAATGTGAAAAATATATGGTCTTTCAGGAGGAAGTGACAGCAGAAGAGAGCACCGATGGTGAGGTAGAAGCTCAAACATACAATCAAGACTCACAGGACTCAATTGGAGAAGTAAGCATATTTGAAAAGAAGAAAGTTATAATTTCAGCAAAAATAAGCTTTTTTTTTTCAAACAATGTTTTTGAAAGAAATTTCAAATCAGGTCTTGCAGATTTTCAATAGAAAGCAGTTAAAACCATTTTAAGTTTAAACTTCCTACGTTCAAGGATAGATATTAAATTTTTATTGCACTCAGCATATACCTATATAAGTAGCTGTGGGAATGTTAATGGAGCTTTGCAATTTTGAATGTAATTTAATGTGGTTTAGAAATCCGAGTATCTTTATACCAATTCGATGTTGTGAAACTGAGACGTAGAGATTAAATGTGTCACAGTCTTAAAACAGAATTTGAATTTTCATTTCTTCATTTACTCCTTTGCTTTCTGGCTTTAATTTTAGAGAAAGATTTCGCAAATCCTTGAGCAAGCTTAGCGTTAGATGGGTCACGGTGTGTTAAACAACAAACAAAAATACTAAAATAAAAGCAACTTAAAATGCACGTTGTAGCAGAGTTAGCAAAGCCAAATACGAGTGAAAAACGTGTATTTAATCTCCTTTCTCTTCAGAAACATGTACAAATTATGGTAATTTTCTAACTTAGAAAAGCCTCATATAGAGTTGTAGAATCTATTTCATATAAGTAGTAGTGGATATTGAGTCTTTAGTGAGGCATTTTCCCTCAATAACCTTTATATATTTAGATGTTTATCCCCCCACTAAGTCCTGGCTGTGTGCCGTCTGTTCCACAAGTATCTTTAAACTTCCTTTAAAAGTTCTAGTACTTGATGTGCTTATTTTAAATTCTGCTGCTTTACAGCAGAATTTGCAATATTATAGTGACACATTGTTTGGAAAATAGCAAAATCTAGTTACCTTACCTGAACCAGAAGTCCTGAATGCTACAAAAAGTATATGTTAGAGTCCTAATTTCTCTTTCATTTTTTGAGAGGCTTTTTTTCCTTGATGCATTTTTTTTTAATAGCATTTCTGGTCATTTTTGTCTGATTCAGTTCAACTGTTTTGAACATACATTTGTGCTGAATGAAAAGAGAACAATTTGATAACTCTGGCTATCATGCGAGTTGCTTTACTGTTCCTCCAGACTGAAAGAACTCTAAAACAGCAGCTCAGAGTTGATGCTCAGAAGAGAAATGGTTATTCCTTGATCCTGGGGAGACTTTTAGTTGTCTGTATTTGATTGTCATATGCTACATTTTGTTTTCTTTTTATTATTTGCTTTTATCTTTTACAGGGTGTTACACAGGGAGAGTACACTCCCATGGAGGATAGTGAAGAAACTTCTCAGTCTATCCCAATAGATCTTGGACCTCTTCAGTCAGATCAACAAAATACTTCTTCATCTCAGGATGGTCAGTCCAAGAGAGATGATGTAATTGTGATTGACAGTGATGATGAAGATGATGATGATGAAGAAAATGAAGGCGAGCAGGAAGTATGTATACCATAGAATAACTTTATTTATTTAATATTTATTTATTTGCTGTACTTACATTTGATGAAAGATAAAATTGTAAAGCTCATCTTGCACAATCAGTATAATTAAGAACATCCTTTTGGCTGTATAAGTATTGTCTGGACTTCTGTAGCCTGGACTTAGTGTCTCAAAGACACTTGCTAATTCCACTTGATTTTTTGAAGTTGTAAAATTCCACAATGCCTCTGAGTTCCAAAATGAGATCCCACCCCCGCCCTGCCCTTAGCCAAGCCAGCCTCATGCCCTCTTTGCTTCACTTCAGACACATGGGAATTGCCTGCTCCTGCATTGCTTACAGGTGGCTAGCATTTGTGGACCTCAGCAGATCTCACTAACTAGTTCCTTGAGCAATCTACAGTCTGCTCTCCCCAAATCCAGGGTAGTAGCTTTGCTGATAGTTTTTCTTGAATCACCAAAGGATTTTAAATTCAACCATTTCATGATTGCTGTGGCTAAGGCAGCCACCAATCATCACTTCACCCACAAGATCATCTCTATTCACAAACAACAGATTGAGGTAGGCAGCTTTCATAGTTGGCTCCTTGAGTCCCTCTGTCAAATTTATCTTCAGTGTGCTTTAGGAATTTCCTGGCCCTGTTGATGTCTGCTCTATGATAATCCCAGTTAATATCTGGGAAGTTGAAATAACTTGTAAGGACAAGGGCAACTGATTAAAAGATTTTCCCTAATACCTTTTATTGATGTTGTCATCGTGACTGGGTCATCTATAGCAGACACCCATCATCTGCTCTATTAGCTTTCCCCCTAATCCTGACCAGTGGATCTCAACCATGTCATCCCCAACTACAAATGCTGTACAGTCCAACCCATTCCATAGAGTGCTGCTCCTCCACCTCACCTGCCCTGTCTGTCTCTCCTGAAGTGTCTGTAACTGTCCATCATGGTATACCAGCCACAGGACTCTTCCCACCAAGTCTTTTTTCCCCTCCAAGTTGAGTCTATTTTGCTTGTGACTGTAATCAGTAAGTGAACTTCCTGTCTTTGTCTTGCTCCTTGAGCTTTTCTATCTTATTTTGTGCCTCTCTCCTGTTGAAGAGAGGGAGTGAGAGAGCAGCTGGGCGGGTATATGGCAGCCAGCTGAGGTCAGCCTACAACAGCAATTGAAAAATACATACATCCACTCTATGAACAATGAACACTAAATATCTTCAGAAGGAGTTCCACAAACAAAGGGGGTCTCTGTACCATGAAGTGAAGCTTACCGCTGGGCTATGTGAAGTGTTTCTGCTGCTCTTTCAGTGTTTCCCTAAGGGATTTTTACGGTACTATTGCAGGATTATGAAGATGAGGAAGAGGAAGATGAGGATGATGATGAAGACACAGGAATGGGGGATGAAGGTGATGATAGTAATGAAGGAACTGGTAGTGCTGATGGGAATGATGGGTACGAAGCAGATGATGCTGAGGTGAGATTTATGCCTTTTTATAGTCTGCTAAATTACTTGGAAGAAATTGGTGGTGTAATGCATTTGGAAGTATTTGAATACTTGAAAGTCATTTATCCCAGAAAATTGAGGTTGCTAGGAGGTGTAGTAATTTCTGTTATAACTGAACTTTTCACAAGAAAAATCAACTTTGAATGTGTAAGACAGAATGAAAATGCAAAGTGTAAGAGCCAGCATCAAAAAATGTGGATGCCAAGTTAGTGAGGCAGTTTCTTCAAAAGCTGGATATTTCATTGTCTGTTATTAAATGATGATGACCATGTTGTTCACATTTGTGTATGCACAGATACTCAAAAATTTTGAAATTTCGTACAGTTGCATACATGTACGTAACTTCATAGGTATATACAGGAATATTTTAAGATTTCATATATGTGACTTTTTTTACTTTCTGAATGCTTATATATTCTTTTTACAGCCAGAGGGTGTTTGGTGCTAGATCACATTATGTTTGTTGGTTTTAGGGTGCTGATGGTACAGATCCTGGAACAGAAACTGAGGAGAGCCTGGGAGGAGGTGAAAGCAACCAGAGGGCAGCAGATTCTCAAAATAGTGGTATGGTTGATTCATGTTTATTCAAAATCTGTCTGTAAAGGGGAAAATGTAGAAATCGTTTTGCATGTGTTAAAAATTGCTCTTAAGGATGTACGGCAAAGTGCTAATGACCATTTTAACCTGAAATGTAGATTCCATTGAAATGTTCTCTTCCAGATACATTCTGCATTCCTTTGATAACCCTGCAGCCTCTGGTTGCTGTGGAAACTGCTGTGGATGGCTCAGGAGATTAATCCCTTCAATCCGAATCAGTGTTTGAATAGTCAATAGCTTGTTTTGGTGCTAGTGTTGGCTTAGCTGGCACAAGTCCCCTTTCAAAGGATTTGAAGTAACAGTATTGTGCTGTCCCCACTTCTGCAAGAGTAAAAATGTCCATTTTAATGTGGTAACAGAATTTGAAGATCTACCTTAATTTTTTTCTCAATTAAAAATATTTGGAGGGCATAAATTTACTGCTCCATATTTCCGTATGTTTTAGGTGAGGGGAGTACAAGTGCTGCGGAGTCCACTTTTCCTCATGAAAGTTCAAGAGAACAGCAACCATCATCTGCCTCAGAGAGACAGGCCCCTCGACCCCCCCAGTCACCACGCAGACCACCACATCCATTGCCTCCACGATTAACTATTCATGCTCCTCCTCAAGAACTGGGTCCTCCAGTACAGGTATAAAATAGCCCTAGCAGTTCAGAAGAACTGTATGATTTCTTCTAAATGAAGTCTAAGTATTCTGCATATTGTAAAAATAGATCACATCTATTTAGCATCCTGAAAATGGAAGCTGATCAAAATGACTTAGAATGTCTCATTCTACAGATTATCACTGGAGAGGGGACATTGAAAGCGGTAAAGCACTTGTATCTTGAAATGATTATACCAATGTTATTTATTAATGCGGGCTGATATTTCCACTATTTAAAAAAACCTGTTCTTAAACACCTTGTAACTCAGACTAGTAGGGATTTTTATTAGTCTCTGCCCCAATGCAGACCGGGCAAAGGAAAATTGCTATTCGTTTTCTAAGCTAAACCTTTCAACAAGAGTATCTGACTGATGATTATGTTTTGACATAGACCTATAGATTTTGTAAATGAAAATGTCACAACCTGAATTTTGCAAAAAAAAAATAAAAATAAAAATAATCTAACTATGGAACTGTACTTTACCATTAACTTGTTCTGTGGCTCAGGGCCATGAAATTTCTGTGCTGAAATTTTTTGTCCTCAGTAGAAAGTAAAATAAAATAGTAACGTTGCTTACCCAGGATTTAAACCTACATGCTTCTCTTTCATGGTTAGGCCAGGCAGCATATGTGAGCTGTTGGGTATCTGCTGCCACGATCTATTCTTTAAAAAGGTATGATGGTGTACTGAGCAGTGTTCTATACTGAAATACAATTGTTATGCTCTTATTATGTAGCCACTGTACTTGGCTCTGATTGAACAACTCTGTGCTGTTAGAATTCCAGGGAAGCATTCACAGTACGTTTTTTCTCTTTACTGTAAAGAGAATCCAGATGACTCGAAGACAGTCAGTGGGACGTGGACTTCAGCTAACTCCTGGTATAGGTGGGATGGTAAGTGTATGAAAGTCTACTACTACTAACCTTTTTGAGGGAATTCATAACTCTTAGACATCTTCAGGAAAAAAAAAATGTAGCTACTGGGGTCAGGAGTGAGATGGATTCTTGCAAGTAATATCTCAGCGCTGTTAGTTTATATATTAATTATGGAATGCAAGTACTAGAAAAGTTTGGTTGAGAAAAAAGGTGTTGAACTGATTTTGTCCATGTCAGATTTAATTACTTGTTTTTAGAATCAGTCTTAAGTGGATATATTATTTGAAAAGTGTTTTCAGCCTCATACTAAAGGAGCAATGCTAATTCACATATGACTTCTGACTGTCTCTTTCAACTAATTTTGACCCCTTTATCTAATTTCAACCATATTTGACAGAACAAATACAAGTTCTTTGAGGGTGGGGAGAGATTGACTGTGATGAAAAAGTATACTTTCTGCGATCAAAGGCATCAGCTCAGTATATTTTTATTCTGCTTGCATTGCATGTACCAGGCATTCAATTTCTGCTTGGAACTGGCCTAACCACCTGTTTTTTCGCCTAGACAATAATTGAGCATATGGAAGGGAGCTTGGGTATTTCAGAAAGGTTTGAAAAGATACGGACAAGGAGATGAAGAGAACGCTTCATGGATTGGGAACGGATGAGGGAAGAGGGAGTGGAGGTGTCTGGCTTTGTAGGTAGTGTAGGAACAAAAGATACAAATTGATTCGCATTGTGAAAAATCCCATAATCCAGGTATATTAACTAAGACACATAATTCCTATGTATTTATGAATGAGTCACCTCAGGATTCCTTTGTAGTCGACACTTTGGCAGGGTTTTCTCTTGAAGCAGATGTCTACAAATCCTTTAAATGTTGGGTGTCATGGATATGTGGTGGGTTTTTTTTGTGTGTGTGTGTCACTTGTAAGGGCAACCTATATAAGCGGCCCAGATTTAGATGTCTGAAGTGACATAAAACTTGTGTTACAGTTAAATCTGTCTTTGTTTTGCTCAACAATGTGGGAAAAAGCAAACAAACCCTTAACTTGGCTTGGTAGGAACTGGAAGTACATTGTAGGCTCTCATATCAGTCTCTTTTTTTCCAGCAGCAGCATTTCTTTGATGATGAAGACAGAACAGTTCCAAGCACACCAACTCTAGTAGTTCCACATCGTACAGATGGGTTTGCTGAAGCAATTCAGTAAGTAGATGTAAAAAAATGAGTAGAATTATGACATATAGTTTTTCCTCTTGTCGTTGAAATGAAAATAAATTCAAGCAAAATGAATTTCTAATGGGAGTAACATGCTATGATGTATACAAGATGACTAATCTCATCTTGATTAAGTAAACATTGAAGCATGTATTATGAAACTTAACAGCAAATTAGGAGGCAGGTCACCTCCAATATTTGTTTCCCTCAGCCCCCATACTAATATTCTAACAATTAGTAACAAATGGTGGATAATTTTGTGTTACATGTGCTACTGACCAGTAAAAGTAGCACAAGTTCACCTCCATTTTTGGATTTGGGATGGTTCTGCACATGTCTACTAATCCACTTAAAATTGTGAGCATTCATCACATGAATAAGGAAATAATATTCTGTTCAGGACTCTTTTACTGCTTTTTATTGCTTTTGGATGCAGTCCAGATAAGTTTGAGAAACTAATCACTATTGAATTAGTAGTAGTTTAGCTTTCTTTTGATGATTACTATTAATTCATTTTGTCTCACGCATAAGTTGTTCTCTTGTTTTGTTTAGAAAATTCTTTTTTTTTCCTGATCATTGGAAGCTGCAGAATTCTTTTAAATTAAAATCTTTATTTTCATAGTTCCCCTCAGGTAGCTGGAGTTCCTCGATTCAGATTTGGACCCCCTGAAGATATGCCACAAACTAGTTCAAGTCACTCTGACCTTGGTCAGCTTGCATCACAAGGAGGTAAATAATTTCTATACTTCTTCCTCCATGGTTGTTTGAGTTTAAAAAAAAAAAAAAGTTCAGCCATTTAAAACGCAATTCTCCTTTGGGTGCATGTGGAATGTGGGAACCTCTGACTCCTAAATAATTGTCAGCAGAAAGATTAATGGTAAAATGAAAAGGTGTTTCCTTCAAGATGCTAGACTTCTATTTTTATTATGGTTTAAAAAGTAGAATACTTCTGTGGCTGAGAGACAGGCTTGTGAACTGAAGAAACATAGCTGCAGTTTTACGCAGAACAAATTGCCTGCTGGTCACCAGACACTTATTTTAACGAGAACTGAAATATTGCAGGACTGGCTTTTTACTGTACTTTTCCTGTTGACATAAGCTTTTTTTTTTCAGTAAAATCACATAATCAGAATATCCTGAGTTGGAGGGGACCCACAAGGGTAATTGAGTCTAACTCCTGGCTCCACACAGGACCACCCAAAAACCAGACACTGTGTCTGAGAGCGTTGTCCAAACGCTTCTTGAGCTCCAGCAGCTCGGTTCCCAGACTACTGGAACTGGGGAGCCTGTTCCAGTGCCTGACCACCTCTCGGTGCAGAACCTTTCCCTAACACCCGGCCTGACCCTCCCCTGTCCCAGCCCCATGCCGTTCCCTCGGGTCCTGTCGCTGTCCCCAGAGAGCAGAGCTCAGCGCCTGCCCCTCTGCTCCCCTTGTGAGGGAGCTGCAGGCCGCCATCAGGCCTGCCCTCAGCCTGCTCTGCTCTGGGCTGTAAAAAACAAATGACCTTACTACTCCTCAGCTGTCTTGCCCTCTAGATCCTTCATCATCTTTGCAGCCCTCCTGTGGATATTCTAACGGTTTCAGGTCATTCTGATGTTGTGGTGCCCAAAGCTGCACCCAGTGCTCAAACTGAGGCTGTACCAGTGCAGGGCAGAGGGGTTGATTCCTTCCCTTGACCAGCTGGCGGTGCCATGCCTGAGGCACCCCAGCATGCAACTGGACCTTCCGACTGCCAGGGCGCACTTGACATGTATTCAGCTTGGTGTCAACCAGAACCCCCTTCCCTTTCTGCAGGGCTGCTCTCCAGCTTCTTGTCCCACAGTCTGTACCTACCCAGGGTTGCCTCAGCCCCAGTGCAGAAGCCAGCACTTGTTCTTGTTAAATGTCATATGGTTGGTGATTGCCCAGTCTCCTAATTTGTCAAGATCTTTTTGCAAGATCTCTCCACCCTCAGCAGCTCCTCCAAATTTAATATCATCTGTAAACTTAATTTGGATGCAGGACTTGAATACATACTGACCGTTTTTTTAAAACCATTAGAGAACTGGCACTAAAATGGAGCCCTGCAGAACCCCACTAGTGACTGTCTGCCAGCCTGATGCAACTCCACTTACTATAACTCTTTGAGCCTGACCTGTCAGCCAGTTGTTTGCCCATCATATTATGTATTTGTCTAGCTGTTTGCTGGATGTTTTGTCCAGAAGGATATAAATAATAGGGGAAATCAGCAAATGCAAAGAAATCTTTGAGATATATTCTTACTTGTTGAGAGATGGCCAGGCAGTCTGTATTGTCTTTATTATTGTCCTGACTCAGTTTCTTTCCCCTGCATCCCTGTTAGCATGGAACAATATGCTATTGTTTGAAGAAAGCTGACAGCAAAATAATGGTGTAAGGAAAAAGACTAAATCAAAATTAGTAGTAGTATTTTCATCAAGCTTATACCTTTCAAGAAATTGTAATTAGTTATGACAGTAAGTCAAAACCATCTGTAATAACAAAAATCTCCATTCTTAAGAACCTATCACTGGATTCTGTCAGGTGTACAGAGAGAAGAAAGCAGCTAATCTGTTCTTTATCTGGCTATATAAGTTGTCACTACAACTTTGTGTATTGCAGGTTTAGGAATGTATGAAACCCCACTCTTCCTTGCTCACGAGGAAGAATCAGGTGGTCGTAGCGTTCCAACAACACCTTTACAAGTAGCAGCACCAGGTAAGTGGCAGGAAATTGGCAAGCTGAAGTAAAGGTTAGAAATTTCAGTTTTCCAGAAGGAAATTACCATAGAATTGTAGAATGGCTTGGGTTGGAAGGGACCCTAAAGATCATCTTGTTCCAACCCCCTGCCACGGGCAGGGATGCCACCACTAGATCAGGCTGCCCAGGGCCTCGTCCAGCCTGGCCTTGAACACCTCCAGGGATGGGGCATCTACAGCCTCTCTGGGCAACCTGTGCCAGTGCCTCACCACCCTCTGAGTGAAGAATTTCCTCCTAACACCTCATCTAAATCTGCCCTTTTAGTTTAAAACCATTCCCACTTGTCCTATCATCTGAGTAAGCAAAAAGTCACCCTCCGTCTTTCTTATAAGCCCCATTTAAGTATTGAAAAGCTCCAGTAAGGTCACCTGGAGCTTTCTCTTTTCCAGGCCAAACAGCCCCATCTCTCTCAGACTTTCTTGCTAGGAGAGGTGCTCCAGCCTCTGATCATTTTTGTGGGAATTATAATTAGTTATATACTGTCAGGAGCATTTCAGGAGCTCTATTCTTTATGGGCTTAAGATTTCCATAGATTTTCTTTAGGAAGTCGAAGCTAACTCTGTGTTTACTGAACTACCTTTCCTGTACAGTTACAGTTTTTACTGAAAGTACCTCAGCTGATGCTTCAGAGCATGCTTCTCAGTCTGTTCCAATGGTTACAACATCTACTGGCAATCTGTCCACTACTACAGAGGCTGGAGCTGGTGATGATGGGGATGAAGTTTTTGCAGAGGCAGAATCTGAAGGGTAAGCTGTACCTTCATTGTTTGACTTGAATTCATATTAGTTTTAATTCTAACGATCATTTAATTTTAACTATGCCTATGATCCATTAAGTTTCCATTTAACCTGTTCCGGTACAAAGGTCAGTCCACCAGGCTTTAGTAATTTTGCTTAGTAAAGTACTGTGACCTTTTCATGTGAAAACAGAGCTTTTCTTCTGCTAATTTAACATAGCTAATACTTGTCACTTTAAAGATATTTTCCCCATTTGTTCAGAATACAGAGGGCTCCATTGTAGTCAAATACAGATGGTAAAGGCCCCAGTTTGAATGAATAAAGGTTAAAGCATTGCTAGTTGTCAGTAGATAAAATCACTCCTAACAAGGAGTTCAGAAGCTGTTCAGTTAAGCCAGTGCAAGTATTAAAGCCAGCGCACAAGGGAGAGGAATTAGTGGTTTTTAAAAATGGGACAGACAAATGTCTTTGTCTCCTACCTTGCCATTGCAGTTTTTGTATTTATAATAATTACTGTATTATGTGTTATGACCAAATATATTATAAATCTAAAAGGGCAAAGGCTATATTTTAATGTATATTTTACTTTTTCTTGATGCAGCACCAACCTGCATCACCATAGTCTGTCTGCGTGTTTGAGTAGCAAGGGCTGAGGATGGATTTTTTGATGTTAAGATCACATTGTTTCCTACAAAACATAGACATGTTACACATAAATCCATGTAGGAATTAAATGGTTCACAGGATAGTGCTTGTAGTTCAGAAAAGGCATTTTCCGCATCTTAGGCGTTTCAGTTGTCTTCTAACATTTTATTTATATATGTTTACATTTAAGTTGATTATTAAATTAAATGTATACCAAAATGCAAGCTGTATTTAAACTAAATGGAATGTTTAATTATCCTTTTCTCTTCCATCCTCATATTGCTTTTTTTTTTTGTCTTTTGAAGACAGAGTCCAAAAAATTTAGATATTGCACCACTGAGTGGATGTCCATCAGCCTTACCCTTCCCCCATCTAAACGTGCATACAACTATCATGTTCTGGTTTTAGTCGTTGTTATTAAATAGTTTCTATAACTTTCTCTGAGAGGTGATTAATATGTTAGATGTGCATGTGGAGTTGGGCTAACAAGGAAATTATATCACTGTTTTTCTAAAAGCCAGATAAACCTGTTATAATTAAGTGGGGCAGGGAAAGCTGAAGAAAACATGAAAATTTCTGGGAAAGGATGTTTGGAAAGGAATCTTTCTGCTCTAAAATAATGCTTTCTTTCCCTGAGTTTTTTTGTCAGTGTGAATACAATCATCTCTCTTCTCCCCATCCTAACCCCCTGCTCCCTTCTAGAATTACTTCAGAAGCTGGCCTAGAAATTGATAGCCAGCAAGAAGAAGAATCTGTTCAAGCATCTGATGAGTCAGATCTTCCTTCTACTAGTCAAGATCCTCCCTCTAGTTCATCTGCAGGTACTGGTTAATTGCTGTAAACAACTATTTCATTAAGTGTAGGAACTTCTTTGGACTAGCTGCTGCTGCACATATACAACACAAGCTATCAACTCTTACTTAGAATAAGAACATGTTTAGATGCCTTTAGTCTTGATGGCAAATCATTTTTACTTGGACCACAGTAACTACAGTAATCCATAGTAAGAATAATGCTTCAAGGAGCAAGAGTTACTGCTGATACCTCAATGATGCATGAGTCTCATCAGTCTATCAACTGTTACATTTGATGTCAGATTTAAAATAGTTTTCAATTAAATTGTCAGAGAATATAAGTAAATGACTGTTCAATAAGTAAATGACTGTTCAGTTACCGATTTACCAGCTAGTGCAGATAATGAATGAAATGCCACACTTCATTTGTTCTGAGGCTTTTATTTATATCAGAAGTGTCAATGAAATAGTGCTCACCTTCATAATTTTAAGGTAAATTCAAGCCCATAACATGTATCAAGTCATGTAAACATTAACAGTGCAAAACCACGCCAGAAAAAGACGTTCTTTTCTGTATTTCCACCTCTTCACAGACACAAGTAGTAACCAGCCTAAGCCATTTCGACGTGTTAGACTTCAGCCACCAACATTAAGAACCGGAGTTCGTGGCCGTCAGTTCAACAGACAGAGGGGTAAGCATGGTTGCTCAAATTCAGGCTCCTTTTTTCTTTCAAACCAATTTTTATTGCTTTCTTCTTTGCTGACCATATATGCAGTACCTTATATGCTTGTGTTTGCTTGTAAGACACTGAATAATACAGCATCCGTGCCCTAGCTTTCAGTATGTTGCCCTAAAAGCTCTGTAGGTTTTTTTTAGTATATTAGTCTGAGCATTTTTGTCATAGGCAAACTTTTCCTGTGGCACTTGCTTTATCAATGGAAAGAAAGTGAATGGCACTATAGACCTTACAAATTTAACTTATTAGACCTTACCAAAATTTTAAAAGAAGCTTTAAAAATAAATACTAGGATATAAGATTATAAATCTTTGTTTTTAAGCTTATATGTCAGTTTCCTGTTTGGCACACAAGGAGTTCCAGTTATCTCACCATGTTTTATGCTGATTTTATTTTTTTTAATTATTTTTTTTTAAAAGGAATTTAAGTAAGCATTACAGTTACTTTTTTAATCAATGTAGTGTTAAACCAGGAAAATAAATTGTTTGCAATTCCTGTATTCAGAAAAATCTTTATATCAATGGTAATCAGTTTAGCATTATCTTAACATTCCATAAGACTTGACATGAGTATTGAAATATATGTATTTGTTAAACTAAAAAGTGAAAGAAAAAACAGTGAGGATGACGACCTAGGATAGAGTTCCACTATGTTGTATCACCATTTCTTTATTAAGTACAAGGAGGCGGTTAACTGATTTCAAATAGGGCATGAGCCCTGTACGTGTTCTTTTGGCGCAGAGCCTGAGACAGGATCACAAGTCAACAACATTCTGTTAAATGACAGAAGCATAAGGTATCCATATCACTAGGGTCTAGGGGAGGAAGAAGGAGATTGAATTTTACCAGAAAGGAAGTGTTCCACTGCAGTAGAAATTCTTTACAGATGGATGAGTATCATGTGTACTAATGTTTGATTAAAAGGGTGAAAAGGATTTCTCTTAATGCATTTGTTTTCTTTCCCAACACAGGTGTAACTCATGCAATGGGAGGCAGAGGAGGCCTGAACAGAGGCAATATTAGTTAAATGATCTGTAAAGTAATTACAGCTGTGTATACGAATGTGCCAGTTTGCCTGTGGTTGCTTTAGTGTAATGAAGCCAGAGCTTAAAGCAGCATTTTATACTTAGATTTGTGTGCACACACTTCACTGTCTTTATTAATAAAATCAGACAAACTGTCAAAAGTCAAATGGCATCTTTTTTTAAAAAATCCTCTGCTCTGCATCACTTTTCAGGACAGTTATACCAGTCTTTGGATACAGTCTTTCCTGTGAGAGCGGTAACAGGTCTTGCTATTCTTTTGCCCACGTCCAAACTGTAGTACCGATCTGAAATGAAGATATGTCAAAATTAAATTCCAGAAGCTACATTTAGTATACAGAAAGAATCTTGAAATTAAAGCCTGCCTTTTAATTTCATTTATGGATTAATAGCAGATTTTCATTCCACATGTATATATGGAATTGAGAGGCTATAAAAATCCATTTTTGGCCTCAACTGTTTGATCTGTTCTTTGTGTTCAGCTTAGTTTTACAATACTGTTAATAAATAAATCTGCTGCAAGAACAGGGAGTAGAGAAGATTACACTTCTACTGCTACAACACAAATAGTTTCAAGAATTTAGAAATCAAACAAACTAAAAACAATCCTGCACTACTGTAAACACAAGAATGCCGTGGTCCATAAGTAGCCAATGTTAAGGTTATACAATTATCATACTGGCAGAGACTTACTTTAGTATCCTGTATTTGGATAGTCTAGTATTTGAGCTTTTTTTTCCCTGAATAATCAAGAAAATTCTGATAAATGCTTTTAGCTGGGCCTGGCTAGAGGGAAAGGATCTACCTAATGTGGAATTAGAAATAGTTATTTCCTGGGAAATTACATGGTTTGTGTTGCTCCCTATATTTTTGTTGTTGTTGTTTGGTCAGAAATGTAGTTCTGTGGAAGCCAGTGAAAAATCTTTTGATGTATAATGGTCCAAGGATCTCCTTCTATCATTAATATGATTGCGTATGTAGTTGTCAGCTTTTTTTTTGTCATTTTATAAACCTGTACTCTTATGGCAATGCATTCCATAAAGGGCTAGTCTGAATGATTGTACTGCTCTGCTACTAGCTGTCCTGTAACTCGATTTTGAACAGAAACATCTCCATTACAGGCAACAGTTTATTTCTCAGAACTGCTTAATAGTACTTGCTTAAAATTAGCATTGCAGACTCACAAGTGGTAACTTTGCTTTAGAAATCTCATAGGTACTTGGCCTTCTTTCTTTCTTATCACTGAGCCTTTTGGAATACAGAGTAACTTTCATTAGCTCTAACTTACTGTAAGAGAAGGCGTAATAATCATAGCCATCTGGCTTATTGTAGTTGGGTACTGATATAGTTGAATGAATTACTTTGGGGAGCCCTCTCCAGTAGGCAGTCATTTTGACTTCCTTACGCAGAACTCCTGCAAGCAAAAGAAAGTGTCACATTTAGAAAGTGTCACAGCATGACTGACAAAAGCTGTCATCTGCTTATACAATCTACAGCAAGCAAGAATCATCAGCTTGAAAAAAAGTAAAGTACGATGTTAGGGAAATAAAAATGTAACAAAGTTGTGATTCAGAGACTACTCAGATTAAAATAATTGTATAAAAGAAACTTAATAAACATAAGATACCGGATTGATATGGATTGATTCTGACAGTCTGAATAACAGTTGGCAATCCTACTGCACGTTGAAAGCGTCTCCTTATTACAAGTCTTGGGACAAAAGCTGGGTATCTTATGGTAATGCGGGCTTTCCTTTGGCACTTCTTGGCTGGCTCTTGTCTGTATACATACTGTTGCATGTTACCATCTAAAAGAGACATTAGTGTAATTAAACAAAATAAAAAAGCTAAATCCGAGATCACAGTATCATCAATATCACAGGCAGGAAGTCAATAACATCATTTTAATATGCCTACAGCTGTCTAATGCTGTTGCAACCTGCAGCTTTTTCTATGCATTCCTACATTTTGCGATGCAAAAGCGTTGCTCTCTAAATCCAATATATGCTTCTAAATGTAGCAATAACTCCTGCAGCCTCATTACATTTCCTGCAGTAAGTACAATTCCCGTGGAACTGCTTTTACTGCTGTCACACTTATTTATCAAGGAGGAGGCTAAGACCATAGCTTTGGGGTACACAAGGGAAAGGCTAGAGTCCAGAAAAAGATTTGCATTTCATTAACCTCAGCTTTTTTTGATTTAGATCATTCTTATGTTGACAGTGCATCATTCATATTAGGTAAGGAAATTACATTCACTTTAAGCATGAAATGAGAAATAGTTAGCAATAGAAAGAACAGAGGGAGACTTCCATGCATAGTTCTGAACTAATAAGGTTATTTAAAGTCTTTCCATCTCAGATTAATTTGAGATTGAAAAAAAATTACCACCAGATAAAACTTACCTTAATGTTTGTTTGCTAAGATCATGTCCCTTATAGTCTGGTCTATTTTAAAAAGCACTTTAACATTCTAATACATTTTTTTAAAGCTTCAGGCTATGTTTTGACTACCTAGTGTCCTATTACATCACTTAGACATATTTTGTTCAAAACAGACACCTATCAGTCAAGAGAAACAGTGTTTTATTCCTCACTAATGCAATTCAAGCACCTTTTGATCATCTGTGAACTTTTGAATTACAAGACATACCTCTTTTGATAAAATAAACTGATTCTGGTCTGCTGTTGTATCTTGCCACAGGGAGCGCTGCTACCATTTTCCCACTTAACCCTGCGAATCCATTTGCAAGAGGTTTGGGATAGCCTTTGTCCATCACACCATTCGTGAAACGCCAGTATAGGTTACCCTAGTGGTTTAAGCAAAAGACGAGCTTCAGAGGAAATTCATTCATGGTAGCTGAGCTTCAATACAGACATTAAAATTAATTGTAATGCTAGCATTTTGATAACTACCACGTAGAACTGGCTGGAACTGTTCCTATGTCCACTAAAAACAAGCTATAACAACATCACAAAATATCTTCTTCAGTCTTTTAACTGTGCCTTTGAGTACGGGAAGAGTCTTGGAAATGAACTGTAATAACGGTTACTAAACAAAGCAATAATCAGATTTTAAAGGTTTTGTTGTGTTTTTTTTTTAACTATTGCTCATACTGATATGATCAGTTAGTCTGTCAGTAACCAATTACAGGGAGAAAACACTGGATTAAGTCTATTTGAGAAGCACAATGCCAAGGCAGTGGAGGTGGGGCTGGGGAAGGGATATGTTTCAGTTCACTCACTCAATTCTAAGTGTGAAAATGCTGCTTATTCTATAAAACGAGCAATGTGGCCTCGGAGCACAGGGCTGCACTGAGCTGCTATGCAGCAGGATGACATTTCAAAGCCTCTCTGCTCTTCCCCACCTTGATGAAGAAGGTCTTCCCGTCGCAGTTGCACCGGGAGAAGACGGTGTCGATGGGGGACGGGATGCCCCAGCCCTCGCTGATCCGGCGGGGGTTGGTGGTCGGCGGACTCCTGCCATTCAGCAGCCAGTAGTAGTGACCTGCGGGCGGGAGGGGACAGCAGCCCACACAGTGAGACATGTGGGCGGACAGACCGACGGACACAGGGAGAAAAGCGGAGAAAAGCGTTGGAAAGCAGGATGCCCCTGTGTTGCCTCTCCTCACGGTCCTGCCTGAGGACCTTGTTCCTCACGCCTCCACCCTGAGGCCGCCATGTGGCAGCCTGGGAGGCAGGCCGGGACCAGTGAAGGCCGGGGCAGAGGGCTGCGGGACCGACATACCTCGGAAGACAGCCAGGGTACCATTGGGCAGGGCTACCATGCTGTCCGCCGGCTTCCCGCTGCACAGGTCCTTCTCGTTGGTCTTGTCCACTGCAAAATAGCGTAGTTCAGATTAGTTTTTGTTTGTTTTAAACAAAAAGGGCATTGCCTCCCCCTGCCCACATGAAGCAGCACTGGCCGCATTTAAATGGGATTTTCGTGTGTAGGATGGTGTTCAGGGCTCTCCTCAGGTCTGTCTGAGGTTTTTCATACAAAAGGCTTAATTGTTCATTCAAGATATATTGTTAAAAAGTTTAACTCTCATGATTTGTTCTGAGGAGCATAAGACTAGCTGTTTATATAACTAGGTACAGCTATTGTCATTTATTGTTTACCTTATGTAATTCATAAAAATATCTATAAATGCATCATCTGCTGTCTCATATTTAATTTCTTCATGCTTACGGATGTTTACTCATTCCTCCAAGCTTCTGTAGCAGGTTTCCCCTCCTTCATTCTTAATGGATTTACATTTATTTTCAGTTGAATGTAAAGGAAGGATATGTTTCTGATAAAAATCCAAATATTTTCAATCTATCTAGAAGACCCCTTTTTTGTTTTTGCAAATCATCTGTCAAAACATGAATGAAAAAATGCCCAAGAACCTCGTGGGCTGTATCTTAATATATAATCAATGGTGAGGACATGAAAAAAGTTGTGGCAAAAAGCACAGAGAAAGAATATAAGGAAAAGCTTTCTTGTTTTTCTTATGAGCTCACAAAATCCCAGGTTAGGTACTATAACTAATAGTGGGTATTCAGCCTGATGCTCTAATGGTGTTTTCATGAGACTTAGAAATTTATCTTATTTTTCCTTTTTCTGTTGTTTTTGTTTGCATCTGCCATGGTATTTACAGCAAACATTTTTCAGCAGGACCAGTTGCTGAAATGAGATCATGCTATAAATGAGGTGGAGAATTTCAGTAACAACACAACTGAAAATTAAGGTACCAGTGTTCGGGATGCTGACGGCTGCATCACCACAGTCACAGTTAACCACCAAGATAGGTGCGCCTCCTTCTGACGCTGGATAGAAAGGTCTTGCACATCCTTCACTTGAGGTTTTGTTGTGCTCCCAGTTTTTGTACCTACTGGAATACACTTACCTTGTGTTTCTCCAGGTAGAACTGGCATGTCCACAGTTTGTATTAAAGGCTTGTTTATCTCAGGCTCTTCTTTTACTGGCACGGTTTCAGGGTTGGCTGGATGAGGCTCATCACGTGTGTCAGTAACCTCCTGGAAATGTATATCTGGCTTGGATGTCCCTCTAGAAACAATAAACATTTCTTCTATTGTATCTTTTTTATCTGTTGTAGTTCTCTCTCTGATAACTGTAGTTTCCTCTTTCTTGTCAAGACTAGGGGCCTTTTCAGTGGCATCTTCTAGTTCTTTTTCAGTTGTGTAGCTAGTTTCATCAGTGAGGGTAGTTACCTCTTTTTTACCAGCTGTTGTTGTCTCTTTAGTGGTAATTACGCACTCATTAGGTGCCGCTGCTACAGTCTGTTTATTCTCTGTAGTTGTATCACTTTTAGTTGTTGTCACAATCTCCCTGGTTTTAGGAGCTGAATCTGTTTTGGCAGTTGTTGGCAGCATGGTGGGCTTGCGCATGGGAGTTGTAGCTGCTGGTGTTGTTACAATCACGGTACCCACCGGACGTTCTTCTTCCTTAGCTGTTGGTGCTAAAATCTCTCTCGGTTTGGGAGTTTTGTCTTGGGTAGCTGGGATTGCTTCTTTTTCTGTAGCCACTGCAGTCTTTTTGTCTACAGTAGTTGCTTCTAATTCAGCTGCTGTAGTTACAACTTGTTTGGCTGCAGGAGTTATACTTGGAGTATTGTCTGTACCTTCAGGAGAGTCATCAGCCATGGTAGGCTTCTTGGTTACAGTGGTTTTGTCTTTCCTACCTGCTGTTAAAATGTCTTTAAGCACAGTAGTTTTGTCTTTCTTGGGTGTTGTTATCTCTTTGTTCACTGTGGTTGTTTCCTTTTTAGTTGTTGTCTCTTTGGTTACAGGAGTTGTTACAGGTTTAGCTGTCGTTTTGTCATTTTTAACAGGTGTAGTTGCAGACTTCTCACCTGATGTAGTTGTGTCTGATTTAACGTTGAGGGGTGCAGGGGTACTGAATTCGACTTCAGGGATGGTGGGAGACTTTGTTGGTGACTTTGTGGCCAGAGGAGTTGTCTCTTTTGTTTTAGGGGTGGTGGGAGACTCAGCCTCAGTCATTGGTGCCTTGGTGGCTTTTGGGGTTTTCTTCGCAGCTTTGGGGGTCGTTGGAGCCTCAGTGGCTTGAGGGGTGGTGGAAGAGTCAGCCTTGGTTGTTGGAGCCTCCGTGGCTTTTGGGGTCATTGGAGCCTTGGTAACTTTTGGGGTTGTCTCCTTGGCTTTCGGGGTTGTTGGAGCCTCAGTGGCTTCAGGGGTTGTCTGTTCAACTTTGGGGGTCATTGGAGCCTCAGGGGCTTCAGGGATTGTCTCCTTGGCTTTGGGGGTTGTGGGAGAATCAGCCTTGGTTGTTGGAGCCTCAGTGGGTTTTGGAGATGTCTCCTCAGCTTTAGGGGTGGTTAGAGCCTTGGTGGCTTTTGTAGTTGTCTCCTTAGCTTTGGGGGTCATTGGAGCCTCAGTGGATTCAGGGGTTGTCTCTTTGGGTTTGGGAGTTGTTGGAGCCTCGGTGGCTTCAGGGGTTGTCTCCTCGGCTTTGGGAGTCGTTGGAGCCTCGGTGGCTTCAGGGGTTGTCTCCTCGGCTTTGGGGGTCGTTGGTGCCTCTGTGGCTTCAGGGGTTGTCTCCTCGGCTTTGGGGGTCGTTGGAGCCTCGGTGGCTTCAGGGGTTGTCTCCTCGGCTTTGGGAGTCGTTGGAGCCTCGGTGGCTTCAGGGGTTGTCTCCTCGGCTTTGGGGGTCGTTGGTGCCTCTGTGGCTTCAGGGGTTGTCTCCTCGGCTTTGGGGGTCGTTGGAGCCTCGGTGGCTTCAGGGGTTGTCTCCTCGGCTTTGGGAGTCGTTGGAGCCTTGGTGGCTTCAGGGGTTGTCTCCTCGGCTTTGGGGGTCGTTGGTGCCTCGGTGGCTTCAGGGGTTGTCTCCTCGGCTTTGGGGGTCGTTGGAGCCTCGGTGGCTTCAGGGGTTGTCTCCTCGGCTTTGGGGGTCGTTGGAGCCTCGGTGGCCTCAGGGGTTGTCTCCTCGGCTTTCGGAGTCGTTGGAGCCTCTGTGGCTTCAGGGGTTGTCTCCTCGGCTTTGGGGGTCATTGGAGCCTCGGTGGCTTCAGGGGTTGTCTCCTCGGCTTTGGGAGTCGTTGGAGCCTTGGTGGCTTCAGGGGTTGTCTCCTCGGCTTTGGGGGTCGTTGGAGCCTCGGTGGCTTCAGGGGTTGTCTCCTCGGCTTTGGGGGTCGTTGGAGCCTCGGTGGCCTCAGGGGTTGTCTCCTCGGCTTTCGGAGTCGTTGGAGCCTCGGTGGCTTCAGGGGTTGTCTCCTCGGCTTTCGGAGTCGTTGGAGCCTCGGTGGCTTCAGGGGTTGTCTCCTCGGCTTTGGGGGTCGTTGGAGCCTCGGTGGCTTCAGGGGTTGTCTCCACGGCTTTGGGAGTCGTTGGAGCCTCGGTGGCTTCAGGGGTTGTCTCCTTGGCGTTCGGAGTCGTTGGAGCCTCGGTGGCTTCAGGGGTTGTCTCCTCGGCTTTGGGGGTCGTTGGAGCCTCGGTGGCTTCAGGGGTTGTCTCCTCGGCTTTCGGAGTCATTGGAGCCTCGGTGGCTTCAGGGGTTGTCTCCTCGGCGTTTGGAGTCGTTGGAGCCTCGGTGGCTTCAGGGGTTGTCTCCTCGGCTTTGGGAGTCGTTGGAGCCTCGGTGGCTTCAGGGGTTGTCTCCTCGGCTTTCGGAGTCGTTGGAGCCTCGGTGGCTTCAGGGGTTGTCTCCTCGGCTTTGGGAGTCGTTGGAGCCTCGGTGGCTTCAGGGGTTGTCTCCTCGGCTTTGGGAGTCGTTGGAGCCTCGGTGGCTTCAGGGGTTGTCTCCTCAGCTTTGGGGGTCGCTGGTGCCTCGGTGGCTTCAGGGGTTGTCTCCTCGGCTTTGGGGGTCGTTGGAGCCTCGGTGGCTTCAGGGGTTGTCTCCTCGGCTTTGGGGGTCGTTGGAGCCTCTGTGGCCTCAGGGGTTGTCTCCTCAGCTTTGGGGGTCGTTGGAGCCTCGGTGGCTTCAGGGGTTGTCTCCTCGGCTTTGGGAGTCGTTGGAGCCTCGGTGGCCTCAAGGGTTGTCTCCTCGGCTTTGGGTGTCGTTGGAGCCTCAGTGGCTTCAGGGGTTGTCTCCTCAGCTTTCGGAGTCGTTGGAGCCTCGGTGGCTTCAGGGGTTGTCTCCTCGGCTTTGGGGGTCGTTGGAGCCTCGGTGGCTTCTGGGGTTGTCTCCTCGGCTTTCGGAGTCATTGGAACCTCGGTGGCTTCAGGGGTTGTCTCTTCAGCTTTGGGGGTGGTGAGAGAGTCTGCGTCAGTCATTGGTGCTTCGGTGGCCTCAGGCGTCATCTCTTCAACTTTGGGTGTGGCTGGAGGGTCTGCTGTTGTCATTGGTTCTTCTGTAGCTTCAGGGGTTGTTTCTTCAGCTTTGGGACTGGCGGGAGAGTCTGCCTCAGTCGTGGGTTCCTCCGTGCCTTCAGGGGTTATCTCTTCCTCTATGGGTGTGATGGTAGGGTCTGCGTCAGTTGTTGGAGCCTCTGTGTCTTCAGGGGTTGTCTCTTCAACTTTGGAAGTTGTTGGTTTTGTGGTAATAATCGTGGTAGGTGTTAAACTAGGTTTTGGAGTAGATGGTTTAATTGTGGTTGCTATGACTGGTGATGTTGTATCAGGCTGTTTTGTAGTTGGAGGAGGACTGGTCACCATTTTTTCACTGCCCATATCTATGAGAAAAAAACACGTTAAGACATTAAAATTTAAATGCATGCACCTATTTTTTGGGTTTGTTTTTTTTTTTAGTATGCCGATTAGAAGTAGCTACTTATCTTTTGAACAGCAGTATTATCTTGTTTTTGTGTCTTTGCTTAAAAAAAGAAAAAGCCTTACGTGTAAAGTTGCATTTTTTTTAATTTTTTGTGTGTGTGTGTATATAAATACATGGAAACCCAAGTTCAATTAGATAAATACCAGTTATGGACTTATGTAACTGCCAAAAGATATAAACATTAGAGATCCAGACTAACTTGGACTGTATATTTCCTTTGCCTTCCTGGGACTTCACAGCAGCCTAATAAATTTTAACTAATACCTTTGATTAACCTGTAGCACCTATGAACGCAGCAGAGCAGATTTTAATTCAGTGTTTGTATGTGAGACCACATAGTGTTTCTATCTTTTTCATGGAAGGGGAACCACCTTATATAGTTCTTCTAATAGGACACTTCCCTTCCCAGTTTGTACTTTTGATTTGTTCCTTTGGCCATAATTATAATAAAGCCTGCACCTGTGACCTGGACTTGAAGGAGAGGATTAATGAAACAGGAGGAAAACAAACTTTTTGAGTACAGACACCTGCATACATGTCCTACTCTATATCCTTGGTATTTTTCCTCTTTGTGATTTACAGCTTTAAGACTCTACTTTTATATGTAGTTACATGAACTTGAGTCAAATTATAGATATATTCAGCAGAAACTAACATTAAATGTTTCTGCATTTAGTCTTTTGATCTCTCAGTGTTACCTTTGTGATGTTTTGCCATTTAGTTCTGTTTTCAAAGTTTTTTGTTTGTTTGTTTGCTTCTTACTTCTATGATTCCTTACTATCTACTGTTATCACCGAGTTGACACTTGATTCTTGAAAACCTGAGAAAATCAAGTGCAGCATCATGTGATTTCGGGTCATGTTGTTCATCTTTTGAACAAGTATTCTGAAAAAATCTTTCAAGATCTGAGCGATTTCTGACAGTCATGGCCTGATGAATGTACTGATGCAATGCCTCTCTCAGCAGACTGGAAACACTTAGTATCTTGCAGTATGAGGAATAATTCCTGTGTAAATGTATTGTAGAAACAGTGTAGTATGAGCACAGCATTACAGAATAGTATTCCTCCTTCCCAAAGTGTATGTAATTCTGTAAATCAAGTGGGATCTTGTTTGAATTTCCTTAATTCTGTTTCATTTGATCTGCTGTATTGATTTCGTAAAAGGAAACTGCCACAGCAGAAAGGTAAGTACTCCAAATTATTATTATTGTTATTATTATTATTATATTTTATTATTATTGATAATAATAATAGCAATAATAATAATACCAAAGGGGTTAAAGTATTGGCCAGTATTGACTTCTAGCCTTGTTTCATTGTTGTTACTTCAGGTTTCAAGTTCAAATTGATCTCCCAAATTATCATTTAAAATGCTGGAATAGAATATCAAAGAACACAGAAATGCAACATGTTTTCCATTCTGAAAAATAAAAATAAATTGTTTGTGTTTTCTGAAGCTGCATGAGGCTGGGCTTGATTAAAGCTAGAGAAGCCTGTTAGGAGATTTTCCTGTCCTGGTTCTGCCAGTTTTCACTGTCCCAAAATACAACACCCTTCCTGTTCTAGCCATGGATTTTATCCAAAACTGACAATGGCATGTAACATAGTTTTTGAAGATACATGTGGAAATCAAATAGAGACGCGGGAGACATCACCACAATCTAACATCTGTCTGAAGTGAGCGCTGCAAAATCAGTACAGTCTTTCTTGAGAACTAGGTGAGGTAATGAGTTTATAAACTGAGTGGTTCCAAGCTTGGTAACTGTCTGGTAATGTCTCACATTGCCCTTCTGTTTCCAGAGCAGGAAAATGGTCTCTAATATTCCTTCAAGTAACACCCATCCTGTTTCATTTGTGTTCTTTCCTACCTTCTGTAACTTCATGGGGCTGTGTTACTTCCTCTGGCTTCTTTTCTTCATTTGCAGATGACCTCTTAGATGTTGATTTATTTGGTGGAGGAGTCTTGGGTGTTGTCTTTTCTGTGTGTGCTGAAAGAAATGAAACAATCTGTTAATGGGAGTGTTTTTAGGTGTTTGGTGTAAGAAGAAAGTGATACAGAATTTCAGTATCCCTTTTCCACATAAATCTTTTATTTTTTTCCCATCTATAATATTCTTTAGAATACTATTTGTGAAAAAAAGAGAAAAATATCCTTTGGATCCCTAAGTGTTTGTCATAGATCAGAGAAATATTTTTCCCAGAAGTGTGAGGTGAGGCATTCCTAGCTAACAGGAATTTTCAGCTGGGAAAAAGAAGAATTCTGAGTGGAGTTTTATACTCTGAGAATTTCTCTCTTTTTTTGTTTTGTTTTTGAATACAGATAGCTTGGGGCTAACTTGTGAGTGTTTTTTATAGTGGGTATCTGAGAGATGGTGTATTACTTTGATAATCCCTTGAAGATTTAGTTATGATGTAGCTCTTCAGACATGGGATAATTCTGCACATATATCCTGAAGTTTTTATTAGGAAAGAGAGAGAAAATTCAATTGTTGAATAAAATTACTCTGGGAGCTGAATCAGCTTTCAGATGAGTCAATGTGGGGATATTTGATCAGTCCTTAACTATGTGTATATGTTCTGGGGTAGAGGGCTTTTGGAGGAATGGAAAGATAAAAATGATCTCTAGATGAACTTAGCTCCATTGTCCAGAAAAAAGTGGTCACGATATATAGACAGAGCAAAGTGAAAGTTCATTGCATGCCTTAAGTTATTACATTATTCCAAAAAGTTTAAAATGTTTCTTAATTACTCGGAGATAGCAAAAATACTGAAATACTGGGTACTGAGTAGGGTGAATTTGGGGTGTCAGGTTTTGTGTATGTTTTGACAAACATTAATAGCGAAACTAAGAAACCAAAATCCTAGAAGAAACTTTCTAAGACCATGAGCAGTTGGATAATTTTTCATTATGCTTGAACTGAAGAACAAGTGAAACAGCTAAGTATGTCCTGTGGGTGTTCATGCATCTTAAACTCCTGAATTTCCAAATTGGTTGCACTAGTGCAATGGAAATTTCGTGAGCCTGGAATGCCACTGCTACTGTTCTCTGAGATTTTTTTTTGAAAAACATCAGATAAATCACACGTGTGTCTAAGATTTCCAGCAGAATTTTTCTTTTTTCTTTTCTAATGTTATGCTATGTAATGTAATGGCAATGATCTCTGGGCATCCCTGAAGCTGAGACAGAGCCAGGTACCAAGCTGGGATGGGTCTATGCATTCCCTGAAGGCAGAGCTGCAAGTCCCTGGGGACTTTCTGAGCCAAAAGGAGATACTTGGTCAATCAGGCAGCTCTGAGAAGGGTGATCTAGTGTCATCTTTGTCCATTGCAGTCCCAGTGTTACACTTGTACATCTTTTTGGGAATCTTGCTCTAACTGAAGGAGTTTCACAGCAGGGATTAAAAAGCAAGAAGAAAAAGAAGATGGAATGTAATCACTGATAAAATAGTAGATAATGTCATTTAAATCAAGTGGCATCCTGGTAGATCCAGCAGAAAGAAGCAACCTCAAAGGTAGCAAATTCACCTCATGACACTTTTAAGACATTTATCTTGTAGGCATCCAGTCAAAAGTGCTCAATACAGAGTCTATTTCAGTATAAATTACTATGCAACTGAGTAGCAAAACCAAGCAGCTATACCAGGGCTTGGGGACTGGGAGTGGTTGGTAATGTGAACCAAATGATAATCCCTAACACTTCTCCTGTCTGCTAAAGGACAGGCTTTGAAAATTGGCTGCCTTGTAGGTTGTCTGGTCTGTGAAGGGCTGGATAAACAAATGTGACTTGACTGTGGGGCAGTACAAGCATTCCCTGAACTGAATTCACAGCCTGAAGGCTAAACGTGGACTTTCCTAAAATGTCTCACTTGCAGTGTGAATGTGCAATCACATCTCATCAGGGAGGGCCTCCTTGACCCCCAGGAGGGGGTTCTACGTTGGGCTGCTCTTCCTGTTTTGGATTCAGGGTGGGAAAGATCTGGGCGATTTGCCCGTGTGCTTCCAGTGATTGCAGCAACCAAAAGCAAATGGTCTGAAGGTTCAAGTAGTGCGATCCCCAGTGCAGGGACTGGCTATTACGCATGTCTGGGTGGGTTGCAGGGCAATTTAAGGGAGTTGGACCTACCTTACTACTTCTCCGTATATGACCTAGACTTTTTACTGCAAAGCATCATTCATTTTTGCCCAGCCTCTGTCTTTGAATTTTGTTATTGATATAATTTTAGTAGCATGAGTGGAAATACACGTGTCAAACCTGGCCTTACATGTATTGTTCTGAGTAATGGTTCTGATAGTGAATTACGGTATGGAGTGCTAAAGAGGCTAAGACAAAATAAAACTTTCCCCTTGGAATTCATACCATGTGATGGATGCCAGTACATCTACCTATATGCTTCAGTGTTCACACTTCAGAAAATGGCCAATTTATTTCTGAAATTAGGTTTTATGATTTTTGTTTTGTTTTGTTCTGTTCGGTTTTTGTATAGCTAATGCTATGTATAGCTGATGCTGAGTGCCAGTGATTTTCGAAAAGGCCAGTAAGTTGTGCAGGATCTCTGTAGTACGGAATTGTTAGCAAACATTTACGTAGTCTCTGCCTCCTGGTTCCTGTTTATTGGGCTGTCATGCTGTGGGTGTACTAGCATGGCTGAATTTTATGGAAAGGTTCACTTGAGAACTAATGTGGATCATACCAAGAACAAAGTCTATGTGGTTTATATTTTATGGCAATATAAGGTATAAATATATGTAGGAAAAATTTTGCAATACAGAAATTTCTTACCTTCTTTACAGTGTTTCGCATAGTCGGGGCAGCATTTGCCATATCTTTCACAGTCCGCGTCACAGTCACACTCTCTTCCTCTTTCAAAGGCTTCAAAGCAACGTCCTTTGCAGGAGACTGCTACATTAAGGCAGAACAAGGGAGTTAGTATTTTTGTCTAGCTCACATTTAACATTGGGACCTTTCTACAGTGAAGTCACTTGCTTAAGCTGATTTAAAGAACAGCTGCCGAGGTGGTCACTCTGGTCTGATCCAAAACTTGTTTAACTAGTTGAGTCCAGCGAGTTTTGGATCAAATCATGTAACCAGAACAGCACTTTGCCATGGTGTAGTGAGACTGTTTAGAATTCATAGTGGAATGAAACAGCCTCGGAGTTCACTTTAGATAGGCCCCATCACAGAAGGGTTCCCAGACTGGCTGAGGCTGAGACCTCTGGAGGTCACCTGGCCCCAGGCCTGCCCCAGCAGGGCCCCCCCAGCTGGTGCCCAGCCCCATATCCAGGCAGCTCTGGAAGCTCCCCAAGGAGGAGCCCCACAGCCTCTGTGGGTAGCCCGTGCCATTTCCCTAATCAAATAGCAGCTATCTCAATAATGTTTAAATTCAGTAAGAAAGTAATTCTGGGCCACATTTTCAAAAAGATGGTGCTTCAGAGCACCACTCTGCAGCAACACAGATGTGTCTACCAAAGTATTTCTGAAAAAGAATTGGCCTGTATAAGTTATGACTAAGTGTACCTGGTGTCCACAGGCAAATACTGTAATTTAGTTATATGAATGACTATACAAAGTTACACAAAGTCACTATTTTTTAGGTTTTACCCGGTCTATTACAGTTCTTAAATTATTAATACTAGAGGAGTACCTGCCATGTTTTGACAGATGACTAATAACCACGTTTTTAATATTACAGTAGTGGTTAACATCTGATAACCTTAGTGACCACGGTATGTCTGTTTTGTACTAAATAATGACCAGATTGTTTTGGAAAGTGTGTGTGCAGCTATTACAGACTAGAGCAAAACATGCTTGCTGTATTTGTCAAGAATTAAGTTTGTCCTTAAATGTTTACATTACAAACTATTTTTGAAATTCGGTAATATCTTTAATAGGTATTTAGTTGATAGCTAAATTGGAGTACATTAGACCTGAAGTGGGTATTTTTTTAAGATGCTTAGCATCTCATAGAATTGAGCTGAGAATTAACTATCACTTGGTATTTCCAGAATTATCATGTGATCTATTGTTGTCCTGTATCTTTACTGTGCATGAGTCCCTTTGAAGTCAACGTCTTGCTGGCACTCAGGGCATAAAATCCTATTTTACAATTAAGTAATTATCTATGAAAGTTAGCATCACTGTGTAGGCAGATTTTGAAGAGTTTCTGACCAGTGTGGAGAAGGTGTGATCTGTTGATGCCAGTGTATTCATTCCACATGCCTATGTGAGAATTGTTTTTATTTTTTAAAGAATTAGCATTTTAGGTCATGTTGCTTTTGAGTTTTAATACTCAGCCTGTATTGCTAGATCTAAGAAGTCTTTTCTTACGCCATCAATCTTATTAGAACTACAATGTAGTGTAACAAACTACAGTTATCTAAATCACTGGTATTTTTGACATATTGATAATTTATAAGAATATCATATATTTGATAAATTCTTCAGTAGAACAGTTTGGAATACCTGTGCTTATTTACACTATACAGTTTTATATTGCATATAAATAATACTTGTCCAGCCATCTTTTCTGTCACACTCCGGACATGGTTCAGACCCAGAGTTAATTTCTGTCAGTGGAAGGATTCCCTCTGACTTTGGATTAGACCGTACAGTCTCCACATCTGTTACATTTGAATGGGATTGTCCCAGAATTTCTCTCTGGAAAACCCTGAAACTTTCCTTCCTACCTGAATTTGCTTTGAACAGTTTTGTTGCATAGAAGACAAACAGAGACAGTACAAATGCACGAAGAAAGAGCAAGCAAGCAGTTGGGAAAATCCCCCTCTTGCTCTGCTCTTCCAAAAAGCAAAACCCTTTTCTTGGTGATAAACTGCAGATACAGAATTTTCATTGAATGGTCCATGAGAGGTTATCGCTGAGGCTTTTTGAGGGGGGAACCACACATATGAGAGGAGAACAAGGATGCAGTGAAGCAGAAGAAACATTTAAGCATTTGGAGGAGAGACACTGGTGCAAGCAGGAGGAGAAGCCTTTGCTGACAGGAGCTGGCTGTGTTTGGGAACTTACCCACCGTGCAGACTTTCTTGAAGTCAGCGCAGCACTCCATGTAGTATTGGCAGTTATAATCACAGTGGCAGCCATGCTCTCTAGAATACCCTTCCCCACATCTCCCTGTACAGCTCCATAAATCTAAAATCACACGACAGCAGTGTGAACATTGCCAAACCAAAATGCTATGCAAGGAAACACTGAATGGCAAGGTGGGAAGATTCACGCTCTCCTAAAGAAGGCTGTTTCTTCTCTGGGAGCCATGGAGCTGCAGGCCCGGTGCCGCCCAGTGTCCTGCAGAGAGAGCCCAGCCCCAGGCTGCTCAGCGGCCCCTCCGGGTGAGAGAGGGGCTGCACCACTTCTGGCATCCGGACAGACTTGGGCTTAACTTAGGCAACATATCAGCCAACACTATGTTGTTTTGCTGATTTATTTTCTGTCTTAAGACCCTACGCATGGTGATAGAAGTGCGCCTGCGCCAGCATACCTGACGGACAGATTAGGTCTGTCAGAATTTTACTTTTGGTAAAGTTATTCATATCAAAACCAGCTTAGTTTTTAAACTGGTGAGCATTGTCATAATAAATACAGGTCCCTGGAGCCATTTTTATTGTCAGTTTTCAATATCTGCCATATCAGATAATCGCCTGAAACAACTCCCCCTCCTATGTGAAATCTCTGCTAACGTTAACGCACTAACAGCTTCTTCTGGAAATGAAACATGCAGGACCACAAGTGGAGTGCCCCTAAATACAAACAAAGAAGCTGAACAATCAGCAAGCTAAAACAGACTTTGGATAATTAGCTGAAACACTGAGGAACAACAAGAAAATAACAAGGAATAACATGTAACACAACACAACACCAAAGACAATAATTTCTAACAGCACACATTCTTCATGTGTGTATTAAGGAAGACCCTAAGACAACAAATAATTAAGCCTGTGAATCTATATTGTGATTTTTCAGCAGTTAGGTATAACATTTTTTACCATTTCTTTACAAATAATAAGTGCTACCATTCTTAAGAGGACTGCTGGGGCCCTGATAACAAGTCATCAGCACAGGGGAGCTGGGGAGTAAATCGAGAAGTCAGTGGGTGTGAGTTAATGGGCTCGTAATAGGGGAGCTGAAGAGGGAAGCTAGACATCTTCCTTCCTGGGTATGTGCTCAGCATGTTGCACCTTCCTTGCCTTGGGGGAAGAAAATATAGATAAATCCAGAAAATAATGCCTTTTCATCCATTTATTTTTTTTAATTTATGACTTGGAAGTTGTGAAGGTACTTGTAAAGAAAATGCCCAAATGGTTCTAGCTGCTGTTGGCACGAGTCTGGTTTCTGTTAAGCTAGCGGGAGGGTTCCCCTGGCTGTGGAAGGCGCAGCACCAGATGGCTCTGCCCTGCAGGTAAAGCCTGACACCTCTGCGCTGTGATGAGCTGCTCAGATGGACAGATGTTACGGTTCTACGCTCAAACAGTAATAAACTTTATTTTACTAGCAAGTGGTACACCATGTTATCACTTGAGAACCATGACAGCACATGACTTGCCGGGCTGTAGGTTCTTTCATTTCTTTGTAACGGTGCTACTTTCATCAGAGGTCAACTACAGAGCTTGAGAGTAAATTAAATTCTGTAGTATTAGATACCTAAATGCCGAAATCAGCCTTGGCAGTGATAGTAACAGTGTATTTAATGGCAAAGAACTTAGCACGGTGTGCACATTCCTTTCCCTCAGCCCATTCTTCCATTCAAACATTTCTAACTGAAGTATATGGGTGTTATAATTCAAGATTCTCTTTGAAGCATATTGCCAATCACTTTGGTTAAATATGTCAACCTAAGAACAACAGGATCTGTAGACTATGTCTACAGAAAAAGAAATAGGCTTATATGCATCTTGTATAATATTCATATTTATGTTATTCCTCAAAAAAAAAATAAAATAAATAAAGAGGACCACGTTGTACCAAAATTTAGGTATGAAAGTAATCAGTGATGATAAAGCTGAACCACAATGCCTGTCTGAATAAATAGACAGGCAAATAAATACTACGTTCTAGAATTTAGTATTTTTATGAGGATACATTTGGAGCTTTCTTACTATTTATCAGATATCTTAGACACCCTCCCCTCAACTTTGTATGTTACGATACCTTGAGAAGACACTTCTTGAATCAGGGATAAGGAAAGGATCACCAAGGATACACAAAGTACATTCCATATGATCATTACTTTCAGGTACGACATCATCCCTAAAAAGAATAATTTCACATCACTACATGCAATTCATTTTTTTAAATAATGAACCAATTAAACTTGAAATGCATATCTTTATACATAATATGAGTTTCATAGCAACATAAAATTCATATTAAAATTATTCAAGGAGAGTTAGTAATTTAGAATTATTCCATAAATTCTCTCATGGTTATTAGTTGATCAGCTGTTAAGTTTTGTAGTAGGACTTGGAAAATTCACTATTAACAAATAATGGAAGTATTTTTTGCAGAACTGTATTAGGTGAAATCTACAGTCACAGTCTACTCCTTTTATTTTAACCTTGATGGAGTTTAGTACACCAGTCCCTAGGGCTATAATACTGATAAATATAGATCTATTATATTTTTAAATTGTCAAAAACAATTATTAAACTGTCAATTATTACTCTGTCAAAACAATTATTAAGCAGCATACTTTTATAAACCATAATCTATCATCAAAATATTAGTGTTTAAGCAAGTCAATGGAAATGTAGGATAAAAGCAAATCTTCTTTCAAAAGGAAAACTATTTTTTTTTCCAGCCCATCATTTTCCTTTTGAGGAAGAGCACTTTGATCAGAACACTCTGAGTAGAGAGAGGCATTACACTTACCTAACAGAGAATATGTCTGCCCTTAGGGATGGTTCAGATGCCTTATATATCTCTTTGTAACTATCCTGGGGTTAACTAATTAGACTGCTTGTTAAACAAAACTGCCAATGACAGCCTATGACAGCAAACTTTCCACATGAATTGGAAGAGGTCCCAGATGACTAGACTAACGCAACATCTGGAAAATACTCCCATTAAGAAAAATGATTACAGAAAAAAATAAATAGAGACTTACTAGTCAAAACACATTTTGATCACTGAGTGAAATGAACAAATTGTCCTGAATGCATCTGGAAGGCATTAGACGTTATTGCATAGCAATAAGAAGTCATTATAGGCAAATGCAGAGTATATTTTCTTTCCTGTCAAATAAAGCTTAGGTGACAGTAGCCTAAAATTACGTAGTACTATCCACTACTGATGGCGTTTCTTCTCCAAAAACTTTTGAGATCCAGTTCACTCAGTCATAAATAATTTTCCAGTTCTGCACTGAATATATGTTACTTTCCCCTAAGCTGAATGGGGATGTTGCCAAGGTGTTGGCTAGAAATCAAACAATTTAGTCAAGTCTCAAATTTATTGTATCTATTCTATGCAAAACATCAGAAATGAACGGAAGACAATTACATTATTTTAATGGTCTTTGCATTTCTCCATTCACTATTCAGAGTACTGGAAATGGCTGCTTGGCACTCCCAGAGCAAAAGGCGACTCCCTTTGAAACTTCAGTCGTGCTGACTCTCAGGACTTGGGGGCTGCCTCTTTACAGAGAAACTAACTTAAATAGAGGCAGGGAACTTTGGTACTCCTGTCTTATGCTATTACTTGAATCCCAGAGCAACTTCAATATCCCAGAATAACAAATATCTGCAATTCACACTGATCCCACCTGAGGAAAGCACTTAACCATTAGGCTTAAGTCACTTAAAGAAAAAATGTAGGTATCCCTGAAAAAGAATGGGTTTAGACCTGGGTTCAAATGTTTTCCATGCTTAGTCCAATGACTGAATAGCTTTTTTATGCTAGAATTTCTTTGTAATTTATATGTTTTCACTATAGAAGCAGTTTCATTCAATCTTTCTGCATTGTGGACATTTCTAATAGATTTCATGTCACTGCAACACTTCCATTAATTAATTCTGATCAATAAAAGAGTGCTTTTTCATTGCTCTAGGAACATACATGGTCTTTGCAAAAGTTTCTGGAGTTATTTACAAAAGTATTAAATGGGAGCACTTACAGTATCAGTCTGCTATTCGAGCTCTTCTGCCCACTGCCAATAATTTTCTGCTATTACTATACTATACGAAAAAAGAAACATGAGGCCCTGAGATTTCATGGAGTATATTCAAGGTAATACACTGGAGGAAGTACATTACCTTTCTTTGTCATAATAAGAGGTTTGATTCAGCCTTTAGTGGAGCTGACTATACACTTGACACAGAAACTCTGTGAATTGAGATGAAAGGTACAACCCTGTAGATACTTAGAACCCAGGAAAGAAGTTAGGGTAGTTAAAAATAATCAACTTCATTTTCTAGATTCCCTAGAAAAATACTAAAATACTCATAACTTAAATAATTTATAGTTAGATCAAGCTAAACATTTAAGACTACATTGTAAAGTATATTTTGATATCCTTGTTTTAAAGGAGATTTGATGACTTCTATCATTTCAGTCAGTACAGCTCTGAGTGCCAGTTAATAGTGTCCAGCTACATGAGGTGAAAAAATATATATAAAAAAGTAAACAAAAATAAGCTCTAAATGTTTAATCGTGATCTGCTAATATGGCAGTATGAATAAATCAAAAGCCAATTAGGTACATACACAGCTTGAAAATATGGATAGTCATGACTGGCTGCTACAAGTATTTTGTTTTACAGATATGTTCGTTTTGGTAGGGCTGTATTGTTTCACTTCTCTTATGAATTAAGTAATTGGATTGGCAAGATGTATGTGGGGTTGCAAAGTATGAATGGGGAGATGATTTCCTAACCTGCTGTGACGTGATTTCAATTGCAGTTATCCTCATCTAGAGCATTTGTATTTGCTATAGTTGAATGACTGCTAGGTGACCATTGATGACTACTAATTCCTTATCATTAGTCATATGAACTTCAAATAGAAACTGATAATGTAGTTTTTCCTTTCTTTCTGGTCAATGCAATTTTAGCTAGCAGCATCTGACAGTATGCAACCTGTGTGGGTTCCATTTACTTTTGTGATGCATGGAAACTGAGGCTGTTACACATTTGCTCTGTTACCTGTGCTGAAAAAAAATCATATTTGAAAATCTCCAATGAATCTTCTTTGTAGTACTTTTCTCTACAGCATTAAAAACTAATTTAGAAGAGCATACTTTCTGAAAGACTGGTTGAAGGTTAAATGGGAAGGTATTTTTTTTGTGTTTTTTTTTTTTTTTTCCTTTGCAGATTAAGGAAGTCAATGAGGATCGGTTCAGGTTGGTTTGCAGTTCTGAGGCAAGCTTGGTCAAGTCACTTATCCTGAAAGTTAAATTAGGATTTCCAGAACTGTGGGGTTGCACCTTTAAATATCATAAATTCTTTTTTAGAGAAAAAAGAATGTGAAGCTTTCTGTGAAGAAACATACGTTCATGTGAAGAATGTGAAGATACACAATGTGAAGTGGTCTAGCCTCTACAAAATCGTATATTCAGAATAAAATAAAACTTTTTTTCTCTTTTTTCATAACAAATTCATCACTAAGCTGCTTTTGCAGGCAGGTTTATCTTCCCTGTGTGTTGTATGGGATAATTCAGTAAGTGGATTAACAGAATGTAAAACATACTTTAAGCACCTTTAAATCCATGTAGTGGAAACACTCTTGCTAATGATCTTCCAGGCTTTCTGTCTTGCAGGGACAAGGAAGGAGAATGATGCAGGGGAGGCAGAAGCCCTAATGTGGGAGGGCACAGAGTTACAATTAATTCTTTTGGGGCATCTGATAACTGACCAAAGGACACTTCCCTGCATTTCCTTCAATGATCATGCACCTTCCATACCAGAACTGGCTACATTTTATTTCCATATTTAACTAGATTCTAGGGGGAAAAAAAATAATAATAATTTTGAAGAGAATTTAAATATGCTGACTTTTAAGACAAAGTAGTATTAGTACTATGGCTTTTCTGTGATCTTTGAGTATTTTGAGTAGCAGTAATATTGCAATGAATTCTGCTCTAGCACGCTGCTGTAATAAGGGTCAGATGGACACGTACGTCATCCATTTGATGTCAATATAGACTTACTACAGTTCCAATACCTAAAAAGTTGACAGAATGGTTTAAAACTAAGAAGTAGAGAGAAGAATATGACTTAAAAATTGTATATGTCCACATAGAGATAACAGATGAGGCAATAATGACAGGTGGAAGATGAAGGATAAAATCTGCATGGTGTTTGTGTTATTTTTGTAGTATTATCGAGATCAGTAGGAGAAAGCTTTTTATTCCAGAAGCCTCTCTATACTCGGCACAACTGCAGACATTACTGAACACCTTGAAGAGCAGGAAGAGGAGGAGCAGGTCTGCTGGCCATTTACACCTATAGATATGCATAGCTACAATTCCTCTGGAGCCTTGACCCTAAGATCATCATTCAATGGCTATTACAATCCTTCTCTGTGGGTCCTATCAATTTCTTCTAAAAGAAGAAAGCCTCAAAGCTAGAACAAGTGTTTACTTAAACTAGGCTAGAATCTCACGCTGTGTGGAATACGCACACTGAGTCATAAAACAGAGCAGGCTTTTAGAAGCAGAAAGTTACAGGGAGAAATCTTCCATCGAAAAGGTCTGACAGAGCGGGATGTTACTAAATCAGAAATATTTGTCTTTCTTTCCAAGTACACTAATTTTTCCTCCCCCTTAATTTGGTTCCATTTATTGATTTCAATCCATACAGGCTAAAAAGTGACTATTGTCTCATAAAAAATGTCTCTCAAAATGAATTGTATTTCACATTGTTCTTTTTTTAATCAATATAGTATATGGACTAATTCTTCTAGTGAATAATAGCAGGAAAAAGCAAGATGTTCAATTATAGGAAGAAAAAATAACGGAAGCTTTGGTTCATATGAAGGATATCAAATGATAAGAAGAATAGGGAAAATGAACACAAGAAAGGTACCTGGGGTAGAAAAAGAGGTAAATCTAGAAGAGTTAAACAGGGAATTCCCAATTAAGCAGTAGGAGTGGAATTAGCAGTGGCTCCTGGTTAACTTGTGAATGAAAGATGCAGCAAACTCTTTCAGAACACAGTTATTTCATTACCACCTACAGGACCGTTAATAAAGATTCCCAGAAACAGCCACCACTCTTTAAGTGACTGACAAATAAAACCCCTGCTTTGGCAAAATACCAGTGAAAAAGTGTGAGACATCATTGCAAGCTTTATTTTATTTTCAGACGTAGTATGAAGTAATTTTCTTGTAACATGAAGAATCATCTTTCTTAAACATTGCGCTTAGGCTACTATAAATAATCCTCTTTAGTCATGCTCAAGCTTTCACGTCTCATGCATTCAAGCAAAAATGGTCTGTTCGAATGTCTGTATTCAAGTGGAAAGACTAGCTGGATCAGCATAACTATACAAGAACAAGTAGTTAATTTATACTTCTTGGAGAGGGTTTATTTTTTTTCTTGTTTGGAACTTTTGAGGTGTATTCAACAGGAAGGTCTTGTAGGACAAATAAGTTCATGTACAAAAAAACCTCCCTTGGCAATACTGAATTCTATGTATTAATACTAGTGGAGAGAGCTATCATTGAAGCTGCCAAAGGCTTGAGGAAGTTGCCTTTGTCTTTTCTCTAGAGTAAACACCTGATTTTGATCATTCTTAGTTTTACAACAGTCTGAGATCTTCAACTGAAATGATCAGCACTTAGCTTCTGCTTAATGGAGTTCTTAGAGGATAGGGGCAATCTTGTCATGTCTAGTCTCTTCACTTTCAATCACCCTTGTAGTTCTGTATGGTCGTTGAAAACTGATGCAAAGTACAGCACTTGAAAAGATTTTGCAGAATGAGGCAGAGTTCTTCATTACATTTGTGAACAAATTTAATGGACTGGGATTTTGCCAAGCAGAAAAATATAGCACAGAGTACAAGAAACAGCATAGGCTCAATAAAGAAGGCTTCTGAGACAGACTTTGCATAGGTGGCTTATAACCTCACGATCAAGTCTGATTTCTGTAAATTATAATACAACATGATTTATCAACAAGAGTAACTAGCTTAAGGAAGATCTAACAATTTGATGGTGTGAGCATCACAGAAACCTGCTCAAAGTGTAACACAAGCTGGAGGAAAGCTTAATGTTTTTGGAGGGGAACAACACTTGGGTACTGAACGATGACACACTAACTAACGCACAGAAACCCACTTTTCCGGGCAGGACTTGAGGACGTGCTTGTGTGGTGGTTTTACTCGGGTGGGTGGCCGAGTACCACCACAGCCACTCTCTCACTCCCCCTCCTCAAAGAGGAAGGGGGAGAGAAAGACACAAAGAGCTCAAGACACAAAGAGCTCAAGGGCTGAGATAAGGATGGGGAGATCACTCAACAATTATCGTGATGGGCAAAACAGACTCAGCATAGGGAGATAGTACGATTTATTGCCTATTACAAACAAGCTAGAGAAGTGAGAAACAAAGGAAAGAAACCAAAAATGCCTTCCCCCCCATCCACCCTCTTCCACCTCCTCCCCCCAGGCGGCACAGGGCAATGGGGGAATGGGGGTTGCAGTCAGTCTCTAGCACTTTGTCTCCACCACTCCTCGGTCACTCTTGTCCCCTGTGCCATGGGGTCCCTCCCACAGGATGCAGTCCTTGCCAAACTGATCCTGCGCGGGCTTCCCACAGGCAGCAGCTCTTCAAGAACTGCTCTAGATATGGCTCTGTACCCCAGGGTCCATCCCTCAGGAGCAAACTGCTCCAACCTGGGTCCCCCATGGGCAGCAGCTCCTGCCAGGTCACCTGCTCCTGCGTGGGTTCCTCTCCACAGGCTGCAGCTCCGGCCCGGGGCCTGCTCCTGCAGGGGTCCTCCACAGGCTGCAGCCTCTGTCAGTGCAGGTCCACCTGCTCCACCGTGGTCTCTTCCACAGGATGCAGCGTGGAACCCTGCTCCACCGTGGTACTCCATGGGCTGCAGGGGGACAGCCTGCTTCACCATGGTCCTCACCACAGGCCGCAGGGGACTTCTGTTCCAGCACCTGGAGCACCTCTCCCCCTCCTTCTTCGCTGACCTTGGCACCTGCAAGGCTGTTCCTCACTCCTCTCACTCTCCCAGCTGCCCCACAGCTGGGAGCTATTCCTTTCTTAAATGTGCTCTCACAGAGGTGCAAACAACATTACTTATTGGCTTGGCCCTGGTCAACAGTGGGGCCCTTAACTAACATGGGGCAGCTTCTAGATTCTTCTCACAGAAGCCACCCCTATGGCCCCCTGCTACCAAAACCTTGCCACATAAACCCACTGCAGTTTGGAAAGCAGTAGCTGATAGAAGACAATTTAAATTCTGGCAATATTATTTTTCAGGGCTCCAGATGTGGTTTTGGGTAGGGAAAGGTAGAGAGGAAAAGAGGCCATTCTTTCAGCTGAAGAGAAAATATAAGGCATTGTAAGTCAAAATACACTATCGATACTTGTGGACAAAGAAGAGTTAATTTAATGGAGATTATCTTCAGTAAAGTTGAAAACAGTACACACGAGATACTTTTTTTATATAGATATCCAAAATCTGTATTTCAAAAGGGATGTCAGTCCACTGATTTCTTTCTGACACTGAAATTTCTTTCAAGATAAAGTTATTTCATGCACTTCTGCTGCACTGTGGTTTTTCTCTTTGCTGTTATGTAAAAGACACCCACCATGAACAAGAGCCAGCTGGGTATTTGGCAGAGAAGATTGTCTCAGTATGACAAATCCCTTTTCCTTTGTCAAAGGTAAAGATTTAAAAAAATAAATAAAAAATTGTTTTCCCTTCAGTTTCAAAGATCTTTGAACAAGTTGTGTTCTCTTTTAAGTGCCTTCAAAGTGAACTCTGCCTCTGAGAAATCAAACTCACAGGAGCTGTGCACTCACCACGATTGCAGCAACTCAAACCAGGGCACGCAGAACACAACAGCCCATTTGCAGTTTACATATAACAGCAAGATTTTTTGTAACAAATACAATTATTGCAAAAATGTAAATTATCCAGCGAGGCTATAGCACAGCACAGCTGGTGCAATGCTGATCCAAGTCTGACTTGAAAAAGGAATTATCTGCAGCACAGGCAGGATTCATAGTTTGCCTACAGAGGAAATATCAGGGCAAAATGAGGAAAATAACTGGATTTAGTTGTTTGTAACTCATATATCTTTCTGCTGTATCAGGAAAATTTCTAGTCATTGGTCTCTATTTGCCTATGATTAAGTCTGGGGTTAGAACTGAAATAAGTATTAGGTGTTAGAAATCTAAAACATAAGGTCCACTTAATACCTGATTGTCAAGGACAGGGGCAGGTGGAGCATGAATGGTCCTGACAGAGCTCAGCTCTTTACCTCCCCTACGCAGCCCTCTTTCACTGTGTGGACGACCGTAATGAGAAGCCAGCCTTAGGGTTGGGGGGGAGTCTGAGTTAGTCCTCAAATCTCTCCACAGGTGTACCTGTGCTTGAGGCTGGGGCTTGGTCAAGCTTTGGAAAGATGAAAACTTGAAGGGATCTGTCGGCAGATTTTAAAAGCCCCACGAGTTAAAGACAGCTGGCAGCAGCACAGATGAGGCATGTGGGGTTTTGTATGCATGTGTCTTAATGATTCATTCCCCTTCTAGACTTCAAATTAAGGTTATGATTTGTATTAAAGTTAGATTATAGGAATCTAGTGATTCAGCTTCATGGCTTTTGATTTTAGGAGTGTGTCAGGCAGACCCTGTTTACTCCCATTTACCACAGAGATTGATCAATATGTTGATGTTATTAAGTATGTATATTGGCTCAGAACACCCAGTTTAGTACTCAGGTACTAAAGCTTAACTAAAAGGTTAAAAGGAGGGCTGGGGATTGATGAAGATCTGTTTCACTGTAGGAACTGATCTTCAAAGTAAAATACAGTTTTTGTAGTTTGCACTGTTAAGACCCTAGTATGTGGCTACATTGCTCAGTATAAGCTCAGCAATAGTGTTACAGTAATGTTTGATTTATGGTTCAGCTTCAGTATACATTTTCAGATTACTTGCCATGTTGCTTACTGTAAACATTGGCCACATTCTTATAACTGAGGCTAGTGTAAGGATGTGGGCTGCAGCTAATATTTAGGCTTTTTCAGCTTTAAGAACCAAGAAGCATGGGCAGACATGCACCACAGACATGTATTTTACTTTTCTAAAGGGAATGATCTCTGAATATTAAAAAAGATTAAATTTAGGTTGCAAAGATCCAAAAATTCAATACACCAATATATACGTTATCAAGGACCTACAGAGGTAAGGTTAGAGTTATACACTGGATTCGTGTTGGAGTGTAGTAAAGGTTTGTGATTGTAAATGTTCAAGAGCTTCCACTGTTAAGGGCTCTCCAGAGGTAGTCTGCTACCAGCAATTGCTAGTGACTTAGGTTTTCTTTCAGTGTTTGGGTGAAGCCCATAAGAACGAGTCCTGTAACTAAGTTACAGTGGCTTAGGGCTGGAGTATGAGAATTTTGAAATGCCTGTTTTATCTCTGAAAAACAAGGGGCAGGGGAAAGGGGTGTAAAATTATGCTTAGATTAGTAACCATTTAATTTTAGAGTGATTTCATCTGCTTGCTGTATTTCACAGGGACTGGACATCTAAGCATTGGTTTGATGTTAGTAGGAGATAATGTTTCATGTTAGGGGGTGTTTTTGCATATATGAATCCCATACTTATGGTAGAGAGTTCAAAACCCAAAGGCCAGAAGTCTGTAAACCTCATGTTAACCAGAGACATAAAGAAGAGATTTTTTCGTCAGAAGGTCTAGTGCCTTATATGCTGGCTTGGGATGCAAATAATACTTTAGATTTTTATTAAGTTAATTTAGCCATAGGGTTACACTAGAGACTGAGAAAACAGCACTCCAGGAGCCTTATTTGTTGATGAGTTGAAAAGGGTCACAAGAGTCAGTACTGGTCTGTAGTTGGTAGAGAATTCTGGAGTTTGCATCATTCTGAGTGGGACAGAAGTTTTATGGATAAAACCTGTCATTCAAAAAAAAAACCTGCAATAGAAGTTAGGTGTGAATATGGCATCTTTCCTTGGCTGGACTGTGACAATTCCCTTTTTTAGTGTAGACTGTAGGAATTCATCTCCATTTTTTTCCCCTCAAAGTTGGAACAAGTTTTGGATGTGAGGTTCTGCAGTGAGGAAGGAGGTGCCCTTTGAATTGGGATGCCCTGAGAAGGTATTTCAGGTAAGTAGCAGGCCGTCTTTATAAGCTTCTGCTCTTCAAAAGAAAATCTCGTCCTTAGCACTTAAACCACGGTGCGCATATTCCCTTGCAGGAATTCCCTCTGCTGGGCTCTCTAATTTGGCAGCCAATATCTTCTGGTCTTCAGCTGTGTGTCGGTGAGTGATCCTGAGTCATGGCAGTTTGCTTTTTTATTAACACTGTTTCACAGAAATATTTTCACAAAATTCAGAATCTATTAAGTGCTTTTCAGAACAAGAAAAAGTTCTCACCGTGTAGATCTAACAACCTGATTTTAGTACATCATGGGAGATGTATCTGGAAGATGGGACTTCATTCAGACAGCTTCCTTAGCCTTTCATACCAAGCTCAATAGAAATTCAGATCTCTTGATGTTTTGATTCCTCTTTTTTTTCCTTGATTCTTTGAGTATGCAAGGAATAGACATATCAAGTGTGTAAGAATATAACAAGTGTTTCAGTTAAGGATATGCCCCAAATCTACCATCTTTTTCTGAAGAGCAGTTCCTTCAAAATATTTTGCTTAATTTTTAGATTAAAGTATTTTTAGGAAAGTGTAAGGTGAGCTCCACACTTTTCAAAATGGCCTTTTGAATCCTAAAGTTTGACCTCAATTACTAGGATAAATTATTAGGAAAGGTGTAAGGATGGAGAAGCTAAAGCAGGTGGACTACAGACAGTCTGGGCATTCTGAAATTCACCTTAGAACTTAACAACAGTGCATGGCTTGTGTTTACAGGTAAAGAAAGAGCTCCTCTGAAAGTACTGTATTTATTTTAAAAAAATCTGTTCTAATGTGAGCTTATGAGACATGTTTAAAAAAGAAATATCTAATATCTAAACATGCACATAAAATAATAGATGGCATGGTAATGCATTCCTGTCTTCTACCTCCTAATAAAAATACTACAAAGAATCCGAGCCTTTTTTTTTTCTTTTTTCCCTACATGGAATAGATTTTAAGCATTAGAATGCTTTTAAATTCCCAGGAGTTATGTAAAAGGTAAGTCATCTTCCATTCTAAAACAGTTTTGCAGTACGTATGAAACCTGAATATTGTTTTGACGCTTTATTGAGATTACTGATGTTTTGAAATTATTGGTTTTGGTGAGGAAAACCTGAAGGACAGACTGGCACTACTGTCTGGTTGTTCCTTTTCTAGGTGGTGTGGGTTTGTGATAAGCCCTTTTGTTTCACTTCAAAATTACTGAAACAGGTGGTGAAATAGATGGTATTCAGTGTTGATAGTTGCCTTCTGTCTTGACTAGCTGCATTATTAGATCCAGTGATCCAGTGACAAATTGGGCCAATTAAGGTAAACTTTAAAAATTTAAACAATTAAGATGTAAAATTTCAAATCCTAATGTGAAGTTTAGCAGCAGCATTACAGGCAAGCTTGAATTCCGGGCAGGAAAGTGTAAGGAGACCTTAGAGGACATAAGTAAAGACTGAATGGCACTGAAAGCATAAATGAATACTTCAGTACTGGTGGAGATGAGGTATTGGTTTGTTTGGCCAGCGTGGCGTTGATGTTAAAGGGCTGGGTCGCAGACACAGGACGTGTGAGAAGAAGAAGAACTCAGTGTCAGGAATCGGCCACCACGCTGTAAGCAGCAGAGACTGGCTGGAATATACAGTCATGAAGGAAGCAGGAACATGCCCTCTGCCAGCAGATAGGTTTATGTTTTTGTCCTTGGCAATCCTATGGGGGCTGTATGAGAAGGCTGCGGAATGTGCAGAGGTTGCAGGAGCCTGGCAGAGTTTCAGGGGTGATGTTACGTCCTGTTCCAAGGCTCCGGCTTGGGCTGATGACTCTGCCTTACTTCATGGTAACGCCCTAACGTCCTGCTCCTGAGGGCTCGGATTACTCAGCGAAGTTCATTATTTGGCCAGATAAAACTTTGCGGTTATTGTGACATGTTGTTGAGATTTTCTGATGACATTTAAACCAGAACATCGTAGAGGTCCGGTGTCCTAGGTTCAGCGAAAGTGGAGAACATAACTTAAAAATATTAACCCAACACCATGGGTTACTTAAAAATATTAACCCAACACCATACCGGGTACTGTGAGCAGGTTGGGCTACTTATGCACAAGTTACCGAGACTGAGACAGGTGAAAAAAGGGGCTAAAGCAATAAATTAGGTAATGGAAAGATGCAAGAGAAAACTCTAGGAGGGTTTGGTTTAATTCTAGCAAAGAAGGGCTTTGAGTTTTATGCCTTAGTACCTTCAGGCAATAAGGATTGGAGGGACTGAGTGGAAGAGTTTTTTTTTAAGCTAAAGGGAACTAAGAGCTAAAAAGTCAAGTAGTTCTATGCAGTGTGCAAGTAAATGAGGCAGAAAATTAAAATAAGGTTCTTAAGCATTGTATCACTGAGGGTTTGAAACAGCCTTCCCATCAAATAAGTTTCAAGATGGAGCCCGATGCATTTTCGAGCGGGGTATTTTTGGAATGCAGCTGCGTGGGGAAGGGTGCGCGCGATGCTGCTCCTGCCCGCGCTCCCCTTGGGCAGCATCACCCGAGGGTGGCCGTGGAGCCGGGGCCGTGCCGGTCACCTGCTGCCACTCTGCGAGGCTGCTGCTGTCAGACGGCGGAGTGGTGACGGTTACTTTAGAGACATTACTTCACTGTAAGTGGATGTGACTCGTTTCCACTTACTAAGTCGTTTATCGTGACCATCTGCAGCAAAGGCCTGTTTGGGCAGCCAGGAAAGCTTTGCCATTACGTAGCTACATGGAGAGGCAACAACCTCATTGTCTCCAGTTCCCTGGTTCTGGAACTCAAACTCCGGTGGCACTAATATTTTGCTTGTATCCCTTTTCTGCTGAGGGCAGTTTCCTTCTGAGAGGATTTGGGCGTCTGGGGAGAGGGAGCAAGAACTCCATCGTTCCTCTGAACTTGGTTCTACTTCTGTGCACTCCCTGCTTCTCTTACTGCCTTTCTCTTGCTAACCATGAAATTCAAGCAGTATAAATTTTTATGAGAGCAAGAGTCACAAAAACCATGTGTACCACAGTAGTCCTAAAAGATCAGGCATGTAGTGTCTGCAGCTTTTTGTGTCATATAAAATTTTATAGAATATTAATTCTTGCTGTTCAACACCAGTTCCTATCCAGGTTTTTTTTTTTTTTTTTTTATGTTAGAAGGAATGTTGAAGTTCATTGTGTTATTGTTGAAGATGATGTTGTTAGAGCTTCCTGAGCACAGTATAAGGCCAGTTTTTAATCCAATCTTGGATCTAAAGCTAAATTTAAACATATCTTCTTAGTGACGAAGATGATAACCTCCAATGTTATGCACTAGTATTTCTTTGAAATACCAGGTTAGGATAATACAAAAGCATTTAAATGCAGCTTTCCCTGTTCATGTATTTTATAACAAAATCACATCAGTAAATAGCGGAGAGAAAGTGTGTGTTAGGCATTATTCCCTCTGTGTTACTGTCAAACAAAAGGAAATAGTTGTATTAGCCCAGCTGTAAAATAAGGTTATGGCTTTTGAAGTCCATTCCAACATTACTTTTTGGGGAAATTAGTTTAATTCATGAGTCTCAAACTTAGCTGTCTCACTTCATTTATAAACAGCAGTCCTCTGGAGAATGAGGACATCCACAGAGCATGATAAAAAGCTGTTGTTTTCTCTCCTGTTTTTGTCCTTCTTTGTGATCATCGTGTATGTTCACTCTCTGGGATCTCAGACTTGTGCCAGGATGGTAGTTCATTTGTGATTCATATGTGATCCTCAGAAAATATGAGCACTTACTGATGATTTGGGGGATGTGATGTTACTTCTGTCCTTTTAAGGTTTTTACATTTATTGCAATTGCTGTGTCTGGAGTAAAATTGCAAATAACATTTATTTGGAGAAATTGCTCTTTCACAAGACTGTCTGGCAGATTACAGATTTTTTACCAGATGTTCTGATCTACAAATACTGTTGCTTGTCTTTCAAAGCAAAATTATTTTAAATAGGACCAAAAACTCCATTGCATAATATGTGGATGCAAACTAATATTTTATTTACCTACAAAATCTGTTGAAACCTCCTGAAGAAAATTCACTGAATAACTGTCATATTAATGTTGCTGCTGCCAGCAGAGCTGACATTTTTTATGATGTTTGAGTTTTGTGTTCCTTGTGTTGTTCTGCTGTCCAGATTTAATGTAAAAAATGTTAATTAATGTCTTCTGAGAACATCCAGCAAGAGGAAAGATCCTTTTCCTTTGCCGTGGATAATTCAGGTAATAACAATGATTATTTTGCCAAACTGAAGCTACATTCCTTGCACCCAAATCAGTTTATTTCAGTGCTTCAAGAGCACTCCGAAATCAGGGATGGGGCACAGTCAGCTTTCTACTTTTTCCATCTGGATCTGTGGGAGGAGCCTGTGTTACCCGCTCCTGTCCTAGCCACTGAAGATGTGAAAAGTAGATCATTCCCTCTGTTTTGCAACAACTTTATGGTTACCTGCAGGCTGTTCCCATGTCTAGCCTTAATTTACCACCTTTCAGCTATCCTTTTGGTTTTAATTCCTACATCGCATTTTTCAAGCTTCTGTTAATTCATCTTCTCATCAGAGTCTCAGAAATGATCTGCTGCTGTCTTGGAACATGGGGCCCAAAACTGGATACGATACTCCAGATTAAATTGTATAATAAATAATAGAAAATAAAGCAAGAATACATTGCATATCTTGTATGCTGTGCTTTGTTCAAATATCAGTAGGAAGCCTTTTCCACCTCAGTGTATGAACATTAAATCCCGTTTAGCTTGTGATCCTGAGTAGTAATACCTTGAAACGCAGCCGTCACCAGGCACTGTACGTTATTTTTGTGCAATTGCCTTTTCTCGTCTAATGCGCAACACATCGTTTTTGATCTTCAACCAGCACACTGTTTTTACAAGAGACATCTTCAACTGATCAGCTTTGTAATTCAAATCCTAATTCTACTCTCTTCCTCTTGGGTCGTCCGCTAATATTCACCCTGCCCCAGTCATTCATAGAAACATATAATGCGGCTACCAAAACCAGCTCTTGAAAAATCCCACTGAATGTCTCCTTCAGACTGGACAGTAAACAAATAAGCAGTTGAAGGAAGTCTGGTTGCGTAGAGTACAACGTGTGCAGTCCATGGTTGCTTTCCTTGCACTGTATTGTAATTCCATATTTTTCTCTACCCTTAGAAGCCTGAACACAAGAAATGCCAAGTGCTTATTTCTGTTGACAATCTTACAAATTTGGAAATTGATGTTCCTTCCACACACGGCACAACGTTTCAAAACCCAGTATTTCATCTTTGAAGTTCAGAACCAAGGTCAAGCCCTATCACTACAGACATGCCTGCCACTTAACAAAGCTTTTTAATACTGTGTTTATTCTGTTGTCATCAAAAGCATTCCCAAGCATACAAAAAATAATCCCATCCATTGTTTCAGCAAATATGGACTGAAATTCTCTTTTTTGAATTGAAATTGTTCCAGTGGTTGTATGGTTGTATTGCAACTTGCATAGAAATACGGTTGCATTTATAAGCACTCAAATACTCCGTCAGTAGTTGCTCCAGATGCTGTGGGGAATTGGTGATGGCTCTCACTAGGACAGGCATCGTTCTGTAAATCCACCGTGTAATATACAATGGGATCCAGTGCTCGTTTACACCTTTTCGGATTTAAATGTAGAGATGGTCTTTGGTTTGGGCTTTTTTTTGGTGTTGGTAAGAGACACTCATGTTCATTGATGCTCACTGATCCATGCTTTTTTTTTTTTTTCCCCAGTAACGATCACTTGATACCAGCGTGTTGGATAAACTGGCTAAAAAGTACTGTTTACAAACATGACATTACACTGGAAAATGTATGTCTTCCAAAGCTGCAATAATTTTTATTGGAAAAAAGATTATTTCCTCCTTATCATTACTTTTCTTTCTCGTAGGTATGTGTTTCCCTGTACCTTTGTTTTCCACTGTCTCTAATGGCATCCTAACAGAGGAGCACTCTGGAGGAAGCTTTGGAGGAGCGAAATGAAGTGCTTTTGTGTGCATGAGGGGCACTTCTGCTACATACAAAGAGCAATTTGAGGGGAAGAGCAAACTTCTTGTCTAGTGAGTCTGTTTCTTGACAGTAAGGAAAGACTGCAGAGAGCATGAAAGCAAAGAAGCAGCAGCTCGTGTTATGTGGCTAAGGTAAAAGTCTTGGTAGCAGCGATCCATGTTATGGTGAATAGCAAGAAAAGGATTTGCTGTGGTCAGAGAAAAGGTTATTGCTACTAATGAGAGACAGCTGGGAAGTCTGGGTGCTCAGACACTTAACGCTTATTGTCATGCTGCAGTGGTCATTATGGCTTTTCGTAGATAGCCATGTTGTTATGGTCAATAAAAAACAAAACATAACATTTTGACTTCATAGTAATTCAAACTAAGTATCTCATTTGAAGATGATGTCCAGGTTGTGCAGAATATCAGAAATATTTCTTGAAAAAGGCAAAAGCTGGGAGAAATGCCACTGAGGAAACAATTTTGGTTTTGCCAGGTTGAAAAGACATGCATCTACCCATTTGGGGATGTCATAGAAGCTGAGATTTATTTTAGCCAGAAGAAAAAGGGATGGGAATTTCTCAGCTCATCTTTAAGTGCTTAGAGATCTTTGGCAAAGTGCTATCAATGTTTCCACCTGAACCAGTCCTCCTTCGACTTTTATGACTGGAAAATTAGCTATCAAATTATGGCACCGAGAGATCATGAAATAAATCAGTTTAGAGACAGATGGTGATAAGCTGTGTAACAGGGCAGGTAGCCCCAAGGTAAACTTGTCAAAGACAAGTGCGTATTGCAAAGTGTTATACAAATTATATGCTAGCCACTGATGTTTTCCCTCATACAAATACACGTAAACATCTACCAATAGTTAATTTCTTCAGATTTCTTTAGATCCTGAAAATGTCTCAGATCGTATCACAACTGGTTTAGATTAAAGGTGATTATTCTCTGTTAATTCATTTGTAGCACACAAAGTAGAAGCAAAACCAGTGCTATGTGATTTATTTAGGTAATCAACAGGGCTTTATAAACGGTGACTAATTTGGCAAAGGCTGAACTTCACTACTCAAATAACAATCTTACTGCTCCAAAAAGCTAGTTCCCAGCAACATACAGAGGATTTTGACTCACTGCTCTGTTCTAAGTATCTTAAGGCAATGTTTTGCTGTTGTTATTTTCTGCTGAAAGCTGGTTTTATGATTAAGAGAGATTGGATTAGGCAAGATTTCCAATTCAAGGAGCCTTGGGGTTGTCTAGAAAGGTTGTACCTGGCTTTCACTTGATGCCACTCTGGAAATCACTGGTGTCTTTTTTTGTTTGTCCAGAGTAAAGCTTATAGATGGTAAAGGTACCTTGGCATTCCCTTCCTGTGCAGTTCAGCTGGTGAACACAAATCACTTTTGTGATACAGCCTCATCTACTAAAGGACATCATTTTTGCATCCCAAAACTTTTCAAAACATGAGCTGCAAAATGTTAGCAGTAATACTTTGGCAAAGGCTTTACAGGGTTACACCCAATTTGAGGTTCCCTATCAGCCTCCACATAGCTGAGAGCATCGCAAATGAACCAGTAGGCAAACGACAAATATTCTTTCAAAAAAGGCCAGACCGCAGAAAACACAGAACACAGTCTGACCGGTATGGTTAGTAAATATTTGAAGATTTGTGAGCTAATTCCGTTAGCAGACAGTGATGAGGAGGGATGAATAAATTTGATGTAATCTGCGTTATTTATGAGGTTCGTATTCAAAGTCCAGTTCCTTTCAGTGGAAGAGGAATCAAAGATGTGACAGTTCAGTTGCAGATTCGTGTGTCTTTTCAGCCCATCTCCTACTCATATGCTCTCTGCCATTTAAGAGTTTTCATCGGGTGGTGACATGCCAGCCCATTTATGCAGAAACCATACTACTCCGGTACAAGAATGCCTTGCCTCTGCCATTTATCACTAAGGCTCCATCAGCACGTGTTTTTTAACGTCTTTCCTCCGCCAGGTGACTAGACATGTGGGTAAGGCTCCCCTGAGTTCTCCCTCCAGGCTGAACTGTCCCAGCTCTCTCGGGCTCTCCTCATACGTCAGATGCTCCAGTCCCTTAACCATGGCTGGGCTTCCTCCAGTATGTCCGTGTTGGTCTCGTACTGGGAGCCCAGCACTGGCCACAGCACTGTTGATGTCTCACCAGTGCTGAGCAGTGGGGAACCCCCTCGGCCAGCTGGCAGCTCTCCTCCCAGTGGTGGCCTTTGGCAGCAGGGCACACGGCTGGCTCATGCTCAGCGTGGTGCCCACCAGGACCCCCAGGTCCCTTCTGCCAGACTGCTTTCCAGCAGCTGGGGTTGTTCCTCCCCGGGACCTGGTCTTTCCCCATGTCGAACCTCACGTTTCCCCTCTGCCCACTTGTCCAGCCAAGCCGCTCTGCCCAGTGATGTCCTTGACTTAGGGCAGGGCACGACTGAGTGCAGCGCTTCGCATGTGCTGTAGGCTGCGGGGGTGCCACCTTCAGCCTGCTCGTTCACCTGATACCAGATAGTGTAAGTGTTGTCCTCGATGTTGTAATGGTCAGCGCTTGGTATGGAGAAGTATGAGACAAAAAGCAGCGGTGGGTGAGATCAGTAGTGTTCACTGTTACAGTAGATAGCTACTGCATGCCAAAAATTGTACGCATCTTTTTCACTTCTCTGTTCTTGTTATCTGTGACATGATGACAAAGAAGATGTGTATGGAAACTTCCTCCTTAGTGTCTGGGACCCTAAGCTCATCACTCGGACTCATCATTCGGCTGCGAGAACAAGGCGGGCTGCAGCACTGTGGGTGCGCCGTGCTCTCACTGAGGCAATGTGAGTGGCGTTGTCTTTTCTTTTTGCACGCCGTCCCTTTCTGTGCTTTATGTGATGTCGGTATTTTCACTGGAAACACGGAGCTGCATTGCTGCGGCTGTCACTGAGACTAAGGGCAGAGGAGTAACCTGGTGTGAAATACAAAGGTTTTTCTGTGGCTGTTGGATTTCCTTCGTTCTGTACCCATGTGTGTACACTGTCTGTGCTGGCAGCCTCCTGCTCTCCCAGAGGGTGCCCTGGGAGTGCTCCCCGGGGCGATCGCTGCCACTAAGCTTTGCAGCACTCCCCGGCCTTGCTGTCGACGGAGGGTAGGGAAGGGATTCCCCCGGACACATGGTCATGGCACAGTGCTGCTTCAGAGCACGCCCAAACCGCTGCTCTGGGTGCTGAGCATGATTGGGTCCTGGCATGATTGTTCTCCTGATACCTTTGTCATCTGGCAATTCATAAATTATCAGGTGAACCTCTACTTGTGTAAAAGAGTAAAGCTTTTTTTCTTTTTGTATCTCTGTGCCTTCGTCTGTAAGCAGGTATTCTTCATTTTTATTCCTCGTATAAAATTCATCAAAGCAGGTGACAAAGCAGCAGTGCATGCTGTCTGGCACCAGTTGCGTGCTGAAGGTACTGGAGAGCTGAACTCAATGACCTAAAAAAGTAATTGGAGTTGTGTTCATTGCATCCGTGCATGCAAATGTGCTTATAAAAACATCTGCTTGCACAGTAGGAATTACATCTAATGTTGTTTAAGAGGCAACAACTGGATAAATTGTGCTTGGTTGTTAAGTTTATTGGTGCAGCGCTGCTGGCTGTTGTATGTACAACAGCCCCTTTTAGTTCTGTTAATCTGCTGACGCTCTCTAGTGTTTCTTGTCTTTCCCAACTCACACCCAGAGCTACCCTGGGCCTGGCTTTCCCCTTTCTGTTTCAGAAAGTCCGTGCAGGGACAGAAAAGACAGAATCACAGAATCATCTAGGTTGGAAGAGACCTCCAAGATCACCTAGTCCAACCTCTGACCTAACACTAACAAGTCCTCCACTAAACCATATCACTAAGCTCTACATCTAAACAGATAAGGTCATCTGCTAAGGGTGTCTCACATCCCATGTGGAGCAGCAGGGCCCGACAAGCTGAGCTCCCAGAGCACTGCCACAAGTGCAGGAGCTGGAACCCCCCTCAGGCTTCCCAGCAAGAAATCTGGCTGTGCTTGAGCAAGGCAGTGGCTGCTCAGGCTTTTTACCATTTATGACCATTGGTGTAAGAACGTGTTTTAGCTTTCTGGACTTCACTTGATTTCTCAGTTCGTTGTTGAATAACTACAGGCGCTAGTCTGTCTGGGTTTGTGCTGATTCTCCGGACGGTGACCAAACCATGTGTGAAGAACAGGTTCAAGCCCAGAAGCCTGGAGGAGCCTCCATCTGCCCACAGGTTTTCCCCAGGGATGAAGCAGCCCTTCCCGGCAGCGCTCAGCCCCACACCTCCATACGTCAACACACCTTGGCAGGTGAGCACGGAACGGAAACGTGCCAGACTGCTGCAGCGCCGTGCCTCGGTGAGCGGCCATGGGCAGCATGGCGGTGGCGACACGTCCCTCCCTGCACCGTCCCACCCATCCTGGCTACGGCCTGCATGCAGCTTGGGGGCGGATGGTTGGATTCCAGCCTCATAAACTAATCCGTGTATTTCAAAGGTCATAACGTGCTGGCAGTGGTCTTAGAGTGGAGCTGCCAGAAGTAGAAATGCCTCTGAAGTCAAAGGGTGCCAGAGCTCCCACTTGTACCCTGAGAACATAGTCCTGCTGGAATCACCATGCTGCCGTGGGAGTGATGACGCTCGCTTTACTCATTATCCTTCTGCTTCGTTTAGCATTAACTGTCTGCCCTGTACTTGGCAGGGGGACATAACCTGTCAGGCACTGTTACTCCCGCATTTTCCGAGCATCGTTCTCTTCTGGTAACTGTTTTCCCTTCGGTCCATAGTGGTGTGTGCCCTGCACCGATCCATTGCTGTAAACATTTAATAGCTTTTATATTCAGCCAGTGCAGGAAAACAAACAGTGGTGAATTCCTGGCTCAAAGCCTTGGCAAGCCAGCCTTGTACAGAAGGTGTGGGGGGACCCCTTACCCATCTCCGGTTCCCGAACACGTCCTACGTAGTCAGTGGGATCATTGCAGCTTCCCGGCCTGCCTCTGGCTCCTGGCCCAGGGATCCTCCCTGCCCTCCTTTTTGTGCTGTACTCCTCTGGAGGACTTAGATCCGGAAGAATTGCGCAAAGTGCTGCATCTCTGCATGGGTTGTCTAAGCAAGTCATTTGTGGGAGGAAAAGTGGGACCGGCTGTGCCCTAGCAGCATGGTGTCCTGGGCGGTGTAACACAGGGCCACGTGGTGCACAGGGCCGGTACCCAACGTGTGCATGCAGGGAGACTTGTGTGACCAGCTGTGTGCCACTGGAAAGCCACAAGATGTCACACTTAAACCACCAGCATATATAAATTCATCTCTTCAACGTATAAAACACCTTTGCCATCTTTTGTAGGGTCTGCTTCATCTCTGTAGCACAGTTAGATGCTGCCCTGTTAGTGCCTAGGGGAGGCCCAGGGATGCAGCAGGTGTCATGGGTGTGGGTCAGGACGAGGGTCAGGAGGAAAAGCCGTGTCCCTTCCCTGAGAACCAAATGGCAGTGGGAGTAGGCTCGTACAAAATGGTGATCACACAGCCTCCAGGTAGCATGAAGTGTTACCGGCTTGTTTTTTTGGCCTGTCTGAAAGATTCGAGAGCAGTTGCTCTCACTGGGACCACCTGCTTATTTGTTGTTGTTCTAAGGTCATTCAGTGCTCTTCATACAGCTATTGTACAGCGTGAAACAGCCACCAGCATATACTGACCGTGTCCCCTAACAATTCCAGGATGCGAGCAGGAATGGTGATAGTGCACTGGGACAAACAGCAGGAACCAGTCAGTTACATGCAGTAAAGATCAGAACATTTCCTTTACATACTTCTCTTTGCATCTTTTAATGGCTACGTACTTCCCTTGTTGTCCTGGCGGTGGGGTGGCTGTTCTTTGTTTTTAACAAAGCTTTAGGTTGTCCTACACACCACACTAACATGCTAGAAAGGGTGTTTGCTCTGCAATTAGGTAGCCAGAAGGTAATGAAAGGTATTTCTTTCTGAGAAAGAGGCCATGTCTCTAGCTGAACTCTGTGTTCCCAACTCTTTGCATGGCGCCTCGCACCAAGCACAGTGGCTTCAGCACCAGGGCTTTGGCCCTGCTGTGCACCTGTGGCTGTGTCCTGCTGGCTGCAAAGAGAAAGTCAGTCACTGGGCTGCTTCTAATCTTTAAGCCACATGATGGACAGAGGAAGTAATTAATTTCTACCATTCCTTGATGCATTATTTAATTAAAATATAGGGTGATGACTGGGTAAGGCCAATGGGGAGCCAGCAGTTTGTTTTCAGCACTGATGCCAATGTAAGTGAGGCTCCCTAGGAGATCCCATATTATTCGCTGGACCAGCCCCAGTTCTGTAGAGGGGTACTGGCCAACAGGGCTGCAGGCTCGAGCCTACAGCTGCAGTCCTTAGACACTGAAAACCCCATGCAGTTACTTTATTTTAATGCAAAAGATAAAACTCCACACACAGGATTTTGCTAACATTACCTAAAGTAAATATAAATACAGTAGAATATTTATTGTTCATTAGGATTTATAAAGATTTTGTTTTTAAACGCTAACAATTAACAACTGCACGATTTGATGTGGGCATGTGCACATGCACACAAACCAACCTGCCTCTTACAATTCAAGTTAGTTTACAAACTAACTAATGACACAGCTGACATTCTGGCCTGTTATGACTAGGGTCAAATAGTTTTTGGAGGTAGAACTGAGCAGATCTATTTGCTTTGCCAGTTAATCCAACATTTGTGAGTCTTAAAGCACACGGGATTGGCGTTTTGTAACATAGAATGAGATGTCCAAGGAAGACAAGGGCATGGCCCATATCCTCCTTTCTAATTCAAAAGTTCCCTTCAGCCAGTAAATGACTGAAAACCATACAACTTACCCCATACAATAAACCTAATTTTGCTCTTTCCTCAGGCCTGCAGTCCTGTGGCACCACCTCAGCATAAGCATCTCATGCCCACATGGGCAAGCGGCTCCTCCTGTTCGAGCTGCAGCTGGACACCTGAAAAACACAGCACAGGAAACCAACCAGTAGAGACAATTACGTGGATCTGTCTGGGAATGTCATTGATTTCTGTCTGGTAAGTAAGTTCCTAACCCTAAACTAAGTAATAAGGTTGCCATAAAGCATTTGAATCCCATTATTTCTTTATTTCCCCTCCCAAGCAGCGTATAATAGAGACTGGTTCTTTTCCTTCATGCCTCACAGTGGAAATAAATTCCTTCAAGGGAATAGTTTTCAGTGTGCTTATCAGCCTTAAAAGAAATTGAATGGCTGTACTTCTTAGCACTTACTCTCATTTGTTGTTCCTTCTCAGCGTTACCATGAAAGTTATCTCCTTCTTGAATTGCTTTTACTTTTCAAGTCAGGCTTACAAGAAACCAACCTGTTTCATTTGAAATCTGTCACTTGTATAAATAATTTGTACAAAGAGCAAAATGATGTTAAATCATCCTTATTTTTCAGGACTGTCTCACTTCTTGCAATGGATACTGAACAAAAAGCAGTTGAGGAAAACTGGTAGGGCTTTCACTAGGGACGATTATTAAGGGAAGCATAGATTCAAAGTTCCATTAAGGAGCCTTTTGGCCCTGTTGTGAAAAAATGCTCTTGAATGCTGGTGATAATCACTCACTTTGCCTTAGTGTCAGGTGGAGGGAAGACGGCAGAAGTCAGGTGGGTTATCAGTAGCAGGAATTATTCTTGGGCTATTCCTTGTAGCCCAATCATGCTGCAAGAATCTGAGGCTGTCTCAGCAGCAGGGGTTCTGTTGACATCTTGTTCTCACATTGAAAAACTGCAGAACTTTCACAGGGAAAACTGATAGTTGCCAGTAGGTTTTAATCTCAATGCCCTTTGTGGATTTTTTTCCCGTTTTCTTTATGTGCATTGGAATTAGAGCAATGTATTTAATGTTTGGCAAGAATCTTTACAAATAGACACTTCCTATACATGCAACAAAAATTTAACTTTTAGCAAAATCCATTTTCTCAGAGGAAATGACATGTCTCCTAGACAGTAGATGCTGGCTAAACTAAGAGGACTTGGTGTAAGTAAGAGGGCTTATGGTAAGTGCAACAGCCTCTGTGACTTTTTCTGAAAAACTGGAGGATGCAGGAAGCCAGCAGATCACTAAGCAGGAGATGTGGCTGCATTTGTGTAAGCAGCTCCCTGGTTTGCTGGGCGCAGTACCTTTCGCATTCTTCACTGGTACTAAAGGCAAGTGCCTTACACATGGGAAAGATTTTATTATTTTTTTTTACAATGATAAAATTTGCAGCAATCTCAAAGGCAATGGGGACTTTTATTTTGATTATTTCCAATGTACTGACATTGTCCTCTTATGAAAACTTAACTGTAGAACACTCTTGAGATACTGCATAGAAAATACAAATAGGAAAAAACATATATACACTTTCATAAAAATAGAATACATCTTGGCAAAATTACTTGTGTACAGTGTATTGACATTATTGAACCAAACTTACTACATCTTTGGAGAAAAATGTTCTATTTGAAAGAAAACAAAAAACAAAACATTTAAACTGAGGTGGGAGTACTGAAATGGATATGGTTTTGAGCTAAATAAATGGCTATACCAGAATGTCAAATGTCAACTAAAAAAAATTATAAAATACTTGCTGTATAAAGTAGAAGTAGCCATGTTGTTTTTTTCTTCCAAACAATAGTGATGTTCCTAAACTTGCACAGAAAACAAATGTACCAATTCCAAATTCTACGGTAGATTCTTTAGCTGAAAACAAACTTTACTAATGTCATGTTTCAGCACTTGCAATCACTAAGTACAGTGGTATTTGTTTTATTTTTTTGAGCACATGACATAGTATATGTACAGGCCTAGTTCTATCAGGTATTTGATAAGAAAAAAAAATCTAACAGATCTAAAATTTATCACACTTAGCAACCTTTAACATATGCAGACCATTTGAAATTGCCATTTCTTCTTCTGGTTAGGCATTTCTTTAGTTGCTTTTAACAGAGGCTGCTCCTTGCTTACTGCTTTTGACCACATACTTCAGCTCATACTTTGATTTGTTCTCCGAGTTTTCAGAACAAACTGTGGCAGATGACTACTAATGTAGCCAGTTGTGTAATAAATACAGGAAGCGGTAACGGGTCCTCAAAGCCATGGATTTTCCTCCTGACTTGGAATAATGGGACTGTATAGGCAGCCTTGGGGTAGGAAAAAGAAAAGAGCATAGCACCGTTTTCAAGTTACATGGTTCACAACTGTTTGGCAGGCAGTAGAATCAGTCTGGAAGTGGTACTACCCACTGGCATTTATGAATGTGGTTAAAATACTGTGATTACTGTCAAGTAGTTTGGGTGTTTAATAGGGATAGGCTGACACGGCTATATAAACAATGAAAGTTGTCTGATACTCAATGTTTCCATCAATGCTGTAGGATAAGGCTCTGACTCTCATGCGGTATGTCTTTGGCTCTCGCAGTGGTCTGATGGTGAACACGACTCCTTTCAAATTCTCATCTCTCAGGGCAAATGGGATTGTGGGGTCCTCATCTGCCATTAAAAATGTTGTCCTTGGATGCATGACTTGATCTTGTGTATAGGCAACCAGCCGGATTAGATCCTGACCAGCAGCTATGCCAAAGGGGAGGGAAAGGAGTTTGTATTCCAAGGCGTAGGTACTCAGGGCACATTCCAGATCATTGGCTGGGCAGTTTTTGAGACAGAACCTGGGAATAAACAGAGCACTGTAAGTCCTACTCCAGTACCTGCCATGTAGTGCCTAATCCCTTGGCTAAAGATCTTCTCATTGATCCTGTTGTGATACACAGATTCAAACTTCCCGAGAGAGCTAAACTCATGCGCTCTTTATCCATTCTTCCTTAAAGTTGCATCCCAGTTTAACATCGCATTTTCCTCAACAGGATCATCTCAGAAAACACCAAGAGGATATATAAAAGAAACAACAATGAAGGCAGTATTTGCCATTGAAGTGAATGGTGCATGTTTTAGTGGCCCTGCTCTTAAAAAATAGAGTAGAGAATATTTGTGTAAAGCATACTGGCAGCTCCATGCGATGTGTCTGTGTGTTAAATCATAAAATAAAGAATTTGGAATAAAGAAGGGCAGAATTAATTTTACTTCTACTAATCTGTAGTCAAAATAGAAGGTCCCTGGTCCCTTAATTCTGTTCATCAGTGAACATTTATCCATTTCAACTTAAATGTCATTCTAGTTCGTACTCAGAAACCATCTTTTGTGATCAGGCTGAACCAAGCTATTTCCCTGCTTACATTTTAAGATTAAAAATAGTTAACGTGTTGTTTATTTTCCAGAAGAGGAAAAACACAGAGTAACTTAAAGAAAAACTGCCTATGAACTGTAGTGTTATTTTCACAATGAAAATAATACTTTTAAAACTTTGAAAATGATGGCAAATTAGGACTTCACAGAAGTAAGTCAGAAAACTTAGATGCAAAGGTAGCCCTGTAAATGACAAATGAATGATGCTGAATCAGGAGAAAGGATTAAAGCACACTGCCTGCCAGGGTTCATTTAAGAAAAAGACATTCTGATGCTATTTCCATGTGAATTAATAGTAACATTCTGCTTGGATACTGAGAGCCAGCCAGCTGCCTGGACCTCAAACTTTCTTGTTCTGCTGCTCTATACTGATACTGCTACTACTGATAATCTTGAGTTTTAATGCTTCACCTTTTGCTAGAATAAGCTTTATTTATGTCAGTTAAACTTAGATAAAGTTTATTCTGATGATTAAAGGTTAAGTATTTGAGCTTGGAGTGGGCAGGAAAACAAGACCTAAAAGGTGCTGCAAATAAAACATACCCAGAAAGAGGCTCTCGCTGATAGTTCGGTGGACAAGGTGTGTCTATGCACTGGTAGCTGCCTCTCATGTTGAAACACATTTGATTTGATCCACAATCAATGTTCTGTTCGAGACACTCATCAATATCTGAAGGTTACAAAAAAATAGGCAAATTAGTTGCTGGTACCGTGACGAATTTAACAGAATTAGAAACTAGTTGGATCAGTAAAGGCTGAACAGAAGACAGAGGGCACCTGTACCCACAAGTGAGATCTTTCAGAACCCTGTCTTGCTATCTGAGGCACTGGAATTACTGGTTCCAATAATATGCATTTATTATATTTCATAAACCATAGTTGTTTTGTCAATGGAGGCTAATTAGTTTTTTTTTTTTTTTTGTGGAACAGAAAATCTGGCCACCTTTTATTTTTTTCTGTCCTTCTCATTTTCTCTCTTTTTTTTTTTTTGACAGAGACAGGTTAAGGATTTTATTGGCTTTGACCCTAGAGTTGCTGTGTACTTGCATGAGTTAAACGTGTAATGTGTAAACATGTAATGTACAAGAGGTAACTTCAGAGAATAAGAAGTTGTGGTTGTCTAATTTGCCAGTATTATAGAAAGTGTTATAATGTAAAATACTTGCCATTTTGAATGCTGTATCTCAAAGCAAGTTCAACAAGTGCTTATACATGCTCTGAATATGATCTGTATCTTATGATTTACGAACACGTTTCTGAACACTTCAAGAGACTTCTGTACCTTGGCAGGTTTTGCCATTGGGTGTAAGACGATAACCAGGTGGACAAGTACACTGGTAACTTCCTAGGGTATTTCTGCATTCATGCTGACAGGTATCCCTGGTTTCACATTCATCAATGTCTGTGGAAAAGAAACGTAGAAAGATGGAAAGATAAAAGTCAGGCTTGCCAGAACATAGATATTTCTTGTTCTATTTATGTACAAACATATGGGCAGAGTTGGAAGTTACGGGGATCTTGTTTTCTAAGGGGGTTGAAAGACTAAGCATAGCAAATTCCTTCCCAACTTACCTGCTTCCATTCCCTATAGCTTTTAAAGCCTTATACTTTTTTTCCCTATAGCTTTTAAAGCCTTATAGCTTTTATGGCTTTTAAAGCCACCTGTCCTGGTTTCGGCTAGGATAGAGTTGATTTTCCTCCTAGTAGCTGTTATGGTGCTGTGTTTGGGATTTGGGATGAGAAGAATGTTGATAACACCCTGATGTTTTAATTGTTGCAGAGCAGCACTTACACTAAGCCAAGGACTTTTCAGCTTCTCGCTCTGTCCTGCCAGTGAGCAGGCTGGGGGTGCAGCGGGAGCTGGGAGGGGACAGACCTAGGACAGCTGACCCAAACTGGCCAAAGGGGTATTCCATACCATCTGGCGTCATGCTGAGCAATTAATATGGGGGGGCCGGCCAGGTGGGGGGACTGGCTGCTCGGGGATAGGCTGGGCATCGGTCAGCGGGTGGTGAGCAATTGCACTGTGCATCACTTGTTTGTACACATTATTATTAGTAGTAATATTATCATTATTATTATTATGTTCCCTTCTTTTCTGTCCTAATAAACTGTCTTTATCTCAACCCACAGGCTTCATTTTTTCTCATTCTCTCCCTTGTCCCAGGGAGGGAAGGGGAAGGGTGAGCAAACAGCTGTGTGGTGCTGAGCTGCCAGCTGGGTTAAACCACACCACCACCTTTGAAGAGACTCTATTTGACAGCAGCTATAACAGGTCTCTACTAGCTGGAGAGACCAGTCTGATACAGAGTTCTGGGAAGAAAAGGGGATACACAAGCTACATAAATCCACAAAGGTTACAGATATAGTCTTGTCCCAGAAAGCAAGCCAAGCTGCCTGACGATAAGGTTTTAGGCAGTATGCTTAGCATATGCATATAACAGTTTTCTTTTCAGAGAAAGCCTTCACTCCAGGGAGTTGTTCTTACAGTTAATCCCTCCTCTGGCAAAGCTGTTTCCTCTCCAAACCAATCTCTCTCATGCCATGGGAACGAATCTCAGTATCTGGAAAGACTACCAATAAATGTTCTCAAACTATTTTATTATTTTTTTTAAATCTCCCTCTCAAATACAGAAATAGCAGACCACTTCATTTAAAATTTTCAAAGCAGACTAATGTAATTTAGATCATATATAATTACTACTTCTTTTGAAATTTCTGCCTGCTTCAGGAGGGTAACAGAGCTCCTACTCGTTACTCTCATGTGCAGGAATTAAGACTTGATTAAAGCAGTGGAAGGAAGGTCTTTGCTTCCCCTCTCTTTGTCTGATTTACAGGTCTTGCATTAGATAAAAATGCAAACACAAAAGAGAAACAAATGTGACACTAAATATTTAATATGTGTTGTTATCAAATCCTGATGGTTGTCTACTCAAAGGACCCTCTTAAAAAAAAAGGAACATTATTGGGATGTGTTTTTCATATTAAACAGTAAATTTTAAATCTACATATTTATTCCTTTGAAACAGAAGTACAGGAATATTAACTACCTGGAACTGGGGTATGGATCATACAGTTCTAGTTCTTTCAATTAAAATAGCTACACCCATAACAAACTGTATCTATGAGACTACTGAAATGTCATTATAATGTAAATACAAGGTTAATGTGATGTCTACTTATCTATAACTTATCACTGATTAAAAAACATTCATATTTTTCAATATATATTGCTATATAATTGTAGCAATAACTCTGGTGGCTAGAATCTAGCTGTAGATCACTATTTATCCTAGAGGTATATTGCTCCTCCTATGATGTGTCATTGGTATATATATTAGGTTGAGGCACGTACCTAAAACATTACAAACTGCTATGTTAAACGTGCTGGGAAAAGTTCTCAAAAGAGCTAGAAGCTAGTACTAGTAGCTCAAGAGCTAGTAGCTCATAGTAGCTACTGCAGTACCCTTGGTCTTAAACTCAGCAGTATTATCAAAAAATAATTGACTGTATATATATATATATTTTACGATACTCAAAACATGAGTTAAGGTGGCAAAAACCTGGCCTAAGAGAAGCTTATTTCAGAACAATTAACTCATGCTTTGATATTCCATGTTTCCTTTGGTAAAACAGCACCGCTGGTGCACCCTCGTGAAGCATGAAGCGAGTGCAGGCTGGGTGTGTGGCCGTCATCTTTCGTGGGCAGGCAGGGAGCTGAAGGTAAGCTGCACGCTCCTGGCTCCAGACCTGCAGTTCCAGAGGGTCTGGGCCCGCTGCCACGAGCGGCTGCCTCATGGGAAAGACCTGAGATTTCTAACTTTTGAGAAACATGTTTTTTTGTTTTGGCTTGAACTTCATTTCTTAACATTTAGCGCAAATCAGTTAATGAGCTGTGCAGGCGACTGCTCCTTTTGTTTTTCATGAAGAGCTGAATTACCTTTTCAGTATTTGTGAAAAGAACAGAATTTTGTTGAAAAACCTCAGAAAAGCTCACACAGTAAGGAACAAGTGAGCTAAATGCTTGATAGACGTGCCAGACACCTTTGTTTCCTGTTGGTCAAAAGAGTGGGCTCTGAGCCTTCGCACCTCTTGAAAAACAAAAATAAAACCTGGGACAGAGCTTGCCAGTTAGCGTAACTACCCTGCTCTCCTCATCATGGAAGAGGAAATGGCAATGCTATCGTTGTCACAACTTGCAACAAACACCAATTTGTTTCCATGTAATCCATCTCCACTGCTCAGTGAATTACGTTACAGCTGGCTGTATACCATAACTACAGAGAACTTCAAAGCCTCTGTTTATACTGCTCATATGGCAGTGACTTGGCTCTTGTCTCTGTGCTGTCACTGCCCCAGCGTGTTCCATTCTAAAATCCTTATTTAAAACCCTTCTGAACCAGGTTACTACCAGGTTATTACTACCATCAAAGTCTGACATAAGCAACATTGCCAGGACTGGAATGGTGGTCTTCTGTTTTTTTGGTGTGAGAAAATTTGCAAAGGTGAGCTACCATAATCAGAGGAAAGTGATCAATGGAGGGAAATATTTTACTAAAACACAGTAAGCAGCATAATTAAAACCTAAGGAGGTTTGAAAATATTTTTGCTATGCTTGCTTGGGAAATAAAAACATGCATAACTCGCTGAATATTCATCATGGTAATATGAAAAAAATACAGCACCACAAACCATAGGCCCCTAACATATATGTAACAGTAACTTAAAAATAAGGTCTAAAACAAAAGAATTGCATAGATATGACTGACATTTACCTACACATCTGTCATTTCTTGCCTCATAGCCTTCAGGACAAGTTTCTCTAATGTTCCTTCTAGTCCTGGAGAAAGGTATTCTGCTGTTCCTATACTCTGAGAAGGAGCTGTAGAGATTTGAGGAGTGCCTGTAATATTGTTGAGGTTGATAGTTGTCTCTCACAGGGGAGAATTGAGCATAGTTATAGCTATTGTAATAGGCACCGTTATTTGGCAATCTCTCCAATCCAGCGCAAGATTTCCCATCACCTAATAAATGTTGTCCAGGTGGACAGATACACTTGAAGCTGCCGGGGGTGTTGGTGCATTGAAATGCACAGGGTTTAGGCACTTGTTCACATTCATTAATGTCTGCTCATGTGACATGATCCAGAGCAACAAACCATGTGGAAAGGAAAAAAAAAAACAAAAACAAAAAAACAATGCATAACTATATGTGTATATATATATATATACATATATACTTAACTCAGTCTGTGTAACAAACTGAAGACAAAAGTGAGATCTTGAAGGCAGTAAAATACAAAGAACACAAATGCCAAGTAGGCAGTCTTTCTTCTATCCTGTACAGTAATATACCTTTATTCTTCTTGTAAGGCTACCTGTGACATAAAACTTCTCATATAGGACAAAAAATCTGTTGAAGGTCTTGCCTTGAGCGCTACTGAAGGTAAGATGTGACTAAAAAACAGGGAACCAAATCTCTTCCCCTGCTTTTGCAGCAGCAGAGCTGTGTGATAGCCTGACTACTGCTGACTGTAGTGAGCAATTCCTGTTGCTTACCCAAAAAGAAATAAGCGACCCCTAGTACCCAAGCCATTCATTGTTTCCCTATAAGCTGTTCACTGCTACTACAGAATTTTTTAGTTTTTTACTTTCTTTAGTGCTCTGCAGATGATCGGGGGAAGCTGTGGGGCTCCTTCTTAAAGGAGGACACAGCACAAAGCACTCTCGAGAAGTACAATTAGTCTTCCAGGTCCTTCAAGCTGGTACTGAGGTAAGCTCGAAATGCACTGACACGGTTGATGCACTCTGTCAGGGGAAAAATCCCGTCTCGAGGACATGTTGCAGGGCTGCAAGGGAAGGAGGCTGGGTATGTTCTAACCTTTGACATTGTTATTGGTCATTCCAGTTATGAAAGTTTTAACACTTATCAGTACATATTAATTCTCTTTCATACAATTTAAAAACGGAGTTATTTCTGTTTGCTTAGGGAATCCTGTTCTCAGTACACTTCAGTTTCCCTTTAAACTGTAATCCCAAATAACTAGACCAACCCTAGCAGTAAACTGTCATCCTTAAAACCAAAACACAGAAGTGAGCATACAGAGTATGGCAGCAGGTTTAAGGATGTAACACAATGAGTGTCCTTCACTGAAAATAAATTCAGGATGAGTGCTGGATATTGTAGGACCCCCAGTCTCTCTGGCACTAGCAGAAAAAATTTACCAAAGTTTTCACTGAGTTTCTCTGGCCCAAGTGAAAATTTGACATACACAGTATTCAATTCCAAACTTGCATACATCCAGTACTAGAAAAAGGCAAAAGACGGCCAATTCCAACCAGGAATGTGCAATTCTGGAATGACCAGAAATAAGCTGATATTACTAAGATATTATTAAGATACATGACATGTCTATTAATTGACATATATCCCGCAACTTTTTAAACTACAATTTAAAGGTTATTTTAATGGTGACTCACTAAGGGTTTATTTCGTATTAGTGGAAAGTGTGTATTTCTAAATTATTACTGTAAAAATGCCATTAAACTAGCATTACGGTTTCATTTGAACGTATTTTGAGCATAGTGTGTAAACCTATGCATACTAATGTATAGTATGCATGCATACTAATGGTATTTTGAGAGTAATGCTGTTTAGAAACTTTTAAAGATTTTTTTGGTATTAGCAATTTAATGCTTTGAGAATCAGAAATCCAGGGGTAATTTATTGTAGAGTATTGCAGTATTATCCAATTGTTACTTCACAAACACATAATTTAACAGATATATGTCAGTTATCATTGGTGTAATATTGTCAGGTGTTGTAAACAAATGAACTTTATTTTTAATAAAATAACAACTAGTATGATTTTTAAGAAAATCAGAGCAATTTCTTTTGCAAGGAGCAACCTATGCAGTATCAACAAAACTGAATACAACAAGCCACTGCATTTACACCATTGCCATCCTTGTGAAATTTGATCACTTACAGACTGGTAAGCCAAAGTTTCCCTGGACAGTATCCCTTTGATCATGCACCATAAATACTAAATATTTACAAGAATAAAGTGAAATGACTTTGAAACTAAAATAGTTAAATTCTCGGGCTTTCTTGTACTTTAAGAATATTATTTGATTTTAAATTCTAGATAACCTTACGTGTGTTGGATGCAAAAATGCTTTACAACAGCTTTTGACAATGCCCTTCCATCTACAGCATGGCATGTTGAGATGGGACATAGTTCACAGAAATGTTATAGTTTAGTTGAATGGGCACACACAACATATCTATGCATGTTTTGATGACAAATACCTTACCCCATCTAAATCTAACAGTCAGTGAACTGTGGCACAAATCATTTTACACAGGGCAGCAGTGGCACAGGTAGGAACAAAGTTCGACTCTTCTGTTTCAGTCAGGGTTCCTACTTACTTTTCAACTCTCCCATGTGCTCACTGGAAACATTAACACTAAAACCTATTTTTATTAACAGGTGAACTAATATTTTTGCATATATGTTTCAAACATATTTTAAACAGATAAAAAAAAATCAAAGGAGCATAAAAGTCATACTTCATTTAATTTAAAGAGGGAACTTTCAGTGGTCATTGCCCCAAAAACAGTTTTAGGGCAGCTGCTGGTGTTTTCTGAAAATCTGTAGTCCTAAACTTCATCCCTCTTATTACTGTAAGAAATTTAAATGTTTTTAAGATATGTTAAGGAGTCTGGGACTGATTTTATTTTAGTAGAGAGGAAGCTGGTGGAAGAAATTTCTTGGTCTGCAGCCAAACAGTTTCTTACCGCGATTTAATCTTTAAAAAAGCATTTCAGCCTGGCTTTTGGCAGTCCAAAAACTTAGGCACTTTAAAAACAAACAAAAAATCCTATCCTCCAAAGCAGTTATTTATCACTTATGAAGCCTAATATTGAAGAAGTCATCATGGAGGAAAGCTTCTCTGATATGATATGTCAGAGCAATGGAAACTGACTTCACTTAGTGTCACATACCAACAGTTATAAATGATTATATTTTAGGAGGAAATTCTTCACTGTAAGGGTAGTGAGGCACTGGAACAGGTTGCCAAGAAAAGTTGTGGATGCCCCATCCCTGGAGGTGTTCAAGGCCAGGTCGGATGGGGCTTTGGGCAACCTGATCTAGTGGGTGGTATCCCTGCCTATGGCAGGGGGGTTAAAACAAGATGATCTTTAATGGCCCTTCCAACCCAAGCCATTCTATGATTCTATAACTCTCTGATTATAATCAGGGTGGATCAGCTATTGAATTTTAAATATTCCACATATATAAGTTGTGAATATAAATAATCCTAGTGCCATGCTGAGGTCTGTGAAATGGCAAGGGAATTTTTTTTTACACACTTGCACTGACATCATACATTAAATAAACTCTCTTGCTATCCACATTAGAATTACGAGAGTATCTGTGAAACGCTATGTGTGTTTGCATGGGCAGAAGGTCTGCACATTTTTGCCAAAGGGTTCTACATAGATAGCATAGGGGAGTAACTACATGGTCAGCATTCCTGTGTCTGTGGGGATTCCTCCTTCCCTGGTGTGATCCAACCAAATCAGAAAAAGGAGTGTTAACTGATAAGTGCAGCTTCCTCCCGTATGGGGAAAACCCTCTGCAATTCCAGAGGGTAGATAAGGGTGTTTGTGACATTTGCTTGCAGATGCAGGTTCTGGGTGTACCGCGCCGCTTGCAACACACTTCCTTTGGGTGTTCTCCTTTAGTAGAGTCCACATCGCTCCCTGCTTGACTGGCTTCAGATGCGAATGGATGCAGTGCAGTGTAGAGCCAAACACGTGTCACTGTCCAATCAACTCACAAATCTGATCTGAATTTTATAAATTAAGCCTGTTGTTGAGTGGTAGGTTGTTGCATCCATCCATCAGTACCTTTGAGGTCCTCAGCCCTTGTACACTTTGTTTTCAAGGTACAGGTCTGTAGCAATCTCAGCTTGGAATCACTGAGTTTTGACTACTTGTTTTGACTGGGACACTTTGTTTTATGTGGGTAACTTCAAATTCGAAGCAGATTTATCTACATAAAACAGTCTTCAAATAGAATAGAATTGCTGGATGTAACTGTGGAAAGCACAGACAAAACCAGTAGCAGAAAATATGCAATACTAGCATGATTGGACAGCTTACCCACACAAGGTCTTCCAATTCCCTGGGACCGATATCCTCTTGGACAAACACAGCGGTAACTTCCTCGTGTGTTCTCACAAATCTGGTTATAGCGGCACTGATGGGTTCCATCCCGGCATTCATCAATGTCTGCAAGCAATAGGGCAAGAGCCAGATTTTTTCTTGAAAGTTCTTACAGCTTTAAATTTTTTACATGTAATGAATGCAGCTAAACCACAAGCAAATTTGGCTCTTTAGAGAGATTTGGCTTCTGAATACACTTTTCTCACCATGATCAAGAGTTAATCTTTAACAGTTTGTTACAAATCTGTGAAACAATCTTTGTTTCACAATCTGAAAGTAGATTTTGAACAGATACACAGATTTTTCAACTGCACTGCATTTACTCTTTCCATTAACTTTCAAAACTTTGAATTGAGGATTCCAGTTCTAACAGTTATGCTGTCCAAATAGACATAATCCATCCTTCTCTCATATCCCATTATATTTGGTAACCTATGTGATGTTGGTGTTAGAAACAGCCCTGAGTAGCAGAAAGGACCGGCAGTCTTGATTTAGAGCTCCTGAGACAAACTCGTTAGAAAGAACTCACACATGGGGCAAAACATTTCAGTCAATGAACGATTTCTAGAATTGAAGGTGACAATGCAGAAGAGATGCCGATGAGAACTTCCCTGTTCTTACTTAAGAGAAGAGGAAAACTGGAAGTGGTAAGGATATATCTATCGTGGTTTTTTTTTGGGGGAGGGGGGTTAATTAATTGGTATTAAAAGAAGTTAAATATATATGTTCCCATAAATTAAACAAGTCAGTGCCTTGATATGTGTGAATCTTAATAACTGAAAGTGGACCGCCTCAAAGACCTTTCTTTCAAAATATATTAATCATTGTCCCTGTGTTTACCATCACCATACAGTACACTAATGTTTCTACTCACCAATGCAAGTTCCATTTTCTGCTTTGGTCATTCCATTTGGGCACAGATCAATGCACTTATAGCCACCACGGGTGTTTTTGCAAAGTTGATCAGGCCTGCATACATTCTGCCTGCATTCATTTACATCTTATTAAAAAAGAAAAAAAAAAACACAAAGAAAGCAAGAATGGAAATGAATATACTTCCTTATGTTCAATTCCTAAAGAGCAGAATAATCCATCTGTAATTACGCTGTGTGCATACATTTGAATGCATTTCATGTACACTTATTGGTCAGCCCAGTTTCCACTCTAGATTTTAGTACTGCTTCACAAACAAATTCAAAAATACATCCTGGTATCATTCGTAGTAGGAGTTTCATTCATAAGGTTTCAGCTAAGATTGCATATAGTAACAAATACATATTGAACTATTTCCTTTGTAAAGAGAGAATGAAAATTCAAAAATGATTCATACCCATGCATTTTCTGCCCTTTAGCTGGAATCCTGGATCACAACCACACTGGAAACTTCCTATAGTATTGAAGCAACGGTGGTGACAGGAGTTGGGCTCTTGACACTCATTAATATCTGTTGGACAAAACAGACTGTCAATATCACAACTGTGAATCACCTTGTCATCATTTAGATGAACAGTGTTTTGGTTTAGACAACATTTTGGGCTCTGCTTTGAGCTCTATTCATTACACTACTGACATACGTTCGGAAGTGTTTACTTTTATCAGTTCTTCATAGAAGAAAATGCACATGGGACACAAACGCAAGATTTTAATTCATTTCTAAAGATGGAAAAAGCAAAAGGTTTAAAAAAAATCTTGCTAGGATAATATTGAAGATTTATAGACACCTTAGTTGGAGATGTATCTCTTTAAAAGTTACTTTTTATTGTGTGAAAGACATTTTCAGTTCATGAAAACTAACACCAACAACCAAAAGGTAACTCCAAACCTTGGCAGCTAAATCCATCAGCTGTCCTTCTAAAACCATTCCCACATCTAACTACGCAACGGTATGAACCAATGATGTTTTCGCAGTCTTGGCCAGCGTGGCAGGTATGTCCACCTAATGCACACTCATCAATATCTGTAATTAAAAAGAAGCTGTAAACCTCACCATGGCAAAATGACACAGATTAAGTAGCACCTTGAACATGATGAATTAGGAAATACTTTATTGCAAACATACTCAAAATAACTAGAACACATTTTGTACAATGACAAAACTGCCCAGCCTGAACAAAGCATTTACCAAGCAATTTATTTGCCATGGGGCTTTTTCTGTCAATAACAACACTCATCTTACCTTGGCATGTTCTACCATCTGCAGAGATGGTGAGGCCTTTTGGACAGGAGCAGTGGTAAGTTCCTATGGCGTTATGACAGGTATGGGAACAAGGATTTCGCACAACACATTCATCTTCATCTGGAAGATGGAAATATTAGAAAAAAAACAGTCAGACTTTACAGGACTTCAAAAGAAACTACACCAAAATAACCTTCATAGGAGGTATGTGTCTGGTACAGATCCCAGGTCAAGACTAATCTAGCAATTGAGCAGCTTCACAGAAACAGTTCAGCAATGCATGCTCCTTCCTTCCCATCCCCATTGTGTTCCCATGGTAAAGAGCACCTGCCTTGCTCTCTGCGTCACTCAGAACACCCCTTCACGGAGCTCCCAAATCACATCAACAAATCTCACAAACTCCAGTCTCTGCTTGTTTGGCCCTGCTCAGCTAAAGCAAAAGGCCGCTGTGGTCAGCAGAACTACACCAGGTAACCACGTGCAGTCATCCTTGGGGTGCTTTAGGAAAGTGAGCAGAGGCAATTAGCAAGGCACAAACCGGAGCATAAAAATGCTGTGACTGAAGTTCTAGTTAAAATCTTAGTAACAAACCCCCCTGAAGCCTCCTTTTCACGTTACTGGTGTGAAATGTCCACTGCTATACATTGAGAAGACTAGAATTTGCACACAGTACATTCTCTATGTCTAATTTAAGATCCTACTCTTTACTGCTACCAGACCTACACTAAGGCTCCCAGAAATCTCACCTGTGTTAGATCTGCAGGCCTGGGCCACTACTGCAGTAATGAATGTTTGATACAATCTATTACAGATAATCTCTTTACAACAGAAAAGATAGAGTTCAGTGTTATTCTTAGCATCCCCACGTAGACTTGCAAAGATTATTACATTTTATGTATTAAAATTTTAGAACTCATTTACAGAAAATCTGCAAGTGGAAAACTTTTAAGCAGCTTTATTATTTTCGGCTTTCCTGGTTTTAAATTTTTCTGATGGCATAGCATTTTGTTTTTAATTTCCTTAATTTTTAAACTTACCAGGGGCAATGAGCTAAGTCCACAAAAGTATATCAAATGATTGTTTCCTAAAACAAACATGACTCAGTCATCTAGAGGAGACAGCTAAAATGCTTGTGAGTTTCTTTTCACACTCACTCCCCAGGCAACAGTTGTTTTTTTTAGTGGGCTGTTGTCTAGGTTGGCAACCCTCATCCTTCCTCCCCACAGATCATGTAAGTGCTTCACTGCTTTGCAGGCTCAGCAGATAGCATAGTTCAGCATCCCCAGCTCACATCTGAAGAAAGGCTGCCTGGGCACTGCTTCTGTTCTAGATGAATACAGAAGTGAAGTCCTCAGCCACCTCTGGATCCACACCCCGTAATCAACAGTAATTTTCACTTTTTGAAGTATGTACTGCGTGCTTTGAAACTGTAAATAAAGGTGATGAAGCTGCTGCTGGTTGATTACATATTACATTTGTTACATCATTACCTGTACAGTAAGGTCCGATTGAGTCCAAACCAAACCCAGCAGGACACTGATTGCTACGATCTCCTACATGGTAAAGGAATCATGTTACTTGTGGATGAAAATATTGCTATATTATTAAGAAAAGCCTTTAACATTTAACAGCAGCCCAGCTATTACAAATAAAAGATTATCATATCTTTTATAAAGACTTGTTCTACTTGGACATTAAAATAGAAACTTTTAAAATCCAGATTTTAGTGCTTTTTCTGCTTGGGCACTACAAGTCGGCATGCATTTCTTGCTGTTTCGAAAAAACATTACACAGGTGTGGCGACTGTAAGTTACATCCCAGCCTAATACATCCTGCAAAGGTCCTCCTTAAAGCTTCCATTATTTCATTGTTAAAAGAAGGAAGGCCAGTTCCACTCCATGTCAGAGGAAGGAAATAAAAACAAACCAAAAATATCATCATGTCACAGTTTGTAGGAATTCAGTGTAGAACACCACTTCGTACTCATCAACTACACTGGAAAATTCTGGTAGACCCTAATGAAAATCCACATATATTTTGCTGTACACTTGTACTCTGAAAAATGATTCAATAAAGATGACAACTGTAAAAAGTAGTATAATTATTGTTGGAGGAAATAAATGCAAGTTCAGTTTTTAAAAGCATGGAGGGGTTTATGCATAGGCATAATTTGCTTTGGAGATCTCCTTTAATCAGACCTGGTTTTTAAATGGAAAAAAAATCTCATTTGGCTTTCAAATTGCTCGGGGAGTCCATAGTCTGACAAGTGGGGAAAAAACATTATTTTACTTCAGTTAGAATGCTGTTGTTGAAAGACTCAGATAGGTAGTCCCACTGCTTCATTTGCTTTCAAACCTGAGTTATTTCATTTGAAAAATACTGCTTCCTGTGAGAGCAATGATGTCAAGCCTCATTGTGTGTAGAAAGGGGTGGGACGGGATGGGACAGGGGAAAAAAGAAGCCCAATTAGTATACAGGAAGAAAATGGATCATTCCACTGACTAATTATGACTTCCTCACTAAGGAAACTCACCTGCATGAATATACGCTCTGTTCCCTCAATTCATGTAAGTAAAAGAATAATAAAAGTTATAATATACTATAAGTTATATTATAAGTTATAATATTACTAACATTATATATAATGTTAGTAATGGAGCAGAGCAACAAGACACAGTGCACCAGGTCTAGGATCTACCAGTTCGCTACCTCTTAGTTAGGACTTGGCAGATTTACAAGCATTTGTCCACCCAGTGCTGCATAACTGCACACCGGTCGTTATATTTTCTGTATACCTTAAATAATTCTGGAGAAAAACAGTCTGAAGAATGACTTGGGATGTTTTAGCCATTTAAGTGCTGAATTTTGCATATTCTTCTGTCTCTACAGCCTCATTACCAAGTTATGTCATTGTGAATTTTGGTTTAAGAAGAAAATCCTCTGTTTTCTTAATAGCTATGCAAAATAAAACCCTACCAAACACCTTACCCCACCCAAAAGGGACAGTAGAGGAACACTTTGGAGAGCGAATGGTACATGCAAGGAAATGGAGAAATATTTGAGGTTGCCTATCTGAAGCTACTGGTTACGCTATTAGTAGTGTCAGCAAATGCAGACTGAGATCATTGAGGGGAACTGCAGGGTAACAGGAAGTGTAAACTGCAGCAGCTTTTACATATTATTCTGTTGATGTATTAACAAGGCATACAGGTTCCAGGATCTACAATGAAGTTACTCGAGTTTAACAGCAATTTCTCTTTCAAGACCATAAACAGCTTTCAGAATATAGGTAATGAATCCTAGTAAAATAGGATATTATTTTTCCATTGCTTTATTTTTGTTAAAGAATTGAACAATACCTTTTGCAATGGAAGCATGAATTTTAAAAGCCACAGTTTCTTCCAGGGGGTTGTATTCTGTTGTGATAGAGGAAGCATGGAGTGTTTCCACCAAGAAAGGCATTTTTCCTTTAGTGTAATCATAGGTAATAGTGTGGTTCCATGTATAGGGAACACTAACTCCATCTATAGTGAAAAGACGAGTAGAATGGGCATACAGCTGCCCAGGGCCAGTTTGAATATAGTCCTCTGTGTAATCCTGAAACAGCAAACATCAGCCACTGAGTACAGTTAACACCACTGGGGTCTTCATGTTAAAAGATAAACAAAAACCAAAACAAAACAAAAAACCACAACGCTTTTTCAGAATATAATAGATGAACAAATTGTATTTCACATAATATGTCTTCTTTACTCTTAATTTGTCTGTTGAATCTTAACAGCCTCTGTATGTTTCTTTTAATAAGAAGTAGGATGTTGATCCTGATGATTGGGACTACAGCAGAGAATATCCTACAAAAAACAAACCTGGCCATATTGTTCTATAACAATATTTTGAGGCCTAAATATTTTTAGTCTTCTAAGTCATATTCTGACAACATGCACTAAATAAACAGTCAGTAGAGAAGAATTATGCTACTGAAAAAGGGTATAAATATTGGGGATGCTACTTATGGAAATGTATCAAAATACTGAGAACTTCATAAATATGTATTGTATTGTGGGATTAATATATGTTTGTACAAGTTACCTACCACCAACTAAGTATCACCTATGTAAAAACAACTTTAAAGAATGCTCTTTCTTGCAGAGTAAAATCAGTTATCAAGCACCTGATTCTAACCCAAATTTTAATACCATGAATTATATTAAGTAAAATGTTTTTCATGGCTTACACTAAACCCAAAAGGTAGAAAAACAATTCCTTTGAACTTCATCATTCTATTAAGTGTACAGGGCCAGTGACAGAATCTTGCTTTCTTTCTACTAGCATATCCTGGAAAAAACAGACAGAGATTATAACTTCTTACCATACTGTCATGCAAACCACCCTCTCTAATCATTCTTGAAAAAGTTTGAGAGATTTCATTCTTTGGAAAGGAAAACACTGGAAAATGTTTCAGAGGCATTGTGTAACAGGACTGTTTGCCATATTAGATACCTGCACAAGACCAAATTTTGATGTTATGGCAGAGAAAGAAGCGTATCATTAACTGCATCATGACAGCATGCATGACACGAATGCATAAAACGGCCTGTGATGTAATCTGATTTGGAATCTGTTAATGCTGTCATTGCAATTTTCTCAGCCAAAGAAATGTTTCTCTGCCAGACTATGTATAATTGTAGCTGCAAACAAATCATCAATAACATTCCAAAGTTTTTGCAGGGTGCCATGGCATAGAAAAACTGATGAAAAACTGTAAAATCAGAGAGCCTTAAGACACACTTCATAGCTCTATTAAAAGCCACACATGCCTCTCTGCAGTACCTAGCCCCAGACACTTCAATGCTCCCTTCTAACATCTCAGAATTTTGAGTGACCATTACTACCTTTCTGACAACATCTTCTAGTTTTCAAAGGCAGTGTTAACATCTGTCAGTTAAACCAGGCATGAAATAAGTTACATACAGTAAAACATTTTTCAGGACTTAATGTCTACCACTTTAATATAAACAGGTGAGGAAATATGTATCAGTTGGAGAGGAGAGGGCGGCATCTGAGGGCAGCTTTACCTTCACATTAACATCGGCTAATGACTGGAGCTGCAGAACATGGCCACTCACAACGACATCCAGCATTAAGGCTCCATCTGAATCTAAGCCTCGGGCAATATGAGTCATTCGCAGAATCTCTCCTATGAATTTTAAGAGCATGCTGATTTATAAAACATCCTAACTAGGGATTCCTATAAGCCACACAATATCTGAACCAGATCCCTTGACCACTTATTTTACACTAGTATTTTTATAAGGCATACCATACCTATAATATAAACATTACATGTTCCAAATTAAAGCCCTAAGGGCAATATTTAAGCCATAGATACTCAGAAAACAGTGTCATGAGCACAAGACAAAATTCAGCAATGGTGAGGTGGTGTTTTTAAAGGAATGTGGTATCTATTAAGCTTATTGGAAAGAGATGGTATATCACAGGTAGCTAACCAGTTGCAAACTCCACTTGAGTTTCTCTCTTGAAGACCGCATCAGTGAGTGTAAACCCATTCATTGCTTCTCCAATTTCTTTTGCAGTTGTCCAATAAACTGGGCTCAGAATAGAAACAAGCTTTCTAAGGGCTGGACCTGAAAGAAATCCAATATAACCTTTGAGGGTTTTTTCCTAACTGTATGTCCCACATCAGTAGGTGCTGAAAAAAGACAAGTGCCTGAAACTAGTATATAGCCTTAAGATTTAAACCACAAAATATATATATATTCAGAGGAAACATTTTACAAATATTCATATACTGGAAATAAATAGTGAAGATTCCCTTTTCCCCCCTCTGTCTATGAAAAGTTTAGGTCAGTTTCTCCAGTGATATTAAGGAAATGAAGTAGTGAAAACTAACATTGCACAGAATTCAATCTAGTTCAAGAAAAAAAAAATATAAAAAGTAGCAAAAAGCCTACCAAGGCTCTGAGGGATGTTGGTAATCTTCGCTTGTATTACTCTGTTTTCAGAGTCAAGGCTGTCTACTACTGTGGCATTCAGGAAAGCAATTCCAAATTCAATATTGTTAATGTTTCCAATGATACTGCCTTTGGCACGAGAAGGCCCACCTGTGCAGGGGAGGGAAGGGAGGAAGGAAAAAAAAAGTGCCATATCAGACTCAGTCGTCTGATATTTTGGGGGGAAAGAAAATCCAGAAATATTGCCTGTCATATTAAGAAATAAAGGTATTTCTGCATATATTATTACTACAATAATTGCAACAGTATAGCTTACAACCTGAAAATAAGAGGATGCTGTTTATATATGATCTAAGATATACGCACAATAACACAGTAATCACATTATACACCCACCTCTGTCTGAAAAGCAGCTATTCTTTAGGAGCATACTGTAGTGCTACATAACAAGTTACAACAACATATTTATCCACCTGCAGTTGCAGGGGAGATGTAAGCCAAAAAAACGTACCAGTTAGATGAGGAGAACCACACGCTTTCATGACATTCTCACTGCGTAGTGCTGTAAATTAACTCACCAGGACATGGTTGGTTATTGCACCTGGAGATCTGGGAGGAGTCTCCAGGACAAGGACGTCCACGATTTAACGGGGCTGGATTGCTGCACAGCCGTATTCGGGTCTGCTCTCCTCCTCCACATGAGGCAGAGCATTGGCTCCATGTTTGCCACTGCCCCCAGTTTCCATCCACTTGAAGAAAGAAAGAATGAGGAAAACAACATCTCATTTAAAATACTTTAGACTGCATCAGTCATGCTGTTGTGTCATTCCTTCTTGATGGAAACAATGTGATAAAGAAAAGATAGCTAAAAGGATGACAAAAAGACCTTAATGGGTAGGGGTGAACACTTCTTCCTTCAAGAAACACACCACCTTCAAAATTGTTTGTATATTGGCTATACAGGAAATGAGGAGGCTCCTCGAGGAAATGTTTCCTGTGTAATGGTTGGGGATTTGGCAAGAACTGGGCGAAATTCTTCCCTGTGTCACATCGAATAGCTACTTCTTCATGGCTGGCCAGGAAAGTTTTGAACAGTGTGAACTATGCAAGTCCCTCTGCACAGCCCTGTACGACCGCACCAAGGGCAGCGTGTTGAGAGGCCCACTGTGCACAGAATTATCTCAGGCTGCCTCTGGGTGTGCCTATGCATCATGCTCTGTGGGGTGAAGATAATCATAACCACGTAATCAGCTGCTGCCTAACTTCTGCGAGCTGCCCTCTCCAAGAGCTTCTGTCGAGATTCCTTTCATCAGTCTCTCTGCATCTGTCCTGAGAATATCAAGCTACACAGAAACTGATTTCAAAACTAAGAAGCAGTGTTGAATATACACAGATCCATCAGAAACCAGTTTGTAAAGAACAGCTGTCAATATTCACAATCTCCTATCATCCTTTTTGGTAGTCTCTCACTAGAGAAGCAACTTATCTGTTCAGAGCTCTGAGTGCTTTTCCTCCTAAAAAGAAGTTATCTGAAATTGCATGAGGATAAAATTGATGGAAGATTACAAGAAACCAAACAAACCATACATTTTGCAAATAAAGAACACATGTAAGAGCTCAATTAGATTTGGCTCAAATTACATGGAGGGGGAGTCTACATTGCCTCCTCTTGGTAGCATGGCCTCAATAACAACAGATGTAACTATAAGAATGTGGCTGTATACAACGTGAACAGAGTATCTGGAAATGCCTTATCAGAGCTGACAGTTGCCCAAAACTGACAATGGTAAGGAGAAGGTAACAATGAAAAGTTTGCTTAACACAACCATCGGCCAAATTAAACAATAACTGGGGAAATACCAGGAGACTTTCTAGTAAAGGGGGAAACGGTTTGAAAAGTAATATTAGGTTTACATGGCAAGGGGTTGGTAGCAGGGGAGCTGCAGGGATGTCCTCTGTGAGCAGAGCCCAACAGCTGCCCCATGGCAGATCAAAGCCAGCTTCAGCCAGCTCCAAAGGGACCCGCTGCTGGCCAGAGCTGAGCCAGGAGGGCCTCTGGGAGAGCAGAGTTAAGAAAGGGAATTAACAGCAGCTGGCAGAGAAGAGTGACAAAATGAGAGAGAATGAATCCCACAGACACCGAGGTCAGTGCAGAAGGAGGGCAGGCGGTGCTCCAAGCACCAGAACAGAAGTTCCCCCGCAGCCCATGGAGTCCCACGGTAAAGCAGGCTGTCTTCCTGCCGCCCATGGTGTACCATGTCAGACCACATCTCCATGCTGCAGCCTGTGGAGGAGCAGGTGGATCTGGCCTGCGGCCCATGGAGAGCCCCCACAGGAGCAGGCCCCATGTTGGAGCTGCAGCCTGTGGAGAGGAGCCCACGCAGGAGCAGGGAGTCTGTGGAGAACTGCTGCCCTGGGGGAGGCCTGTGATGGAGCCATTTGCTGCTGAAGGACACACCACTTGGTACAGAACAATATGGGAGCAGTTCTCAAACTGCACTCTGTGAGAAGCCCACACAGGATCAGATCAGGAAGGACGGCATCCCGTGGGAGGGGCTCCACACTGGAGCAGGGGAAGGGAGTGACCATGAATGAGAGGCAGATAAGAAAGCAACGTGGACTGACGCAGCCCCTGTTCCACTGCGCTGCTCAGGGGGAGAAAGTAAAAGAGGGAGGATGGGAGAAGGTGGTTTTAGTTTGCTTTTAGTTCTCACTGCTCTACTTTGATATTAATTGGCAATAAATTACATTAATCTTCCCTACACTAAGTCTGTTTTGCCCATGACAGTATTGATGAGTGATCTCCCTGTCCTTATCTCATGAGGGTTTTTGTTTTTTTTTACATCATATTTTCTCGCTCTGTCCTTCTGAGGTGGGAGACTGAGATAGCAGTGTGGTGATAGTTAGCTACCTACTGGTGTTAAACCACCACACAAGTATAGAAGCAGCATGCAAATCTGTGACTGGGGGGAGAAACCCGAATACGAGGAGGGTAAACAATCAAGTCAAACTGTGCTTGGCACTGCCTTGCCAGAAGTTGTCCCACCAACACTGCAACCTCCATCAAGACCTGATGGAGCACTGTCCCCCTCGCACACCATGAGCAGCTGGGATCCAAGATAGAAGGGCTGACTGTATGGGGTGCAAGAAGCAGAGGCCCACAGCCCATGAGTGTAGATGTGTCCTTGGCAGGGGCTTTGTCACCAATGTGTGGGTCAGCATGGTGTCAAAAGTGGCAAAGGTACACAAAAAGCTGCTGCAACTCCCACAAAAGAAAGGTATGTAAAGGAGTGTGCACAGAGCAGGGTTTTCATAATTTCTTATTATATCAGGAATACTAGTAATTTAATAACAACGCTTTTCTGGGATGAATTATGGAAGGAAGTTTAGAACTTTGTAGGTGTTTAGTAAGTCTCTAGCATCATGGTTTATCTCAAATATTGCTGATATTGATTTTGAATGCGTAAGTTCATTGACTGCCCTTTGATTTTGTGTTGTTAATAAATCAGTTTACTGCTTTTATCATGGCTTGATTTAAACCACATGAGCTTAGCATTCTTCCTTGCTCCTGGAATACATTATGAAATTTTGCTGGGAGCCTCATAAACTATATTTACCGTAAAACAAAAGTAGAATTACTAGGTGTAGGAGAGATTTTCATATGCTATTTCCTGTTTAGGATTATTCCACCTCATTTTGGTAAAACCTAACATGTGAAAGGGGAAAGCATGGTAAGGTGACAGTCATGTAAAGAAAAAAAAAAAAAAAGGTGAGAGTAGATTATTAGGCTGTATGAAAATGTAAATTACAGGAATGTTCTACATTCCTCTCATAACATGAAAATATTGCATACGTTATGTGACCTGCAGTATTCCAGAGAAAGCTGCATTTAATTTCTCTGTTAGGCTGAGGACTCACCAGGGCACAGTTCGGTGCTGCATCTCTGTATTTGCATATCAGCCCCTGCACATGCCCTTCCACCACTGACAGGGCGAGGATTGTCACAGGTCCGGTATCGCCTCATCTGCCCTCCGTTGCACGTGCGACTACAAGTTCCCCAACTACTCCATGGGCCCCAGTTGCCATGAACTGTGAAAATAAATGTTAGATTTTATCTATCTTCTCCTTAATAACAGATACTAAAAACAGACACTCAAGCTAGGAAAATATTCCTATTGGACAGTAATTTTAAAATACTTTTTTCCTAAAATAAAAAGCAAAATAATCAACTGAAAGATCTATGAAAGTTATCTTGTCCAGCATTCAGTGATTTCTCGGTGTGTATTAACCAGCTTTGGAACACTGTAGCTCATTAACTGACTAATATAGGAAAGCATGAAGCACATATTGTTAACAAAGGGAATCACTAGATTATGGTGTGAGATACTGAGAGATTTGATTTGCAGTATTTTGTGACTGGACAGTGTAACTTTACAGAAGTGCACAACCAGGTCATCTTGATGGTTGGACTTGATGATCTTGAAGGTCTTTCTCCCTCTAGATGTTCTGTGACTTCTGACAGTCTGGCAGGAGCTTATGCACCAGCTGCCACCGGTTTGTGTTCCTACCAGCTGGTGTTTAAAATGCCACAGTTTTGCTGATGAAGACATCTAGTACCACTTACCTCTGTTCAGATCCTCTAATTTTTCTGTGCACACGGAAAGGGAGTACAAACGAGTGTGTGATTTGTAGAGAGCTTCTGTCCTCTTATCCATCCCTACAAACCCAGTAGGTGGATAAGCAGCTTAACCTGAAGCACTTACTGGGACAAGGATCACTGTTGCAAAAATCAGTCTGTATGTCGGATCCTTCACATTTGTGACCCCCAAACTGTGGGGCTGGGTCTGAGCAGTGGCGTGTTCTCTGCCTGCTGCCTCCTCCACAAGATACAGTGCAGGCGCTCCAGCTGCTCCACGTGGCCCACTTCCCGTCCACTGGTTAGAAAGGCAAAGCAGGGTACAGTTATAGTCACTGATGTTAGAAACAACAAAGTCAGGGCTACACCAGGGTAAAGCTTACTGCAGGATGTTATTGACAGTCTCTATAGAGTATCTCAGCTATGCAGGGATTTCTACAAAGGGATTTCCAGGAGCGAAAGCTGGAGAAAAGCACGTCTTTTAGATAAGCTGTGAGCCTGACTAGATCCACAGTGAGGGATCGCTGAGTCCTTGTGCTCAGTCACTCTCCTATTTTTAGGTATCCACATATAAAGTAATGCCCAAAATTACTGCACTCATGGTACTTGTGCCATCCTAAAAACCCAGTTTTTAGTTGTGTGTCCTCCCTGGTTGCAGCTGCACTGTCTGAAGATGTGACCATTACCACCATCTCCCTGCTCCTTCTTAGCCACGCTTACTGCTTCCTTTGACTTACAGGCTCAGCTGTTTATATGAGTTATTGCTAAATTATCTCACATGAGGAGGTCTAAGCATTTGAATAGTAGGGTCTTTGCTCTCCCACCATATGGTGGCACAAACTGTTATGCATACATCCATGTGAACACTTGAGCTAGTAGCTGAGAAGAGGCAGGTTCATCACAAATCAGCTGTGAGCAATAGCATCCTCTGCAGAGGTACCTCTAGCCAGATAAATGTGCAACATCAAGCCCTCAGTTGCTCAACTATTACACAGACAGTTCTCTCTTCTACCGCTTAATAGTTACAGGGGACACAGCTTAGGATCTGGCATGAGCAAAATAGAGTGTGAAGCCAGAGGAATCTAATCTGAACTGCTGCATATTCCACTTCATTAAATTTCCCTTCATTATCCCTGCACTCAGCCAAATACAAAGGTCATATTTCAAAAATGAGCTTTCCTGTCCAGTCATAGAAATGTGGAAGAAAAGGATAAATGAGTAACAGAACCTCGGAAAATTTAAATTAAAAAACAAGTTTAGGAAACCTGTAATTTAATTGCCAAGGATTCAAAATGCTGCTTTTGCACAGTGGAAGGGTAAAGGAAGGGACATAAGGACTGGAGAAAAAATCCCATGTTAGGTCTCTAGAGGGATGTTGAAGATGGTGAGAGGGGGCCACTGAAAACAAAAGGCTTCAATGGAATTTTTTCAGGGATTTCATTTTTAGAACTGAAAAGCATTAAATTAAGTACAAATTAAGTAGAGTATGGAAACAAGAAGTTTGTCATGTTTCTCTTCGTATCTGATGTATCTTACCTGGGCAGCGTTTCTTGTTGCAAACCTGCATCTGTGCATCAGATCCCTCGCAGTATGATCCGTCATGTGAAGGAGGAGGGTTATTGCAGAGCCTCAATCGTGTCTGAGTACCTTTCCCACAAGTCTCACTGCAAGGACCCCATGGCAGCCAAGAACTCCACTCACCATCAACTGCAAAGACAGCACAGCCATAAAACTGTTTAAACCATACAGCTACTTTAACTTGAAATTATAGTTCCACAGCCTAAGGCAAAAAGAAAATAAAAATAAAAATAAAAAAACCACACTACCTTCTTTAATATCAATAAATGAAATACTCTGAATAAGCCCCTTATTAAAAAAAAAATTCACCTCGAGCAACAGCTGAAACAGATCAGAAGTTTCCAAAGGAGAGATTTTTTCCTTTTTGTTTCCTGAATCACTTCACCTGATTACAATCTTTAAACAACAGAGCTGAATGCTTGATCAAGTCTGGTGTTTTCATAAATTACCTGGATCTGAATGTTATGTGCTAGCTAGGCTGAAGGTCTCAGCAGAAGAAGGGGCATGCCAGCTAAAAGCTGGCACACTAGCTTCAGGGGCTACCAGTAAGCAGGAGCCAGAACTGACTTTGTTGCCAGGATCCAGAGAAATGAATCTCAGGCTGCGGATGAACATTTGGCTTTGTGGTGGGACGAACATCAGGGAAAAGGGAAAAATCAATATAATAAAAAATGTACAGAAGGAAACATGCCAGTGGTTACAGGCTATGAATAAACTACATCCTGTAAAACGGAGTAGGTAGTACCAAGGCAGAAAGGAAACCTTAACATTCAGTTAATGAGGAGAAAGACATGGCTGAAAATTTAAAAAATAGAGAAAAAAACTGATAATGTCTTAAAGTATTAATTAGCGTGCGTTACATGGCCTTTTTATCATTTTTTTCAATTTTAATAGGCTTTGCAGAATAGGTTTAGAGTAGCAAGTTTTACTCTGTGATCACATGTGTAATAAACACTGAAAAACATAAAAATACAAAATCAGCATTTTAATTGGGTATGTGAAAAAAAAAGAGAAAGTGCTGAAATTTCTCCTTGCATTTAGTTTTATGATTTCTATTTCCAAAAAGTGCTCCCATTCAATACATTACAAATAATGTTAAAAAAAAAATAAAAAATGGGCATTTAATTCTTTTATAAGCTAATCACTTGAAACAAATGGGAAGAATTTAGGTTTGCAGAAAAACAAGAAATCTACAGAGAAAGTGCCTTAAACAGCTAATTCTAAACCAATTTTCCCTTACCTGGGCAAGGCCTAATATTACACATGACTGAATCCACAGCGCTACCATCACATGGCTTCCCACCGTGCTGAGCTGGTGGATTACTGCAGATTCTGGTTCTGGTCCTGTTACCTTGTCCACAGCTCTTTGAACACTCTTCCCAAAGCCCCCACTCTGACCAGTTGCCATCCACTACGAAAGAGAAAACCCCAGCTTTAATTTTTTTTTCATTTTTTTTTTAAACAGTATATGCTGAAATTTCCTTTCCACAAAAGTCAAGATGAATTCCACCTTGTTAGAAAAATCCAGCTGTCATGAAGATCCATAGTGATAATCGTTTATTACTAGGGCACTCAACATAAGGCATATGCATCAATTCATTAAAGAAATACCTGGACACAGCTTATTGTGGCAGCTGCGTACTTCTGTATCAGGCCCCTCGCACATCTTCCCACCATTTGCTGGAAGAGGGTTGTTGCACTGACGAATCCGCTCCTGAACACCTTGACCACATGTTACACTGCAAGGTTGCCATTCAAGCCATTCAGAAAATCCACCATGCACTGCAGTAGGAAAAATGATGCTCTGTTTGGAACATGTGCTTGTGGTAATAACTCTTAGATTGACAGAGCAGAGAGAAAAATACATTTGTGAAGACATACTTGGAAACCCAACTCACTTCATATCTTCATTACTGCAGAAATATCTTTCTACAGGTTCAGAGAACACCTCAGCTGCTCTGAAATAGTTACGGTTTGTTTCTAAATGCTTTTCTTTAGAGATATGATGAAGTAATGGCTTATGTTCTGAGAATGGGATCAAGATCCTTTCATTATTATTTATATCTCCCAGTCCTTCACATTCATCTGTCTCACAAAGCTGTGTGAGTATAACACAAGGAGCAAAATTACATGAAGCACAAACCCACTGACATCTCAGACTAGGTTTAACATGCACCTAATGCATATATGGAAGGGATAAAATAAAATCTTGCTCTTATACTGAATTAATTCTGGAATCTACCAGTTTGACAATCACAGTCCTATATTTTGTGCACCTACCCTGGACGATCAGTGGTACTCTGACAAGAACAGATCCCATTAGATTCCTTGCTACACACTCATATTCAGACGTATCTTCCTTCCGTGCTGCAACAATACGCAAGGAGCCATTAGACAGGACAGTCACTCTATCCTCACTCACAACTGGATGACCTTGGCGGGACCATTTGATGGTTGGAGGAGGTTCTCCATTTGCCTGGCAGTTCAGCATTGCTGTGGCACCAGCTTCAATAACAGTCTCTGCAGGTTCAATGGTGATGACTGGAGGACCTTGAAGAGAAACAGCACACGGGTACATTTTTTCATTGTGTTAAATATTAAAGGTCTGGTCAGAAAGAGGGCACAACAACCTAGTCTGTTTATTTTGACTACAATTATTATTTCGGTCTTCCACTGTCAAATGGTAGGCTACACGCAAGTTAAAACAACACTGATAGGCTGCTTTTAATGTGTAGCAACCTGAGGGCCAAGGTTGGGACTGAGGCCTAACTGTATGAGCATACAGTCTTCCTATATTGCTAAAAATCTGTTGCTTTTTATAAAACCTGCAGGAAGACGCTATTAATCATACCTATTATATATTAAATTATGCATAGTATATTAAAATTAAAATAGCTATTATATAAATTATAAATCATATTAAATTATGCATTATACCTATTATATACACATTAAACCTACTATATATATATTAAACCTACTATATATATATTAAACCTACTATACATTAAATTATATATTAAATCACACACTATTATTGTATTAATCAGACGCTATTAATCATGATGATCTTCAGAGGTCCCTTCCAACCTCAGCCATTCTGTGATTCTGTGATACCCCAAGACAACTGAGACATAAGTAATACATCCATATGGGTTAAGGCTATAATAGAAAAGGGATGTTTAGAAACTACCACCAGTGAAAAAATAATTCTAAAATATTATTTCCACAAAGCATAAAATATTGTCAGTGAAGGCTGGAATTCATCTCATGTAACTTTCTCAATGTAAAAGTTAGTTCTACTTTAATCCAGTTGTACAGACTCTAAGTCAGCTAAGAGAAATGGACCCTTTCAGAGGGTGATTCTTCCTTGTCTAAGCTGGTTTCTAAGACAAATGGGCTAAATCACTCTCTGCATTCTTTCCTTCATTGACCTCAGTCACTAGCTTAACTACTAATGATGAAAGATGAGGTGAATCTTAACCTTAAGTGCAGTGAGGTGCCCAACCTCCAAAACTTCAACAGGAGCTGCATATACCTATCCAAAGGTAGATTACTGCTCCAATCTAGAGGTATTGGACTTTTCATTTTGAGTCTTACTCTGAAGTGTTAGTGTCAGACTGCGTTCCACCACACCAGCGTCATTGGTAGCAACACACTTGTAGTCACCAGCATCTTCATTCTAAAGAGAAAATAGCAAGCAATCATATAACTCGTCAACATGTTTGTAATGAGGGTTTCAGTTTATAGTGCACCTCATGTAAGTGAATTTTCTGCAACATGGCATGCACTGGATCCTAAGAGGCACACTGTCACATTTGACAGTATTCAAACATTTTGCCTTTATTAACAGCAATACTGTGAATTATTTTTACTGTGATTGTTCTATTTCTTATTTCCTTGAATTTTTAAACTTTGAGGTATATATTTTTTTCTCCTAAATCAACTCCAGGGAGCTATTTTTAACCTTACTTCAAAATACAGGCATGAGGTTATGGCGAGGGGTGGGTGGGGAGGATCTTGTCATTCATATTAGGAATTTGGATGCTACGAGGTTTGCACTTGGAGAACACAATTGCTTTTCAGCTGACCTGACTGGGTAGAACTTGGGCTCTTTTAAGGTCCAAAGAAAAATTCCCATGTAATTGTGCATCACCAGCATTTCACACACCCAAGATTAGTATGTAGATGCAGTCCTTCTTACAATTAAAGAGAATGATGGCTCTCTGGATTTTTTGTCACAATAACTCAACTGTATTCTAGCCTGAATTAAACCAACATTTGTGAAAGGTAAAAGCAAAACTGGATTAAATGTGTAGCCTCAGTCTTTCAAAATGATATGATCTAGAATGCCTTTATTAATTAACTGCAATGCACAAACACATTGTAACAGTCCAGTTACTCACCACAGTGCCATAAATAGCAAGAGAACCATTGTTAAGCTGTTGGATCCTGTTGCTGATCTGAACATCCACTCCTTTTTTGCTCCACTGTATGGTTGGAGGTGGATCTCCTCTGACTTCACAATTCAACATAGCATTGCCACCCAAGGGCTCAATTCGGCTAGGATGGTAATCCCCTTTGAAGACTGGAGGCTCTGAAATTCCAAGTGATAGCAAACAAGTAGCAGAATCAAAATAAAATGCCCTGAGTGGAATCATTCTTCCATGGCTAAGACATTCTGAAATGTGAATTTCAACCTGTTTCTATTTTTTTCCACTTAACCATAGACAAGGTACCAAATAATATGAAGACATCTGCATAAAACTGTGACAGTGATCACAACTGCTGTTATTTATACATACCTTTGACATACACAAAACCAATAGCTTTGACTGAGCCAACTGTGTTTTCTGCTGTGCAAACATATGTACCAGAGTCATCTTTAGATACTCTATCAATAACAAGTTCACTGTGTCCATTTACATCATCATACTGTGCTGAAAGGAGAACACACAGCACAAGATTACTTCAATGATTTTAAACATACATTTCTTATGATTGTTTGAATTACAGTGCTATTAAGCAGCACAATGGCATCGTGCCATTTCATTTCTGAGATACCTCAGAAACACACAGAAAAGTCACAGCTACAACATTTGCCCACATGCATGTATTCGCTTAAGTTGTCCCTTAATTTCACGCTTTGTGCATCTGTATTCTATAAACTGCTGAGGTTTTCTTCATATTTGAGAGAAATAGCTTTAGCTGTTGGATAAATGTCATCAGTTACTAAAAGTTTTTAATGTGTTACATTATTGGCTACAGAACAGGGACAATTTCTTCATTGTCTTTCTTACAGCTGTGTCTCAGGCAATTTAACACATGACTGCAGAATACTGAAGATATTTCTCACACAACTGCTGCCTAACAAGTTTCTCTCTGGATTCTTTTTCTTCCTTATGCCAAACTAATTGCAATGCTGTGTGGGGAAAAAATCTAGAGCAGAATGACCAGTAAGATCCAGTGTTTCCCACCTGGAATGATGTTATTGTTAAAGGTCCATGTTATTTTGGGTATAGGTATCCCAGTTGCTTTGCAAGTTAATCTGAGTTGTTCTCCTTTAGTCAAAGCTACATCTCCAGGCAGTTCAGTAAACGCTGGGAGTACGTGGACAATGAGAATGACAGTATGTGTGTCTTCTCCAGCAGCATTGTTAGCAATACAGGTGTAATTGCCAGAATCTTCAGGCTGAAAGAAAGCATATTAGGGAAATCTCAGTTGTGATATATCCTAAACAACATTATCACATGTAATGACAAGAGAAGCTCAAAACAGCATTCAGTAGAATTGCTCATCTGTACTCTTCCTTCCTCTAAATTTGAAAGATGACCTACACTTGCTTTTGCCCTTTCTGAGAATTTATCACTACAAGTTTTTCACAGACATTTTACTCCTCAGTTGAAAATGAAATGTTTATGAGGACTTTGGAATATTAACAATGAGAAAAGAAGCAAACAAACAAACAACAAAAAAACTAATCCAGAAATGAGTGAAAATGAAGAGAAGTAGGGTTGTATTATGTGCAAACTAGTCAAGTCAGATCTTAAATTCAGTGAACTTACAACAACATTGTCCAAAATGAGGTCTCCATCTGGCATGGCCCTGTATTTTCCCACTATCTCTGTTAACAGTGTATTGTCCTTCTTCCAGTTTATTGTTGGTGTTGGAATCCCATCAGCCACACAAGCCAGAACAGCCCTGGAGTCCTCCATGACAGTGTACTCCACCTCCGTACTGCGAATCTTGGGGGGAACTGTGAAAAGGTTTATTTAAATAAAGTTACCTCTATGTGTTATCCAAGCTTTACTGTGAAAACATACAATACTGGATTGAAGAAACTTGGATCTTCTGTATTGTTTCTTGTCTCAACCAGTGACCTCCCATTAAACATGCCAGCCGAATGTGTGAAATACATGCAGCAAAGTAGAAATTGAGCTCAGGGAATGTAATACTCTTCCTTAATTCAAGCATCTGGTTGATGCTACAAACCAATAAAATTCACACATTAAGGAGCATGACTTCTCCCTTACATCCTAGCTCCTCACCCTCCATGGGTTCATGCTGTCATACTCTACACTGTTTCCACACAGTCCCACTTACTGTGCACAATGAGCTCCATGCTGGAACTGCTGGACCCTGCCAGGTTTGCTGCTATGCATGTGTATCGACCCGTGTCAGCAGGCTGCACAAACACAATCTGCAGAGTGCCACTGCTAAGAACTCTTCTTCTCATTGACTCAGTTATCTGCTGTCCATCTTTATGCCAACTGATCTCTGGCCCAGGGTAGCCTTCAGCTTCACACTGCAGATTGACAGATTGATCTATAGGAACAACATGCTCCTTCAGGTGCGACTTGATGACAGGAGGAACTGCAAAAGAGTTAAAAATATTTAGAAAATAATCAAATGATGTAAGAAGCAGGAAACACTTCAATTCTTAGTGAAAACAACCCTAAAAGCAACCTTTGATCCTAAAGTAGACAGACAAATAAAGGGAATAAACCTCCTAGGCTCTGCTCAGTGTCACATCAAATAGGGAAGCATTAGGTCTTTTTGTGTTGCTCATATTTAGGCTTTGACTAACAGAAAATGTGCACGAATTTCCTGTCCGTAAATCACAATAGTTTAGAAGAAAATCTACCTTGAACTTTCAGTTTGATCTTCCCCAGAGCAGTGCCAGCTGGATTTTGAGCAACACATGTGTAAGTGCCAGCATCTTCAACAGTTGATTTTGCAATCTGTAAACTGCCACTGGGAAGAACCATATAACCATTGCCTAAAACAAATATAAGCAAAGTATGACTTTCTTTTATTTAAATGAATGGCTTTCTTAGACATAAATTTGAACATTCATAGGAGAGAGAGAAAGTTTCTGAGTTCCAGTAAATAGGCTGGAATTACAGGCTTCAAGAGGATACCTGCTGTGATTATATTGATGCCCTCCTTTTGCCACATTATTATGGGTTGAGGTGTACCCATGGCTTCGCACGGTAATAGGATGGGATTGTTCACAATGACATCCAGCATCCCTGGTTGAGTTTGGATAACTGGTGGTTCTGTGCAACAAAATGCAAGGCAAAATGCAACTGGTAAATTTTCAAGGCTAGAAAATACAGAGGATATTAGAAATCATGTAACATGAGGAGTCTGAGAAGGCTGAATTAGCAACAGCTTGATTCTGCCATCCTTTTGAAGAGCTCAGTGGAAGTGCTCTTCTACCGACAGTCCAATCTGTGCTTACCATTACTCTACAGCACTTGTACTTATACAGGCAATGCTTTCTGACAGAATGCATTTTCTCCTCGGCTTCCCATCTTACCCTGAACGTGAAGAGTGGCGTGTCTATGAGCAGAGCCAGCTGCATTGCGGGCCACACAGGTATACCGACCTGCGTGCACTAACTGAGCGGCAGGTATTTCAACAGCGCCTACAGCAGAGATAGAGAGCATTATGACATACAGCAATACCCTATATTCGTGGTGAACTCTCTTAAAGCATTCCTCTTACGAGGTCTATACTCTTATTCTAAAAAAAATTAGACAGTTGTGCTTTTTTTTTTTTGACAGACTGTATTTAATTTATTACTTCCAGATATGCACAATCATCCCCCCCAAACCCTTCACTAATTTTCTGCATCTGAACCCCATCCATGCACAGTACCTGAAGAGAGTATTCTGTAGCCATCTCCTCTGGGAAGCAACTTTATGCCATTTTTGGTCCAATGAACTGAAGGAATAGGAACCCCTGATGCGGTGCAGGAAATTACTACTGGAGACAGCTTTGTTACCAACACATCTGTGGCTTCATCTGCTATGGATGGGGGCACTAAAAACAAAGATCAGTGTTACTTGCTCATTTTTATTTGCTGTTAATTCTTGGAATTAACTTATTGTCTTTCTTGGGAATACCAGAGACTTAAGGATATCAGTATCATAAAAGAACCATATACAAATCTCATCTTAAGATTGGAATAATCCAGTGAAATGCTACACATACACATGTAATAGCAATATCCCCTCTACCTTGAACAGTGAGTTCAACTGCTCTTTGATCTTCTCCTGCATCGTTTGACACAGAGCACTCATAGACAGCTGTGTCATCCACAGTAGGAGAAATGATAACTAAGGAACCAGAAGACAGAAGTCTGAAAAAAGAGAAGAAAGTAAAAGACATTGAAATACTTCTTTTCTTCTCAGGTAATCAGACGACTGATTTTACAGGCTATACAAGATTACATTTATGTATGGCTGGTTTTTAAAGTGCCAAATTCATCCCTGAACATTTTAAACCCACAAAGAAGTGAAAACATCCCTCACCTGTAAGTATTCTGGTTCTGGTCAACACTAAGTAGATGGCCATTCTTTTTCCAGCTAATTGCTGGCCTGGGAATTCCAGCGGTTTCACAGGGCAAAGTGGTCTGCACATTTACAGTAACTGTAATATTAGTATGTCCAGGAGCAATAGTCGGAGGAACTAAGGACAAACAAAGCCTAATTATTCAGAATCATTATACACACGTCCTCCCCCCCCCCCCCCCCCCCTCCATATACACAGAGCTGCACTGCCTGAGCACATTCACTTGATTATTATAAAGAGTGACTTGGCAGTAATGAACCTACTAAATGTGTAGTATTGGATGTGTCAGGTCTTTCTATTTCCAGTCGGTGTGCACACAACAGATAACAAAGAATAAATATTTTCTTTTCACTTATATTTGGTTGTATTCCTAAAGCTGTCAATTCATTTTTTTAAATTTTATTTTTTAAACAGAGAAACTGAAAAGGGGCTAAACTTAATATTGGATCAGGCTGAACAAGAAAAATGATATATCTGGACTTTAGACTTGTAAAAATAAGTATATTTATCTAAAACCAAAACTTTTACCAAGGACCTGCAGATCGATTCGTTTGCGCTCAGTGCCAGCTGTATTAGTTGCCATACACATGTATCTTCCTGTGTCAGTAACATGTGCTGAATGGATGTGTAGAGATCCATCCTCTAATACGGAATATCTGAAACAAAGCCACACAATTTTTCCTACTGTCCAATCAACAGAACGATAGGCCATTCTGATAGTACGGACGGAAGAGATGACTGTCTGCACAACAAATAACCTTCAACACTTGGTGTCTTAATTTGGGTACATACAGTTTTCTCATTTATTGCAATTATTATGACTTCATTTTTTCCCAGCACATCCATTTTCTTAAGAAATTATGAAATCTAACTGACGTAGCACTTCTACATAAATGGTGACAGATTTGCAGATATCCAAAACTCATTTTTATGAATTCCTACTTAACCTCAAAAAAAAAGTTAATGCTTGTATATTTTTCTTTGAAACATAACTGAATTCTTAAGCGTTTGCCCAGTTCTAGAAAATGCCTAGCTAATTTCCCCTAAAGCAATCAGAAGACAGAAAACATTCATTATAATAAAAGTTAATACTAGAACATGTATATAAAGTATAATATATTTGAAGCTACAGAGTACACTCAAGGAGCTTTTGATCTGCATGAAATCGCTTGGCTTCATCCTAAATCTTCAAACCTATCAAAAATTGTAAATATCTCCCAGATTTATTGTTCAAAATCTTCAATATCAAAAAAAAATCATTACTCTGAGGTTGTCAAAGGAGGCTTTTTTGTTGTTGTTGTTTTGTTTTTTGTCTTTCTTAGCAATAAAAGGGTGAAATCTTTGCTACTGCTACTTTTCTGAAGAACAACTTCTTTAGATATCTATTTTTGTCACAGTATTTTCTACATTTGGGTCTATTTGAGATGATAGTACTAATAGCAGATCTGATCTGTGAAAAAAAACTCATTTATGAGTCCTAGAAGTCAAATCAAGCTTTCTGTAACTAATACATTGCTAAAAACAAAAACAAACAAACAAAACAAAAAAAATACTATGGAGAATATTTATTCTGACTATTGCACAATACCTCGTATTGTTTCCAGTAAAAACAACCCCATCTTTCCTCCATGTTATTCTGGGGGTTGGTACTCCTTCTGCAATACACTCCAGAACAGCAGACGCATTTATATGGACAACAGTAGTCTGAGGGCTACTTCGGATTGTCGGAGCCACTGTAAAGGAAAAATTACAAGAGGTATCAGAAAAAAAAAAAAGAATTCTGCTCTGACTGAAACTCTACACATGAAAACACATGCAGTAACAGGTACAGGGATGATTACAATGGCGGAACTAAGTTTCTTACCACTTTGAGCAGTACATAATTGCCACGATGCAGTAAGGAATGAAAAACAAAGTCTGTCTTAAATGCACTGTGAAGACCACCTTTGTTAGTTACTGTAAAAACTACCACATAGCTAAATCAGCAGAAGAGTTTAGCATATTTAACTCAGCAAAATAAGGCTGTGAAATGATATCCTTGCTATAATTAAGGAGGAACAAGAATTTTAAATGGACAGCTAAGGACAGCCACTGTGGGGGGCACAGCATAATGCAGGTACTTATGAGTGAGTTGTTAAAAGAACAGAAAAAGGAAAGTTTTTCAGCATCATAAGAGTGTGAGAATAGAATAGTTTCTAATCAGCTTACAGTTGAGGAAAAAAAAAAAGGGGGGGTTTAAAATGAAATTCAGAAAGTACCAGTGGGCCGATGGTATTAGAGGGCAGGTATCAGGATGTACAGGGCCCTCCAAACATGTTCCTACCATCTCCTGCTTCTAGCTGCAGAGAAGCCCCAGTTTTCAAGTAACTTGCAAAACCAGTGGCCAAAACAGCAATGCAAACCAAGTCCCCCAAGATACCAGTGAATTGCTTTAACAACTTGCATAAATTTGCCCAAGAGCATTTCTCTGTCTTGGATCTGTGTGTTCAGTCTGGATGTATCTTGACTCTGTATCAGGATGAAGGCGGGATGCACAGCACCCTCTGTCAGCAGGAAGCACAGAGAGACAGAGAGGGAGCCATGGTGAGTCCCCAGCAGGTCTTCTAGCATGGGGGACAACTGTGAACTGTGATGGTGACACACATGAGGTAATACACCTGGTTTCACAGTTCAGATGCAGCCTAAGTGGCCTGCATCTGGCTACAAAGGGACTATTAATGCTTCTTTCTTGCCATTTGAAATCCAGCAGAAATACCATGCAAAGATCAAAACCAACAAGAACAGTTTCATTATTTTACCATGCACTGTCAGAACGAACTCCCTGGTCATTTTTCCTGCAATATTACTTGCCACACATGTATAGCTTGCTGTATCACTGAGGTCAGCATTATTGATTTGCAGGTATCGCCCACTGGATAGGATTCGAACTCGAGGAGTTCCCTAAGGGGAAAGAGAGAGAGTTTGATGGATTTAATTTTATGATTGTTCTCTTTCTACAGATAGAGCATTCTTTTGTTGCAGAGTATGAACAGCCATGAAAGAGAGACAAAGATAAACAAAGGACTGAATTAACTGCTAGCTTAACTTTATTTATAGCCATGAAGATAATAGGATAAACAAGGTTTTAATAAGTTATCATTGAGTAGTGATTCCACCTTGAAACTCCTTCTGGAGCTTGTGCCTGAATAAGGTGACTTTTTGGGTTAACTAATCCACAATGTATAGCCAAAGGGCTTTTGAGTTTTTACAGAAAAGGGGCAGCCATTAGCACACGATATTATTTTTTCCCCAAAAATCCATGCACACCACCGGCAGAAGAAATACTAGTTTCTCTAGACTGTTCTTCAAACATTACAAGTCTTGACCAGACAGGATCCAACAAACTTAGCCTATTAAGTTTGCTAGCCAGCATTTCTGGATATGAGGAAACCACTCTTTTCAGCTCTGTGATTGTACAGCACCTGCTCAGCAGCCATTTTAAGTCAAGGCTTTTTTTTTTTTTTTTTTTTTTTTACCACAGCTAGTCTGGATCGGAACGGAACAACTGAATGACAGTAATGCCAACTACAGGTGTTCAAAAAGCTGACTGGATAAAAAAGCAGTAACACCCCCCCCCACCCCCCAAAAAAAAAAAACAAAAAAAACCAACCACAAACCTTTACAGTATGCGCTATGCATACTTTGGATAACATTCGAAGCTGACATTCCCATTTGCTCTTTTGGTTAGAAGGTCTGTGGATAGCAACTACAACAGGTATGTGAAACACTTCTGGTTCCTCACCCCTCCGCACTACCACTCAAGTACTCTGGTCTAACACTAGGCACCAACAGAGCAAGTCTAAGGACGCAAAACAGACAACAGTGACGGAGCCTCACAGGTGAAATGATTCACCACCAGGATGGATTACAGACACAGATTTTGGGTCAAAACTGATATTTCCTGTTGAGTACATAGCCTGTGCTTCTAAACAAAATAGCATATAGAAGACAAAACACAGGCAATGAAGCTATTGTTTAAATCTTTCACTATACTCAAGGCATGTCAGAAACAAAAACTTTTAAAAAATACAAATTCAGCAATTCTTTTAGTGTCTAAATAAAGATGGACTAGGTCCAGACACTCATATCTACTTATTTTGGTAACACTCGATGTGTATCTCCCAAAAGCAAAGGAAGAGTGCCAAGACTATGACTGCCAAAGCCGTTCCAGGCTAGGTCTTCCTATAGTTCTGCTACGGAAAGTGGTGGTGTTGCACAATTACATCGCTAAACACAGAGAAGTCTAGTGAGTTCAAAATCTGCACAGTGGAAGACAACAAAATGAGGAGGAATGACACCCTCCATTACAAGGCCATTTCAAAAAGCAGAGATGACTTAAACCAAAGTAGCACTGCAATCTGAAAATCTGACTTCTCCAGTCATCTCCTGTCATCGTGAAACCTCAATGTTCCCAAGACAAGGAGATCCATATCACAGAACCACAGAATTGTAAGGGTTGGAAGGGACCTCAGGAAATCATCGGGTCCAAACCCCCTGCCAAAGCAGGTTCCCTAGAGCAGGTTGAACAGGATGGCCTCCAGACAGGCCTTGAATACCTCCAGAGAAGGAGACTCCACAACCTCCCTGGGCAGCCTGTTCCAGTGCTCCGTCACCCTCACCGTGAAGAAGCTCTTTTGCATGTTGGTGCAGAACTTCCTGTGATCCATTTTGTGGCCATTGCCCCTTGTCCTGTCCCCACGAACCAGTGAAAAGAGGTTGGCCAAATCCCTCTGTCTCCCACGCTTAAGATATTTGTAAACATTGGTAAGATCCCCTCTCAGTCTTCTTTTCTCAAGGCTGAACAGACCCAGGTCTCTCAGTCTTTCCTCACAGGGAAGATGCTCCAGGCCCCGTATCATTTTTGTTGCCCTCCACTGGCCTCTTTCCAGGAGATCCCTGTCTTTCTTGTACTGGGGAGCCCAGAACTGCACACAGTACTCCAGGTGAGGCCTGACCAGGGCAGAGTAGAGGGGGAGGATCACCTCCCTTGACCTGCTGGCCACGCTCCTTTTAATGCACGCCAGGATCCCATTGGCCCTCTTGGCCACCAGGGCACGCTGCTGGCTCATGGTCAACCTGTCGTTCACCAGGACCCCCAGGTCCTTCTCCACAGAGCTCCTCTCCAGCAGGTCATCCCCAGCCTGTACTGATACATCCGGTTGTTCCTTCCCAGGTGCAGGACTCTACACTTGCTCTTGTTAAACCTCATTTGGTTTCTTCCTGCCCAGCTCTCCAGCCTCTCCAGGGCTCGCTGAATGGCAGCACAGACTTCTGGAGTGTCGGCCACTCCTCCCAGCTTTGTATCATTGGTGTATTGCTGAGGGTGGACACTATTCCCTTATCAAGGTCGTCGATGAAGATGTTGAACAAGACCAGACCCAGCACTGACCCCTGTGGAACACTGCTAGTCACAGGTCTCCAACCAGACTCTGTGCCACTGATCACCACCCTCTGAGCCATAGGGCACCTCTCTTTCCACATGAAGAGAAAGCTCCTTCCCAGCTGCTTACTATTAATAGACTATTATACTTTTTCCAGGTTGAGAAAGAAACTTGGGAGGGGAAACAATTCAGGGGGACACTGATGTTGTCCTGATACCTGGAGTACATATTTATCTAAGCTAAGATGAAGAATGAAAAGGATGCTATAGAACATAATAAACCTAAATCTGCTACTTAAAGTACACCTGATGAATTAAGAGGCCCACATCTGGACTAAATTTATAACAGCGTTAATTTATAAATTCATGTTAGAGGAGAACCAACTCTAGAGACTGAACTTCCTTACTCTGCTATAAATCAGAAGGCAGAAGATTGACCATATTGCACAATCAAGATGCATCAATCCTCACATACAGACATGAATTCCTAAAAGCAAAAAGAGCTAATATTACAGTTAATTCCTAGGTGTTCAGCTGAGTATCTATGTCAATCATAGCATTCCTCTATATTGTTCTGATTTCTGGTAAATATTTGTAATAGAGTCTTCTTTCCTTTTTTTTTTTTTTTTTTAAGTTAAGATGTAGAAAAAGGAAAAATCTCAAGTACTGCTTAAAACACTAGCTTTCCAAGGTAGACTCATGTAAAAAGTATTCATTTTTAACCTCCAAGCCTTGTTCCAACTTGTTTCATAAATAGCTACCCAATTAAAGAACTGAGTATTCAGAGGAAGAATTGTTTCTCTTACACTCATTTCTAGCTAGTTCTTATGCAATATTCAAGGTAACGTTCCGTACCTGCACTTAGTAAGACACAATCACTCCCCATATTCTTACTTCTACCACAGATATTTCATTCTTCTAAACTTACAATAGAAAAAGAGCCTGAAGAACAGGCTGACACAAGTAAAACAAAGAAGCATAACTTTGTATGAAGACTACTGATGGGCTACAACTAAGGGAGACAAAATTCATAAGATAAATGTTTCCTCTTTATTCACAAATAAGGATCAATATAGGGAAAATTATTAAGTTTAGTTAATAACTTAATTTAAATTGTTCGGTTGTAAATCATCTGGCTTCTGAGTCATCATAAAATGATGAGAAATTAAAAAAAAAAAACAACACCACACCATTCTGTTTAAACTATCCTCATCTTGCTAATTGTCTCTCAACCACCAGGGACTCAATGCCTTATATGACACTACACGGAACCATGAATGAAAAAGATGCATTTGATACAAAACCGTGGTGGTTAGCAACCCGCGGTTTGTTTTTTCCCAATGTAAAGAATTTTAATTCCTTCCTAAATGCTACTAGAATATGAGGATGCATAATATACCCAAAGGAAACATATAGTGTAGTCTTCTCTCAGCTACCTTTCCTGGGAAGCCATTCAGGAGTATACCGAAGGCTTCTAGGATTGTTCAGAGGATCCAGGAGGAGCAAGGGATCCCCCTAAAGGAAAAGAGAACAAGTAACAGCGGGATGGCCACTTCACATGCTTGCTAGCTTCAGGTACTCATTTAGGACTAACTGCATTTGTGCTGGGGCAACTCAGCTTGAATTCAAGGCACTGTAACTTGACTGCACTGAAGGAGCAAGTGAATAGAGTAAGAAATCTCAAGCATTGTGTGTAAAAACTAAAGGGAGCAACAAACTAATACAAATAATGTAACTGCTGTACCTCTAAAAGTTCTCCATTTTTAAGCCATGAGATTGTCGGAGGTGGTACAGCATCTGACTTGCATTCCAGTATAACTTGTCTGTTCTGCAACACAGTGAGGTCCTGTGGACCACTGGTACCAGCAATATTAGGAGGAACTGTTACAAAAATTAAGAAGAAAAATAAACACCACAGATATGAGCCACCATTAAAACTATTAATTGAAAAATTCCATTTTATTTCTCAATATTTAAGATAAAGACAAAGCTACAGTGCCACTGATTAGTTCTGCTTTTCAATACTTGTGTTAAATACACCACGTTCGTATAACTGGTGAACCTGTTTCTTAAGTCACACACTGGAAACTACTGTGACAAATTAATTTAAAAGTCCATTCTCAGTGAAGTCACCAGCATTTAAGCCAAACAGAGTGGGGAATCACAGAATTTCCATGAATTCTCCATCAAGAAACAGGGGAGCTATAACCTTCAAGAAGAAACCTGAGGCATATTGTAGAACTGCGTAAGTCCTGGTGTTTATACTACCTTAACTGACATTACATTTTATGTATTCATTTGTAAATAGATTTCTTAAGTTTTTCTACTGAAAAACTAAGATCATAGACGTCCTTACACTTTATACTCTTTTTAATATGCACAATAAACTCAGTTCAAATGAACACTGATGTTGATTACTGATATCTGTAACCTTCCTATTTATTCAAAATACAAGACTTGGATTGCATCAGGTAGAACTTTCCCTTTTAATTGCTCGTAAGGTTTAGAATAGTTAATCTTATACAGAAATGTTAGTTATCATATGATGTAACATCACTTTCTCAAAACACATATTTCTTCTTTAGTAATACATAAGCTGTTAAATTGAGATACTGTTACATGCCTTAGGAGTTTACAGTTTGAGGAGCATTTTTTGCCTAAATTAAACTTACCATGCACTCTTACTAAATATTCCTTATCATCATCTCCTGCTGGGCTAGATGCCAAACATGTGTATCTTCCTGTGTCCTCCACCTAGAAACACATGGACAACTTCAGCAAGAATTGCAGTATCTGGGAACAATTCAGAAAAACAGTGAAATATAAACATTGACAGCAAAATTTAAAGGGCAGCACTTAAAAGTAAAGACAACAGATAAGAACTGTCTGAAAAGAAATGAAAGAGTTCTTAGAATCATAGAATGGTTTGGGTTGGAAAGGACCTTAAAGATCATCTAGTTCCAACCTCCCTTCTGTAGACAGGGACACCTCCCACTACATCAGGTTGCTCAAAGCCCCACCCAAACTGGTCTTGAACACCTCCAGGGACAGGGCATCCACAGCTTCTCTGGGCAGCCTGTACCAGTGCCTCATGACCCTCTGAGTGAAGAATTTCTTCCTTATATCTCATCTAAACCTACCCTTGCTTAGTTTAAAACCGTTATTCCTTGTTCTTTCACTAAATTTCTTGATAAAGAGTCTATCCTGTAGGTTACCCATTTTTCCTATAGGCACCCTTTAAACACTGGAAGGTTGCTATAAGGTCTCCCTGGAGACTCGTCTTCTCTAGTTCTTGGAAACTTGCTTCTTTTACCATAGTAGGATTGTACAGGGATTGCTTAGGAGCCGCAGGGCTCTAAATAATCTCTCTGGGTAATTTGCTTCCAGGAAGAACCTCTTCTCTTTGTGATGCTTTCTGCAATAGGTGATCAATGAAGAAGGAAGCGGCTATAAGTATCCATCTAAGCAAAGGTCAGTTCTGGGTACTAAGGAAGGTTTTTTTATGCACTAATCCTCAAATATCTTTATGCTTTCTCTGTCCTGTAAACTCCTCATTGTAAAGATGAAAAGTGTTTGCTTTAGAAACAAAACCAGCTCAAATGAATCAAACTGCTTGTCCCTCTTCCTGAGCCCCGTCCCACTTGTGTTTGGGGACCTTCAGCCTAGCTGAGTGTAGCTGAATACAGCTTTAGTTTAGTGGTCTAGTTCTGTACAAGTTACTTTTCCATGGACTCTTTTATTGTCTGAATTAATCTGAAAGCCTTTGTATTGTCTTTATTTATTTTTATTTAACTTTCACACAGGTGACTGCAAAGGCATTTTTTTCCCTGCAGTCTATGGCCTATACATGTGAGAAGCAAATAAATATTAGGAAAATCTCAGTTCTCTGAAAAAGAAGAAAGGCTGAGGAGGAACTATAAAATACGGAAGAAGAAAAACAAGTGACAGTAACAAGCGTCAAATAGGCAGGAAATCAACAATATAAGATTACAGACACAGACTAAAAAGAGAAATAAACCCAGAAAAAGGCACAAGTCCCTAGACTTGATTGTTCTGCTTCGTGTGAAAAAGCAGCAATAAATAAAAAATGAACTTGAATAATGCTCAGAAGAGGCAGAAGTACTTGGTTACTCTTAACCCATAATATTACTGCTTGTTCTGTACGGAAAATTCCAAGGCAAGGCTGGAAAAATATATTCTCCAACTGCACATGCAAGCGGATGATTTTATAGAGGTTTTTGAGGACCTCTCTCAGGATGGCCCTAAGAACAGACAATTCTGTACACTCCTCTAGGGTTGGCTGTTTTGAAACAAAGTGTTTTCAAAACATTTGAGACTGTTTTGAAATAAATGCTTTACCTGAGCACTGGTTATTCGAAGCACTTCTCTTAGGACATGAACATTGTCATTCTGCAGAAGTGGACGCCCATCCTTCATCCATGAGATTTTGGGGACTGGAATGCCAGTAGATGTGCAAAGAAGTTCAAGGGGGTTGTCGACAATCACAGAGAGCTCCTCTGGTTGATCAGAACCATTGATGTGAGGAGGCTCTATGGAAGGAGAAACATTCACGTTGTTTACTGACTCAGCCTAATTCACCAACTTGTGTTCAGACTTCGTAGAATTAGTCTGCATCAGTATTATGCCTGGCTGTACAACTGGCTATATCATGATTTCCATCTGCCTCTGTCTAGAAATTTGCACATTTTGTGAAATTAATTTAGTAGTCAAAATTTTCATAATCCCAGGAAAAAAAAATATTACATAGTATCAGTGAAGATTTTTATTATCTCTTTAGCTGTTGTACCTTCAGCTGTGCTATCAACCCGTCAAGCTGAATTTCCACTAACCCAATTTGTTTGTTTATACGAAATTACTTTGCAAATCACTTTACTGCTAGTTGGCATATTTCAGTACTCCTGAAATCTTGAGTAAAAATACATATATTACACAAACATCTTTAGGTATGTTCCATATCCTGTTTGTCTTATTAAATACAGAAGATGTTTCTTGAAAACACTCCCTTATCATTAGACAATTTTTGAATTGTTGCCCTGAGTAGACACTCATTTACTGCTTGCATTTTGTTCAGCTGACAGGTTAACCTTACCCAGCACTTTCAGGGAAAAGTGCTTGCTGATATCTCCAGCTTCATTGGACGCTACACAAGTGTATTTGCCTGTGTCACCAATTTCTGCTTTTACAAAATGAAGGACCATTCCTTGGTCACTTGAAATTAGGTGCGCTCCAAGGCTTAAAGGATGTCCATTTTTAAACCAGGACATAGTAGGGGCAGGAGTGCCATCAGTAAAACACTTCATTGAAGTTGAACTGCCTTTTACTACAGTCATGTCCTCTGTTCCTCCAGCGTTATCCAAGCTTGGTGGTACTGCAGAGAAACAAAGAGCTGATTCACACAGAGTACAAACAATAGTTAATTCTGAATATAAAATAATTGCAATGCAGCTACCCTTTTGCATCTCCTCACCTGCACTCCTTATTTTATGTTAAGTAACTGAGTTAAAATTCACTTGAAAATTATACATTATTACTCATTCTAAAAAACACCTGTGACACATCAGGGGTGCCAATTCAAGTAAGGACTCTTCTAGGGTTAAAACGCTCTGCATTAAAACAAAACAAACAAACAAACAAGAAAAAAAAAGTGAATGTATTTCGAATGATTATCTAAGTATGAAACACTTGTGGATGTCTGCAACTTTGTGTTGATTAGAAGGAAAAATGAAGATTAGGTTTAAGGAATTAACTGAGCAATAGATTTTTTACATATAGCTTTTGAGAGAAGTTTACCAAAAATTTGAAGGCTGTAATGCTTGTTGTCCACTCCAGCTCTGCTAGATGCTACACAAGTGTACACACCAGCATCAGATATCTGCACTCGGGCAAGCCTAAGGAGAAAATCATTTTAGTTGAGCTGTAAATGGAATACAGTATCACACTTTTATTATGGCGTGGTTTGGATCAAATTTTACTCTTGCTTCCAACAATGCTAGCTAGCAAAAGACAGAAAACCCGGCTAGCTAAGTTAAAATAAAAGAAAACCAACCTTAGAATTTGCCCAGCTGACAGCAACCTGATCTGGGAGGAGACAGACAGAGGAAGGCCATTCTTTAACCAGTTTATCTGTGGAGATGGAGTTCCAGTAGCAGTACATTCAATATTTATGGAGGTGTCCAAAAGAGCAGTGAGGTCCTCTGGTTCATCTTTATTATTGGTTATTGTTGGAGGAACTACATTTTGTGAATGTTGAAAAGGAAGATGTTAAGACTGGTTCTTAAAATCATTCCATATATGTAATCTTGCCATACTTGGAATCCTATGAAATCTTGCACCTAATGTCCCACAGGCATTTAAGAAAGAAGAGGCCCCATTTTTTTGACAGTAAAACCTCTAACAATAATATTGAGCATTAATAAATATTCACTTGCATATTTAAAACCAGATGCACAGTAGAATGATTATAACACTCCCTCTTATTTGTGCTGGCTGTGGCAAACGAGATCTTTGGGCTCAGAGCCTGAAGCTCATGGGGAAAAAATGGCATTGCAGGGGGGAGCAAGTGGTCAAGCATTAGAGGGAATGGGTTGAACCTCTTCAGGGCCAAATGGGACTTTGCAGTTTAGTGCCAAAGGTATCTACTTCAATGAACCTTAAATAACATGAAAGCTAGAATCACGAAGGAGGAAAGTTAGCTTATTAACTTTTAGATGTATAGGCTGACAATTTTAAAACATACAGAAAACTTCAAAATGACTGGTTAAGTATTCTGGATCATGATTCTAACAGAACATTGTTTTTAGCTGTCTTTTTGTTTGGTTTTATAGTTTGAAAGCCTTTTAAGTCTTGGGGGCAAAAAGGGACTCACTTTATAAAGAAGGTCCAGGCACATGCAGCTCCAAGCTCTGGCTGACTTAGGATCCCATTGCACACCATTACAGTTGCATGGTAAGATGACTTAAGTTGGTTATTGCTCAAGCCTCAGGCAATACAAATTGACCAAAACAGTCTCCACTGTTGTATAGTGATGTGATGTGGTGCTTTTTTCAGTATTATTTTTTATTATATTAAAGGTCATCTTGTTACTCTTCTCACACTCATATTCCAACTAATTTTGAGTCTCAGTGTATAACTGGGACAGATGCTTACACCTCTGTGAAATGCTTCCTATGCAGAACTTTTTCACACTACTCACAGCACATCAGGATCTTATTTTTCAAAAAATAAAACGTCCACATACTACAATGGTAAAGAAGAATCATGCTGTCTTCTTTATATCATTTTGTGTAAGAAAACAATAATTTCATCCCAAACTATATCATATTTCTTTTAAACTCTAAATAATCTATTTCTCAGGGAAGAGGGAACCTTTAACAACTAGTGTTCTACCATATTACTTTGGTTTTACTGATGTACTTTGACAAGAATTAATGCAGATCGATTAAGAGAAAAAAAAAACACCATGGTAAATAAGGCCCCAGTGAATCTTAAGAAAAAAATCACCAAAAGCAGAATTCCTCTATTATAAAATACACCAAAGGAACTAATTTCTGTTTATCCCAAAACACATTTAACAGCAAGTTAAATAATCTTGTCATTGACAGAACATCCTGTGTAACATACTGTGATATCTACAGTACATGAAATTGGAAACATGTGCATGTAGTATTACCCTGAAGACAGGCATTCATTTCTTGGCCCTCTCTTGAGCGCACTTACAAAGATAGGATTATGGACCAGATTTTAGTTTCACATCTGTGAAAACTCACCATATACATTCAAGTTGAAAATTTGGTCTTCTTCTCCTGCAGGATTAGTAGCCACACAAGTGTATTTTCCTGTATCAGAAGTGAGAGCTCTGAAAATGGTTAATGTGCTGCCATCTGGAGTTACTCTACAAGGAAGGTCATAAAACACAGTGAATTTGTTTATATATTACTATGACCTGGCAAATAAACATTCAGTTTTGTACATTTAAATCAATTCCCTCTATCCTCTTGGGAATTTCACTAGAGAACCACTGTTTTCTGTAAATTATTATTTATTAGAGATAGGCTAGGAAGCTTTTTTTAGAGATGTCCTGTTTAACCTTGCAGTAAGATTTAATTCCAAACAGGTTTTTCAAGAATCCATAATGAAAAGCATCAAGATCTTTCCCCTCCAAAAGAACTTAATGGAACTTACAGAGCTTTACAAAATTGAATTAATCTGATGAACTTTCAGGGAACTTATTAATGGAGAAAAAAAAAAAACAGGTATCATATATCTATCTCAGTATAATTATATTTTATTTTTTAAAAATCAAAGTAGTAACAAAGTATACTAGAATGATAAAAGATGAAGAGGGAGATGATGTTCTTAACCTGGCTAACCAAGACTCAGACCCTCTTTAGGCACACTTTAGGAACCTAGAATTAAAGAATGGTTCCTCTTTCCGGTCCTCTTTACACTCTTCATATTTTAAATTATACAAGAAGATAATTCAGTGCCTGTTAATTTTTACTTGCCTTATTCTTTGTAAATCATCACTGGCAACTGTTTTTCCATCTTTAAGCCATTGCATAACGGGCATGGGCACACCATTAGCATCGCAGACAAGCTGGATTCTTTCTCCCAGGAGGACACCGACCTCACTAGGCATTTCAGAGCCAACAATATTAGGAGGAACTAGGAATGTAGGATGGTAGGAAGAGAACATTCATCAGCAAGAGACATAATCTAAGCTATAAAAAGTAATGCTACAGTAGCTTAGTAGTATTACTAATTATTGTAGTACCTCCAACACAAAATTAGTTTAGAAAGTATATGATTACTTTGTTTCCAGAGGGAGTTCTGTGAAGATAAATTCAAAGCCCTTTTAATCATTTCTGAAACCCACTCATTTACAATATTACAGAAATCATGTAATACTTGCCATTTATTTAACATCTAGCTACCTGCTCAAACAACTCTGGCTAACATGAACAATAACATTATGACAATCCCAGTTCACACAACATCACAATACACTGTAACAACAAAACGCCAGCTTAACTCTTGAGCATATGCTTAGTACACAGTCAAACGCCCTACTGCATCAAGACAATCATACTCCCATCAACAGACACACACTTGCTCCGCCCTAACCAGCAAGCCATTTTCAGTCTGTTCTCCTAAAGAACACGAATGACAATCATGCTATCCATCACGTCTAGTCCCACTTGTCAGTTCTGAGCATTTCAATAAATTTAAGTCAAATTAGATCAACCAAGTAACTTGATATTCAGTTCCTAAACTTGAGGTAAACTGGCATGTAGGCAGGGATACACAAGAACTAGCACCCCCACAGAACAACTGCTCTTTTGAACAGTCACTGGATCTGTGTGGCCTGCTAATGGCTAGCTGTCACATCTGTACCTGCTGGCACACCCAGCTCACAGCTCCTGTGCCTCTTCCCCAACCAGCAACTGCTAGCCTGCGAAGGGACCACCGCAGAAAGCTGCAGATGCTGTACAAGCAGTGTGTTACTGAACATGGGAGGCTAGTGAAATTAATGGGGATGAGTCATTAAGAACAGAGGAAAGCAGAGGTGCTTGCAGCATAAGAGTGATGTATAGGGAGGCAAGAAATATACAATTCCCTAACAAATAAGGGTTTCTTATTTGACTGAGGAAATAATTTTATTTTTTTTAATAAGAAAATTCTTCCAGTACTTCTCTTCTATCTCCTTCTGTTTGCTATGAGGAAAAAAGGCAACAGGTATTATTGCTTCTGGAACACCATGTATATGTGTTGTTCCACACTTAACCAGTGAAGCTTCAATGTTCAGCAGAAGGAAGGATGTGATCAGCTGCAAACACAGAGTGTGTCAGTTCCTGACAGTTTTCAAGTTCTCCTACTATGAGAGGTAAAGAATATTCTTTTTCATGCAAATTTCTCACTAACTATATAATCTTCTAACCATTTTTTCCCACTGGTTGCAAATGATAAAAATACTGGTCCAAATTCTCCACTTCTCCGTATATGTTACCTCAGTGTCTCTAGTACAGATACAGCGTCATACTCAAAAATTACTAACCAATTCTGCCCACTGCACTCATATGACTTACCTTGAATGGAAAGAATATAAATTTTCTGAGCTTTTCCCTCTATATTTGAGGCAATACATGTGTAGGTCCCACTGTCCAGAAGCTGAGAGCGAGCAATCTGAAGCTTGCTTCCACCAGACAAAATATGAACTTCAAGAGAATCAGAATTTTCTGAAAATATGTAAACAGGTAGTCATTCCAAAGCAGGCCACAAAGAGTAAACACATCCTGAGAAAATTTTTCATCAAAATTTCAGAACAAAATAAAAAGATTCCAATCGCTTAACGTAAGAGGCAGCCTAGAGACAGATGAACAAAAACAAAAAAGACTACAAATTGCACAACAGTACTCCAAAGGGAGAAAAAGAGCAGAAAAGAGCATGAAGGAATGTTACCTAGTGGTTTTCCATTCTTAAACCAGGCTAGTTTCGGTGGAGGAATTCCAGTAGCATCACACACAAAGGTAACGGGATTACCGATTGTTTCATTCATCCACTCTTGTTCGGGGCCTTCTATATGTGGTGGCACTACAAATCGAATGGAAGTCTGAATAGTTTGCTTACCAAATATTTTTGTAAATTGATTTTGAATTATCTGCTCTACAATATCTATGACGTTATAATAATGACTACTGCAGATAGTGTGGAGTATGCTCACCATAAACATTAAGATGGAAATTTTTATCATCTTGTCCTGCAATATTTATGGCTTTGCACACATACTGGCCAGTGTCAGAAACCTAGAATAAAGATTTAAACAAATTTAAAAATAATTTAAAACAAAAACAGCTTATTATGTAGATCTTATATTAATGCTACAGTATAGAGATATTAACAGCTTTTGCCAACTCAAAATCTTTTTCACAGAATTAAAGGCCTCCAGCAAATGTATCTCCTACATTCATCTAGTAAAACACACCCATAAAGAACAAAATAATTGCTTAACAGTAGCGGAGTAGTGGCAGATGCAGCATCCCACAAGCCTGACCTACCTCCGCACCCTTGATTCGTAATGTTTGCCCATCTGCTAAGATCTCCACATTTGCAGACTCTGAAATTATACGCCTGTTCTTGTACCAGGTGATGACTGGTGGTGGGATAGCATTGGATTCACACTCTAACATCACCGGGGTGCCCACTCTCACGTTGAGCACTGTCAGTGAGGTTCCACTATGGTCTTTGATGCTTGGGGGGACTGTAGAAGAAGCTCAGAGTTATTTCTGTCTTTGTTTTGTGAGAGGGCAAAAAACAACCTAAGAAAAACCTGCATTTTCTAAGCAATAGATATTATCTTAGGAAAATAGTAAAACTGAAAACAAACCAAGGACAGTTAGGAAGCTCCTCTTCTGACTTTCCCCAGCTTGGTTTCTGGCAACACAAGTATATTCACCATCATCTGATAGTTTGGCTCGAGGGATCTGCAGAGTCCGAGCACCTGAAGTAAAAAGAGAAGTGTTGATATTTATTCTGCCGTTATGGTATCAATTTCAAATACAACAGAATTGACAACAGACTGTGTCCGACAGACTGAGCACAGGCACCAAATTAACCTCAGATTCAAAAATGTATGCAATTGCCACTGTTTTTTGTGGTTCATTAATCCATAAAAAAATCAAAGAAAATTTTAGGGTCTTTCACTGGTGCTGTTAACTGTAAGTTTGGACCACTAACACACCTTTAAGGCCTCTTTATTTCATGGTTGCTAAACCCTCTCTGCTAACTTGACTATACTCTTTTCCCCAAGCTCTGTCACTATCCTACCCTTTATCCCCTATATATCGTCTCCATTTGTGAAGCTACTGCCTGCACCTGGATTACTAAACTGCATATATGCCTCTGCTGCCATTAAACAAGTTCCAAGTCTGCACTTTAGTCTATGCTGTTAACACAGCCCCCAGCCAAGTAATAGCTGCAGGACAGGACTGAGCACCACAGCAAGTGATCTGCACTAGATATTCTGGACTGAAGATAAGCAGCAGGAGCAGAAACGACACAGACACTCACTCATCTCATTGAGTGAGGAACTTTGAATGGGTAAGGAGATAGCAGATACAAGGATTTCTTCCTTGATTCAGCAATCACTAAGGGTTCACCCTGTTTCCCATGGAAGTAATGGGAGGGTTGCTAATTTTTGTCATCTAAGCCAGCAGAACTAATCCCAGCCTCCATCACTATTTCTGATCATTTCTTTGCAAGGTGAATCAAAGTGACTCAATTTTAATCAATACCTCTATCAGAGGACCTCTGTTTTACGTGACTTGCCCAACAGTCTTTTTCACACAGCTTATTTCAGTGCTTTCAGTCAGAGCTAGTTCTCCTTAGAAGTGAACCCATCCAACAGCCAAGACATTATTAAATACTTTAAAAACACAATAGGCCAAGTGTCTTCTCTACTCACTGGAGCAATACTAAGAATATACTAGCTCCATAAGTGGCTGTCACCCTTATCAACACAAAACAGACAGAAGTCCAGTACAAAGGCTGTAGAAATATCTGAGATTCCTCACCAGGCACAATAAAAGTGTTAGCATTCAAATTGATAGGTTTTCCATTCTTGAGCCAGCTGAGATCAGGAGGTGGAAAGCCAGTGACCTCACAAGTCAGAGAGATGAAATTATTCACGACCACGGTCAAATTCTCAGGATTAGTACCAACAACATTTGGAGGAACTGCAGAGAGAAATACATTAATAGTGTCTTTCACAGCATCAGCAAACAATATTCTGCAAGATCCTGATCTACTAAAATAAAGCTGAATTGCTGAGCTTTGCCAAAGGGCAAAGTAGCAAAAATCTTTCACACTTTGTGAATGGATCCTCTGCTTTTTGGAAGTATCTGGAAACAATTTCATCTACAATTCTTCTCTGCGTGGAATTTGGTAAAGTTCAGTGACCTCTAAAAGATCCTACAATTCCTGATCAAAGTATTCTGAATTTTTAAAAGACTGTACTCACAGAACGTTTGTTACGTAAGGCAGGACAAATTTTACTTTGTCAGGATATCTAAGAGGGTTAAGCATCATTTCTTGCTGATATTGTATTTTTCCTGTTCTTTCCAAAATAGACTATTTTCCCATTCTAGAGAACCAGAGCACTTTTTTTAACCAGACAAACCTGTTGTGTAATAGTGAGCTAAGCAGTTTAAAATTCTGACACACATGCATTGCTCATAGGGGTGCATTTTTAAGCTTCCAAGTCCCAGTGCTTTTAAAGAGAAGACTATTTAGACATTTGACCTTTCTACAATAACTATTTAAAAAGAAATAACTGTAAATCTTTTCCTTTTAATAAACCCCAAGTTTTAGTTTCCACGTTTTTGCAGTGTGGATATATAAAACACTTAAGAGGAAAGCAAAAGCATGTTCTTGGCTCAATTGGGTGGAAAAATCATTCCAAAGTACACATGGAATCCTCTTCTTCAAAGACAGAAATGTTAAAGTATTTTGGACCATACCCACCAGAAATACTCCAGCTGCTTTCTGTCATTTGAATGACACAAAGCAGTCATTAAGCCAAGTTTATTGCTCCTCTGTGGCACAACAGAAACAAGAGGAGTCGATGGAAATGGGAGAGTTCATTCCATATTTTTCAGCATGGAATATCTGAGGGTTATTTCCCTGATAATGAGTATAAAACAGTTCACTAAAATTAGTGGAGAATTCTGATCTGATGACATTTTATAGATATTTACATTTATTTCCTTTTACAGTTACTTTCCCACAGATGTGATTATTGGCAGTGCAAGACAGTGGACAACTAAATAAAAAGGGCCAAATCTAAGTTATCTTTTAATGAATTTTGCTTAAACTGCACTTCAAATTCTGCAGGCTTCTACTGTGTGAGCAAAGCACCCATAAATGCACCGTAGGTAATGCACATATGCAGAAGTATTTTTGTGTGTATAAAGATGCAGTAATGGGCTCAATTGTAGCATTCAGCGTAAAAAATGACCTGTTTATCATTTGTTAGAGATAGAGATTTTTAAAAGCAGATGCTTATTTTCAGGGTTGTTAAGGTTTAATTTTATTTTTAAGGTTTTATTACTCATCTTGGAGGTAAGAAAAGAATTTTTCAACTTATTAAAGATGATTTTTAACACTTTATTTAATTTTATAAAAGCAGTTATATTAAAAACATAAAAATGCTAGAAAAATCACTTTTTTTCTGATGCTGGCAAAACAAAGATCATGCTGCTTAACGATAATACACTTTCATCAGTGCTTCACCTTGGGTGGTCCTTTCTTAACAGCATTAGTCTAATTTTTCAAATGAAATTGCATTCAAGATTAATAGCCCCAAATTAGTAATATTGCTGAGCTAGAATGCAAAGAAGCTTCATACAAATATTTATTTTAAAACTACACTATTAGACTATGGTCATTATAAACAAATATTTTAAAAACAAGAAGTTTAAGTTAGAACACAAATGTCAAGAAAAGCAAATTTTTTTAATTTAAAAACAAAGCTCAAGCATCAGGAAATCTGGGTATACTCCACTGAAAGAAAAGAACCTCTCAGAGAATAGGGGCAAATTCTTTCCATGATAACACTATTTTTTGGCTAATTGAATCACTGAATTGAAAAAAGCACTATAATTTGTTTCATTTAGTATGTAAATTTGCTGCAAGATTTTTATCTTCTGTACGTTATAACCTAAATCATCAGATGTCTTGGATTATGGGACTACACTCAAATAAGACAGAGAAGACTGCACTTGTCTTCTATCTAGTATGTAACTGTAAGATTAGCTAGCTAACAAAGATACACGAAATGATCCTTATCATATGTAGAAGACTCCAGAGGCTAGAATAGATGATCTTTAAAAGTCCATTCCAACTCAGAACATGCTATGATTCTATGTCTCTAAAGTGTACTGTGAAAGCAGATAAAAAATTTAGTTGCCAGTATTCCCTGGTAGGTTTCAAAATGCAATTGTGCTGCTGACTTTGTGGGAGTAATGGTTATTTGATCTTCAGTTTGGAATGGAGACGTTAAAGTGGTGGGATGAAGAGTGAGCAGAAATAAAAGGGGAAGTTACGGTTAACTCTGAAATGTTAATTAGAACTAACATGATTTTCTGGACTTATCAGAAAAGGTTAGGGAAGGTGGTAGAGAAACATTTTTAAAATAATGGAAAATGTTTTAATTTCTTGATTATATTTGTTTTAGACCAGTGACACCAAAGGCATAAATTTATTTTAACCTTGCTCTAACTCAACAGCAATAAAAAAGAATATAAAGGAATCTTAAAAGAGGAAACAGAAGAATACGTAAGGTTTTACAATGCTTTATCTCTTTGGTTAATGTTTCTAATCATAACTTTCTTGAAAAATGCTCTTCTTAAACAAATGAAAACAGGCTGTTATTCAACCTGTTTGTAATTCATGATCACAGGGCTTAGCAACACCTACATAATGTACACACACAATAACAATTTCCACCTATAAAGATGGGGTAGCAAAAGCCATGCACTGCCAAGGTACTACAAACTTGTATTTAATTTCTAGTACATGAGAATTTCCATTACACCCAATATGGTGACTTATACACACAAAGCTAAGAATGTACCTAAATGCTCTGCTAAAACATTCAGACTGAACTAACATTTGGAAAAAAAAAAATAATAATCAAATTATGGATTATTATACTTACCATGAACATTTAGGTTAAAATACTTCTTGGCACTTCCAGCTATGTTTTCCACAACACAGACATACCTGCCAGTATCTGTTATTTGGGAATTCAAAATCTAAGAGAAAGAAAAAGACTGTTGTTGAAATAATATATATAAGACAACTTATTGTCAGAACATCAAGTTTTGGGGTCTCCCCAGAGACCCCAAGGGTCTTTGGGGCTTACAAGTCTACAGGTTTGTTTGTTTGATTTGTATTTTTTGGCTAATGCCTTTGTAGTGTTATGAAGAAGTCTATCTGAAAACTGATGATACTTCCACTGATGCTACTCCTTTCAGAATCTCTTCTGCAAAACTGTGCATCTCAAACTTCCAGAAAGGTCACTGAGGTACCTTTCCCATTAAGTTTGTTCAAAATTAATAACAAAACTAATATTGACAAAATAATTTAAGTAAAAATCTTAATATTCCATATGGCTTTTACATTTTATATTACATTCCTAGATCATGCTATGAAAATAGAGAGAATTAAGCTCAGCTTTCTAACTGTTTTAATAGTTTGATTCAATTTCATCTACTGATAGGAAGGGAGCGGTTCTTCAGAATACACTTTAAAAAAACAGTAAATTTTACAATAATTAAACACCATTAATTTAACACAATTATTAATTAGTTTAACACGTGTTAATTGTTTAACACAAACACTTGGATAAAGATGACAGCACTATGTTGTTCTCCACAAAAATCAATGTTATTTTAAACCAAGTGATTTCATTGATGTGGTTCACAGCATGACACCACAAACAGTTGGGTCAGTACAACTGAGGGAGCTACAGAGGAATGGGAATAAGCAGCTCAGGGACAGGGACAAGGGAAAGAAATTCCTTAGGTTTTCAGCACCTCATTAAAAAAAAAATAATCCATAATCACATATTCAACAAATCTGAACAGATTTGTCTTTACAGGTGATTTTTGTTTGTGATGCTAAAAAAGTTCTCCACGTTCTTCACTTAGAGCTACCTGCAATCTTCTTCCATTGGATAAAAATGTGGGTTTGTCATCTTCTGCCAGAAGGTGGCCATCCTTCTCCCAGGTAATACTTGGAGAAGGGCTGCCACTTGCGACACAGTCCATCACTGCAACCTTGTTCACAAGTACCGTCACTTCTTCAGGCAGATCACCATCAGCTCCACTGATGGATGGTGGTACTGGAAAAGAGCAAAACATTGTAAGAATACTGTGACTTAGCATGTCCCACAGGTATTTTTCTTAAGACGTCAGAGAATTGGTTTGCAGAAGGAAACAGGTAAATCTTCAGTGACTACAGTGAAAGATAATAAAATCCCAAGAGTAGTTCAGCTCGAAAGAATCAGTATAACTCAAGGGACTGCAGGAGAGCTACACTTATTCAGAGCAACCATAAAGAGGAGGGGAAACTCATTTTCCAGCCAATCTGTTAAGTTCTTTGCTGCCAGAACAAAGCAGGATTCCCAAGGCAGGCCCCTCTTCCTAACAATAACTCAGTGCTTTCAGTGATAGATATAGAAATAGAAATAAAGACAAAAACCTTGATTACATCAAGAGGCAATACAAGCAACATATAAATATTACACAAGATTTTTGTGTAATATTTGTAAATCAATCATACAAATGGACTCTACAGGAATGCAATGGTGGATCTGAATCATCAATTCCCTTCTGACTTTGGGAGTTTTGCAGATATTTTAGAAAATCATGATGAAAATCAGGGGAGAGAAAAGTCTAGAACAAGTCAGATTTTTGAACTGGAAACTGGATAGAAAATAAGAGATACCAAGATAAAACCAGGACTTCTACATACACTTTTCTTTACAGTGAAGTGAAGCATGCTTGGCCTAATGCAATTGAGTTCCTGTAACAATAATCGAAAAACATCCAGAACTAACAATATGACCACTGTTTTCATCTAATTCTGTATATTTCTACAAAACTCTAGAAACTTATGTAAACATTTTAAAAAAAGAAAAGCAGGAAAGCTCACAGAGCACGCGGACATCGTAATGAATGGAATCCTCCCCAGCTTCATTTACTGCCACACACATGTATCTTCCTGCATCTTCAGCCTGTACCCGTGGAATCTGTAACACTCGGCCTCCTGGAAGATAAATACACTTAAGATTTAAATGTAAAATCATGCCATTTCCATCATTTCCACACCACATTTCACTAGAGACCTGAGCAGGCAAAATTATGAATGGTCAGCATTTGTTCTGGATTATAAGTAACTAAAGACTTTTATTTCCGAGCTACTTTCTGTACTGGCAGATACTTTAAATTCAGGAATGTTCATACTGATATGTTAGAAAAGAGTAATTAATTCCACAGGAAAGAATAATGTTCTTCCGTAACTCACAGCCAGACGTTATCTCTAGCACTGCGCTTCTTCACAGACACTACCCAAAATCATCCTCTGCACAGAAAGACCTTCCTTTTTGTACTCAGCATTATCATATCATGGAATTATATCACAGAATGGCTCAGGTTGGAAGGGACCTTAAAGATCATCTCGTTTTAACCCCCCTGCCATGGGCAGGGATACCACCCACTAGATCAGGTTGCTCAAAGCCCCATCCAGCCTGGCCTTGAACACCTCCAGGGATGGGGCATCCACAGCCTCTCTGGTCAACCTGTTCCAGTGCCTCACCACCCTCTGAGTAAAGAATTTCCTCCTAACACTTCACCTAAATCTCTCCTCTTCCACTTTAAAATCATTCCCCCTTGTCCTGTCATTATCTGCCTGAGCAAAGAGTTACTCTCCATCTTTTTTATAAGCCCACTTCAAGTACTGAAAAGCTGCAATGAGGTCACCCCAGAGTCTTCTCTTCTCCAGGCCGAACATCCCCAGCTCTCTCAGCCTTTCTTTGTAGGAGAGCTGCTCCGTCCTCTGAGCATCCCTGTGGCCTCCTTCGGACACGCTTTAACAGCCCCACATCCTTCTTGTGCTGGGGGCCCCAGACGTGGATGCAGGACTCCAGGTGGGGACTCACAAGGGCAGAGCAGAGGGGGACAGTCACCTCCCTCGACCTGCTGGTCACACCTCTGTTGGTGCAGCCCAGGATGCAGTTGCCCTTCTGGGCTGCAGGCATGCACTGCTGGCTCATGTCGAGCTTTTCATCCACCAGAACCCCCAAGTCCTTCTCTGCAGGGCTGCTCTCAGTGAGTTCTTCTCACAGCCTGTGTTCATGTTCAGGATTGCCCTGACCCAGGTGCAGCACCTTGCACTTGGACTTTTAGAACCTCATCAGGTTCATGTGGGCCCACTTCTCAAGCTTGTTCAGGTTCCTCTGGATGGCATTTCTTTCTTCTGTTGTATCAACCGTACCACTCAGCTTAGTGTCGTCTGCAAACTTGCTGAGGGTGCACTCGATCCCACTGTCTATGTCATTGATAAAGATATTAAACAGTACTGGTCTCAAGACAGACCCCTGAGGGACACCATTCACCACTGGCCTCTACCTGGACATGGAGCCATTGGCCACCACTCTCTGGGTGTGACCTTCAAGCCAATTTCTTGCCCACTGAATGGCCCACCCATCAAGTCCATCTCTATCCAATTTGGAGACCAGGATGTCATGTTGGGCCATGTCAAAAGCCTTGCAGATGTCCAGGTAGATGACATCGGTCGATCTTCCCTTGTCAACTGATGCAGTCACTCCATCAGAGAAGGCCACCAGACTGGTCAGGCATGATTTGCTCTTGGTGAAGCCATGCTGGCTGTTCCGGATCACCTCCTTGCCCTCCATGTGCCTTGACACTGCTTCCAGGAGGATCTGTTCCACGATCTTCCCAGGCACAGAGGTGAAGCTCAGTGGTCTTCCTTTCTACTCTTTTTAAAAACAGGAGTGATTTCTCCAGTCAGCAGGGACTTCCCCTGACTGCCAGGACTTTTCAAATAGGATGGAGAGAGGCTTGGCAACTCCATCAGCCAATTCCCTTAGGACCCTGGGGTGCATGGCACTGGGCTCCATGGACTTGTAGTTGTTCATTTTCATCAGGTGGTCTCGAACCTGCTCTTTGCTTACAGTGGGAGGGACTGTGCTCCCCTAGCCCGTGCATAGAGGTTCAGGGAAACAAGAGACATGGGAAGCCTGACTGGCAGGGAAGACTGAGGCAAAGAAGGTGTTGAGTACTTCAGCCTTCTCCATGTCTTTTGTTACCAGTTCTCCCTTCTCTTTTATCAGAGGGGGTACACTCTCCTTGTCCTTTCATTTCTGGACGATGTACCTATAGAATCCCTTCTTGTTCTTCACATCCCTTGCCAAGTTCAGGTCCATCTGTGCCTTGGCTTTCCTGATCCCATCCCTGCACATCCAGACAGCATCCCTGTACTCTTCCCAGGCCACATGTCCCTGCTTCCAATTATTAGCTCCTCTCTCTCTTTTGCCTAAGTAGAAGCTCATGGTGATTTTGCTACTGTAATATTTCCATGTCTCTATCCCTGGCTGAGAGGCTTTTCTACTTTAATTGTAATTTTGTCAAAGCAAAACATATTAAGGAAATAAATCAGAAATACATCAGAAAGTAGATATTGTTGTATTTCATTTTTCAACAGTGCTCACATCCTCACCATTTCTGCATTTTAAATCAAAAAAGGTAACAGTTTGCTTAAATCTGATCACTGGAAAGAAATTTCTCCAGTCGAGAAAGCCTGAAAAGAAAATTAATGCAATGTTTTCAAGGAGAAAAGTTAGTAGTAGCATTTGTATGGTAGTACCAAACACCATTTCTTAAGGTCCTAGTATGACATATTTTAATACTCACCAGGTAGTATTAGTACTTTATCACTAGAGCTCAGAGGATAGCCATCTTTATACCATGTAAGAACTGGAGGAGGAACAGCATTAGTCTCACAGTACAGTGACAGGGGATTGTTGACAATCACATCTTTATTTTCTCCACCTCTTCCTGTATCCACCATGTTACCAGTTTCCCATCCTTTATAAGGCTTTTGGAAACTAGGAGGAACTATGATTGAGAAGGAAAAAAAAAAGATAATTTTACAGTGGAAACAACTAGTTATGAAGTCAAGAGATACAAAACATACTGTAATTGTTAAATAGCAGTAAGTAAAATTAAGTTTATTAAATTAACCTCCCCCCATTTAGATTAGCCAGGATAATTCTAGTACTTTTCAACAGAACAAAAAATTGACCAATCTACTGAATGTTTTCTGGAGGCTAATAAATAACAATGTAAGAGGACCTGATAACAAGACACAGAGGGTATTGATTAACAATAATTATTTAAATAGCAAACTATCTGCTTTCAATCAAATTCTAATTTTGTTTAAAATTTCAGAAATGACTAATGAATGTCTTCTTGTATTTACACAACGTGTAGGCCAACTGGGTGCTTATGCCTGGAGCCTCCAAGTACTACCTGATACAGTTAATAAAATACGACCTCTTAGTTTAAGCTAAATTAAAACTTTTTCATGTAAGGTAGAGGAAGAGTAGATCTATGACAGCATTCCACTGATTTTAGACACACTCCATGTCACAACATGTGAAAGAAAGAAGAATCAAATACTGTATTTCTTAAAGATGAACTAAATATATATGCAATAGAAATCACACAGAACACAAGAGTATTAGAATAGACCAAGAAGGGCTAAATGATACAAAAATTATAAAGAATTCCAACATTCCAGAACATAAATAAGGAGGCTTAGACTACCAAAAAATAGGAATTTTATTATTTGAATTCTGTTTACCTTGTATATTTACATCAAATTCCACTTCATCCTCTCCAGCAATGTTGGATGCCAAACAAGTGTAACGACCAGTGTCTGATACTTGAGCCTCTTTAATCTGCAGAAAATGGCCACTGGCTTGGATAATGACATGATCATCTGGTTTAAGAGGCTGTAATGTATTTTTAACACGTAAATTAATAATATGGAAATCATAAATTAGGAATAGCCATACTTGTGGTAGCAGTATGACATCATCTCTCTTGGTCAAATTCTGATTGTTTCAAAATCCTTCCTAAGGCAGTATACTGGGAATAAGAACTTCTTTTTTTTTTTTTTTTTTAAATATTTCCTCTGTTTTGATAGCACTGACAACCGAACATCCTTCAATTTTTGGTCATGCTGCCAGCAAGGCCCACTTTCAATTCTTGCAAGGGAAGCAGTAGCTTAGGACACCGCTTGGGGTGCAGTCCTGAGCCAGGTGCTCCTGGGCTGGCATCCCTGGCCACAGGTGGTGCAGGGGAAGGAATGCTTTGCGTGACAGCGGCAAGCCCAGCTCTCCTCCTTCATTCCCTCAGCCCAAAAGCTCTTCCTCCCGGAGTAACTCTACTCAAGCCCCAAGCCCGTAACACTGAAGACAGTTTTGCTTTTCATCTTTGTCAGACACTGTGTATTTCCACCTTTCTGATATTGGTAGCTGGTCTCCCAAGAGGATGTTGTTTTACATCACACCTAACCCTGTCTGCTAGCTGCTGCTGAAAGGAGCAATGCCACCCTTGTCTGGCAAGTGCTCTTACGGCATCTGATTAAAGCAGGCTGACTCAACCCATGAAGTCACTGGCCAAGCTGATGAGCTGATCGAAAACCTACACTTGGAGAACAGTTCTCTGTGAGTTTTACAACCTGATCTAACTCATCCTACAGTCACACAACCACTACGATCTGCTGCCCAGCAAGGACATGGTGTGAACATAAAACTGATGTAGTAGACATGCACAGGATTAGATGTTACTGTACCTACAAGTTACATCACACATGACAACACAGACTACAGCAATATAACCTACATCTCTCAATAACAAAAATGGAACACATTAGGGAGTGACCTAATTCATGGCCTTCAAGGGACAGTTCAGTCCACGGATGTGAATGAAAGCCATTTTCCCAGGGGCACAGCAAGAAAAAGCTGCTGGATGTCAGTGCTCTGACAATGGCAGTAAGCTGCTTATAGCCACTGTCCTTCTTTGAGGCCCTTTCAATTCTCATTGGCAATATAATCAGTATGCCCAGGAGGGCCTAGAATTACAGCATATGCTCAAAGCAAGCAGAGAGTGTATACACAGTCTCTCTTGTGACTCCAGGTTGTTTCTGCATGCTCCATAAATCCAGCAAGAGCTTGTCCAGCTGCAGAGATGCAGAAGTCTGCCACATATGTGCCCTGCCAACAACAGTTAAAGCGAGAGCTGTTATGTTCTCCTTCCTTACACAAGAGTTGCACTGTTTCTTTGTTATTTATAGCAACTCCCAGTAGGTTACACATCAGTACGATTCTGTGGCATCGCCCTTCAAAACTGCTTCTCCTCCAGACCGATGCTGCTGCAAAGGCTGCGTGTGGCAGGAACCACGCCTCATTCCCCCTCGCAGAGGATCCAGATGCTTTTGTGGCTTTGCACACTCTGCCAGAACCAAGTGGGAGGCTCTCTGCAACTTCTGCAAGGGCAGCAGTTAGAGGAACCAAGCATGGGGCCATTCTGCACAAAGGCCTTTGGGGAATGCAAATGATGGCAAAGCGATGTGGTAATACCACGGGACGCTACTTCTAGGTAGAGCCCTCCCTCTTTAAAGCACAGGCCAGCAGTAGGCCCTGGAAACCCCATGGCTGATGTCTCAGTTGTACTGCCGGGCACCCACAAAGAAACGAGGGTCAATTTGCAGAGATCTGACCTGCAGCAAGCATCCTAAGAGATTCAAGGGGTGATTCTGCCAGCAGGAGACAGGGGAAGATGACTTCCTACTGACTTTAGCAGTGCAAGCGAGCCTGCTGCACTACATGAATGTTCATTAGTAGCGGTAATGAATATGCAGTTGTTTCTGTAGGAAATCCACCCATTAGAAGGAATTAAAGTAGTCACTGGCCTGTCCATCCTTGTACCAGCTGATTGCAGCAGCAGGAATGGCATGCGCTTCACACTCCAGGGTAAGGCTGTGGTTTACTTTGATCTTCACTTCTTTAGGGGAGAGACCCATCCCTGAGCTATCCCCCTTGTTAATGGTGGGTGGAACTGCACACAAAAACAAAGGGAGTGAGAGAGACCTTCCTGAGATACTGTCTTATGCAGAATTTCAAAACTAGCTGGACAAAGGGAAAACCCAGACAATAACCCTGGGAACACCAAGTGCATTCCCCATATAATCTGGCTCTTTCCCACAGCTCAGCTAATATAGTTCAGCCGTGTTCAACATTTGTAGACATGCAAACCTACTATAGCCTTACCTAGCTATAGCACTTTATTATGCATTTGGCTTAAATTCTACAAAGTTCAGTGTACTGCAGTCATTAAAAAGCATTTTAATGGAAACCAATATTCTCAGAACCATATGTCTGAACCAAAGTCCACTCTCAGAGTAGCTGGTTAAAACTCAAAATTTCCATTCCATTGAAACCCCAACGTTGCAAAATCTTGTTTCCTTCTGAATCAGAATGAAAACAGAACATTTCAAAATTCTTAAACAACCCCCCAGCCTGGTCTCATAATACCTCTGAAATTATTTTAAATGCTTTCAAAATTTTTCTATTTTATTTTTTAATGTGATATCTTAAATTCTCCCTGATGCTTACAGTACCATAATAGCTGACAGTTGCAATGGCAGTGACGGGGGGCTGGGTCAGGGGGGTGCTATATAGTCATACTTCAATTACGAACTCTCTTCTCGTTATTCCTAGTCCAATGGGGCCTTATTAAGAACTTTGTGTAATTAAAATAACAGTATGGTTACTGTGAAGGAGCAAACCAAACTCCAATTCAGACTGAAAGGTTAGCAAATTAAAAAAGAGAGAGAGATGAGAAACTATGCTTGACTGAGCCCATAATGAAGAGTTTGAGCATTAAAATAGAATATTAGGCACAGATGCCCAAAGGACAATGTGCTGACAGGAAAGCTTGAATGGGAAAGCTTTTGTGCATATGGTCTTTTACGGGAAGATATAAAAATAGTATCCTCCTGTTTTACCTTACTCAAGAAAGTTTTCCATTAGATGTTAGGGCTCCCCTCCCCTCCTTTTCTTCTAAAAGAGTTTCAGTACTCACGAGATTCTCTGCTCACATCTACTGTGCTGCATTTGCCTGATTTGAAAATCATGACCAAAAACATTTCAAAAGAAACTGAAGTTCATCATTTCTTAAATGTCTTCCCCTGTGTGGTACAAAGATTCTTGGCCCTACACCAGCCCTTGTAAAGGATGCAACAGCAAACTTTTCCAGTACCTGTCTTCAAGCAATGTCATGAGCTAATGCAGATGTTTGGTAAACAAAACCACTAACAGAAATCCCTTTGTGCACCAGGATAGGTAACACACTGAAAAAAATGGAAGAATGCAAACAAAAAAAATTATATTGGAAGTGTCTCCTTACTGTATACTTTCACTTCATAGTGTTTCAAAGTTTCTCCAGCCTCATTTGTGGCTATGCAGGTGTATCTCCCAGCATTGTCCTCCTGTGCACTTAGGATCTGCAGGGTCCGACCACCTGCCAAAAAAGATCATTCCTTAATAGTGTCTAAGTTACAATCTTTCTTTCTGATTATTTAAACGATTTCTGCAGCATATTTTCAATCCTTTGGTCTCAATTCTGCCCTTAGATGAGCTTAAGAAACTGAATGCTTACCACCATGTATACCCTGCAATAAATGAGTGCATAATTTGCAGCAGTGCTTTGGATCACAACACCTGTTGCTTGGAAAAATCTTGGAAAATCTTGGATTCTTGGAAAATCTGTTAACATAGCTTTTATTAGAAATTTCTTGAAGATAGTTAGAAAGAAGTGACTTAGGTTTCTGCACTTCATTCACAGAAAATGGAAAATTAGGTATTACCACTGAAACTAAGCAAAACCAGAATATCCGACATAAATTGGTGGATGGGAGCCTCTGAACTGCATTTCATTTTCAGTGCAGTATTTCATATGAAATAGGCCCCCAACTCCCTCTCCAGAGAATGGATAGCAGCAACAGCTACAATGTGAAATGAAATTTAAATATGAATGAATCAGTCGGATTTAAGACTTCAGGTGGCCTCTAAAACTTTGATATCCATCAATTTCCTTCCCATACTATCTTGTTTATGATTTATATTGTCTGCATTCTCAGAGATGAGTCACTGTCTAATTTGGCTGCAGCTCTTTTCAGACTCTATTCCTAAGAATTGTCCCCCCATGTAATAATTCACTTCCTCGCTGTCAATATCAAGACTCATTCCTTCTCTGAACAGCTGCAGTTAATAATGCTGAAGTACTGGTTCACGTACATTACTTCAGTGTTACAAGTAAAGCTTTTTCCTGTTTTCCACCTCCATAGATGTTTTAGGTAACAGTTACTCCACAAATTAGAAATTGCAAACTACTAAATGCATAGAAAAATGACACCTCATTCTTCATCACTAGCTTTGTGGTTTTTCTCTCTCCATCAAGTTCATTCCCACACTTAATTTCAAGATACTTCCATTCATTAGTAACTCCAATGAACTTGTTTGCCATCATTTAGCTCTATGGAACAAAAGGATAAATACTTGAATACAAATAAAATACATGTAATTAGTCAGTTAGTTGTGAAGCACTTAAAAATAATGGAATTGCCAGTGCTAAAATGGTACAAATATTGCACTTCACAGAAATACATTCTTTGATTTATTAAAAAAAATATAGCAGTAACCAAACAATAGAAGAACAAAGCATTATATTAGTTCTCAACCAGAACAAAAAATTTACCTGGCAAAATGCGGATATTTCTGTTTGATTCTAAAGGATTACCATCTTTCAGCCAGGTGATTGTAGCTGGTGGATAGGAATAAGCCTCACAAACCAGTGACGTCGGGCTGTTGAGGATAACAGTGATCTCTTCTGCATTGCCATAGCTGTCTGCACCCACAATGACTGGAGACACTAGGAGCAAGAAAATCATCAAACAGAGAAAAGACCGCTCTGAAAAGCCATTATTGTGTTCAGTGTTCAGCCTCAGAATCTGGTTCCAGCCTCAAATAGCTGGGAGGCATTCCTAGTAGGCATACTGAAACCCAGAACCGGACAACATTCATTTGGTTTTATGTTTTGTACTGCAAAGGTCAGCCCCTGTTGGTGGAATCCATCCGCCCTTAGCCCTTGTCAAACACAGGTCAGCAGGAAGCCAGCCACTTCTTGCACAGCAGCTGGCAGACCCGCTGCCTGATGATCCTGTGCACAGCAAACTGGTAGGAGGTATGAGCCTAGGAAATGAGGATGTGGAAAACAAACTCGCCATTGTTTGTATTTGGTTATGCAATAACTATTATGGAAAAAGCAAACTGCAGATGGTTTCAGCTTTTACAAAAAGATTACAATCTGATACTCCTTCCTTGAATCACAGTAAGCCAACATACTGACTTGTTTATTCCCCACAGATAAGATCCTCTTATAGTTCTGCATTTTCTACGTCTATATTGTTTAAAGCACGGAACTGCTGTTTCTGTTGAACTACTGTCATTTATCAGTTACATAGCCATTAAACTTTAATCATAGCCAGGCAACTTAAACCTTGCTATAATTAAAAGACTACAAAATTCCAATGTGATTATCTGTTTTTTTCCTGAGATTAATATTTTTTCTCTAAGAGCCAGCCCAGCTGTCTTACCAAGTACATTAAGACTGTAACTTTTGCTCTTATCTCCAGCTGTATTGGATGCAATACATGTGTATCTCCCCGTGTCAGTGACTTGAGCATTGGTAATTTGCAGGAAACGCCCACTGGACAAAAACTTGTGATCTTCATCCTCAGTTAGAGGTCGCCCATCCTTTACCCAGGTGATCTGTGGTACAGGATTCCCTTAATGGAGTTAAGAGAATTGCAAATATTAGCTGTTGTATAGCCTCCAGGATATTGCAAGATTTCTGAATAATAGAAAAATTCAATTTTGATGCCACCTTACAATATATTCGTTAGGAAGATGCTTTGGAATACATATTCTATAGTCTTTGAACATCCTGAAGTAATATATACCTCCTCTTAAATTCTACAGGACTTTAGCGAAGAAATACCGCAGCACCTAACCTCTTGGTTACATTTTATACTACCTTTAAACAAGGGGTGCTAGTCCTGCCACATGCACTAAGGTTAAATCTGAAATTTAAAAATTCCACTGAAGTGAAAATTCCATTTAAAACACCCTGTTCAGAACAAGTGAAGATCAACACTATGAGATCAGATCAGTAAAGGTATAAATACTGTATACTTTTACCTATCACTTCACATGTCAGGGTAACTCTGTGCTTCTCTTTCACTTTCATATCTTCCAGCTTATTTTCACCCACAATCCCTGGAGGCACTGCAATCAGACAAGGAGACAATACCAGCAACTATTACTTACAAACAATTTAAATACAGCAAAGACTTATTGAGGCCATGTGTGTCGGGGTGTACTTCCCTTAGTCACAGAAATCAATAAATGGCTCCGCTCTGACAGAAACAGCTCCAGATGAGAGTCAGTGTAGAGCTACCCTGCCTGGACAACAGCTATACCTCTGTTCTGCATCCCTTAAACATGCTGGTCCATGACGAGGACAAGAGAGGGCCACAGACTGAGTGTATCACCTCACTGTTTTCACAGCTAGAGATTCAGAGTGCTGAGGCATATTCCCCACATTTCTGAGTATGGTTATCAGGGCAACATGGATGAACACTTGAGTTACTAGTAAGGCCAGGTTTGATTGTATGCACCACTAAGTTTTATAAGTTTGCAAACAAATTCCTTCACTCACATTAAGCGGCAAGTGATTCATTTGCTCAAACAACGTGCTTAAGTTTAAGAGTTATTTTCCAGCATTAATTGAAAGCATCCATCTAGAAGTCTAGGGAAAGAACAGATTTAAAACAAAACAACAACAAAAGCAGTTGGACAGAAAAAGCTCGCTTGTTCACATACTATGTGTGGTTTTTTTTCTTACAAGCACACTCAAAGCAATACAATAGATTACCAACAAGTAGGTTCTGTGTAAAGACATAAATGTGTTTTATGCAATTACAGCTGCCAGAGAGGCAGCTGAACAAATTACACATCTTGCTGTGGTACAAATCATGTTTCTCTGGGGAAAGAAAAGATAAAACCATACCATTAAAATACCTATCCACATCCTGAATAGCTAACTCTGTACAAGAAAACTCGTACTGTATAACTGACTACTTGATGACATGTTTCCAACTAATCCTGGTCAACAGGACCACAGAGACTAACACGTTACTGGATGAGGGAGGCCAAGCTGTCAATGTGTTGGTGAGGAGCCTCTCAGGCCCACAAACTTCCAGAGCACTGATGGACTGTTTCTCGCAAAGTAGAGGCAGTTGTAGATTCAGGAAAAAAGAAAATCAAAGTAGGCATGGAGTATTACATATTTAAAAGGAGGCCTGCAATTATAAGAAAGCAGCTCAATCTCCAAGAGATTTGGGGAAATTTTATAACAAAAAAGCTGGACTAAGGGGCCAGATACTTCTCTTTAATAATCCTATAAAATGCAAACTTTCAGCCTATATGGAAGGTCTAAAAAAAGAGGAAGTAAAATATATTCAACAGCTTACTTGTGACCTACCAGTAAGTTGGAATCGAAAGTTTTATTAAAATAACAACCACGATAATATGCAGAATTCATTGTTAACAGAGAAAAATAATATGATACATGTGATCTTCCATACTAATGAAGAGTGCAAACTAGAGTAAGGGAAAATAAAAAGTTAAAAGAGATTCAAATTTCACTTGATGACTGGAATGGCAAAGATGCTGCTTCAGCACATCGAGAAGTTGGTTTCTGAACAAGACACATGGCAAGATGAGGGTTAGCAGAATTTAGTATGCAGGAAGATGTGGCCAGCACTGGCACTTTTACCCCCTTGTGGTGCAGTTATGATCACATTCCCTAGTGTGACTGTACAAGCAATGCAAAACAGACTTTGATACGTGTTCTAGTGTTCAAATATGACAAGACAAAGATGCATCAACTGGAGGAATTAGATGGGATAAAATATAACCTATGATCATAAAGGTCAGGACATAAGTCTGGCCAGAAGTTAGTACGCATAAATAAACAGAGCAACTCACCACTTTGGCCCCAAAATAACACAGTAAGATGTCAACACATTTCAGAACTAAGACAAAGCCACACCAAATGTTTTGCAAATATGTAAGTACTAGGCTTGTTACACCAAGCTCTCCATGCAAACTGGCTCTCCTGTTGCACCTCCTACTCCAATTTAGAGAAACACCAGGATGTCTCTGTATGGTTCCTATTTACAATGAGCTGGTGAATATAGTCTGTGTCACCATCAGGCCACATTCCTGTAACTTTCCTCTAGAAGGACAAAGAAATTACTGGGGGGAGGGAAGAAGAGACTGAACAAAGGAATTTTCCACTTAGCCCACTTGAAATCAGCTTCACTGAGCATTTGTCTTCAAGGCAAACAAAGCCTATGCAAGAGAGATTCCCAGAAGCCTCATGAACACCCTGCTACTAACACCCTCCAAAGAAAACAGTAAAACAATGAATGCTTTTCAGTGTTTATACATCTCTTCCATTCTACCAGACTTACACTTCCATGAGCTCATCAAATAAACATGAACTGACATGAACATAAGTTATCATTTACAGACTGAATATGCATAAGTCAGCTGAAGGCAAGGGAAACTGATAGCACTCAGCAGCTTAAGGCACTTGGAAACTTAAGGCAATTTATATACAGTAATGCTGCAAGACAACTTCCATCAGGCCTGCTAATCATTGATAGAAATAATAAATAGCTACTAAACCAAAAAGCAGGAAGTGGGAGGGAAATTAAGTAAGTAATGTGACACAAATACACATTAAGAGTTCCAAACAGCCATTAATAAGCCTGCTGTGCTTGTATAATACGCTAGCAGGGTCTCCCACTACTACCACACTTAGCTATTTGCTTTACAATACCAAAAGCTCGAAGAATTGAAAATTTCTGCTGGATCAGAGATCTGTTTTTCAAAATTGATTCCATCTCGTGTTTAATCTCCCTGTAGGTCCTGGCTTTGCATTCACATCCTTGTTGCAACAAATTATCATCATGCAAGTCAGCTATACACATTACACCCAGTGCTGATTTTAATTCATGAGCATCATCATACAGGGTTGCACCCTTCTGCCTTCAAGCATTAGGTGCAACAGACACACAGAACAAGTTACACATGGTTTTCTGAGGCTGTAGTTTTCTTTCAACTTTAAAACACCTTAAATTCAGGCTGGTGCCAAAGGAAACAGTGCTACTTCCCTGACCACTCACTCTTGTCATCTTCCTTTCACCAACACTGGCATTCACAGGCAATGTGGTGAACAAGCAGGGAACTGACCTGGCTGAAAACTAACCAGACCAGGAAAAAACAACCTCCCCACTTTTCCAGATCACCTATAATCTGATTCACATTGTTCATCGTATCCAAGGCATAGAGAAGCTATGAGCAACAAGCAACTGAAGGGAGGGTGGGAATCTGGCTGTCAGCATCCCAACTTCCATGAGACTGAAATAACAACGTAACTGAAGCCAGAGGTACATTGACACAGATCCTTTTCAGAAAAGGACCAATAAACCGCAAAATGTAAGTAACTGGCAGTTATTCTAAATTATGCCTGAAGAATCTTAGTTTTTAAAAACGAAGAGTACAGCAAATTCACATGTAGAAGCAACTTCTCTTTAAAACCTGATTTTCCGACCATGTTATCAGATGCTTCTTTCTTTCCCCTAAGGACGTTTATTTTGGCATAATGATTTTTTAAATACCAGCAAAGTATACACTATAGCCCCGTATCTTTTCTTCTTCTATTGTAACAGAAATTATCATGTACCTACCTAGAACAGAAAGGTCAAAATCCTTCCTCGCTTCTCCTGCAGCATTGGTCACTACACAAGTATACTGCCCTTCATCTGATACAGTTGTGTGTGTCAAACGGAGCGTTCTACCCCCTGAGAAGAGAGTGAAGAAAATGTAGAATTATTAAATTTCTGCTCCAACCAACATGCTCCCAAATCGTTAGCTCCGATTTCTTACGTTTTACTTAAATTTACAGGAGTATTTTCCTCTTTTTAATGTGCTTAGTTTTGTTGAACAAGGAATAACGTAAACTGACCTTACTCCTACTCCCATAATTGTTGTGTGTCTGTGCAGCTCCTCAGCTTCCCAGTATTTTTAGACCTGTGTTTTCCATTGATTATGCTACTCTTCCTATCCAGTAATTGCCGAATTACCCTGACACATCCCTTCTCCCTCCACTCCCACACCTTTATTTTTTTTTCTTCAATCAATTGTTTTCTGGAAGAAATCAACAGATCAAACTGAAATTACTGAAAACTTGCAGAGAAAGAGCATGGAGAGAAAATGCAACCTGTTCCAGACAGGTCACAAGCTGCATACAAACACATCAGAGGTACAGCCCACACGAAATTCACTGGATCAGTGCAGACACTGGATGTAGCAGGCACACTGTGTCTGCAATATGCAGGATTTGTGCACAGTCCTTCTAAGCAGGAAATTGTGACAGGATAGAGTGTCTAAGACAGCAGGACTTTTGCTTACATAAGTGCTGTACTGGAATCTACATGACTGTACAGGAAAAATAATAAAGCAGAGCGAGAAAGAGAGAGTGATGTACACAGAAAAATAAGTCTCTTTTTTATAAACACGTGCATACACTTGTATGGTTGACCAGAGGACCAAGAATATTCCCACTTAGGCCTAGCAGCAAAACTTCTCATTGCATCCTTCTGGCAGAGGAACAGCAAAACAAGCATCAGTGAGCATTTAAGTGTAAAAACAAATGTGGTGGCCATCCCTTAACCTCTTCCAGTTTCTCATCAGCTGCTCTCACATTAACAATCATTACCACACAGGACACTACATATAAACTGTTTGTCTCTGGATCTCTACTGGGTCTCATTACCAGGATGTATCCCACAAATTTATGTTCCTAGTCATGTGCTTTGAAGGAAAAAACTTAACCCGCCTGATGGATAGATTTCTTTCACCAAAGAAATCACACCTGCTAGACTGAGGAAGGCTCTGTTCTTGCAGTCTCATGTCACCCTGATCCCTTCTCCCACCCATACCCTGAACAAAGCTATGTAAGACTCAAAATGAAGCAGACACCTGCCTGTAGGAGACTAACTTTCCATGATTTCACACACTTGCATACCCAGAGCTCCAGTGCTGCGGTACGATTCTCCACATTCAGCTACAATTTAATAAAACCGTCTCTCCTTTCTAAAGCTAGTATGCAGCTTAATGCATGGTCTGCAAAAATGGAGGATGTGGTGGCATAGTGAAAACTTTTTTTTTTCCTAAAGGAACTATATCAAGTATCTTCAAAAGGAAGCAGCAGCATAGTATCTGAATTAACAGACAGTTGCCAGCAGTGCGTCCACACATTTCAATCATTTGCAATGCCAAGTATGTTTTCAATCAACAGAACTGAAATATTGCTTTGGCAGAGTATTTTACCTCTTAAATATTAGTCAAAGAGGTTTTTTTGTTGTTCTTTTTCTTACAGCTATACAAGCACAAAGGGAGTCTCAAATGCCATGTTGGTCACAGTTCACTACCACAATATGTAGTTTTCTGAAGAACTATATAAAAGCACAAAGTTTGCTGGAAAAAAAAGCACTGAGTTCTGGCTTGCTTCCCCCCTCCCACTGAGGCTAACATTCAGAGACAATAAACATCTTCTTGTGTCTCACCCTTCCTGACACTGCAATCCGGGTGGTGATATTAGTGTGGGTGTAGAAATCAACAGACAGAACAGGAACAATCAAGCCCAGAAGACATTGTTTTTGTTGATGGCAACTACGCACCAAAAGGAATGCACGCCAACTCAGATACTGCATAATAATCAGATACCACCACCCCTTTTTCCATGTGCCATAATTAAAAATAGGAAAGAAGAAAACAGGGCTACATGCAACGTCAAAAGCTACACTGATGGAAAAAATTCCTGACAAATTCCAGCTTGAAATGCAGTCTTAGCTGAACTTCTAGTTTCGTTACCTTTCTGATAGTTTTCTGATGTTCATGCTGTAGGATGGCTTGTCTTTGCATGGCGGCTACATTAGAGTATTAGAAACTTTGTGAAAACTTACTTTCATGAGATTTCTGGTGGCAAACCCAAGATCAAAGAAACATCTCTGTTGTTGTCTGTATGTATCAGTTCTTAGCCAAAGACTTTATTACTTCTACACAGTCCACAAAGCTGATTTCCAGACACAAGAAGCCAAAGCAAAACATGTTGCCTGCTTGGTACATAACTTCCATTTTAATATCAAGGGTTGCTAACTCAATTTCCTATTGTAAACAAAAAAACACAACTGCAGCTGCTAGTCAAATACTCTCACTTCCCTACAGTATTGCAAGATGGTTTACAGAAACAGGTGCCGAGCCCTCTTATTTCAGATGCCTCTGCCAATTGCTACTGTCATAAAAAGATGCTTGAACTAGTTCTTTGTAGGTTATGCCAGCTTGAAAAACGAGACCCCAGTGAATTGGGTGTGTCATTCTGACCACCTGTCATACATTTCTCCCAATCCCTTGGGTTTCATACTAGACTTGCTAATGAAACGTTCTGTGCTGTCCTTGACTGATCACGCAATTCCAGCTTTTACAAAATGACATTCTGAAGGTCAGATTCAATTTGCTGCAGGGCCAGTAAGTATTTACATGCATTAATTGATGAGGCTCATGAATAGATTTCCATTTGTTTTTATATACAGACACAGAGAAATGAAAGATGTATTTTGTTTATGGTCATCTGTATTCATCTGAGGGGAGAGGAAACGTCGTATTATAGCTTTCTATGTATCAGCACTGACAAAGACATCTCTATCTGACGTATTTCTGGAAACACAGATACTGGACTGACATACAGCTAGAACTATGGCTTATTCCATGTCAAAGACTGAACAGTTACCACACCTTTGACCCACACATGTAAAGTCTGGTAACAATTTACACAGTTTACTTTAGCTATTTGATAAGCACTCCAGCCTGATCTGATACCATTTACTGAATAGCTTGAATAACAGTTTCTTTTCTCTCCATGTCTTTACAGATTATTAAATGAAACTTTCTTCCATGTGAAATACATGCACTATAGATTCACAAGGCCCTTCACTCCATTCCCTTTTTCAAAAATAACTAAAGCTTTAAATATGTGCCGTACCTGAGAGGATGCGCACCGTGCTGTTCAAAGTGACAGGCCAGCCATTCTTGAGCCATGTTATCGATGGCAGGGGAATTCCTGAAGCTTCACAAACCAGAGAGACGGGATTCTTCTCCACAGTGCTGATGTTCTCAGGCACCTGCAGGTCACCAGCAATACTTGGGGGAACTACAGAATAAGAGAAAAGAAAAGTTACTTCAAAACAAATAAAAACATTTTTGCTCTCAAAACATTCTGTCAACCAAATAATAATTCACTGAAGCTAAGATAAGCTTGGCAAGTGAGGAGCAGCACAAAACTGAGATTTATTACAATAATGACTTTTTTTTTTAAACGGTGCATCTGCATGGAAAAATTAAAATTTAATTCTACCAGTACTATTACCTTTATCTAATGACTTAAGACACCTAACAAGTAACAGTAGTTCTGTCCATTCTACATTAATTATAATTTCCAGTATCTAACAAAACAATATGGAAAATTCTAACACTGTCAAAATTACATCAGTAAGAATAATTCCACTTTGGAAGCAGTTCTACAGTTCATATTATAAGACAAAAAAAAAAAAAGGGGTTCAAGAATTGAACAATATCTTCCAGCCTCTGAGTAGCCTGAGGAGGTTTAAAGTTTCTTTTTACTACCCAGAACCTTGATAATACAGTACAGCAAATACTCCAAGTAAGAAAACAATAAATGCATCTGGGTAAATAATTCTGGCCTCTCATTTTCAATAATGAGAATTCCTGCGTTCACTTTCACCCTACCTTTTGTTTTTCTCTCTCCCACTACCCCTGGTTGTTGTAAAAGCCTTTCCCACCTCAGTGCAAGACACAACCTGCAGCCCCCACTGTAGACACTTGAAAGCCTCTGTGATACAGTGTGATTTGCAGAGGAATATTGCAGCTAAACCCCTGTAATCTGATGTCCTGATTCAGCGGCATAGTAACGCCTGAAAGGAGTATCTCCCTTTCTTAGCAATAGAACTCCCTTTCTTTCTTGGCTTTATCCTTTCAAAACATAAATATTCAGTTATATGAGGCATAAAAAAAACACATGCAAAAAATGTCCCATTCAAGTTATAGTGGCTGTACCATAGCATGATGCTATAATCCATGCCATCAAGTAATTTTAAGTAATTTTCAAGTAAAATTATGGCAATGAATCATAGTTGGAGGTACCATCTTAAATTCTTCTGAGAGTAAAAAACAAGAGAACTTGTCTATTAGATACTTGGAATACTGTCTATATTCATGACTGTCTTCTGGCAGGGGCCACACATAAGGTGTTCTTGGTTAAACCTTAACTTCTATCTCCCAAAACAGAATCCAACAGAATATTTCCTACCATGAAACTCACCCTAATATCATATGAAATTGTACTGTATCTTGGTTTTCTCCTCTTGGGAGATACAGTAGCTGGGGGGTGGACTGATATTAACAGGGACAGAGGTAAGATTTTAATTGGATTTGGATTTTTGTAATACATCTGCAATTGAAACTGCATTATGTATAATGCCTGCAATAAACATAGGTGGCAAATTTAGCTACACAACTATTTCTTGGATATCCTTGGGTGAACTTAAAGGCCTACTTTGTTTGTTATGTATGCCCAACTTTTTGCATACTCACCATGAACATTTAGATCATATTTTCTGTCAGACAGCCCTGCCACATTGACAGCGACACAGACATAGCGGCCTGTGTCTGACACCTGGGCATTTCTCAGTTGAAGAAAGCGACCATCATGAAGTATTCTTATGTCCCTTCCACTGACCAGCGGATGGCCATCCTTCATCCATGTTACTGCTGGTTCTGGAATACCCTGAACCTTGCACTCCAAGGAAATTTCATTTCCCTGGGTGACAACCACCTCTGATGGGTGGCTACCACTGTTGAATACAGTTGGGCGAGCTGTAAAAGAAAAAGAAACACAATTTACAAGTCAACTAGAAGCTACATTTCAGAATATTCACCTGCTTCTGAAAAGAACAGCAATCAAGCTTGCCGGATGAGCATTTTAATGAAGACAGTTATTGCAGGCCACTGCTGCCAACCCAGTTAGGGGCACTCTGCAATTCATAACATTTTCCACAGGGCTGAGAAACGACAAATAACCTCTCTTTCCTCCAGCCCACAAAATAAAAATGTTGTTAAAGTAACTTACAGGCGATTATAAAAATAAAAAGAGGAAAATAACTTGAAATTTTAAAAAAGACTGCTCAAAATTCTGTCAATCCCTCCATATTTTTGGAGATTTTCTTCTTCATGGGTTTGTTTAAAAATACCTCACTTTATTTCTGACTGAAATACAGAATTAGCAGTAAAACTGTAAGATCTAAGCTCAACTAGTTGTCATCACTACTACAGTTCAGTGACAAGAAACAGTGCACTACGTAAAGGGGTCTATATCCCTGTAATCATCTCTGGTCAAATGCGTTTTAAACAGATATATATAATTTCTTGTTCAAACTCCAAGTCCAAATCATAAAAATTATATTTACTTATCTCCTCTGAGTATCTTGCAGTTGTTCCAGACTAGACATTTTGCAGTTTAACATCACTACACAGATGACGCTTTCATAATGTACCTTTTTCAGAACAGAGTATTTCACGGTAACTTACTGTATACTTGCAAGCTGTATTCTTTCTTTGCACTTCCAGCTATGTTTGAAGCAATACAAGTGTAAGATGCAGCGTCAGACTTTTCAGCAATTGAAATCTGCAACTGCCTGCCTCCAGATAATATCCGTACTCTTCCTGAAAGGTCAGCCACAATTGGAGAGCCTGCAAGAGACATTCTTTCAGATAAAAACACAGAGAATAGTAATGAGCTTGCTCAGGTGGTGTAAAGTCCACTGGCTCATTTAAAAATTACAGAGCTGCACAATTGTCCATTTTAGAACTGCAGTATCAGAGTTTCCCTGGACATCAGAAACTGTGTAAGCAGATTCTGAGGACTTCCCATATTAATTCCTGACTTTATGACACAGAGCAACCTGAGCTAAAGCACAATAACTCTCGCCATGCTCACATACATCCAAAGTGTCTTGGACACTTCCACAAATTCAGTATTTTCAGTAAAACCTGACTTGTTGGACATACAGTGTATGACCGTCTCAGCCAGCCCAACCAGAACAGCACATCTTACACCTATGTGATGTAGTCTGCACTCATGGACCATCTGCGTATTGTGTCACGTGGCACATGTGAATACAATTCTGCTCAGCAGAAATGGTACAGTCACAGCTCAGCAAAATGATATGACATTTTCTGAGCAGAATTTTCACTCTTGGAGACCTAAGATTGGGCAACTATCATCAGCTTTATAAAATGCAGGGAGATTTTGTGACAGAAAGAATACTCCTCCCACTGATTATTCTTACAAGCTGAATTTCCATTTCTCAGTCACGCATTTTAAATCCTCCCTCTGAAAATGTGCATTACATTTCAAAGGTGATGATAAATCTGGCTCCTGCATAACACCCAAAATTGCACTACTTTCTCACTGCCCTTCAAGACTTTCAAACAGTTTCAAGTTTACTTTCTGCAATTTAAGCGTACATATTTCAGCACTGAAATACATTATTATAACATCTCATAGTGTCCCATTTTGGCTTCCAGTAGAGAGGGTTTAGAAAGAGCTTGATAAACTTAATTTTCTCTGAAAATTTTAAGCAGTAAAAAAAGTGGTTTGTAATTAAAAACTGCTCTTTCTACAAGTCATAATTAATTAAAGTAGGCACACACAACACTGAAATGTACCTTCTGGAAAAAAAAAAAAAACACAGATAAATAAGATAAGATTGATTAATAACACAAAAATTACCATACTGGAAGAATTCATCATTTTACTTTGTCTATTATTCTGTCTTCAACAGTGCCCGTGCTTAAAAGAAGGTGCTAAAAATACCTACTTTTATAAGAACACATTTGTTGATGATTACTTCAAACCCTAAAGCAAAAAGGTGTGCAGACTACTCTTAAATATTAAGATGGGATGAGAGAAAGGTTCAGTAAGCCCCCAAAGCAACTGCTATGCTAGATGCATTTTCATCACTTGGCTGTGTGCTACAGCTGCAAAATTCAAAGTAAATTTTGAGGAGACATCTATGCTACGCAAGTGGATCACAAGTAGAGACCCCCAGCTCAGCCCCACAGTACAGCACTGTGACTCACAGCCACGCCAGCTGGGATACATGAATAACTCTTGAAGCTGTCCCACTGCACTGTGTAACAAGTAAGTGTATTAAGAGGGGTTAAGTGCTCCACTAACATATATAAACTGTCCAGTTTTAAGTCAGCTCAGGAATCTCTGCACTGCACTGTGTTTTCCCTCCCCCTCCCCCTCCCTGAACACCTTTAGGAATAATGGCATCTAGGCTAAGCACACGTGAGTTAGAGAATGGCACAATCTACTTCTGTAGTTTATTTTACTCAATATCGGGATTGTTTAGCTGGCTACATGTTTGTACTCCTCAGAACACACCACCTAAAACATCCACAGGAAAAAAAAGAAAAAAAATGCCAAGTCAGAACTATCACATTTGCTTTACAAAAAGGGTAATGGATGGTTACTCACCACTCTTTTTCCAGGTAAGACTAGGTGGTGGGATGCCACTGGACTCACATATCAGGCTTACCAGGCTCCCTTCAATCGCTGTCAGCTGAGAGATGTCATCTGAGCCAAAAATACTTGGTGACACTGAAAAGAAATACCAAATCAGTTCATCGTTTTTAAATAAAATGGTATCGGCCAACAATATAACCAAACTGACCTTACCACAAAAGTGTCCCATTGTGTTCTGAAGAAATTACAATGATTGCATTCTCTTCCTCGCCATGCAAACCAGACCCTGCCTGAGTAGGGAATATACTTATGAACAACTGCATCTATCTTTCCAGCCTCTGAGATCTGGTGTATGCATAGGCTCTATTTCTCACTGGCTTTTGAATGGACTTCCCAGTACAGAGCCATTTCTGTGAATTATGTAGACTGACTTTAAAAGGCTGCCTAGCTCATAGCCTTAGCTCATAAACCTAAATCATATGTCAGAAAGTAACTTTTAAAATTCAGCCACAGTTTCTCCCTTGAATTTATGTGGCAATACACTGGCTGCCACATGCAACACGAAGGGCCCCAACCCTTCAACTGTCCTACTATTGCAGACTGCCAGTTTTGTTCAACAGCTCTGTGATTGTAAGCCAGTTGCAGACGAAAGGGACCACTGTTTTCAGTGTCATTCTCAAGGACTTTGGTTCTTCCCACTAGGGAAGGGATAATTGCCTTCTTGAAATGGAGGAACCATTCTCTTTAGATGAAAATAGTGTAGGGAATACTTGAAAAGAGACCAAAAAAAACAGAAGAGAACGTAGGCTGAAAATAGAGTAAAAGCTCGCTAGTGAGCAACTTATCCAGTGCATTTAAAATGCACATGACAGTAGACAGCTTCTCCTTCTGATACTTCAGACTAACTCTTTTTTTCAGCAGCAACCAGATGTATGGGTTTCAGAATGACTGACTGCAAGCAAAGAACTTTATTGTACTGGACTGGCTTCAACCTTTTATTTTGTCCTGCTTCAAGTCACAAAGTTTGTGCCATTCTCTGAGGAGGTACATCTTACAGTTAACACATGAGCTGTTTCTTCTAGTTCTGGAACCAGAGTTAGCCCTCAGGATCTCATCAGTCCTCAAGTAGGATACGTTTCCTGGATTTAAAACTTGGAAATATGGCAGGCAGGACTTTTGGTCCCCGGGTGTAAACAAAGACTATAATTCTAAACAGTTACCCACAGATGACTTTCACAGGCAACTTTTGGTTTCTATTAAGTTTAGTCCATCAAAGCTGCTAACTAGCAAAGAATTATCCCCCCTCTCAAAACCCTACAGAAATGGTCTCACTGCACAAAAGAATAAACCCTTTTCCCTCCTGCACTAAAGGTCCTTTGCAACAGTACAAATCTTACAAATCTGAGGAAGGAAGAGATCTGAGATGATGATGACAAGCTCAGTATATGGACATATGCTTTAGCATGGGAATATCACATGGCCTTGTATGATACTACAATATTGACCCCCTAATTTAAACACCAAATAAATAATGACATTGTTCAGTACTAAGAATTTTAGTTTCATCATTACAAACCCTGCTAGCTAATTCTAGTTTCGTGACTTAAAAGCAAGAAATTAATTTGCAATAGCAAATAAGGTGTATTTCAACTGGTATACAGGGAGAAAGTAATGGTGCAGGAAAAGCTAACCAAAATCAATGGTTTAAATAAACATCATATGCTACATTGGTCATCTAGTCATAGAAACATTGTACTAATGCTATTACTATGATTTAGTCCTAGTAATTTTGCCAAGCAAACAAAGCTAGGTAAAATAGTTTGGTTTTCTTTTTAGATCTGACTCTCCATGCTTCAGCATTTAGAAAAGTTGGAGGTTGTTAAGTTACTCTATATGAGTGCACAAATAGGAGCTGGATACAAAGCCAGTTAGTTTCTGCTCTAAAGTATCATCATGCATGCAAACCCAATCTGACAAAGGCCTACAAAGTAGCTGGTATTAATTTAGAATCTAACCAAAGCAATTTGGAAAATGCGTGCACTTTCTTTAGACTGTTAACTGCAGCAAATATAATAATGTCACCCTGCACGAACCTCAGCATTTATGTATTTATGAACTACAGAAAATTTCAGTGTCTCACATCATAACTCCACTCTGAGCTCCATTCCCATTCCTGGAATAAGCTTAAATCTTACCCCAAATATTAACATTATAGTTCTTTTCAGTTTTTCCAGCAACATTTGTCGCTTCACAAGTGTAACGGCCAGTGTCCTGTACTTGAGCTCCTTCAATCTAGGAAGAAAATAAAAATCTGGGTTTTTTCTTCTTACATTGTTGTACAGGGAAGTTACAGGGAGAGGTTGCTCAGGTTTTTTGTGTTGCTATAGGTCACAGCCAACACGGGTTCACAGGGGGTAGGTCCTGTTTAACAAATTTAATTTCCTTTTATGATAAGATCACCCATCTGGTCGATCAAGTGAAGCCAGCTGATGTAATCTTTTTGGGTTTCAGTAAAGCTTTCGATATGGTTTCCCATAGGATCCTACTGGACAAAATGTCCAGCATACAGCTAGATAAAAACATCATACAATGGGTAAACAATTGGCTGATGGGTAGGGCTCAAAGAGTTATAGTAAATGGGGTTACAGGTTGGCGGCCAGTCACCAGTGGGGTCCTCCAGGACTCCATTTTAGAGCCAGTTCTTTTCAATGTTTTCATAAACGATTTGGATGTAGGACTAGAAGGTGTTTTGAGCAAATTTGCTTATGATACTAAACTGGGAGGAGTTGTTGACTCTGTTGAGGGTGGAAAGGCCTTGCAGAGAGATCTGGACAGATTGGAGAGCTGGGCAATCACCAACCACACGAAGTTTAACAAGAGCAAGAGCCGGGTCCTGCACCTGGGACGGGGCAACCCTGGCTATACATAAAGGCTGGGCAATGAGGCGCTGGAGAGCAGCCCCACAGAGAGGGATCTGGGGGCTGTGGTGGATAACAAGCTGAATATGAGCCAGCAGTGTGCCCTGGCAGCCAGGAGGGCCAACCGTATCCTGGGGTGCACCAAGCATGGCATCGCTAGTCGGTCGAGGGAAGTGATTGTCCCACTCTACTCTGCGCTGGTGTGGCCTCACCTTGAGTACTGTATGCAGTTCTGGGCACCACAGTACAAAAAGGATGTTAAACTGTTGGAGAGTGTCCAGAGAAGGCCTACAAAGATGGTGAAGGGCCTAGGGGGGAAGACGTATGAGGAGTGGCTGAGGTCACTTGGCCTGTTCAGCCTGGAAAAGAGGACGCCAAGGGGAGACCTCATCGCGGCCTACAGCTTCCTCGCGAGGGGGAATCGAGGGGCAGGCACCGATCTCTTCTCTTTAGTGACCAGTGACAGGACCCGAGGGAATGGAGTCAAGCTGTGACAGGGGAGGTTCAGGCTGGATATCAGGAAAAGGTTCTTCACCAAGAGGGTGGTCACGCACTGGAACAGGCTCCCCAAGGACGCAGTCACAGCACCAAGCCTGTCGGAGTTTAAGAAGGGTTTGGACTGTGTACTTAGTCATATGGTCTGAATTTTTGGGTAGACCTGTGTGATGCCAGGAGTTGGACTCGATGATTCTTGTGGGTCCAACTCGGGATATTCTATGATTCTAAGTTTCAATTTTTATGTTTACATCTATCTCCCTAAATATTAGTAACAGAGGAGCACTCCTGCAAAATCTCTATACAAACATCTAGTTGTCTGTGATCTCTCAGTCCTTATCTACAGCTCTCTGTTGCACCAGAGGGCCTGATGTTACCCAGCCTCTAACACATATCTAGCATCCTCACGATGGGGATACTCCCCAGGAAGCACTCGCTGCTGGAGCCTGACCACCCAATTTACCTTCAGTACACTTCCATCTTCAGAGATGCTAAGACCTGGTTTCTTCAGCAAGGGTCGTCCATCTTTGAGCCATGTCAGCACAGGTGGGGGAACAGCATTGCTCTGGCAGAGCAGCTCCACTGCTTCGCTGATGAGCACAGAGACATTTTGTTCCTCTCCCATGATGTTTGGTGGAACTATAGCAATAAATCAAAACAAAGGACCTTTGAGCATTGCAGACTTCCCAGAGTAAGACATACTGTAGAGCTAACAAGTCTTCATTTAATGAAAACAAAATGGCAGTTACTACCTTTTTGACATAGAACTTAAGTTTCCTTTAGATCTCAACAAGCACCAAAATAATTTTGTTACTGACAGAATATCCTCTACACAAGATACATGCTAGTAAAATATAAACGATAGAGAAATTGTGTAGGTAAGCCAAGACTTGCAGAAAAATATATTTAGAAGGGAAAATTGCCATTATATAAATATTGGAGAAATACACCCCTGCTAAAATCACACACACACACACACAAAAAATAGAGTTAATGAGCATAGAGGTTTACAAGATAATACTCAAACCAAGAAGGTTAAAATGTCTTAAACTGTTCCAGACGATGCCAGCATGCATAGTTGGCTCTAAGGAGAACTCTAAGAAGAATTTTGTCCAGAGATGGCCAAATACAGAAGACAGAATGAGAATTTACACGTTTCCAGCCAAGTGAATGGGTTAAGAAATTAATCATCAGTGAGTCATAATTCATTATTACATTATTGTCTATTTGTTTTCTGTGGTGTCTGCTAGCTAATTATTGTGATTGTTGGCACTGAGCACTATATTTAAATTTGTGCAACAGTTGCAGTGACAGCAAAAAATTATCACACGTTTCCAAATTACAGGGTAGGAATATCAGCTTTTGGAACAAAAGTTGTCCATGTAGAAGGCAAAAACGCTTGTGGACATTGAAATTGCAGCCCATTAGCTGTTCTCAAGTGGTATAAAGATTCAAGAAAGTGAATACTTTTCCCTCATTTTAAAAATTAGCTGTTTTTTCCAAAAAACAAAGCAACTGAGAAGCAATTGAGAACTAAACCTTGGAACACAGCATGTGAGCAATTTTCCATTGAGAAAGTATTCATGGCTGGAGTTGAAAAGAACTCCCTAAATCAAGGAGGAAATATTACACTGACAAGATGAGGTTAAATTAAAAGATTAATGACTGAAAACTCTTCGCCGTCCATGGCTTTGTATCAGTATTCACAGCTCAACCAAATGTTCTTTGGTAACAGCACCCTGCATCACTGATCACAGATTTTCAGACTCCCAGGCAGCTTTGAGTCATTGACAAAACATTGCCACAGCAAGAGTTTTAAAGTATTTCAGCCTGAGATACACACACACACTTAGAAAACGGTGAGAGTGCAGTAGGCCATCATGCTCTGCGTTGTTGCTGCTTACTAGCAGCTCTCCACTGGAAGTTCCCTTTCCCAGATCAGAGCCAGTGGGACAATATCTGGGAGTGCTCATAATAAATTCAGTACATCACTAACAGCAAACTAAGAGCAGAAGTGCTTTAACTGGGCTGCTCAAACATGATCCAGAAGAGAACTCCTATTTGTGCTCTTAATGGCATGTATGTTCTTAAATCCTTACAGCAACCAATAGGGATCACCTTTCATTTCTTGCAATTTAAAAATCTAAGGCACGCTCATTACAGACTCCTGACATTAAGGCAACATTAGGTTTGTAATTTAAGATTTACAAAATATAAACTTCTAGCAAGAATTAATTCATCTAGTTACATATATCTGGTGAGATTTTTATACTTGCAGTGTACTAAGACTGTTCAGTTCACCCAATAAAATGTTGACCAGGGCCAGATATAAGAGCCCTTATAGTCACGTTTCCTTTACTTTTTATCTTTGCAATCCGTTAGTCCAAAAATTGCATGTCTGATTGCCCAAAATATATGGGTATGAAGGAGGGAAGCAGTGGGACTGTCCATGAGAAATACTCTGGGCTTCAATTTGAACAAAAAAGATACTGAATTAATTAGCACGCATGAGATTATAAAATGTCCCAAAGCGGTACTCAGTAAACCAGCAATACAGTTCTCAAGATGTCCTGAAAAATAACACTAACAATAAAGCTTTGTTTTTCTTGCGCAGGAAGTACTCAGCAGAGTAGCTGATTTCACAGTTTGGAAATAATTTAGGGAAAAGTCTGGTCTCTGTGGATAAGAAATAGAGTAATTGAAAAAAAAAAATCTGTTTATCTTACTTTCTTTGTAGAATTCACAAAGGCCTAGATTCTTTATGAGTGTTGTGGAACTGAAAATTGGAAGCTGATCCATTACTGCAGAAGGCAAATTTATTTCCAAATATTTTTCCACCAATTACTTTTCCTCTCAGCTAAATGAATTGAAATGTGTTCAAAAGGAAACTGAGTTTATGAAACATAGAAAGACAGATACTATATCATTTGTTTCTGAAGAAATAAGGTTTAAAATCAATCTAATTATGCTCATGGCAACTATACATTATCCAGGTTGTTCCAACTCCTAGACTGGCTTAGTGCACCACTCATTTCTAACTACCTCAGCACCAAAAGCATTCCAAATTATTTTCCTCCTGTGACTTCTTAATTAGACTACCCATATGAGGTTAAATCCCAAGAGTGATATTACTTTTTGGTGACAGCCTCACTCAAGACAGCCCTGCAGCTGAGCTCAAGCCTGGCCAGCTTCTGTTACAACAGTAATTGCAAACATACACAACTTCTAACTCTTTTCATTTCATCTAGCTAAAAGGGACAGAGGTTCCAAAAATAAAGGAGGAACAATAAGAAGATCCATGCCATTTCTGCAGTTATGTATACATACACACCTGTCCTCAAACTCCAAAATGTACTTTAATATTCCTTGTTCTAGATTAAAATGTTCTAGCCCACTTTAAACTTGAACTTGCTGTGCCAGAATCCTGACTTTCTGAACTGCCTCTTGCAGATGAAAAAAGTAGCCATGACTCAAGTCACGAGTGAGTATCCTAACCACAATGCCTTTACAAGTCTATTCTGAAAGCCAAACTTGAAAACAAACAACCAGACAAACTGTTCCTATTTGCCTAAGGAAACATCCAAACTTCTAACTACTCTTGCAAGATTTTCCAGAGAGTCTGCTTACAGTTGCAATTAAGCTAGAGACTGGCAGACCAAGAACAGTTTTCTCCCAGCTGATCTATAAAAAGTAAAAGAGAACCCACAAAGATTCTTTTGTTCCAAAACCTTCTCTCCATATCTGGTACCGTAAGATTTCTAAAATAAGTGGCAGATCATTGTTCGTCCTCACTCAGCTGTCCAGGGAAACTTAAGACTTGCTACCATCAAGCTCCCTGGCTTCCCTCCTGGCAGTACTTTACGCTCTTTCATGTGTGTACATCACCAGTGATCTCTAAGAACAAAATATGAAAAGGCATTTAAAACCAGTCTCAAGAATAAGGAGGAAGCTGTAAATGTTACACAAAATGAGGAGGAAGGATTAATTTACATGAGTTCAGTCAAAAAGAATTCAGAATTAACTGCTTGACACAATCTGGAAAATTAGCAAAGCGCAATGGCTAAAGAGATACGTGTCCTGCTTCTTGAAAGAGACAAAGTTGACTGGTCGGGCTCAGTATAGCTCAATACAGCATCATTGTTAGCACTAAAAAAGTCACCACCCTTTTGGCAGGTGTAGTAAGGGCCTGAAAACAGAATGGAAACTTGAGATGCATACGGCAAATTCACACCAACTCATTCTGGTAAAGACAACTGAGCTCTGGCCACAATAACATCTTTTGTCCATGTGATTTACATGTTATTCACACAGACATATTTTCTCCTAACATTTATAAATGAGCCTGTGTGTATGAAACATATAAATGCACTGCAACTATGTTTCTTCAAGGATACAAAAAAGAACAGATACCCATACTTTAATACATGTCTGTATGCATATATAAACTTACATACATGCACATACAAACACCTCCTGATCCCTTTGTCTTTCATTATGAGTTGGAACCATTTTTCTTTAACGTTGTTAACCATCTGGGCCACATTGTGTTTAACTAAAGCTCCATTAGCGGCTTTCATTATTCAAAAAAGATTGTCAGAAAACCTCACCATAAACTCTGAGATCAATATCTCTTTGACTCTCGCCTGCAGCATTCACTGCAACACAAGTGTATTTTCCTGTGTCACTGATCTGAGCACTGGTCAGTGCCAGGACTCGGCCCCCAGACAGAACCTGCAATAGAAGCACAACACATTCAGTATACATGCCTCAAAGTAAAACAGAAGCAGAAAGAACCATTGGGTTTCATTTCAAAAGAAAATACTTGTTTTGCCACTGCTTCCCACAATCTGTATTTTTACCTACACTCTTCCCTGCACTCCATTGTTCTTTTTTTCATCAAGACATGCAAAAGCAAAAGTCTAACTTTATGCAAGTCTTTGTAGGATCTGGACATTCCTCCCTCTCATTAGTTTCAAACTTTGTCACATCTTCTGTTTGTGCTCCAAATGACCCACAGACTTACAGAAATTTCCCCTCTCTCCTTTCAGATCATAAAACTGGCTTTCAAAGAGCAGCCATGCTTCCTCCTTTTAACTCAGAAGCATCTCCTTGCATCATAGTCTTCTTTTTCCTCCCAAATTATTATTTTTTGTAATGAGATATTACCCAATCTTGGACTCTATGGATCTCTTCAGGATAGAAATGAGGTCCAATTTTCTCTTGTAAAAGTGAAAAACTTGCTTATCCATACCTTTACTCAGTATGACATCAGCTGAAAGAACCACCATATTTCGATATATCCATAATGAGCACACTTCACACAATAATTACTGTAAACATGCAACAATATCCCAGAGCAAAAAGCCTTATACGCTCATTCCAAAACCTCCAAGTTTTTCTGTTTCATTAAACTGCACAAGTTTTAAAGTCTCATACCAAAACAGGAAACAACACAGATGGCAGGATTTGAACCCAGTACCTGGAGTCCATCGCTAAAACTGGAAACAGGGCTACCATCTTTCAGCCACGTCAGAATAGGCGCGGGGATGCCTCTTGCTTCACACTCCAGTCGCACTAGATTATTAACCACCACTGCCACCATGTCATTGCTGCCAGAGATTGATGGTGGGACTGGAAAAAGAAAATAAATCTGGAGCTGCTATGTAGGAGCATAAATCACAATGAAATTAAATGGGATGCTTACTTTTGGACATTGTTTCTCTTCCTGCAAGGCACTCTATTGTTGGAAAGATTTCTAATGTTACCACTACTGTCATTTGTTTGCTCTTTGCCAAATCCTGCTCTTTATTGACCTAAAAAGTCAGATAATTTCAATGAAACTACTGTGAGCAACGGTAAGCATGACTGGGCCCACAGCCCAGAGGACAGCTGTGAAACCCAGGAACCAGAACATAAAACCTGAAAATATTCCTTCAGACTTTTATAACATTCCATTTAGACCTCGTGAAAGGCATTAACAGTGGTGGAGATTAAAGAGGGAAGTATATAAGATAAACTGAATAAAGCAAATACATGCACAGAGTAATAAATCAGCCTTGCAGAACTTATGTGAACATTTACCAGATCAACCTGTATAACATCTGCCTGATGATAAAAATCATCTTAATGGAACATCTCAAAACAATTACTTTAGGTATAAGGTCTAGCACATTTTGCAGCACTATGTTGAAACAGGAGACAGGAACATATCTAAGATTTCCAGTATATTTCTTTTGTTATTTCTATGCTTCTTTCATTCAGGCTGTTCATCAGTAAGCAAGTGTGGGTGTAGCACTGATGCATGGTTATGGAAGGAAAACAACTTTAAAATCAAAAAGCTGTTTTCAACATGCGATCAACATTTTCATTTTAATGTGTAAGTGTTGGTAAAGGAAGATGTTTCATTCATCAGGAGAATTAAAGCTATTATTTGCTCCTACCACTTAAAACTTAGTGATATAACTTTACTTTCACTGTCAGTCAAAAAACATAATACTTGAACTCTGAGAAAAAACATTAGACTGGTGTGTTCTACTCATACATATCCTATGCAAGAAAAAAAAAAAGTTCAGAAATTCTTTAATGAAAATAAGATGTGTTAATAAGTTCAGCAATCTGTGACAGCCTGTAACTCAGACTACCTATCCTTAGATAAATTCCAGTAATAGCAGAAAAGGTAGGAAAAACACAAGTGTGATTTTACAATCTTTTTTCCATATATACGCACAGTTTCCCCATTTCATTTCAATAGCATTCATTGTTCTCTAATGCCTGAAAAATTTCTAGTGGTGAGAAAGGAGTGCGAAAATCTTAATACAATGGCTTTATAAGAATAAACTAAGCTGGAATTCAACCTGCTTCCTTTAAACAGGCCTGCCTAGTTTCATTCAGTGTTAAGCCTGCAGTATCAGGCTTTGTTTTAATGCAAAAATCAGTTGATAATTTCTACCATAGCTACTGCACCCACAACAGTCCATTAATAAGAGAAGCTGTTGAATGCAACCAACAATCGACCAAGATAGTTGCTTACTCACAATGCCAGCTGCCACACAAAAATCTAGAGCAGGCTTTCAGTAAACGCAGTGCGACTTTCTGTGGCTGACACTTCAGAGTTTGTTCTCTGAAAGTCATTCTTGCTTCTACTATTAACAGAAAAGAAAGCTTTCTCTTATCAAAATCAAACTCTAAATAAACTGGATGAGAACCTTGTTTCTGTGAAATCCAAGAAGCACTCCATTTTAAGCCCTGTACCACACAAGCTGAATAAAGTAGGTTCATGGATAACTTTCAGCTTCCTTTGATGCAATTAGCACTGGCTGGAACTGCATATATCCTATTGTGGAAGGGGATACGATTTTATTTGTCCTGTCTATACAACTAAGTCAGAGAGTATGAGCTCCCCAGAAAACTCTGTACATATCTGCTGAAATTCCACCACCCATAAGAAGACACGCATATACTTGGGAGTTATTTTTCATTTCTTGGTCTAACCAGAATAATGACCTTGGCTCTAAGTATTTCCTGGGAATTAATCACTGGGTGGAGTTAATTGCCTTTGACCATGTCTTGAGCCATCAGTTTTTCCCATGATGGTCATTAATCCCATGGAAATGTACTGCCCAACTCCTTATTTGTTAATTAACTTTAATAGGAACTACACACTGGGTATGCATATGAGTTGGGGAAACTGGGCCAAATTTGGGCCGCAGTTTTGCATGGAAGACTCCCACTGAAAACCAGTTACATGCATATGCACGTATCAAAGATAAGAATTTGGATCGGGGCCTGATCCTAAATCCACTGAAATCAGTGGAAAAGCTCCAATTTGGCTTTTGACCAGGTGTCTCATGTCTATAAACACCCACACTTTCACTTCATCTTACTAGACACAGTATATTTTTCTTTAAGACTGTTGGATTATGAAAGAACACTTGATTTGTGTCCTGTCTTTATCTACTGTAGGCTTTGAAGTCATCCCCAGCAAAACGCAGCAATTGCAAGTCCTTCCAAATTAAGTGGAATATAAATACCTTTATATATATATACTTATATTGGATTTATATTTACATATAAATATATCATATTTATGTTTGTATTTTATAAATATTTTATTTACATTATCTCAAGTGGTAATATAAATACCTTTTCCACCAATACGGTGCCTCTGCTCTTTCTTCCTAAAATTGAATTCCCTTACCATATCTTCCTAATATTAAAAGCACGCATTCTTAGTATTGGTAAAACAAACAAACAAACAAAAGAAGAGCAAATTTTCTCACATTGACCCCTGCCATATCTCTTCCAGTACAATGGTGTGCTGAATGATGGTAAGACTCCTAAGCAGACTTGAAACTTGAAAAGAGTAAAAGTGGTGCACATAGGTATTTTTCACAAGTTTTGCAGTACTTACCATGAACCTGAAGATTGTAAAACAACTCAGCTGAGCCTGCAGCATTGACAGTCACACACTTATAAATGCCGGTGTCAGAGATCTGAGCACCCTCAATCTGCAGAACCTGCCCTCTGTTCCGGAAAGTGGCACTTGTAGCACTGGTAAGTGGACGATTGTCTTTGTACCATGTGATAGCTGCAAAATGAAATGGGAAATTTGTCACAAGTATTCCCCATTACAAACAACAGGACCAAAGATTCTTCAAATTTTCCATCTGAATTTTCAGATACATAAAACCAACATTTACAAATCAATATATACTTATTATAATTAATAAAAGTAAAAAGTAGCTAGGAAATGAGAAAATCAGCACAAAACATCTGTGCAAAATACTAAGTATGCCTACAGGTCTCAATAGCAAACTTGAAACTATCATACATGCACACCACGTACTTACGAAAAAATATTCTGAAGTTAAAAAAAATATAACACAAAGCATACTTAAAGGGATCTACTCATCTCATGCTAAGGTCAACAGAAGCTGTTTAAAAATACATAATAATATCATTTTAACCTTTTACCCTAAAGTACTGCTACACTAAACCAAACCACCTGGAAAATTTTATGGAGTCAAAACGTGAACAGTCAAAACAAAGGTCATCTTGGAGGCTAAAAAAATGAAAACAAAAACTGGAAAACCAGTATTATTTCAAAGCAATATATTATAGGAACCTAACAAAAAAATGAGGATTTTTTGCATCTCAGCCAAAAGATGGCACCCTCTATCAGCACAGTGCTGGTGCTAACCAATGCTTTACTGGCATCGCTTCACTCTGCAGTTACATGAAACTGCTGCTTACTGAATCATTTTTTGTAACACAAGTTTTCTGTGAAAGACTCTCATTCAAGAAGTAGTCTGGCCTGACTGATGAACAAGGCTGTGTGCAAGGTTATAACTACACAAAGCATGAATAAAATAAACCATGAACACATATATAGGGGCTGGTTTTCAAAACTGAGAGTATAAGGAGAACCCTGAAAATCATAAGTATAATCTTATCATCTGGGTAAGCCACAGAAAGCATGGCACACACACACAAAACATTTGCATTTATGCATGCCAGGGGCCCAAACCAAACAGATTCCTGTAGATTTCAACAGACTTTAGATAAGGTTCTAGATATGGCCCCACTTGACAGGCACACTCAATACTAAAGTTATTGTTTTAAGTTTGCTCTACACTATAAAATATTGACCTGATGAGTAGCTGTTTAAAGCGGATTTTGTAGAAGACTAACCATATTATTGCCTATGGACCAGGCACTGATGTATGCGTAAGGGTGTAGTTTATCCTTCTGGTTTTGATTTATTTTACTAAAAATAGTGAATTCCCCAATATTTATTTCACATCACTCAATATATTGGCATTTCCCATCAAACAGCGTTTAATACTTCATAGTTAGCTTCAATACCACAAAATTAACTTCATATTCAGAATACCCATTATTTTCAAAAGACATATAAAAGCGAATACATGCTATCAGACTTTCTTCATGTTCTCAAAGGTACATGTGCATACCTGGCAGAGGGTTCCCAGATGCTCTGCATTCAAGATGGATTGGATTATTCACAACTACTGTTTCATTTAACATTTTCCCTGCATCCTCCAGACTGGGTGGTTCTGGGAAAAAACAAAAGCATTAGGTTTTCATTAGTTCAGCCACCCAGTTGGCAAAACTTCCAATCGCAAAGTAATCTGCCTTCTGAGAAACTCTAGGCAATGAATTGCCCAAGCTTTAACTAACTACTGGGTGACTAAGAAATTTCTCAAGAAACTGCACCTTTGGAACTGGACTACTTTCATTATATAGCCTCATTAGTGTTAAGAGGAATAAAATGTGTAAAATGTGGGTGTTTTTTGGGTGGGGTCAGGGAGGGGGGGCAGGGAGGGAGGGCAGGGAAAGTGATTCTTAAAAATGGACTTGTAAGAAATGGGTGCACAACACAGAACAGCAGTTCTTCTAAGGTGGCAAGGTCACTTGAACTGGTAATATTAAACTGAATGTTGTACAGTGCTTTAACAAGGCAAGACTGTATTACTGGTATCTATAAATTTGGAATGTGCCATAAACACCAGATAATGACACTCTGAACATGAAGATCACAAGCAAAATTTGTGAGCATGGGACTGACACCAAAATCAACTACGGTGCAATTACCACAGTATAAGATGAGTGCAGCTTCTCTTTCCAAGTCTCATTCAGGGAAATCTTATTTCTGTTTCAATTTAACATTTCCCAGTTACTGACTCTGTTCGACACTTAAAGTCCACATAATCACACTCATGAACACTTTGTCACAGTCCATCATCACACCTCCCGTATCCTTTGAGGACTGGGTCACATCAAGAATGCACAATACTTCATGACCACTTCTGAGGTAAATATGACTTCATGACCTTTTCTGAGGTAAATCATGGTGAGAGCATTTACCAAATTCATGTGCAAACAACAGCTTCCAAAGTTTCCCTGATTTCTTTTGACTTGTTTTTAGCTGAAAAATAAAATTGTTTTTAGACAGTCTAAAGAGTCGTCACGTGAGAGAATATCTCTTTCTCAGAGAAATTTATGTAGAATTTCCCCATTGCAAGTTCACGGGCAACGCCATTTTCTCCAGGAGATTTTGATTAAATTAATAATGCCAACAGTGGTACATCAGGTCTTGATTCAGAAACACCGAGTACACTTCTGACTGTCTTGGTCAGAAAGGTTCTTGGGATAATAGAAAAGTTAACTGGAAGGTTTCTCTTTCGGTGGCCCTCAGTACCACACAAGAAAGGCCAAATCCCAAGAAAGACAGCTTTTGCCCTAGCTTCTTACTAACGGAGTGAGACAAAGAATGAAAACTGAAAGATGGATGTGCACAGGTAACAAAAATGCCAGAAAGTTTAAAAGAGAAAGGAATACAGATGTAAAAAAGCTGCCTTAAAACCACCATATTTAGCTTCTAACTAGAGGCAGAAACATCATTACCGTGCACATGAAGCCGAATGTGCTGTTGGGCTTCTCCTGCAGCATTTGTTGCCACACAAGTGTATCGGCCAGCATCCTCGAGCAGGGCCTTGACAACTTGTAGAATACGGCCTGAAGACTCCAGCTGTACCAAAACAGAGAGCAGGGAACCACTTTACACAATGATCCCAGGCAGAGTCACTAAGCACCTCGAGTACTGTGTTCAGTTTTAGGCCCCTCACTACAAGAAGGACATCGAGATGCTTGAGCGAGTCCAGAGAAGTGCAACGAAGCTGGTGAGGGGTCTGGAGAACAAGTCTCATGAAGAGCGGTTGAGGGAGCTGGGGTTGTTCAGCCTGGAGAAGAGGAGGCTCAGGGGTGACCTTATCACACTCTACAGGTACCTTAAAGGAGGCTGTAGCGAGGTGGGAGTTGGTCTGCTCTCCCCCGTGCCTGGTGACAGGACGAGGGGGAATGGGCTAAAGTTGCGCCAGGGGAGGTTTAGGTTGGATATTAGGAAGAAATTCTTTACCGAAAGGGTTGTCAGGCATTGGAATGGGCTGCCCAGGGAAGTGGTTGAGTCACCATCCCTGGAGGTCTTTAAAAGACGTTTAGGTGTAGAACTTAGTGATATGGTTTAGTGGAGGACTTGTTAGTGTTAGGTCAGAGGTTGGACTAGATGATCTTGGAGGTCTCTTCCAACCTAGATGATTCTGTGATTCTCTGTAATAGCACAGTAGACGTGTGCTGAATACAGCCAGTCTCATCTTTGTCCTAACCTGGCGCTGATATTCATGCAAGAGGTGTCCTTGCTAATTCAGAGACCTCCGTGTTCCTGGGACAATGGGATTATTTATTATCTGTACAGCTGTGAGAAGACTTAGATGGCAGCGGGGCAGGCAAGCAGGGTGAAGATGGGGCTGCAAGCAGAGAGAGCTGCCTCTGGCATGATGTCAGAAACTGCTGCAGCCTGAAGTAAATCAAAGCCATTACAAGCACTTCATCCCCTGGAGCATGAAAGCACTAGGAAGGGCTGTTCACTGAAAGTCAGAATCTTGCAATGAGAAGGGAATGTACAAGTAGGTGCTGCAAGAGCAATGCTTATAGAAAAACTCATCTAATCCCACATCATGGTGGCAGGCGGGGAGAGGTACCTTCTGACTGACAGATGACCATACCTTGAAGGCTAAAGTATAACTGAAAGGAGCCAGATACTGAATTTAAAGTCACAAACTCTTCTGGTACAGAGGTATCTAATGGGATTCAGTCTACTTAACAGTGCTACTCAATCTGATATACCATCCTATTCAGGTAAAAAGCCCATCATTCTCCGGGATGGATCTTTTAGCATCTTTATATCGCAGCATGAGGAAAGCAAAAGGAAAGAAGCACTAACACATTTAACTTATTGTAACTATTTTTCATGGTTTGAATTCCGTAAAAGTAGTGCTTACTCTAGTATTTCCTCTGGCTGTGTTTACTGGTTGGCCATCTTTTAACCAAGTTATGGAAGGGCTGGGAATGCCATTGGCTACACACTGCAGCGTTACAGGTTTGTGTATCACAACAGCTCTCTCGGAAGTGCCAGCTGATTTGATGGTTGGAGGAACTGCAAGAAGCACCAGAAACAAAAATAAAATATCATTTGAACATATACCTTTACATACACAGTGGCAATAACCTTCCAATAAGAGTAGCTCTATTTTGACTTCATCTACTCTCATATCCTACTTTTCAACCCACTAATACAAAAACAAACAAAAAAAAAAAAAAAACAGAAAATTTGAGTATCTTCTTGCCAGCCATGTACAGTAGTGGCAATCTGCTGCCTTTTTGCCCCTTGAGTAACCTACCATGCACAGTAACATCAAATTCCTTTTCATGTTCTCCTGCCGTATTTGCAGCCACACATTTATAGCGGCCAGTGTCTGACACTTGAGCTCGAGAGATGAGAAGTTTTTGTCCATTTAATAAGATCTTATGTCCAGCTCCCTCTTCAACTGGCTGACCATCTTTTAACCACCTACCAAAAAGAAAGTATAAACTCAGACCTCTATTACAGTAAGAGTGACAACAGTCCTAAAATATGCACATTTCTATTAAACAGAACATGTCAATAACTCTTATTTGCATTTCTAGGAAGGTTTGGAGATCTCAGGTTATATTTTGCTTTTCCAAGTGTCATGGTCTGAAGTGGTTATCATGAGAAGGGAATATAGGGGAACAGGCACTAAAGAAGTCATCAGAAAGGTGACAGCTGGGAAGTAGTACAGAGAGCAGATACCACCAAAGGAGGCAGATACAAACCTCCAAAGCAAAGTCAATTGTTGCCGGTAGATGATAAATACATGCTTGCATTAGCCATGGAAGAAGAATTTGGTCAACTCTTGTTATCTACCCTAACTCCTAGGAGATATATTTTGGCACAACCTACCCAACTACTTCAAAACAAAATGGGACTGAAATCCGGCAATGTACGTGCCTGCCACTGTCTTCAGTGGAGATAAGAGTTCATCCTCCATATATTAACTATCACTACATAATATAGGCAGTTTAGAAACACTGCCTCTAAGCTCACTTCATCAAATAGCAGATTTTTTTTTATTTTACTGTCATACCAATCCCCTTACAAGATAGTTGGTGAGGGTGTCCCTGTTGCTGAACAATCCAACTCCAAAGGGCTATGGAGAATCACAAAGTAGTCCAAGAGCTCATCCCCACCTTCCACAAATGGCGGGACTGTAGGAGAGAAACATCCATCAGCAGAAATGTTTAAGTATCAGAAATGTCATAAAAGCTTATCAGAAGTAGTAATGTTAAAAAAAATCGTGACATCCATCTCACTTTGGGACATGGACAGATTTGGAGTTCATTAGGAATCACTGTTCCTTTTTGAAGCAAAACACGTAGACAATGATATTTTCTGAATTCAACTCACTATTCTCCATTTTTCAAGTTTCTTTATTTTTTTCCAGATTTGTCTGAGCTCTCTTGTGAAAGTGTGTGCAAGCTAGTGGGGAGAGTCTTTTAGCACCCTCTGTCAGTAAACGGAGAAAGGAAAGGCATAGAGAACCTGTGCCACTCCTCCAGGTCCTCTTTGCTCTGTCTCATCCTCCTGCAGGGGTGGGTGGGCTGGGAAGGAAGCACTGCGATATGGCTTCTCCCAGCTCCTTCACTGTCTACCAAGATCAGCAAGATAAACCTGGGAATGGATGCTCTACATGTGCATGCAGTACAGTGGCAGCACTCTTCAAGAGGATACTTCAAAGCCTAAAAGTGTCTAAGACAGGAAAAAATCAAGTCTTTTTGAAGGCCTGAAATAAATCCTTCCATGTCAAGAAGGTCTCTTCAACAATTAAAATTTGTACAATTCATTTACCTAGAGACAGACAGAAGGGACTGCTGAGATTCAGACCATGGTAAAATATTCAATAGAATGAAGTGGAGAAAATCCTTCTCAGGAAAATGTTCAAAATTTGCAAAACACAATTCAAACTCAAGAGAAAGATGTTCTCCCCTCCCAAAGGCAACTACTCAGTGATCTTTTGTATCTGATTCCTTTCACATTTACAATCTTTCTCTAGGAAGAGAAGCTAGAAGAATTTTAAACGTTCCTGAGAATAATATTTACCTAACCACATGCATGAAAATTCTCTAAGAACTAACCCGAAACTAAGTGTCTTAGAACTGTCCTGCAACCCTGTGCAGAAAAACTGTGCAGTGCCCAGCTTTAACTAAATAAGCAGCAGATTATATAATGATATCAACAGAAATAAAAACCTGCTTAATCAGGTTTATATCAATATGATAAATCACTATTTCTGTTGCTCACATACCTAAGATTTCAACTTCATATTTGATTTCTTTTTCTCCAGCTATGCTTGTGGCCACACACAAATACTGGCCCCGGTCAGCCTCAATAGCATTGAGAATCTCCAGTTTCTTCCCACCAGATACGATGCGGAGGTTGCTGCTTGCTTTCACAGGCACACCATCCTTTAACCAGGTAAGGAGAGGCGGAGGGTTGCCAGCAGCTTTACACTCTAACGTCAGAGAATTGCCAGCAACCACCTGCCTGCTCTGGGCTGTTTCAGCATCGCCCTCAATTACTGGAGGAACTGTAGAAAGGAAAAAATATATTGCAAATGATTAATTCTGTAGCCAGGAAATGTATTAAGAGCAAATGGGTTAGTTCCTCCCCACCCACTTTGGCTCTACATGCCATTATGTCACGCACAATTTCATGTGAGAATTTGCTGCTGTGGCAAGCCAAGACAAAAAGGAAACAGAGAAGTCAAACGATGTAGTTTAATATTGACCAGTTGTATAAAAGAGAGAGGATATTTGAGGCTTTGAGATGGAAGAACTGAATTTGAAGGTCTTAAAACAGTACACCAGAGATCCTGCCCACAGTGTCTATTTCAGGTAAACATCGTTCAGCATACACATGTGGAAGGAGAAAGGATGCACGGAAAATAAATTGTACTGATACATCACTAAAGCAAAGTATCATGGTCCTTGAAGTCAAGAGCTTTTTAGGAGTCACTTAAAGCACATGGTGTAAAGCTCCCTCTACAAAGACTTGCTAAACAGGTCAGTGTTTAAATGCAACCACTGACTGCTGTTCAACCCTTGACAGGCCTGCAAAGGCTGCTTACAGTATGAAGGCAGAAAAGCTTTCAGTACACACTTCCTGTAACATGGCAAACAACCAAACTCAATAAACTCTCACTTACCATATACATCCACCTCATATATTTTTTCAGCAACTCCAGCAGCATTAGTCACATGGCAAGTGTACTTTGCAGAATCTGACACTTGGGCCCGAGGTATTTGCAGGAACTGCCCTCTATCCACATATAGAGCTTGGGGGTTGGAAATCATCGGACGACCTTCTTTGTACCATGTAATGGTAGGAACTGGGATTCCCTTAGTTTCACATTCCAAATTTATAAGATTGTTAAGAAGTGCTGATACCTCTGTGGTAATATTTCCTCCTTTAATACTAGGAGGGACTATTTCAGAAAACAAAACAACAGCATTAAAGCCTTAGTATACACGTCTGTGCAACTTTAAATCAAATAAACATTAGAATGTTGTAAGAATTGAAGATTTTTAGCTTAATCAGACTTCCAACCCTTGCTGGTGTTATCTGTCTTTCTCCCCACACAGTTACACCTTGTCTGTACAACTCTCTACAGCACACAAATTTGGAACCATGAAGACAGCACAACACAAATGGAATCTAATGTCAAAAGGCCACCCTAGATTTAAGAAACAAGTGCCACAGCATGGGGCACTGGAAAGCATTGCTGCCCCACTGTAGGTACTTGGGACCATTTCTACCTTCTAGGCTCCAACATGTGCCAAGTGAGGTCATCTGGGCCTCTGTGACACCTGCAAACCATTTGAGCAGGGCTTTGTCCCTTCCCAGTCTCTGAGGGGTAAATAAATAGCAATGCCTGTATGTCTTGGGAGCTGCACCCTCCCAGGAACAGAAACCTGCTATTTAAAATACCAAATACATCCAAGAACCTCTGTGACTGGAATGGGAACTGCTCGGTACTCAGAACTTCTGAAGATGAAATCACTTACTTTGAGACTAAATATGAGCTTAGCAGTCTAGCTTTATGCTCCTATTTTCGAAGCTTTTGGCCCATAGTCATTTCACTTGCTTACTAGGCAGCAGTACTCACATTTTTTCTAGCAAACAAGCTCTCGTGTAAATCAGCCAATATAAAGAGTTCGTAAATCTCCGTAGAAGTAATAAAAACACAGTGCAATTGGCAACAACTAAATTTATGACTGCTGAAAGTACCAGACACATCTGGCAAACACATTAACTCCTCTGCTGCCAAACATGCTCAGTATATCCTTGACTTCCACTGACTTTCATAGGGCTCATTTAAAATGCCACTATAGAAATGTAAAGTGTCAGTGAAGGGACCTACACCTATGAGATGGATCTTGCCAGTTATCAAACCATGATGAGATATTTTCTTAATATTATGTGTGCAAAAATATTAAAACCTATAAAATATGCTAAAATATACCCAGTTCAAAGGTGAATGCATTTCTCTATCAATGAATGCTTTCATTCACAGAGATGGGGAATGGTTTTAACACAGTGTTGTGGGAAAATATAAAAGCCAAAAGTAGGGTTAAAGATACAAAACAAAGTAAGAACTTGTGGGAATTAGCATCTAGGTTCCTCACTTACTCTGTGGGCTTCCGTTTGTCTGGCCGGGCTTAAGAAATTGGAAAGTAAAGACAGATTCCATTCTACTACCACAAAATCATCTCTCCTTGCTGAAGAGCCTAAAGTAAGGTCTACTCATCTAGGGGAGATCTGAGTGGTTTTTATGCCTCTAATCTCATGACTGCCACAACCCCGATCACCAGAGAGTCCTCACAGCATTTCCTTTGCTCCCAACAGAAACAGACTTCACTGTGATTGATGTACAGGCATACTTCCATGCATGTGTTTACCCCATGCTTCAAAAATGTCCAAATGAGGGAAATAATGTAACAATTTCAGTTATCAGCACAAAAGAGGCAACAGCTTCAGAAGCAAATCCATAGCTAACAAGGAATCATCCATCAGCTTGAGGGCTCATGCAGATTCCCACCATTTACACTCTGGACTTAATAGTCTTATCCTACCTATGGATTCCTGCATTTGTTTCCCCCATCATTTCTGCAAGCACTGTATGCTTGCAGTTTTCAGGTATGACGGGGCTTTCAAATGCTCTTTGTCTTCCAAGTGGAAAAACTCTTCTTGCCTCCTTTCACTTCTCCTTCAAGTCTTCTTTCAAAAGCTCCTTTCTGCTTTCATGAATTTTTCCCTTCCTTTTCTCCCAACTTTTTATTTCCGCATTTACCTAAAACTTTTGTATATTGATCACAGGAATTAATCACAAGCCTGTTCCCCATGCAATTTGCAAAGACTCGACTACTAGTAAGAATAAAAAAGCACCCTCAGTGCGCTTTAAAGTTCTTAAAATAATGTTAACATAGTTACCCACTGCTAATGCTTCTTCCCTTATTCTTCCTTTATTATTCAGTTTACACCAGCTAGAGAGAGATGACATACCACACTACCTGAAGATCTTCTGGACCATTCTATTTCAAAGACTATTGGGTCTGATTCTTACTGGTTTTGCACTTTGCCATGTATTTTTGCACTGAGTTTAGTTTATTCCTGGATAATTAATTTATATTTGTTTCAGCATCTCCATTCAAAATAGAAATCTTATGTGCAAAATTGAAATATCTTCTAGGATCATGGATTCTGTAAACTTACCATGGATGATCAGCTTTATCTCCTTCACTTGTTTGCCAGCAGTATTAGTGGCACTACACTGGTAACGACCTTTGTCAATTCTTCGAGCACTCCGTATGTGTAGAACTTGATCTTTGTCCAGAAGCTCAACATTCGGATCGCCCAAGAACAAGGGCCTGGAATAGAGATTATTTCACTTCACAGAACTCTGACCCCATCCTTTCAACATCAATTTAAACTGACAATAATAACAAGCGGTCCTTTAATGGCAGTAATTGTATTAAAGAGTATCATTTAGCATTAGCAACAGCATAAATCTGAAGAACCACTGTAAAGAGACAAACTATTATAATTATTTTGATGCCTAGTTTTCAGAATAAACCAAAACACAAAGGCACTTTATGCAGGTCATCCAGAATACTAGCATCAGAGCCAGAGTCCTACTCCTGATCTCAGTGTCCTTTTCTAATTACTAGGTCATGACGGTCCTTTGCTGATAACAAAATGTCCATGTTTACTAGATCAAAGTATCAACATATTAATCTCATTTCATATCAGAATGAGTATTAGCCAATGTCTATACTGAACTATATTGTTTTAAATTCATCCTGGAAGATGAGATGAAGAATTGAAACATGCAGGCAAAAACTGTTCTAAAACCTTTAGTGGCACAAGGCACCAGCTAGAAAACTGTTTGACATTGTTACTGTCTACCAATTAAAAAAATCATGCCAGCAAAGCAAACATATTTTAACTAATACTACATTTCAAATAATCCAGATAGCATAAACTCAAAGTAATGGTTACACCTATCTTGGTTCATGCATTGTCCAGTTTCCTATACTGCAAATATGCTCTGCAAGTGCCTGCGTAATGGGACAGTTCACAAAGAAAAGCAGGATGCTAACTTTTGATTAAAAGACTTGCCATGTCACTACCAAAAATTGTATCCAGTCATAACAACTCAACATTATGTAGTTAAAAGCAGGGCTTGCTGATACTGTGCACCTTTTTCCTCTGTGTTCTAAGGAAGGAGTAACTTAGACATAGACCACAAAAGCAATGATATACTTACTTGCCATCTTTGAACCAGTGAATGTCAGGAAAAGGAAAGCCTTTGGCTCTACATTCCAGGCTGATTTCCTGGTTGAGGATGACTGCAATTTCACTGGGGGTGTCAGCACCTATTATACTTGGTGGAACTTTAAAAAGACAAAATGTTACAGTAAGAACATTTAAACAGGGAAGGTAAGCTATGAAACTGGAAGAAATGGAGTAGTAGTGAGTCATATTAGTCCCTTGAAACAACTTTAGTTTTCACTGCAAAACTACTCCTGCTAGTTCACAACATCAATTCTACCACCACAAGCATTTCCACACTTGTGCTGCTGAACTGCACAGAAGAAAACTCCTTTGTATCATAGAGCACAGTCCCCCAAAATACAAAACAAAGTATCAAATACCAAAATCCAGAAATGAAAAACAGCATTTTGTCTCTGCTATTATGAAAATGGCAAATTTTAAGTATTCATAAGCCATCATGAAGAGTGCTTCAGCAGCCAATACTTAATGGACAGTGAGAGGGAGAACCTTTTTATAGTAAGTTGAAATTTACTGGCTTCTTAAATATCAACTGTTTTTCAGATCACCATCTTAAAAACAAACAAACAAACAAAAAAACTAACCGAGTATATCTAGGTTGAAGAGTTTCTCAGAACTTCCTGCTACATTTATGGCTTTGCATGAATATTGTCCAGCATCATCAGTAGCAGCTTTAAGGAGCTTCAGTATCTTCCCGTTGTGCAAAATCTGGAGAGCACTGCTTTCCACAACCTTAAAAGAACCCAAGATATTATGTGATCCAAGTTACATCGGCCAAATATCACAGATGGATTTTTTTTTTTACAAGAGAATGGTAGTTTCAATCTAAGGATAGCCTATTTCCCTTTTTAGTTACAGCACTAATCTCCTCAGGTTATGCAATCTAACCAATATGACTTGTAGCTCAACATAGAATAGAGGGTGAGAAAACCAAAGAAATTCTTTGTTTATCAGTAATGTTTAGTTATAAAGTTGCATAAAGACGTCTCTCTTCATTTAAACTCACTTATCAGCTATGAGTAGAAGCATAGGACCCTAGGATAATCCTGAAGAATTCAAATCACCTCCAAGAATTCTCATTTCTCCAGCTACAGTATGAAGAAAATACTATTACTGGTCCCCCCTGCAAGTCTTCTGTCATCAATAGTACTGGGAAATTGCTAAAGTTAATCATGAAAAAATCATGAAAAAATCATAAAGTTAATCATGAAAAAGAGTTTACTTTTGACTTGTTGAATAGATGAATTAATGGATTAGTCATATTCATCTGTCTTTGTGTGGGTGTTCTTAGTGCAGTTTAAATATACATACAGGTATGTACATGTATTTACTTTAAATGAGATCTAATACCAAGCACTCAAAATCAAAATCAACACAAAATATTCTGGAACTGCTAATGGCTATGGTTACTTCAATTAGCTTAACAGTACCTACCTGGGTGTCTTCTTTATACCAGGAGATGATTGGGAAGGGGTTACCAGACACTTCACAAAAGAGACTTACAGGATGATTAACAACTACAGATGTATTTGTCACCTTTTCTTGATCTCTAATTTCAGGAGGAACTACAAGGAAGTTCAAAATCATGCATTAAGTCTTTTAATCCAGTGATTTCCCACTTCATCCCTTCCCCAAGTCATGGACTTCTATCTTCTACATTTCTCATACACTTTTCACTCCCTCCCTGATGTTTCTGTTTCCCTTTTGGCTCTGGACATAGCTCCCTATGTTCTTTCTTCTCTTTCTCAAAGAACAGACTCTTCTCTTGTCCTATAACAGACTCCCAGCGAAATCCACTGAAACACAATCATCAGCAGCATTTTAAGATAATAATCTGTAAGATGTCACGTTATTTGCTCAACATATAAAGGAAGTTGGACTCTCTAGTTATTTGCTCAACATATAAAGGAAGTTGGACTCTCTAGAGTCGTCCTTCCTCTTCATTGCTCCAGTCATCTCCAACAGTATTTGCATATCACTTATCTCACTATGAGTACAAAGAGAATGGTCCCATGTGGTAGATTAGAAAATTCAAACCCCACTGACAAGGCCCTGCTGGCACGTGATGGAATTCCTACATTTCTCAGAAAAAGATATAATCCTGCTTGGGCATCAGAGCTCACAAGGGAAGTGACAGGGCTGGGAAAAAAAATACTCTGTAAGAAGCAAAGTGTACCATATCAAAACATACCTCGCAGCCATCTATAGATTTTCTATTTTGCAATTACGATTAGGAAAGAAGAATGTCAGGAACAAGTCTTCTCCTATTCTACACTCATTCTGACAAATAACTTCTCTTGTATTTATGCTTGAAAATGCAGACCTATCTATCACCCAAACTTTAATTTTTACAGTGCAAAAAGTCTTCACTTTTTACTTGCATTAAAGTTATCAACTATAACCAGAGCTCTTTACAAATGAGACTCACCTGACTCTTTGAGCAAAACAAACATGTTTGGATACAATGTTACAGTAAAGAGAAATAATAGAAAATACATGAATTGTAACAGAATTGTAGAAATACAAGTACTTAGAATCTTTTTTTTTTTATGAATTAACTACACATGGGCAGGTTTGGGACACACAATTCCCAACAATGAAACAGAAGATGCTCTTCCAAAACAGTTCCCCACTAGTTGTACTTATTATTTACCATGAACTTTCAGGTTATATTTTCTTTCTGTGTTTCCAGCTTCATTGGTTGCCACACAGATATACTCTCCATTATCAGAAGGTGTAACAGAAGCTATGACCAGCAGTGTGCCATCCTCCAGAATTGAAATTCCTGGTTCGCTGCCTGTCAGCTCTCTTCCGTTACGTAGCCATTTGATGACAGGCTTTGGAATACCTAATGAGAAATACGAGAAACTTCAACAGTTCACTTAGCTCAGAATAAGAGGGATTCAAATAATTACTATTGCTTGCTGGAAGTCTTGCTGGCAAGCACAATCCAGAGGAAGGCCATGAGCCTTCTGATTTACAGGAAGCAGCTACTGTTACAGTATGATGGTAACATAAAAAATCTTAGTGCTAAACATTCTAACATCCATGTTAGCTACTAAGGACTTTTTACAGAGTTTCTATATGCAGTGGTTGTTTTAATCACTGTTAGTTTGAATTTTCCACATAAAGTACCTATGCAAAACACTGTGTATATTGTACATTTTTACCATGACAGGGAATACAGAGAAACTTAGCAATTATCAGTGGTCAGCAGAAAAGTATACTTTTGTCACTGGAAGAGGTAATAATGATACACACCTCTTGCTGGACACGGGAATGCAATGCGTTGATTTGCCACTCTTTCTTGAAAAGGACTATTGTATGGAGGGTCAAGATCATCTATAGTAGGTGACTCTGAAAGAAAATTAGATGCTTAAAATTTTTTGAACTCTGCTTCCAGGTGTGAAAATACAGTCTGGCAATTCCTAACTTTTAAGTCTCAGTCACACAAGGTCAGATTCCAATAACCTGCAGTGACAAATACTACAAGCAGTTTTGACTTCAAGAGGAATATTTAGGAAGCAAGCAGTACAAAGAAACTTTCCAGTTTGACTGAAATTGGTTCTAAAATCCACTATATTTGTTTCAAAGGCAGAGACAGCATTCCTACAAATTCTGAAAAATATTAGATAAATTCTTTCCCATACCACTTCTTAGTATTCCTTTCATCCTTTGTTCTGGCATCTCATTTTAAACTTGTGTGTGGACTAAGACTACACAAAGAATATTGTTTACAATTAAATAAAATTACTGGCAGTTCTTTGTTGTTCGTAATGAGCAGTTCTCAGCAGCTCTAATCCAATGAACCAGAATGTTGCCTTTAAACTATTACAAAGAAGAAATACTGCCTGCTTCAGTCAGTCATGCTACACTGCTGTATGTCAGCCGATCAAGTGAGGAGTTATACTATATATTTAAATTGGCGCATAACCATTGTTGCCCCATCACCATTTTAATAGCATACTGACTGACAGAGCTCTTCTTTCAGATTATTTCAGCAAAATTCTAATTCCATTTAAAGCTATGCCATCAGGCTCTGATATTCAGAAATAGTCTGTGAAAATGTGAGATGTGAACACAGAGAGAATATTTTAAAAGGAGGTTTCCCATACTGGAATCTGGTTTTAATTATCTAGTACAAAACAAACAAACAAATTGTAAGTACCTTCAAGTTTTTTTTTTAAAAAGCAATATATTTTGAGTTTCTTATTTCTGCTAACTCTGCAAAGATTGTGTGTCAACTCTAATTTTCCTTAATTAATATCAGAACATAACAACATCTAAAACAGGTTTAGATTTTACATTATTTAACTGTCAACAGCAAAGGGTACTGTCCTCCAAAACATAAACCAGACAGCACTGGCATGAAATTATACTCAGCCAGGGCAGGAGGCAAGGTCATGACCCTAGCAGAAATACCTTGAACTTGTATTGTTATCTCTGATGCGTCGCTGCCCACTGCATTACTAGCAACACACTTGTAGATTCCAGCATCAGGAAGCTGGACGTTGCTGATGCTCAGAGATCCATCCAGGCCACGGATGAACTGCCTGCCATCTATCAGCACAGCACTTCTGCCTCTGAACCAGGTGACTGTTGGCGGAGGGATCCCCTGGGCACTGCAGGGTATGTCAACTCTGTGGCCAGCTTGGACTTTCATAACCCGAGGCCCACGCTGTATCTTTGGAGGAACTATGCAAGAAGACAAGTTAAGTCCACAGTAACGTGAAGAAAATGATGTATGAGATCATTCTTGAAGGAAATTATTCTCTTTGTCATTTTAGACAACATCCGTTCTTATTCAATGAAACACAATTCCCTCAAGTGACTAAAAAAAACAGAACTGCATGTCCTCTACAGATAGGATGTACAATCACCTATTGCTAAACTTATCTGGAGAAGCTACATTTCAAATTCTACTGCATTACTTGCATGAGTAGTTTAAGCTCATTATATTGAGCACATTTGAAAAGCTATGGGTACTGACTCTTCACAACAACAACAACAAAAATCAAAAGCTTTTATGATAAAGTTAATTACAGTTCCCCTCTGACATTCTAATTTCCTTCCCCTAATCCCTAATCTCTGTATGCTTCCAAACACAAGTTCAGACAAGGAGATAAAGTATGACTGGAGATGACTTTTTTGGTCCCAAAGAATAATACAAGTCTGACTTAACTCTTTTGCTGCAATGTTTTTCTTTCTAAGGATCACTGACAATAAAAAGACTTATAAAGAATGTCTGAAACAATAACAAGTACCATTTTTTCAGACTGTCTGTTAATGTACAGTTACAGATAAACCAAGATGTGCACTGATATGAGACCTCTCTCTACAGGAAACCAGACAGTAGTCTGTTACAGTCATTGTAACTGAATTAGTGTAGTTGATGTTTTCAGAACTGCTGAGGGCACGAGTTCCAAGCTGGTACATTTGTGGTATGTGATCCACTTCAAAGATGTGTGCTGGCAGCAGGCACTGGCAACAACACTTCCAAACTCTACATGAAGCACAATGATAGATCAGCTTCGTCTGGGCTGTGCCAGGCCATGGTTCTGGCACCCACTCTCCTCTGTATGTTAGCATTTGCAGCAGGTATACATGCACAACCTGTACTTCTGTCGGATGCAGGTGAGGAGGAATAAATAGGAGAGCACAGAGCTAACAATATGTGACTATGTAGGTGGTTAAGAGACTGTGGCTGGAGCCCCAGCACAGTGAGAGCAGGAGACAAGGGTGTGAGAATTTGATGATTTATGGTAAGAAGGGGAGTGAAGAGGACACAGGTCCTGGCTTGAGTAAGAGACACTAGAAACCTTCACTGAGGGGCAGGAAGGTGAGCACAAGGTCTTGTTTGAACAGAGAAAGGATAGTAAGATGGGCTAAGGTATTAGTCTGCAAAGGCGGGTACAGAATGCATATGCACACAGCAGGAGACAGCAGCAACTGCCTACCCATAGGAGATACAGCTGCACACTGGTTTATCTACCACTAAAGCCAGCGTGCAAGCAAACTTAGACATGCACTGCCAACAGAGTTTGGATATGTAATTCCTATCAAGTTGGTGGGAACTTGGCATCTGCAAGCCACGGGCAGCTTTGCTATTCTCAGCCATTGTTTGCAGACTTACTTCTGAGAAACTTCTTGCACAGAGAACACGCAAGTTCATTAGAACAAAAGTTTTCAGTTCTTAAAGCTCCTCTGGCTGACGTAAGAAGAGTCAAATGTCCTGTATAGCTATAATTCTTCCTTGAGTCTAAGTAACATTAAAGGAAGGTGTACATACATGTATATATATACATATTCTTAGGTAGTATGTGTGTATACGATAATTCCATTTCATATAATCAATACCAACAATTTGCATATGAAGATAATATGACCAGAAGATATACAGGTCAATAGCATTTAATGTACATAAGGGAAAAATGTTTCAAAATCTCCACATGATGCTAAATTCCATGTGGAAAATTGCAGATGATCATCCTTTAACTTAAAACTTACCATGTATACTTAACTTCACTGACTGAGTCACATTCCCAGCAATATTTGTGGCTACACAGAAATACATTCCACCGTCTGAAATTTGTGTCTCACTGATCTTCATTGACCCTGAGGGAAGGAAAGTGTGTCTGGAAAAATAAGAAGCAGATACGCTGTATAAACATGTACTGAAAGATGAATGACCTCTACTTACACATAACTGATTGCTATGAGCTATAATAACACCATTCTACAGAGCACACTGAGCTGTGCCATATTACTAAACTGTGACTTATTCATTTATTCTAACTCTTTACTGAGCCATCACATTTAGAATACACAGCAAATATCTAAAATATAAGATCCAAATTACAAAATTTGGTTCTAGCTACTTAGAGGAGATATTCAAACCTGCCTTATCTCTAGAAATAGAAAAAAAAATCAGGTAGAGAATTGGAGCTCTTCAGCCCCCCATCACAAATTTATGCTCATCCCATGTTAGCAGGGTCAGAATGTTTGGGTTAAACAGCTTGATTCTACTTCATCAAGGTCTAAAAGATGTTATGGTGTTAAAGACAGGGGGTGGGGGGTGAGAACATGTGTGTGTGTTCTGGAGAGAGTATTCTGACTCAAAACTGCCAGTTCTGGTGTTCATAGAATTTGTCACTATTCTTGACTAAATAATTAACCACATAGCAGTGATTTTTACTACAGCTGTGGTCACAGGCTTGCAACATTACAAAATACAGTCTTGGCCAGCTAAGCCAAAGTCGTCTTCTGCAGAAGTTAAAAGCAATAGAGGAAAAAAAATAAGGAGGGAAGAAAAAATGACAGCTAAGAATTAACAGGAAGTAATTAGCACTCAAAGTTATATGCAGAATGTAGGCAAAGTTGGTGGGAATACGTGGTATCACCCATCTTCCCTTCTCTGGCAACTCTCTAATCAGGACAATGTTATTATATGGGTATACATGGTGAATTTGGAGATTGTAACAAGCTGTAGAGATGAATGGAAAGTGAAATGCACTTCATTCAGGCCACCCGTATCTGTCTGATATTATGATTCCTCCTCTATTGTCCCTATTTTTCCAATACTTTTTTTTAATAACCCCAAAAGATACCATTACGGGGGTAACTTTGCTCCCATCACTTTGCCCATTTGTTATATTTGCTTTCTGATAGAAGTTCCTTTATTTCTGCTTTCATTCTTCTTTTGTTTACTGGTCACATTTCTAACATCAACTTTGGGTGGTCTCAAACAATTTTGTTTGTACTAATTCTTTAACTTTTGCTGACATTTGTAAACAATTTTATGGAACGGGCTGAGCTGGACTGCTGCTACTCTGGACAACTTGGATCTCTCCACAGTGAGCAAGTAGCCTAATTTATCTATGTCTCCTGAGGTAAAATGAGGACAAGTAATGGACCAAGAATGCAGATTCATTAATTCAAGCAATTTGCTCATAGGACTAAGCAGAAAATTCCACACGGAGTATTAACACCAAATTAACTCCCTGTGCACAAGCCTCTTCCACATAAATTGCTTGCCCAGCAGTTATCAGTTGCTAAGGCTGTTACAGACTCACTGGAATGGGTGGATCCGAAGCCAAGGTCTGGCTCACTTTCAGGTCTGTACAATTCCTTAACATTTCATTCGGATCACTGAGAGACACTGGGAAATAGGCACTGCAATTGCTATAGTGTGCACCTGGCAACATTACCATATCCTCGTTTCCGAACACAGATGTAGCCTTTACACCTTCTGAGGTATCTTGGAAACTAGCAAGCACTAGCACACCCTGTGAGAGCGCCTGGCACTGCAAATGAGTGCGTACAGCTGATAATTCCCCTTTTCCCTCTCTTTTTTTTTACCGTACTAAAATAGTATGGTAGAACTCCAACATCGTAGCCCACAACATATACTAGACAATCCCCAAAGCCACAGTTTCTAAGGCTGTGTGTAAAAACTCAATGTTTTTACAAGCATTTGACTAAGCTTTCACATTTTCAAGAATACATGAAGGGTTCGGGATTCAAAGCACAGAGAACAATAAGACCTTGTAAGTACTCCCAAACATTTATCATCTCTACTCTGCTGGGGGCCCAGACTTTACATTAGTAAGAGACCAGACTTAAAATTAATAAGAGACACTGTTGTCCTGAGCATAGATTTGAAGTTTTTAAGAAAAGAAAAACAGATTTTTAAAGACATAAGATCAGGCATAGATTATGTGGGTCCCTGGACACCACCACAGCACACATACTACAGGATCCTCGTTTGTCCTGGCCTCCTGAAATTGCAAACTTCAGAGCAAATGCTGAAGTTCTGTATACAAACACATACTGGAATGGAAGCCATACAATCACGTACAGTCTTAGCATCTTTCAGAAAGACATACACTCAGTTTGGGAAAGTTTTCTTAAACTTACTAAAGCGGGGTCCTCTTGGAAAATAACTTAATACTTTCCAATTGATTGTTAAGCAATTGGAAATTATATACCCTTCCAAAATCTTGGTATCTTAGACGCAACTTCCTTTTTCTTTTGTTTTCATCAAACATTGTTACCTTGGAGAGAACGGAGATATGAGCTGCATCTCTTTGGCCCAGGTAATTATGGGAGGTGGCAAGCTCTTTACTTCACATGGAAGGGTGACATCTTCCCCTGCAGTTACTGTGATATCTATGGGTTTGTCATATGCATTTCCTTGCTGGTCTCCAGGCCTGGATACTCTAGGTTTCACTATAATATGGAACATGTTAAGTAGATGAAATGAATATACATATTTGTACAAATGTAACGCTATACCATTTTACTTCAGATTACAGAATCACAGAACGGCCAAGGTTGGAAGAGACCTCTGAAGATCATCTAGTCCAACCCCCCTGCTGGGCAGGATCACCTAGAGCACATTACACAGGATGGCACCCAGGCAGGTTTTGAATATCTCCAGAGAAGGAGACTCCATAACCTCTCTGGGCAACCTGTTCCAGTGCTCTGTCACCCTCACAGAAAAGGAATGCCCCCTCATATTCAGCTGGAACCTCCTGCGCTTCAGTTTGAACCCATTGCCTCTCATCCTGTCACTGGGCACAACTGAAAAGAGATTGGTTCCATCCTCCCAACACCCTCCCTTCAGATATTTATATACATTAATGAGGTCTCCCCCCAGTCTTCTCTTGTCCAGGCTAAACAGGCCCAGTTCTCTCAGCCTGCCCTCATATGACAGGTGCCCCAGTTCTCTAATCATCTCAGTAGCCCTCCTCTGAACTCCCTCCAGTAGTTCTATGTCCCTCTGGTACTGGGGAGCCCAGAACTGGACACAATACTCCAGGTGTGGCCTCACCAGGGCTGAGTAGAGGGGGAGGATCACCTCCCTTGACCTGCTGGCAACACTCTTCCAAATGCAGCCCAGGATACCGTTGGCCTTCTTGGCCATGAGGGCACATTGCTGACTCATGGTCAGCCTGCTGTCCACCAAGACTCCCAGGTCCCTCTCTGCAGAGCTGCTCTCCAGCAGGTCAGCGCCCAGCCTGTACTGGTGCTTGGGGTTATTCCTCCCTAGGTACAGGACCCTGCACTTGCTGTTGTTGAACTTCATGAGGTTCCTCACAGCCCACCCCTCCAGCCTGTCGAGGTCCCTCTGAATGGCAGCACAGCCCCCTGGGGTATCAGCCACTCCTCCCAGCTTGGTGTCGTCAGCAAACCTGCTGAGGGTGCACTCCGGTCCATCGTCCAGGTCGTTGATGAATAAGTTGAACAACACTGGACCCAGTACTGATCCCCTGGGGGATACCACTAGCTACAGGCCTCCAACTGGACTGCACCAATAAGCACAACCCTCTGAGCTCTGCCATCCAGCAAACTATCAATCCACCTCACTGTCCACTCATCTAGGCCGCACTTCCTGAGCTTGTCTATGAAATTAAACGTTTATTTCTTGTATCGGGTATATAACATTGCAATCCTATTTTTTTTTTAAAGATGTGTCTGCGTTGGACTCGCTGTTGTAAATCACTGTAATGCTGATGTACAGTGCCTGGTTAGCTCAGACACTGGCTGATGCCTACCTGCAACACCACAAATATCAGCAAGACTGCACTGTCTGCCTAAAAAGCTGGACAGCGAACAACATATGCTGTTCATGTACATGCTGAGCTCTGTATTGCATAAGTAGTTTGCAACCAATACCTGAACAAACTTATACTGCAGCATCAATAACTACAAGCCATAAACATCTTGCAACACAAATCTAATAAATCAAATTTTTTTACTATACTGGGAGATGGTATGAAGCCTTAGGAACAATGAGATTAATGGATCTTCATTCTCTTATCAGCAAGAAATTATATTTCTATAGAGGTACTTCCTACCCACTTCTATAAAGGATGAAATTAAATCAGCCCAAGTTCCTAGGTCCATGACCACAAGGTAACAGGCATCGGGAGGTGTTAAGGGAATCACAGAGGCCGAAGAATTGGCTTTTCAATATCTGCCATTTGTAAAATTGCCTAGTATGTGGATCCAGTAATCTAGGACAGAGCCAAAAGCACTAATTAGAGATCAGTTTAAATCCTATTTGCACTGTGGGTATCTTACTTCACTATCTACCTGGAGGGGGATTGCAGTCTAAACTAGAACTCAATGAGTGGATTGAAAAATGACATTAGATTTTAGCTCGTATATACCATAGACAGTCAGCTGGACTTTCCGCGTAGCATAACCAGCAGCATTTGTTGCAGTGCACACATATTCCCCAGTCTCTTCACCCCCTGGTGAAACTACATACAGACTTCCATCAGACCCTGCAGAAAACTTCCCATTGCTGGGAAGAATTACTTCTCCTTTCTGTAGAAAGAAAAAAAAAAGTCCATAGTGCCTGGATGTTTAAAAATATAGCAAGTTACAAATATTTAATTCAATAAAAGCTAAGCCTTACAGAAAGAAAATCTAATGAAAACATAAAAACTATTACAGGAATATAAAATTTGTTAGTGCCTGTAGCAGCTTAATTCATTGTTGCAACCCATTTGTATGAAGACTGCTGTATTTTCAATATAATGCTGGGTCCAATTTTTCACAGTTCTGTAGACAAAACAACTTGCAGGCAGTCTGACTAAACTAAGCAATATGTAATATACATTACAGTACCACTTCTTTTGTTTATGGCTCCTATTGTTTATGGCTGAGATGGACAAAATATTTTGAATTAACTAAGAAGTTTAGCCCCAAAATTCTATCCATTGAAATTAACTAACTTTTTGCACTGTTTCAGGGTCACTGTCTGAGCAGTTAGAACAGCAGAAACACAAGGATTCATATCTAGAAAACCTGTTATTTTGCTATATATTCAAAAATATATATAAAAAAAAATGCAGGACCTAGTTCTTAAAAAAAAAAAGGTCAACATTTCAACTTAATTAATTTTGATATTGGTTTCCAATGTCAGAACAGATCTTGTACACATAGCATAAAAAATTTCCCAGCAGACCGCTCCTTTTCCATATTGAACTTCCATGACTAAAAATCATCTTAGAGCAAGCCTCTTAAACAAAAATGAACTTTTGATCTGTGGCAGGTTGCCTAATCTGAAATTATCAACTCATAACAGGAATATCAACAATTTCTGAAGTATTAGAAAGTATAAAGATACAGGGATAAACCCAAATAAATCTTTCCAAAGAACAGAACCTTGATCTATGTCTGGACCATGGCCAGGAAGTACTACTCTAAGAAACAAAAGCAGTTACAAATAGAGATTTCCAGATCCCTCACAATGCAGTTTTTTGGCTGCATCTCTTGCCTAGAGTTTTATGACAAGTAAAAGATGTCTTCAATTCATTTTCCACCACGAACAGCTCAAAGATGAGACGGTACCTTGGACCAGACAATAGACGGCTTAGGAACTCCACTTGCTTTGCATGGCAATGTTACTGGGATTCCTTCAATGGTGCTGAATATCTGCTGTCCATGCTGAATAACAGGCAGAACTAAAAATAAATGCAAGTATTAAACACGTGCAAAATATTTCAAACCACAGCACAACTCTTGCAATACAGTCTCTATACTCAACTACTAATTCCTACAGACAGCAAGGGTTGGGAATTTTCAGCCTGTTCTCCGAACCCTCTAATTGATATTGACCTGCCACCTTCTCCTCCTCCGCTCGCCAGTCGTTTATGACAGAACATGTACCTGTTCATATCAAAGCATGTCAGTCACAGGTTGACTGGTAGATCAGGTACATGCAGCTTTAAACTAAATGTAGGTATTTCAGCTGATTGCAGTCATTTTAGGCAGTCTTTATCACACCATTCACTGATGACATTTTAGGCTAGATGCCTGAAACAGTACTATACAGGATCTATCCTATATAGCACCTTTCATGAGAATGGGCTCAGCATTTCTGGTGCTGAATCACTTTCTATTGCTGGACAACACTTTGAGAAGAGCAGATTTGAAAGTGAAGAAACAATCCCTTTACAAGTTCATTTAATCTTTGTTATAAATGCTACAAAGTTGTAATAACTGCACTGATGGTTTCTGCAAGGACTGGACAGACTGAGAGAGGAACTTGAATAAAACCACCAGATTACTTTATTAAATCACTAATAAGAGGTAACAAGAACCTCAGTACCCCTCCCTAACTGAGCTGGTGCTCAATTAACAACAGAAAGAAGAACAGATTTAAGATATGGTCAGACTTAAGGTTGTAATACCAACAACTAGATCTTTCAAAAACCATACAAATATATTCCCTTCTGTCCTCAGGTTCTGAAAAATTCCAAAACCTACTGTGCACACAGAAGACCTTATCAGACTGCATACTTGTCTGAATTAACAAGCAACAGCTATTGTTAACACAGAACAGTGTTCCAGCATCTTCAGTGAAGCTTAGAATAAATCTTCCATGATTAATTTAACACATGAGAAACTTTCAGGCTGTAATCCATGAAGTAGATGGGATCCCACACAGAGTTAATGCAAGAATTTATAGCAGAAATACAGATGGGTTACCACGATCCTAACACTTGTCTTGCTGGCAATGTAATTTCTGATAGGGCCAGGAAAAGAAAAAAAAAAAAAAAGGTTTTGCAAAAGTTCTAATTTATTTTAATTGCAATTCTCCCATGAGTTGTGCATCCTTTTATCAGTTATGAAACCCCTCAGACATTGCTTTTCATGGTTTTCAATAAACTCGCATCTGTTTTGTTAATAAAGCTAAAGATCGAGTTTGCACAGCTTGACCTTTCTAGATGTTTCAAAATGAAGATTTTTTACAATCATAAAATGGTGTTATTTTTGTTTAATTTTAAAACAAGTCTCAATTGCTCCATTCTCTCCTGTGCAGTGGACCATGCTACTTTACAAAGCAACATTACTATAAAGAGGAAAATTGAGGAATTAGTATAGCTATAATGAGAAAGCGCTAGTGAGAGCTCCTGTTAGTAAGATACACACTTTTATCTTCCAGCCAGCACAAAACAAGACAGTGTTCCTTACCATACACATTAACAGTAGTAGTTTTGTTGTTTGTCCCAGCAACATTACTGGCCATGCAGGTATAATCGCCTCCATCCTGCAGCCGAACTCTTTCAAGGTGCAGGCTTCCATCACTGCGAACATTAATGTAGGGATTGGGAACCAGCTGCCAAAATAATGATGTAACATTTTACTAAAGAAAATACTTGCTTGATAATATTTACCTTGGGATGCAGCACATAATTTAAAAAAATTATGTGATCTTGGAGAATTTTACTAGAGCTTTTCCTACTTTCCATCTTTCATAAAAAGTTAATTTTAAATTAGAATTTTAGTAGCACCTTGTATATAATGCTGGAGTGAGATTAACATATAGAGCAGCAACTCTGCTCTGTCACAGCACATATGCAACTGCCACTGGTGCTTATAGTCATGCATTAAAGCAAGAACAAACTTAGTTGAACTATTTTACTGCACTTTGTAGTTATACCAGTAACCCAGTGTCATTATAGATCACCTCTGATGAGTGCAATGACTTCTTCACATCTTCTTCTTCTTCTACAAATAGATGACTTGTTCGTTTTTGTTTTTTTTACACTTATCAGAACCTTCTAAAAACTCTTGGCATAACCATCATGTAAAAGGGATCATCTCTAAGCATACCTTCACACTCTGAGCATGTTGTATAGAATTTAATTGGCAGCAGCAACATTTAAAAAGTATCTATTGCAAAAGATAATGAAAACTTGTACCTTTCACCAAAAGACAGCAATTATTAAAAACTACCTGCCCTCTAGCAACATTAAAAATTCACAGAGATCTTTACCAATCAACTGGAAGAGCTCTGCCTAGAATAAGCTCAGCAACACAGACTTGCCTTACACAGAGGCTGTCAGAATGAGAAATTGTTCCAGTCCTGCTCTGGTCAGAGAAAACGACATTCTTTTCTGAATGCAACTTGCTCCAACACTTTCCTTGGAGTGGAGCTTTTGTCGCGTGCTTACAATTACAGGAAACTAGTACTACTGTACAGAAGAATTAGCAACTCAACAAGGAGGATCCTGCCAGTATTTCTCACAGAAGTTACAGCCTGTGTTATTTGCACCTTCACAGTCTAAAGAAAAGGCTGGTGATTCACAATGATACAAAAATTCAGCAGAAAACTCTAGCAAGTAGAGGGTCAAGTAGTGCCAGGGTTCTGCTTGGTGGCAATAAAAAAAAATTGAGCAAGGTCTCCCTGCAGCCACAATTATGAAGGCAGGATTGCACAGCAGGCTGTTTGAGGAAAAAAAAATCACAGAAAGCATATCTAATGGAAAATACGAAAACCCACATACAGACATTTTTGCTACCAATTTTTTAATTACAGCCATGAAGAAAGGGCGTTAGGGAGCAATTAGCAAGCAAGATTAAAAATTGGGGATCTCAAATTCAGCAATTCAGCTGCTACTAAAGAAACGAAACTTCACTCAGACAACCAGCCCAGGCGCAGAGTCTGTGTAACCTTTCTGTCTGCAGAAGTTATAAACCGGCAACGGTGTGCTCTCAAAGGAGAGAGAAAATATACAAGGTTTCATGCTCTGAGCACTGCATCACTAAGAAAGGAGTGCACGGTACAGGGATGTTTACCTCATGTCAAAAAACTAAATCTACAGAGATTTTCTAGTATCTTTATTTTAAGAAATTAGGGAAAAAGAAATACTTTTCAGTCAGCAGGGTTTAAATTCCAACGCTTTTGTTATTCTGGTGGGTATTTTCCACTAGCATTCCTATCTTTAGAGTCAAAGGCTACCAGGCAGGAGCTAACAAGAATGCATGAAACAGTTTTAACAGTACGTAAAATAGAAGATAAAAGGACAATTCACAAATACTTTGGTTCCAAGTTCACGTATAGACACTCCTATCCCCCACGACCATCTTCCATTCCCTTATCCATGCTTCAGAGTTATAAATTTCCTACAGTAGGCAGAGATCACAGTGAGGCATAATGGTCAGCATGCCACACTTCCACTTTTGTATTTCAAACACTAATAAACTGTCATTTCTCAAGGGGAATGGCTGCACCCCAAATGACAGCACCTGCGGAAACTCAGAAGCAGCTACTGCCTTACAGATACGGCCACCTGGCGTCTCCTGGGGAAGCAGCAGCTTCTGCTGCATGGTGGTGGTCAGCTGTAACTCACCTCATTGACACCACGTCCTTGTTTCCAGTGAGCCAGACAAATCTCACGAAGCATCTTTATTGTAAGCATAACACCTGTCACTATATTTGAACATCAATTTTTGGAAATTAAACCCAGTTGTCACCATGGCTTAAAACATCAATTTTTGATTTTCTATGCCAACAAATCTTACAAGAAACAAAACAGTCTTACCACCATACTGTTCCTAATCCACCTCCGGTCTGGAATGGGGTTTCCAGCAAGCAGTACACATGGCAAAGTGAGCTGCTGCCCCTCGATTACATTGGCTGTGTCTGGACTTATTCCAATCAGAGGTGTAACTTGGGAAAAAAAAAAAAAAAAAGAAGAATTAGAAGAAATAATAGGATTATTTTATTTTTTAAATATATATTCATGTCCTGTCAGTAATGCTCCTAGTGATGCACTAGTGATGCAGCAGCATCAGAAAAAGGTCTCCTTGTGCAAGACACTATGCAAATACAGAGCAGGAAAATTTTCTGCAATGAAAACCATATGATTTACACAGAGAGGGGAAAAAAAGTTAGAAAGAAAAAAAATGTAGCAGTCAACAAACAGCATGGTAAGTACCGACATACTTAATCTTAGGACAAAACATACCAGATAAGGTTCTGGTATCTGAAATGTCAATGATGAAGGCAGGGAAAAAAAAAACACGCAAAGGAAGGGATGGAATAGCATAGGAGAGAAAAGGAAGCTGAAGGAATACACATACAGTGATCCTAAGATTAAGGAATGGCAGCAAAGAGAAGACATTGTCCAGTTGAAATTGGATCCAGTCCAGCATTTTCCTGGAAAATCATGTTCCTGTGGATACCAAGTTGATATACCATTTTTCCTTACCTGGGCAAAACACTGAAGAACAAAAGTAGCAGTTTTGGTGAGCACAATAAATACGCAGTAATTTCCTCTGGGCGTAAAATTTTAAAGGCTTAGAATTGAGGTCAATAGCACAGCAGAAAATTCTGTGTGATGCAACAGAACAAAATCCTGTGCATGTGCTTCATAAATTACTTTTAAATAATGGGAATTAATTAACAATTTTAAATAGGTAAAAACATCTCATCTATCAAAGATTATTAGCATCACAGATTTCTACCACATGTTTTAAGTTAACGAATGTTTTCTTTGATGGCAGACAGATCCATTCTAACCCACCCACAAATGTGTACATTCCATTGCATTATTTTTGCTTTTATTGCCAATTGCCCAACAGAGATAATAAACAACTCCTTAATAGCGCAACTCTTGTCAAAGTTGGACATTTATTGTCTTCTTGGATCACTAAGATTCCTTTCCAGTTATATCAATGCATTGCCCTAAGAAAGTTCATTGCTGCCTTTTTTTTTTCCTTTTTTTTTTTCCTTTTTTTTTTTTTTTAATACGAATTAAATGTCAGAAAACCAATCAATAGCATTCAGCATTATGGTGATTTTTCATTCCTTAATCTATTTACTTAGCAGTAAGAAACAGGACACAAGATAAATAATTGTTAAGGTCTATGCTATAATACGTAGTTGGAATTCATTCAAATTATTGTAGCCAGTAAAAAGACAATGTTCTAATGTGCAAAATTCACTGAATTTAATTACAATCTTCCACGCAAATGTTTTCTGATTCAGTTGGTGTGGCCGACTACACATGTAAATGCAGCTACAGATGCAAATATATAGATATATGCCTGTGTATGTACATAACCCATAGACATCCTACGTATCGTAAAAACACCACTGACTGCCACCTACTCCAGTATATTCACAGTACGGAAATGCTGCCACTCTTTCCTTTCACGGATGTCACTGACACCAAGCTGTCTTACCCAGTCCAGTTACTGTGATCGTGGCTGGCTGTGACTGAATCCTTCCGAACTGGTTTTCAGCCTCACAGATATAAGTCCCTTCATCACTGACCCACAAATCTAGAGGGGAAAACAAACAAACAAAAACGAAAGATGAGATTCCAGCAGTTGAAATGATACTGAGAAGTTTGCAATACATGAATACCTTATCCTTTTACCTTTCACTTTTAAATATTCTTTTTGCTAGATCATTCCTTTCCTTCTGTCACCAAGTAGGGAAACAATGACTATATGAGTGCTTCAGTGAAAAAGCATGGCACAAATAAGATACTTTTTATCACTTATATATTGCATATACTTTAATACAGTATACACTACTGCGTATAAATAATATATAGTAGTTATTTACATATCCACACATACATACACTATCGCACAGTGCATTTTCTGTGGTATACTGCTTACTACATACAGCATTGTGTGTCTGTATTTGACTAGATACCCACATAACACATGAATTACTATACTGTACAGATAGAATACAGGAATTAGTTCACCCATCCTGATTATGTCTAGAGAGGAATAAAAGAGATGATTAAGAAAACAGAATAACATCATTTAGTCTATGGCTGACTGAAATGCTCCAGATGACTGAAATTGCAAAGACACTTGCAGAATACTTAATTATTACACAAATTAGGACTTGTCTAAAACAGTAAGTTTAAAAACAATTCTTAAAACAAACTAATAATAATAATAATATCATCATCATCATCTGTGGCTCCTCAGTATCAACACAGACAATGACCCACATTTATTTAAATAAAAGTGCAATTGTTTCTGTGAAGAAGAGTGAAGCCAATGACCACTCACAACAGAATTCACAGACTCATGGGAAAATGATACATCTCAACAGCAATGGAATCAGTATCAGAAACACAATCTCTGACAATATACAGTATTTTTACAGGGATAACACATTTATATAGTAGCATAACAACTTAAATGCATTGTATACATCGTATTTCCTTTTGGCACCTTTTCTTCATAAGGTTTAGTCTACTTACTATTAATTGATAGAGCTCCTGTTCTTAATTGACTGATGGAACTAACAGCAAACGGTCTTGAAAAAAGAGAAGCACCATTCAGCCGCCTCCATTTAACCTTTGGCTCTGGGTAACCCTGAACATAGCATGGCAGTGTGATATTTGAGCCAATATTAGCAGATTCATCACTGGGTTCTTGCGTAAAAACTGGGGGAGCTGGGAAAGAAGAAAGAGGAGTACGGAAAGTGAATCAAGGTTGTAACATGACAGTAAAGTTCTGCTTGTGCAGACCCACATTTATCTACCATTTATGTACATCAGATCCTAGGAACAGATTCCCAACTTTAGCAACAGCACACAAAAGCAGCCTTGCATGCTGCTTAGCAATATTGAGGAGGTCAGAAACGGGCTAAACATCTCAAAATAATGAAAATACAGCCACCCCTTTCATATGAATGTGAATGCTCAAGAGTTAACACCAAGTTCCTCCTCTCCTTCAAACAGCTTTGCCCCTTGGTTCAGAAAGTATACATGACTGACAGGAACATCCATTTAATGGGGCATGACATGTCAGGCCCCAGGCAGTTAGAAAGATTTTGGAAAAGAGGACAGAAAGAACTAAGTTACAATAAACTTACATAGTAACTCAAGTTAGTATAATGTATTCTCTACACGAGAACTATGTTAGGTTGAGGTTTGAACAGTTTCCCCCTTCTCTGGCTCTGTCTTCCTCCTCAAAACTTTTATTCTTTGCAAAAGATGAGTGAGGGGAAGTTGGGAATCCAAATAGGACAGGGCAACTTAGCTCAGTGAACACCACCAAATAGGAGTTCCCAGTACACACAATTATTCAAAGACTTGTACACACGTATTTGTGAGAAAAGCTCACGTAAATAAGGCACTATAGCAAGCTACTTACAGCCAACATCCAGAGTTATCTTTCCAGAAGCTGTCCCTGCATCATTGGTAGCCACACAGGTATAATCACCTGCATCCAGATCTTGTGTTTCCTGGATCTTCAAAAGACCCCGATGAGAATCAATAATGAGAAATGCTGATGGCCTCAACTCTAAGTCACCTAAGTTCAGACAGAAAAAAAATAAAATGAAATATAACAGGGTATTTACCATAATTACTCCTACAGAACTGTGTCCAAGTTTGAGATTAGTTCACAACTTGACTGTATTCATTCAGTAGATAAATACTCTGATTTTCATTCAACTCAGTGGGAAAATTTATTCCTGCATTAGACACAATCCCATTTTATTTATATTTACTTTACAAGGGAAATATAAACTGAAGTAGCTTTGGACAGAGATCAGCATTAGGACAGTATGCCAGGCTGTATTAGAGACTATTTGTGGCAGCCACTTAATTAGAGACTATTTATGGCAGCCACTTGTCTGCCAGCTCCATGCCAAGTTGGGAACTCTGTAAAACCTAGAGAACAGCTCTGCTACATCTCAAGCTCAGCAGGAGCCGTAATACTGCTGCGTAACATTAAGAATTGGCCCACGCATTGAAAGACGTTTTATGACTTTTGTAGCATATAGCTAAGCATGAAGCATAAGGCATGAAGCTTAGTTAAGCACAAAAGAGGCACAGCTTTTTCTTTTTAATTATTCTAGGGTAAGTTCATTCACTGTATTTAAACAGGAGCGAGAGGTTGTGTCATATCTTCTAGATTTAGAGAATTTCACAGGTCAGTCACTGGTTGAATACTACATAAGCTTTTGAGAAAAATGAAGTCCCTTCAAGATCATTGTTCTAAATATTGCTGTTAAAGTAAATAAATCAAAGAAGTGCACCTTTAAACCATTTAACTTGGGGATGTGGGATTCCAGTTGTTTTACATTCCATAATAGTTGTGTCTCCAAGAGCAACCAGAATTTCACTCTGAACTACAGTCAATGTTGGGCCCTCTATAAAGAAACAACAGAGAGAAAATGAGTTCCTCATCTAAAGCATTCACCATTTTTAAGATGAAAGACTTAACTTTCTCTTGGTATACAAAAAATATTTGCACTAAAATTCAAACAGGCTTTAAAATCATGTGAGTTGACAGATAAATACTAGGTAACAGAAAAAAAAGTAGAGTTTGGAATGTCAGAACACCTGGACCTTATATAGAATATGCAGGAATAGAAGGAAAGAATTGGAAGAGTTTGACCATTTAGAAAGTAAAAAGCTTCAAAGCCTTTCTCTCCCCCTCTTCAGCCAAAGTTTGGTCACTAAGAATTTTAGTACTCTATTAAAATATAGGATAGTATTTAGAGGATATGATTTGGACTAGGACTCCACATGGCTAAGCACACTACAGGAATTTATAGAAACATGATTCCTTCTCCAAAAACCTACTGAGTTTTGCATGCCTACCCTACATTAGTATTCAATCTTTTTTTTTTTTTTAAACAGCATAAGAAACAGAAAGCTACTAATGCATACTAACAATACTGTTCAGATTTTAACAGAAAACAAAAGGGATGAATCTCTCCAGAGCTTTGGTAAATTTCTACAAATATGAGCTGCATAGTACCACAAATTTTAACTGCACCACCCTGATGTTGTATTAGTTTGCTTTTTTAGTTTCACTACATCACTTCTTTTACTTACCAATGTATGTAAGGGTGGATGTCTGTTTCGCTGTCCCAGCTGAGTTACTTGCCAAGCAACCATAAACTCCCTCATCTTTTGGAATTGCCTTTCTTATGATCAAGGTGCCTTCTGGGGTCAGCCTGTACCTGGAAATACATAGGGGACCAACCAAAATGGCTAGTTAAAGAAAAAGGTGTTAGATCTACACTCCAAGCAAGAACAGCAGCATGACCAGATGGTTTACAAACAGGTATTGCTTTTTCTCATGATAAACAACATAAACAACTTGGTATTATTATTTCTATTAGAGGAAATCAATGCATGTTATGAAGACAATTGAGTTAAATCTTGTAAAAAACATTCCCACAGCATTCTCCTGGAGAAACTGGCTGCTCAAGGCTTGGACGGGTATACGCTTGATTGGGCTAAAATCTGGCTGTGTGTCCGGGCCCAAAGAGTCATGGTTAATGGAGTTAAGTCCAGCTGGAGGCCGGTCACTAGTGGAATCCCCCAGGGCTGAGTAGTGGGGCCAGTTCTCTTCAATATCTTTATCGATGATCTGGATGACGGGATCGAGTGCACCCTCAGTAAGTTTGCAGACAACACCAAGTTAGGAGTGAGTGTTGATCTGCTCGAGGGCAGGAGGGCTCTGCAGAGGGGTCTGGACAGGCTGGACCCATGGGCCGAGGCCAACTCTATGAGGTTCAACAAGGCCAAGTGCCGAGTCCTGCACCTGGGGCACAACAACCCCAAGCAGCACTACAGGCTGGGGGAGGAGTGGCTGGAAAGCTGCCCGTCAGAAAGGGACCTGGGAATATTGGTTGATAGCTGGCTGAATATGAGCGGGTGGTGTGCTCAGGTGGCCAAGAAGGCCAATGGCATCCTGGCTTGGATCAGGAATAGTGCAGCCAGCAGGACCAGGAAAGTGATTGTCCCTCTGTACTCGGCTCTGGTGAGGCCGTACCTTGAATTGTGCGTTCAGTTTTGGGCCCCTCACTACGAGAAGAACATGGAGGTGCTAATCACAGTATTTCTAGTTTAGAGATGAGGTAATTGAAATTAAAGAATTATAAAGATGAAAGTTGAGGTACTATTTCCTAAACTTGCAGGATCCTGTGGAAGAAAGTCAGAGTATTTCAGCAATCTTCACAACTTCTTTCTCATACATAAAAAAGGGGGAGAGGGAGGGAGGGAGAGAGAGAGAGAGAGAGAGAGAGAGAGAGAGAGAGAGAAAATTTAATTCCTACCTGTATGAACCAATAATAAACATTTCATTGTGTGTCCATACTACTGTTGGCTTTGGATAACCTGTTGCAGAACATCTGATGGACACTTCAGAGCCTTCTGTAAAAGTCTGATTCTTAGGCGAAATGACAACCCTAGGTGGTTCTATTAGAAGAAAAGCAGCAATTAAGAAGATTGATTACACATTATAATTATATATACATGTATACATTATGAATATATATAATATAGCGCTTACACATTATGACAATCATTTTATTTCTGTTTCCAAACAGTTCTATAGTGAGAAAATGAGTCCTGATAAAGGTCACATGATTGTTTCCCTACAACTGCCTCCACTTAGCACAAATAATGACCATCAGACACACATGAACTGACTCATAAGGTCAATTACTGTACTAAAATATAACCAGTCTGGTGATAACATGTTTTTTTAAAGTCTCTTCTACCTATAACATTATTCAAAGAGTTTCTTCTTGAATTAGCAATCCTTTTTCAGACCACTCCCTTCTTCTTTTTCTGTACCACAGTGTACCACTTCCTCCACATAAAACACACATGCTTTTACAAAGAAGTTACTAATTCAGGATTCAAGCTACATGGGTTCACATGTCTACACACTTTGCTTCATTCTGAGATACAGAATCTGGAGCTCTTATATGTGGGCATGAATTCTGTCAAAAACCCACCAGAAATGAGCAAAGTTCACCAACACAACCCACCAAGATCATGAAGCCAGGCTGAAATAAGAATGGATTTCAGCTGTATTTTCTCAGGAAGAGAGACTGGTGAGCTTCATCAAATTCATCCACTTATATCCTTAGACAGATTGTCTCAATAAAGACCACCAAAACAATTCACTGTGATAACTGACATTTTCTTCTGTGGTACTTATGATTTTGCCTGCTAGCAGCGAGGAAAAGATCTACACCACTCAGTGTAAGAAAAAGTAGCACCCTGTAGTAGGAACTGCTGCTCCTTCACCTTACTCAGGCATGACACTGGCTGCTAGACCTTTGGGGAGCTTTCCTGTTCCTTCATCAGGCACTGCTGGAGTTTTACTGTGTGTTCCTCTGCAGATGATTCTTACTAGCAAGTTTAGACAGAAAATCCTAAGCTTAACTCTTTTTGGAGAGTAAAAGACACTGAATACACATACACAGAGGTACCTTGAATCTAGGGCTGCTCTCCATAGCTCTTTTTCATTAGTGTCTGTGGGAATTACAGCCTCCTACAGACTCAGGTGACACATCTGACATTTTTGTTGCTGCTAAGAAAAACACGTGCAACAGCCAGGACACCCACAATGTGTTTATGTGTGGCATAATCCATCAAGGACAACATAAAGGTGTCATGCTAGGCAACTTCCAGGTTAATAGCATGATCTTTCCTTGTTCAGTCTGTCACCATGCAAACAGAAACAAAGCAGCTCCTTTCCCTGAAACAATTAACAGCATGCCCTTCGGACAATCACTGCAGGGGGAAGACTGTTGTCTAAGCTCTGTGGTGCAATGGCAGGTGCTTAAAAAGCTGCTGACACAACCACAGGGCTCCCGTCCCATGGCACAGCCTGCCTTGCTGCTGCCCACCCGTGCTGCTTCTGCGAGGTCTGCGCATCGCCACGCAGAACTTGGAGCCCCCAGCAGCCTCAGCACACTAAGGAAGAGGGGATTAGTGCCTCCGGTGCTGATGGAGCAATGGAGACAATGAGAAATTAAACATCAAATTCAGGGCACAGACAAGAACAGCAGAAGACCTCGATCCCAGTTGCTATAGGCTGATTTGTCCCCACAGGGCATGTCACTGTGTCTGAAAGCAAGTTTGCCAAGGAACACAAAAATAGTTTTAAAATTTATCAAACATACATCTATAGTTTTAAAATATATTAGTGGTAGCATCAGCATACAAGCCCCGAACATGCTGTTATTTAACCTCTGTAGTATGCTTTCATTTAAAACAATTGCAACACGCTTTGTGCTTTGGATTTCATGATAAATTCACGTCTGTTAGTATTTCATGAAAACCTATCTGCAGGCCCCCGTCCCACACATAAAGCCCCTCTGTCGAGAGAAGGCAGGAGCTGTGCTGAGGAAGGCTTTTGGCCGCGGTCTGGCAGCGGGTGCCGTGGGGGAGCAAAGCCAGTGCCAGGATCCGTGGCCTCCGCTTTCAGTCACTGAGGGAACGTGTCAGCGTGTCAAGGATCCTGCGATCCTTGTAAGAATGCATGCAAAACCACACGGCCACACTGCCAAAGGCAAGGAAAAAAATAAGTAATAAACAGCATCTAATTTGCACACAGATTTGCAAAACTAAACACAGATGCATCTACATACTGCCTCATCCTTTTCTTTCTTAAATTCATGGTGTTAACCTCCCCCCAGTTTCATTTTCACTTCTAGAGGGGATTCCGCAGGGTCCTGAAAAGCCCCTCTAGCATCTCGTGAGGGTCTGAATCCTCCAGAACCCTGAATGAAAGGCACCAGAGGAAGGCAAAGCCGCAGCGTCAGTAATACCGGGATCAAATCCAGACACGAGGGGGTAGGGAGAGGCAAGAAATGGATGCAGGCTACAGGACTGTCCTCAAGTGATTGAGGACGTGCACAGCTTTCTCAGCTATTTTTGTTTTGTTTTAAATCCTGCCAAGAAACACTGGGAGATATTCTGCATGCTTTGGTCTTAGGGGAGGCCTGCGCTCCTGTTGATATTAGGAAGCTCTTTGTTTCAGACAGCAGTTACACACTGTGCTGTGACACTGTCACCCACACAGTTATTGTCACACTGCAATAGCACCAGGTGAGCAAAAGAAGGCGCAAGTAATATTTAACACGCAAGCTATTAAATTAATTAAAAGAAGTCAACAGACACAGCTGTAATACTCAAGCTACCACCAAGGCCCCCCAAGGCCACAGTCAGCACTAATTAACCATCTCGTTTTCTTGCTCAAAAGCCAGCCGGGGGCACAGAATTGGCTTTCTTGTATGGCAGGACAACTTGATTTCTTTTGCTTTGTTGTTTGTACCAGAAGGGGCGAGATTTGTGCATGGGCAGGAGCACAAGCTCCTTACCATACTCATCCCATTCAAGTCTGTAGGAAAAAAAAAAATAATATATATACATATAGCCTTTTAAACAAAGATCACATGTGATTCTTCTGAAGATAGTGAAGATTGGTGTGGAGACTCCAGGCTCTGAAACACTCACACTTGCACCTTTCCTTGGTCCATTTAAATCACTAGAAGAAATTTAACTTAACATGAATAAGAGGACAGTAAATGCCAAATTTTTCTTTTATTCAACATTAAAAAAATATTTATCACCATTTATTAGCAAAAAACAAACAGTCTCGCTGACAATATTTGTCATTACTTTCTGCATCTTTTTTCCAACAGAAGCTTTTTCCCCAAGCCACGCTGTAGAGGATATTTGACTGAACCATTACTTGTATCAATATTTTTTGTGCAGCACCCTCAAGCTTATTTCTTGCCATTTTTGCTAAGAGCATCTTTGAAAAGCTGAAGGATTCCAACTGTTAACCTGACAAGTAATGTCCTAACAAGGCTGATTAACTATTTAAATATATTTTGATCAAAACCAACCATGTAATAACGCAATCACTTCAGAAGTTTGCATACACTTGCTGCAGAATTTTTATTTATTTATTTATTTATACATGGGTTTGATTTCCATCAAATGATGGACTGAATTTGTTCATGCTCCTGTGAGCAATCTGTACCAAGGACTGCACGCAGCCCTCCTGGAAGGGGTGCCAATCCAACACTTTTCTTACAGCTGCGGGTACAATACTTAACAGCTTAACTAATCATTTGCTTGTGCTTTTTACAACTACGGCAGTAACAGAGGCCAAATACCCTGCAAGAAGCTAGTTCCCATGGGATTTGGAGGGAATGCAATGAGCCACAGGTTTGGGTGGGTCAGCATACATCTAGAAAAGCTGACTTCTAAATTTGGTTCTGCTCCTTCAAGTCTCCTCTTAAAAATTCTTCTAAAGAGCTAGACTTTCCATGAGAAAGCAACTAGAAAATAATGTCTCTCATTTGATGTCATGCGCTTGCTCATTAAGATGCATGACACTTAACACATCCTGTTTTACTTAATGCCCTAATTTTTCATCCTTCATCAAGTCTGAACTCAAATTCATTGCAGTAAGTACTCTCCCTACTATGCATAATCTGAATATTACAAAAATTACAAGAGATTAATCATCACTTATTTAGCTGAATTTGTGATAAATGATACAGAAGAGACTTGGAAAACCAAAAGATATTTTCAGCTGGATGAGAAAGCTTTGTTTGTCCCACTTCTGCACTGATCTGTAGAGGATATCACAAAGGAATTTTAACAAAAGAAACGCCTAGAATAATAAAGTCAGGCCAAGTCATAAAAACAAGCTGTCAGCGACTGGTCTTATAACGCAAACCTTTTTGCCCCATCAGCTCCCTTTCTCTGAATGCAGACAAGAACCTCTTAGGAACCACAGTACGGGGAGCAGATGAGCAAACTTTGGGACTCTCACTGATTTTCCTGAGCTACAGAGAACTCGAGAGGGGCTGCTCGGGCAGTTCCTGACCCTGCCGCTAACTTGCTTCTCCTGCACAGGAAGCTTGCTTCTGAAGGGCAGCTCACTGACCACCTCTGAGCCTGCTGTGAGTGGCAATCAGCACCTAGCAGAGGGACACCTACTGATTCAGCTCTTTTTCTTTCAGACAACATTGTCTTTTGCATCAAAGAAGTGCTGAAAGTTTAACTGCATTTTACTTCCTTTCCTTTTAGAGCAGGAAGTGCTACGGTGGGAACAGGTTACAAGTCCAACCTGTTGAGAGGAGTTGAGCCATTCACACTATGGATCCACCTTGTAATAACGTCCAAAACTGAGGGTGCACTTTAGAAGTCAGAGCACTGACTCAACACCAACACAACCCTAGGAGGCCCAGGAGACTGTACTCCTCAGTATCTCAAAGGCCACAAGTTCCGAGACCTTTCAGCCTGCTGCGAGCAGCACAGCGCCATGCCAAGGCAGGCACAGTTTTTAAACGGGACGTTCGGCCAGCTGGGCTCGGTGCTGGTGACGAACAAGTCATGGCTCAGTATAGCAGCTAACACAGAACATGCAACCAGGGAAAAAAGTCAACTCCCATTCAAGTATCAGGCTGTATTTGTACAGCTGCTGGTCTAAAAGGAACATAAAAAATTAAAAATCAGATGAACATTCCCTTTCAGAAGAGCTATCAAACCAAAAAAATTTCAAAACAATTCTATTCAGAACAAGGGTTTACTACAACCCACTTGTAAAGCAGACGCTGGATTATTTTTAGAGCTACAAACATTTGTTCTCTGCCTTAACTCCTACTGCAGAAAGAAAATGGGGATGAAAGCATTGTTTGTTCTCTTATGACCCAAAATTCAGAGGTCTGTATTGGATCTGTGCCAACAATAATAAAGGGTTCTGATATGAATTTAATATGACATTTGGAATTACGTGCAGCTACATAAAGCATGAACCCATCTCTATCTATTAATAAGACCACAAATTGCCTTCTTTCAGAAGGAAAACATTACAACCCCTTTAAGCTTTTTCTTCTTACAATAAGCCATCCTTGACTCTTTTGCTGTCAAATATAAACCATTCTTTTCAATATTCTTCTGAACCCTAACAAACAGTATGGGCTGTGCACAACACAGTTAATCATACATCAGTGTACCTCCAGAAATTTGGTTAAAATCATTTGGTTCAAGCAAAGTAAAACAATACACATACAACCATCCTGACACCACTCAGTTCCTGCATACAGCCATTCAAAAGGTTGGCTGGAGATTACATTTTCCAAACACCACAAGACAGATACTGCTGCAGGATTCTGAGTTCAGCTGCAGCTCAGTGTTTGCTACATTTGCTACTACCTTTATTCTATTCCAAGCATCTTTCATCAGAAATAGAAGAAAATGCTTCTCAGACTGCCAACTAACCCTGTATAAACTGTCCAAGAAGGTTATCTCAGGCACGTTTTAAACCTGTTAGCAATACCAGTACCAGCCAAAACGTAATTCTCAACTATTTGATATAATCATTCTACACATATAAATGATTTGAAACTAAATATTCTGCTGTGGCAGCACTAAACTTCTCTATCTCTACTGTAAAAACCTGCCAGATGTAATTTGCTCATCGTGTTAAATCTCCCAGCTGGTCTACAGACCTCAGGGACAGAATCTAAATCCCTGGAAGAGAGGAATGAGGGAGGGGGCACTTTTCTTGCCTTTGACATGCTTCAACGATCGTCTTGATGGAAAAATCCTGTGGAATTCAAAACAGTTTTCCAAACGTGTATGGGCTGAGTTTTTTTCATGGCTTTCCCCCTCTCCCCTTTAACTTACTATAAATTTAACAGTTATAACTCAAACATAGATATCCAAATGGTAATTCAGACAGAGCAGTGAAGAAACACCTCACCACTACATTTTGTAACAGGTCCTACATAATTGATTACACACCTATTTATTCTGCCTTGGCAGATCACGAAGAGCTGCATCCCGTCAGTAAGAGTTACAATTCCATTTTTGACCTCTTTCTTTCAGAGCACCTTGATGCAGGCAATTCTCCCCCCCCCCCCCCCCCCGCCCCATAATTTTACATTTTCCATTAGCTAATGAAGTAGGATTACAGCAACAAAGTTAGTAAGGTACCCTCTCTGCTCAGAACATCATTAGCAAGCAGAAATCCTGTCAGAGTCACCAACAAGTAGCTTATCAAGACAGCCAAAACCTAAAAATAAAAGACAGAATAGTTTTCTGTAACATTTTGCAGTTCTGACTCTTCTTAGCCACAGACTGCATGCTGGGAAACCAAGGTTCAAACCTCCACATGACCAAGGCAGTCAAAACCAAATCTGAAGTACTTTCAGATTTCAACTGAATTAGCCCCAATTCAAATTACTGCATTTTTACTTTTTTTTTTTCTTTTCTCAAGTTTATTCTTGATTTGAAGCAACAACATGGACCTAGAGCTTGCTTGGTCTCAACCCATGGCCTCTTCTTCAGTCCTGACATAGTCTGAAAGTCCTTATTTTATCTAGCCCTTCATAAAACCTTGATTAGTTCTTAGCTTGGATTAAATGGCACACGATGACGGATACAATAATACACAGGAACACTTAGAAGTATTATTCTAATGAGATATAAAATAATCCAGAAGAACACAGAAACTCTTACCAATTTAAGTGCACTTGTGTAACTGTAGTTTCACTGAAAGGGAAAAAAAAATCACACATGCAGTCCTTAACTTTTCTCAAAGTCAGGCTCAGCTACAAATATTGGGGACTGATGCTGCTAAGAACATGTGCGTGCACATACACAAACAAGAACAAAGTCTGTCTGCAGCTACCTCTTTGTGCTCTACATTTTAGGAGACACTAAAAACAAAGATACCTGAGGCTCTATACAGACATACAGCAGAATTAAGCTGGCAGTTTCAGAAGTATCAGTATCAAACCATGGTTTGTAGAGGCCCACAGCATGAGGCAGTGTCACAAACTGAGCACAAGTGCTGTCTGGTGACTTGCACCGATATTTTAAAACAAGGGAAAACTACATTACTTTCTACCAGTCTCTAAGTTGTTTCATCAACAGGCATAAACGGCAAAAGTTCCTATGAGAGACAGTTCACAAAAAAGATGAAGCAAGTTAAAACCATGTCAGAGGAAGCTTAACAGGCAGTTTTCTTGTTACCTTGTACAGTAAGGAAGACAGATGCTGTGGTAGATCCACCCTCGTTAGAGGCAATGCAGTTGTACTTGCCAGCATCTGTGAACTTTACAGTCTTCACTTCTAAAGACAGGTTGCTCAGCACCGTTATCCGCAGGGGCTCCTTCAGCCTCACATCTCTGCCATTCCTCTGCCAGGTGAGATTGTAACGCACGGTGCTTAATGTTAGGCAGGTCAAGATGGCTGCTTCACCAGGGACAGCCGTGACATTGTTAGGAACCTGAATCATGGGTGGAGGCTCTGCGTAGAAAGAACAGAACAAAAAAAAAAATGAGGAGAAAAAAGATTTGGGGACCTTTGCTTCACTGGTGGATTCTTGGTAAATAACTTGAAGTATGCTATAGTGCAAAACAATTGTAATATTGGTTAATATTTTAGTTTCATTTCACATTGCTCAACCCATGGAACAGAGATCCCAGGCCAGCATCCTCGCTCCCTGACACAAAGCTACCTGACAAGAATACACCTGATTTACGTGAAACAAATACTGCATCACACAGGATGAAATACCACATCTTCTATGAGATGTTGTGCTGTTCTTTGAGTTAATCTTGCACAGGGAAAGGCCAACACAAAATCACAGCCCCACAACCAGGTCTGTGAGTGCTCTGAGGTATGACCATGCATGGTACAATCTGAGTTCTGCTCTAGAGTTTTGCAGGCTTGTATATGAAGAAAAAAAAGGGAAAAAATGCTACTACAAAGCTCTTCTAACAGAGACAATGAAACCAAGTCACCAGCTGCTGCAAGCATCATCATTATGTTCTTTACTTGATTAGTTTATTTCTAAGGATATGTGGAAGAAGACACTGTCTGCTCCTTTAAGTCTCCCTGATCAAGGGTGTTACTGAGCACAGTGAAGGAAAGGCAAGGCAGTAAACAGTACGCAGAGGCACACACTTGATAGACAAACAGTATCAGAAACAGTGACGAGAAAACTCAGTCATGCTAACTGATGGGCAATCAAGTAGCTTCTGCCATCACTTCAAAGAGGGACCAATCTGGCTTTGGAAACTGATAGGGGTGCAAACCTGGGGTCTTGGATATACCTGGAGCTCTTACCCCGGCAGCAGAACTACAGAAAAGGATTCAGGGGAAGAAGAAAGGTGGGAGTAGACAGAAAGGGGTACAAAAGGGTCCTGCCACACAAAGTATTACCAGTCAGTGCACTTGCTGGACAGAGCCCTGTGCCTGCTCACCACGGCCTGTCCTATCCTCCTGCTAGATCTCTTCTCAGCTCCATGCTCTCCCTCACCCTGATGCACACACGCTGCAAGTGCCAGCTGCCAGCTGCTGCTGAAACCAGCGTGAGAGGGCTGGGTGCCAGCCACTGGAGTCACAGCAGGGGCAGGGGCGCCCGCTGCCTGGGCATCACCTGCTGGGGAGCCTGGGCTCCAGCACCAGCTGCTGGAGGGGGCGATGGTCTGAGCCACCAGGCACTGGAACGGGAATGGTGTGCGTCCCTAGAACCTGCCCCTGGAAGGGGCTGGCACCAGCGGAGTGAACGCAGGGCTCAGCACCAGGGGCTGCAGCAAGACCGAGGGTCAGGGCCCATGTCGGCGTCCCCCGAGTGCACCTGCGGTCGATGCGAAGGGGAAGGCAGCAGCACTGCTGTGGGGCTGCAACAGAGCCCCAGGCCCCAGGCACAGCACTGGGCAGGAGCTGTGGGCATGGAGCTGCTGGGGGCAGCAGCCGCTCACAACGTTTCAGATAATTTCAAGCTCCTTCTTCCTATCTGTACATATTTTATGTTTCAGCTTCCGCTAGTTGTTATTGTTTGCTTTCTGCTCTACTCATCTGTACGTTTTTAATTGCATTCCTAGAAGGATGCAGCTGCAACAATTGAGCACTGGAATTTAGCTTTGAAGCCACAAATGCTAAAAATAGGAGCAGTTGTCTCGATACTTCTTAAGATATCACTGACAAAGGAGAAAACGTTTAAATGCTGGAGAACATAAATTATGTAACGCTGTGCATTCCGTATGCATTCCACGTACATGGTATGCATAAGATGTTACATAAATGATATATTTATATATTCCATTTGCTGGTTTCCCCACCACTACCCCGACTGTTTCTTGCTACGAAAAATCTGCAGTGAATAATATTCTGACCAGGACGCTTCAGCAGAAGTAAGACAGCTGTAAGAGCAAGACCAAATCTTTATCAGCACACACCAAAAATCAATTATCCTAAGCAAAGCAAGCCTAAGAGAAAAAAAAAAAAAAACTATCTGTATTTATTAAGGGTGAACGTTGCTCCTAAACTCAGAGCCAGCCGTAACTCTTCCTCATTTAAGTCTCCTGTGGGGTCTCAGATGAGGTGCACTTTAGGCTTTAGGCCAGCTTTAGGCCAGCTCTCTGCATACCAGTGACTCCCTCATACATGCCGCACGCTGGGCGTGCAGCTCTGCTTCCCACGGAGCACAGCCCCTAACACCTCTCGCTCTCACTACCAAAGCAGTGCATTTCAACACAGAGCAGTATCAAGAAAAGCCGGACTTGCTTACTGAGACTGGAGTTCCAGTTTTGCACTTCAGGCTGGGGGGGTTATTTTGGAAGAAAAGATGAATCTTCTCATGTTTTCCATGGGACTATCCCTAAGAGCACGATACTTAAACTTGGAAAGCTAAGAATAGAAAGAGATGAAGGCCAGTACAGGACTAAAACCCCACCATTATTTGACTGTCAGTCCTTGGGGCACACCTCTAGACTCTTAGAACAACAGTGAGCACATAGCAATCCCCTGGTCAAACTCTAAACTGAATTTCTGGTATTCAGAGCACTTCAGTTAATGTGCCTGTACAAGCTAACAAGCCAGTTGACATTTTAAAGATTTAATACTAGTGAGACGAAGTCAAACTCAAGTGTTTGCTTTTCTTGAAACTGGAAAATGTTGACACAGTTCCAATACCTTTCACACAGCAGCTGACAAAAGGGATAATCTGTGATATACTGTCTGTCAGCTAGTCAAACTAAGAATACTTGAAAAGATTGTTTATTTTGCTTAAAGAAGAAATTTCAGATACTTTTCTTACAAATGTTTGCATACAAGGCTTTCAAAGCATCTCCCTCACATTACTCCTCTGTATGGCTCAAAACAGAACTAGCTGCTCATGTTGACACAGTGTGTCAAGTCTTGGTGGATCTTACAGCGCTTTGTAAATGAGACAATACTGCAATTTCCCCCACACACTCCCCCTTTACTCTCAAGTGCTACCACCAGTATCACAGGAAAAAGGTTAGGAATCTCTTTCAGTTCTCTCTGTAAGGAAGAGGATGGTTGCAACATCCTAACCAAGAATCCTTGTGCACACAGTTTCTGGGGGTGGAATATAACAGCTGCTGGTACTCGTACTCCAAAGCACAGACTGAACGAAGCAAATGAGATATCTTATTCACCAGAAGCATTTTGGTAGATAAAATATGAAACAGTGCTCAGCTAGGACTTGAATAAGTATTGATGTTACTTGAGTACACTGTGTGACTAAAAGGATGTTCCTCATCTCAAATTTACCACTCACTATAAGAAGGCTGTTTCTCTGCAAACTTTGCCTTGCACAGAATCAGTGATGTCAGGCTGTTGGTTTTTTTGTTTGTTTTTAACATGCTTATCCTGCAGTGAGAGGAATGTGCACGTCTGTAAAAAAGAAGATGGAGGGGTATATAGGCACAGTCTTCAACTACTGAGAGGGACGTTTTAGAGAATACGATCTCTGAGCACAAAGGATGAGAATCCGTGGTTGTAATATCCAGCATGGGAAATTCCAACTAGATCATTACGCAAAATATTTTCCTAGTGAGGGCAATTAACCACTGAACAGGCTGCCCATGGAGCTTGTGAAATCTCTGTCCTTGGAGCCATTCAGTGTTTGATTGGACAAGTCCCTGGGAAATGTGATCGAGCTTGGAAGTTAGCTCTGCTATGAGCTGAAAGCTGAACTAGGTAAATTCCAGAGGTCTCTCCAACCCAAACAGTTTTGTGATTCTGCAAATCATGATTCAGGTTAACCATTCTGAATTAGCTAATGTGAGAGATAAAGGACAACCTTTATTTCAAGCAGTTATATGAAAACCTGAGGCTGAATTCAAACTGCTGTGCCAAGCTCTGCTATCATCACTGCCACTTTGACTCAGCTCCAGTGTCTTCCTTATTCAAGGGCACTGATTTACACTTCTACATGCCATCTGGCCTTCTGTTTGGGTGTATCAGACATCTGCAACAGATTTTTATTTCAAAACAGAAATGATTTTTCCTTTCCTTCAGACTGCACCACAGTTTTGAAAAGTGAGCGACAAAGTTTGCTACAGTATGGATAGGGTTTTCACTCACCTACCCATGTATATAAGCAAGCTTTTCTTCTTTAATTTTTCCAACATAAGATGTTTTGCAAAGGTTTCATGAACCTCATGAACACTAGCAGATCAGTGTTTAACTGGAAGGTAATTACTGAATACACACAGTTCTGCTCTAACTAAATAGTCAGGGAGGGACATGATCATTCAGTGCAATCACTGGAGTTGTTCTGTCCATTCTCTTCACCTACTGAACTCAGTGACTTCGCCCAGAAGCCCTCTCAGTGTCTGCTGAAGTACCACACCTGGTTTTATGTCTTCTCCATCTGTGCTTGGGGTGTCCCTAGGCTTAAAGTAACTGAAGCAGAATTTTTCAGATACAGCAAAGGATTCTCAGGGAAGTAAAGCCTGCTGTTTTCCTTTGAGAAACATTTCTAGCTGATATGAAGCTGAAACTCTTAAAATCATATTCTGCAGGCAGTAACCAGTACCCACACATCCCAGATGCCAGCCTGACGGGACACAAACAGTATAGCTTTACATTTGCCTTCACAGAAGACCAACTTTATTCTCTCCTCTTCTTCCACCCCAGATGCCTACACCCTATACTTGACCAGGATGCCAGTATTCACTTCACAGGAAGGATTCTCTCTCATCACAACTAACTTTCACTAATAATACTAATAATGTTTCTTGGGCATAATCATTTAAGTGCACTGAGTCTAAACTAACACGAGGAAAACACCCTCAGGAAGTGTGACACTCTGTGCTTTATGCTTTGGAACCGCTTTAACACATAGGCACACCAACTATTACTGAAAGAATGACCAGGTTTACACCTTATCTTCCTGGTGAAGTCAGGATCATTTTAAATTAAATAGAAAATGAAGAGAAACAGTAATTAGAATAATCAATTGGATAATCCAGTTAATCCACCTGTCAAGACACACTGATTGCCCTTAACATTGTACAAGTCAATTGTCTACAGTCACATTTTTGGGCCAGCAATCAACTAATAACAGTTATTCAAAAGTATCTTTGTGATTAGCCTGATTTATTCACTTATTTTCACTTCCTTCATCCAAGTTATTCACATTTTTAAAAATTCAAAATAATAGATAAGAAAAAAGACTTCCAACAATTTACTGAATCAGAACAATTTTGAACATAACTTTTCTAATTCCTCCTCTACAGGATAATACCTACAATTAAGGGAGCAAACATAATTTCTACAGCTTGAAATAAAAATGAGAACAACTGACATCTCAGATTTCAATTTCTGCTTCTGTGGGCCACATCTATTCTGTAAGTCCAACTGCTTGCAGGAATTAACTAAAACAAATCCCATGCTAATATTCAAAACAGGTTTCCTGAGTATACATCAACACATTTGTGTACATCAGCGAGAAAAAACATATTAACTAAACATATACTTAGAACTGGAAATACCTTTTATTGGTACCAAGTGTCATTTCTTTTTGTTAAACATCCCAGTACAACATGTTACCATATTTCAGCATGGAAGGATGAATTAGTACCCACCTGATACATCCAGAAATGTCTGCGCACGTCCAGTCCCTGCACTGCTAGTTGCAATACATTCATAGAAGCCTTCATCAGACAAGGAGACTTGGTCTATTTCCCAGCTCATGCTAGATGATTCTCTGAAGAAAGGAAAAGGCACATTTCACTAAATTTCTGAAGGAATAAAGAGGTAAAAGGACTTGGTTTCCTGACTGCAGGCAAAGATTTTCACAATAGGTTAGGTTAGAGGAAAAACAGATTCTCTGCTGAATCAAACTGGATTTATCTATGAACTTCAGTTAAAGAACAGATAAATACATTGTCAGTCTTCTTCTAAGTATTAAGAAATGCAAGCTTTTGCAGAATGTTTCAGTTAAACTTCTACAAAGGTGACTAACATACGTGAACATGTGCCATACAGTAACTAACACCACAGCAGTTGCAGTCATTCACTCAGCTGATCATACCTCATTGTTGCATTTACTACTCGAGAAGCAGTAGTTCTTCTCTCTCCTTAACACCCACCAGTTTCTACACAGCGCCAGTCACAGTACTGAACCCACGGCTCTTACTAGAAAGGCTAATGAGGGTTCATCTTCCCAGTGAAGAGCTTCTCACCAAATCTATTTGTAAACCCACTCTTAGGCTCATGGGGTGGGGAGGGTAGCACCTACCCTACTACCTGTTTCAAGGGGACTACATCCAGGCAGCTCTTCCTGCTTTTCAAACTGCAGGGACTACCTCCACCCTAAATATTTAAAATCCAACAAAGAAGTATCCACATGAAGATGACAACAACAGAGGTACAGCCAGGAGAGCAGAAGTTATGACAAGCACTAACTACATTAACTCAATAATCTGCACATTGATTGCCTACCCACACAAAAATAAACAGTGCAACAACTATAAAGACTGAATTGACAGATCCAGGACTAAAAACGGAGAGCGAAATACAGAAGAGAGATGAGCAAAATAACAGAACATGAATTCAGAGAAATACCTGCAGTTTTTTCCTACAAGTTGTGCAAGGTAAAGCTGAGAGGTAATTAATATCATGCATCTGTCACATGTAACGTTAAAGTGGAGAAGAAAATAAAAACATGACTGCATTGACTGGTAGGGTCACGTGCTTAAAAGCAAACACTTTTACAGCTTCTTAAGATTGAAAACCACATTGTTTTGTTTTATAAGAAATGGTGCAACAAGCACATGGACAATGACATAACGGAGAAAAGCGGGGGTTTGCGCGGTGCCCCAGCACTCCCTGGGGCCAGTTGCTATGGTTTACAAACAAAACCAAGGAACACAAATATATCCACCACGGCTTGGCAAGTAATTTCCATGTTATGGGAAAACACTAAATTAGTGACCCCTTGGTCTCCATTTTGCTTGTCAGAATATGGTGATTTATCATCCCTTAATAGATACAGAAAGAAAGAGAAAGCGACTTGGAAAACCTAAGGAAAACAGTGGTGACCTTAAATGGCTTCCTGGTTATTCTACTTCCTTTATATTGATTCTAGATAACCTAATATATCATATGTCAAATCTATGACATTTAACAGTGCTATGCTGGCAAATGGAAATGGCAGCAACTGCCAACACTAAGGATTAAAATAGTATTTCTTCCAAGTGAAAAGTGAGAAACTTCTTCAAGGAAAGTATATTAAAAGTGAAGTTATGCGATCCTATCCTTCTTTATTCCCAACTTTTGCTATATACCAGATGTAGAACATGGAAACCCTGAGAATGGAAGCATACAAGGAGTCCAGAGTGGAGAAGCTTGGTGAACACAGGCCAGGGGGTCTGTTAATAAATACATACAGAAATACAACAGCAGCGACGAGTAACGTACACCTCAATGTTTCTGCTGCACAGTTCAGCGGATACTATGCACAACTCCTTGCCGTATGTCTTACGGCGATAAGTCAGCACCTTTCACAGCATCAAGTCATTTATATACCCAAACCGTTTTATTTTCTCCACATACACAGTATATACAATTAGCTGATCAAGCTGCTTATCTTTCAGAAAACACAACCTAGCCAAGCTGCAGAGTCTGAAGACCAAATCACATCCTGGTTTTTGGTTACTGTAAAAACCATTGGCAGGGAGCACAGTGATAATTCACATCATATTGAGAACTTCAGCTCTTGGTCACCCCAAACCTCCGCACGCTGTATCACCTTTTTCACTCAGAGTGTGGTCAGCAGCAGGCTATGGCTTGCATGACTGAACCAAAACCAAACAAGCTTTCTCTGCTCATACTGTGCTACTTACCACGTAGCTAGGCAGAATATATTCTGCATGGCTTAAGCAAATCAAATACCAAACTTGACTAACAACCACAAATACCACCAGAGTTATTTTTATTTCTTTTTTAAAAATACATGTGTTGCCTTTCATGTCAGTGTTACACATACTAGTTTTGCTGTTTGTGTCCTTTGCAGGGTTGGTGTTGCCATTTGTAATACAGGATAGGTTTTTAAGAAATTAATGCTCATTTACCACTGGAATAAGGTGCTCAATTATTGTTTTTGGTCTCCTAAATCAGACTGGTCAGAAGCCTACAAGAACGTTAATCAAAATCCCAATTTCCTTACCAGACCACCACAGGATGCGGAAATGTAGGAAAACAAAGCTTTTTCAATTTTAAGGAAATTTATTTTCCTACAGATATTATTACTCATTTAAAATTAGGAATTGTAGAGTTGACAGCACGTCTGGAATCACAATGCAAAAAGTCTGCTCGTTTCAAAAACCCTTAACATAAACTCATTCTAACAGCACTTTCACAGGGACAACTGTCATGCTAGAACTACAATATCCAACTTAGAAACAATTGTCTTTTTGAAATAAGTAGAAAAAAAAAATGAGCAAAAATGACACCTTGTCACCAAAACAAAAAACTCAAATTCATCCAGTGCAGAGCAATAATACAACTCAGTTCTGAGTCCAACTAGTAAACTGGACAAATCCCATACAGAACCTCACTACTAATAAAATGCAGACAAGACAACTCAAATTATATCCTGTTGGCCTGTAATCAATAATATTTGGCTTGAGATATATTTTGTTAAATTAACTCAAGTAATCTATTCATTCGTCTGTTCTGTAATAAGAGAAAGAAAAATGAGTCCTGATCATGAAGGTGCTGGATATGTGAAAAGCAGGGAGCAGATGTGGGTGGTTTGATAACTAAAGAATGGAAAAATTTACAGAGCTACCAAAGTATGTGCCAGAGTTGAGTAAACGTAAATGGTACATCATTAAACAAAACAAAAGCAGAGAGCTGCAGCATTTTACACTGCCAACGGCATACAAGGAAGTTTCAGAGTTTATCTATTTAGTCATCATGTGCTTGTTATTGAATGTTAGAACTTCAGTTTTCTCCTGAAATGCTTCAGGCTTCACAAGAGGCTAATGTAGGCTGCTGATGTTTTTTTCTAGTATATATTTCCCTTTGTTTTCAACTAGCAGAATCATAAAGAAGACTTTGAGTCTATTCACTTGATTTTATTTATTTTTTATTTCTACTGCATTCTACAGAGAAAGAGTAGTCCATTTTCCATACAGTAATCTGAAGAGATTTGTGATAGATTCAGTGTAAGTTTTCCTCTTTTGGGGGATTTTCTAAAGAGGATAATTTCCTAGGATAGGTCATAGATCACATGTCTAAGGGATCCATGAAAGACAAATTGAAATGAAAAGCAAATTCCTTCATGCTACGTAGTCATCTATATATAATTGCAGAGGTGTATTGGGAGCAAGGTAGTTACTGATCTATTTTACAGAACTTGTAAATATATAAATTAAAAAGCATTTGCCTTCTAGACTTCTAAATACAGCTTATGGTAATTTAAGAGCACACATTTGAGGGGATTTTTGACCAAAACCATATGATCTCACCATTTATACAGATGGTGTGCTCCCTAGTGAAACATGCATATTTGTTATAAATCTCTCCATAGAATATAGATTCCCTAACAATTATCACCAAAAATAAAAGAACATAAGTAATAGGATATAAAGTATAACAGTAAATAGAAATCATAGGATATAAATGGGATTGGAAAAAAAAAAAAGTCTCTACTTACTTGAAGAACTGATCCTCTCCTAGTTTTACTCCATTTTTAGTAAAACGCTGAGTGAAAGGTATAAGACTTTCTACATGGCAAGGAACAGATCCTGGCTGTAAGTAATACCCTGGAGTCTTACTGGGCATTGTAACTTTTGGAGCATCTGAAGAAAGGAAACATTTCCCAACAGATTATTAACAGCTATTAATATACTTCGTCTTTTCCTTTTATTAAAAGGAAAATCAATTTCTGTTTTTATTATCTGTTAAGTATAACAATTAACTTGTTCTTCAAAACTCTGAATAATCACTTTGGAAGAAAATGGAACACACAGAAAGTACTTGTATAAAACAGAAAAAAATGATGAGATATCAATTTTAACTAAATCAGATATGACAAATTTACATTACATTGAAATTAACATCTCTTACCAGGAGTAATACTAGAAAATGAAACGCTTGAAACTCTCTGAAAAAGATAATCATCCTTGTCATAGCCCATTATTTTAACAAAAAAAGCTTCATCTGGTGGAATAAAGTCAGAAATATTCCATAATCCATACGGCTTTCTGTCAGGATAGTATTTCACAGGCAAGGTCTTAAGAAGTTCCCCTGTAATACTCAGAAGTTCCAGTCGATCTACTCTAGCTGGAAGAAGGATCCCTGTGGTATTTAGTAGCACGAAGGTAGGAATCCCTAGAAAAACAGAAACATGCTATTTCAAGTGTGTGTTGTTTAAAAAAAAAAAAAGATTAAATTCCATATGTTTGGCCCACCATCCCATGAATGCACCATTCAGTTTCAACCTTTACTTACCAAGTACTAGGGAACTAAACTGTTCTAAATTGTGCTCTGCATATTAGCTGTCAGGAGACACAGCACTGATTAGGGCTGAAATTACTGACTTCCAACACGTGTTTCTGAAATAGCAGCCGCTTTATTAACTCCCCGCCAAGCCCCAAAGAGAAAAGCTTTTTCTTAGTCTCCAAAAGTAACAGAAACAGAGTTGCAATTTTGAGGCATTTCATAGCAAAAAATGTCAGAATTTATGGGACATTAAAAATAAAAGCCACAGAGCTAACACAAAAATACATGGCAATATGATGAGAGAAGAACATTGGCTGCTGTCACACATTCAAAGCCCTAAGAACAAGAAGACAGTGGCCTGAAAATTATCACAAAGTTCGCCACAGAGATCATCCTAGAGTTCTACTTGATCCTGGGGACCCCAACATACTCTCAAAAGAGGTTACTGCTTAGCATGGAATAAAATGGAAACAAACCTTGCACTGGCCTGCTGGATGTTTTCTTAAAGTCTAATGTCGGCTTCTTAGAAAACCCAGCTCGAAAATCAATAGTGCTGAGACCTGTGATCCGAACAGAGTGCCTTCCACTGCTCGATGTCTGAAAAAGCAAGTTGAAGATCACGGGCACCATGAGCATTTCAGGATTTCCAAGTTTCTGAACCATCCACCAAGTTCAGTAGACAGAACTCAGCTTTCATTAAAAACAAGACAGAAAGGAGGCCTACATCAGAAGTTATACATAAGAAGGCCTTAATAATGCTTTACTTTTAGATACTGCACCCGACAGCTGTAGTGTCTGCAAAAAGAGCCAATTGATTTGTCTCCGAGGTACACAAGTCCAACAATTACTTGTAACATGTCAGTGATTGTAATTGGCGAACATGTCTGGAAGTTAACATTTTGGCTACTTTAAAAGTATATTACAAAATAGGAAATGAAACGGAAGTCAACAGGAAAAGTCAGTGTAAATTTTTCGCTGATGTACAGAAATAACAATTTATGTCCAGTGCTACAATAATTTATACCACCTTTTCTATTTAATAAAAAGATCATTTTTTTTAAAACATACACATAATCAATCTTATCTGTGAGGCATATGCAAACATTGCAGGCATTGCATATCCTGAGATAAGCTGCATGTACAGACCAGCCTCATTCAATACTGCACATTAAAGTTCTTCTCCTTCCTGGTCAAGGTCTCCATTGGAAAGCAGAGGATGCTCCTCATCCTGCTTGTCCCCACCCTGCCTTAAGCTCATTCCACTCGTATCAGCAAAACCCCAGAGCGCAAAGCAGCCCCAGCCAGCCACTCTTGCACAGTGCCGACCACTTTGTGAAAAGCCTTTGTTTGATGTTGTTTGGAGGTACAGCAACTTCCACGCAAGTCCTCAATCCTGCAATTCTTTTGATTCGCCTTCTTTGAGCTACCTTCTGTCACTGCATGCTGAGAAGGAAAAGGCTGCTTGCTGCCTGCCCAGAGTGCCCAGAAGCCCGGGGGCATTTGTCCTCCCCTACTTCCACGTCATTTGGGTGTTAGGGAAAAACCGCTGTACTGCACTGAGCACACTGTTAGACTCTACAGACACCTAACACTGACAAACCCATGGATAATTTCAACCAGAACAGTAGGAAAAAATAAAAGACTTGAAAGGCTGTGAAGAGTGATATCTACGATGCCAAGATCTCATCTGAATTTAGTAGAACCTACTCTGATTTTTTCTTCTGAGACAATGCAACCTGTGCGACACACAATGTAAAGAAAATCAGTATCGAAGTGACATCCTTCCATTTAGATTTATCTATCTAGAGCATTATCTGATCCAATCTAAAAATACATAATTCCTTCAGTTAGTAAGCATCTCCAACACAGCCACAGGTGACTATTAAATCAAGCAGTTGTTTCTTATAACTAACTGTCAGACACTATGACAAATTGCTGTCTATGTGATTAAAACAACCTATTTGCTTCTATTTGCTCGGTCTTTCACCTCAGAAAAAACTACCATTAAGGCCTTCTTCTATACAAACCAGCTGTTAACAATACAAAGAAATATTTAAGTGAAGTGTGTCAAACTCATGTTAGCAAGCATTAATTAGCAGTTAAAATTTTGTTAGATATGGTGACAAAATTCTTTTTTATAGCCTTATGCATCTGTATGAGGAGTTTACAGTACGATTAAACTTTTCATAAGGCTTTTCCTTGCACCCTTAAAATCTTAGGGCAAATGAAAAAAAGCCAATGTAAACAACCCAAGGAAAAATAATCCATTGGGAAATTATTTCTCTTTAGGAATTATTCAGACTTTTGGATACTTGTGAAGTTTTAAGGCAATAACCTTATAAAATATTACCATTTATTAACAATAAATGCATCTAGCACAGTCGTAACTAAAAGCTATGCAGTGCTATGCAAACACCTAAGAATAAACTTCATCCCAGAGGACTGCTTTCCAATTAGTAATTTTCTATTTTCAGTATATGTAGTTTATCAAGGATCGCTGGAATTGTACATTAGTGTTTCTCCTCCCAGTCTGGATGACTGAAATAAGAATAAACAGATATAAGAACAGTTCCAGCACAATACAAAAAGCAAACACATATTTGTCAAATGAGTCAGAAAAAAATGCTTTCTTGTCTGGCAAACAACAGAAAATAAAAATTGCCCAAAATGCATCTATAAACATGTTTGAAAAGTGCAGAGGTTTTGCTTAAAAAAAAAAAAAAAACTAACAAAAAAGTACTAATTTTTATACAATTTGTTTCACACAACTGAAAAAATCAAGCTACAATGGCTAAATAATTTTTAATTGCATAGTTATATTTATGTATTTATATTTACAATGATGGAGATATGCAGCTGAATTAGGCTTTAAGGAATGCACTCATTAAGCAGAAATTTTCTGGACTCATTTGTCATTACACTCCTTTGAACCAGTTGCATTTGGCTGCAAGGCTGACTTGATCACAAGTTTTTTCTGCTGATTTCTCATTGCTTTTTCTCTTCCTTTCTCAATCACACAGATGATCATTTAACCATAACCAGGAGGGAAGATTTTGTGGCATGGCTCATCTGGAAGAGTCGCGTCCTACTGCTTAACAACAGACTCCAACAGCAGCTGGTGGCTTCTCACTTCTGCCTCTCCTCCCCAGACTCACCTGCATCATCCCCTTGCCTTTTCAACTGGAAACACCTTCCCAACCTACTTCAAAGAATCTTTTGAGTCAGCAGACAGGCCTTTGTGGGAGGGATTTAGCAAAAATAAACTGATGCTCCCTCTTGTATTAAATGAGTCAGACTGTTCTATTCAGGGCCATCTGATGGTAGGTAATTCAGCAGTATGACCAGCTTGTCTCAATGTTACACAGTGAGCCTTTAAATGTGGCATGCTCTTCTCTCAGCAGCTTCTAGAACCCAGAAATTTGGGCAGCACTGTGCAGACACACACAAGTTGGAGGTCTCTTCCAACCTAGATGATTCTGTGATTCTGTGACTTGGCTCAGCTCCCAAAGAGGCCTCAGAGCCGCAATGGCCAGCCACGGCCAGGGAGAGACCACAGAGCGCTCTGCACTCTGCTTCTCTGCAGGGCATGGAATGTTTATTAAATTGCACGTTTCTCCCAAAAGACTACAAGCTATAGAGCTGAGCTGTGAGACCTAAGGCTCCGACTGCTGAAGTTTGCTCAGTACTCAGTATGCCTGATGTTACAAAGTCCAGCAGGACCCAAACCATTTTTTTTGCAGATCACCAGGGTGTCTCCATACCATTTTTTTCAGCATTTCCAGTCCTGGCAGCATACAAACATTCAATGAGTTCTCTATATAACTCAACATTTGAGTATTACTGCTAGTCATGTTGATCTTACCTTCTTAATGTTTCCACATCTTTTTGGATTCATTCTGTAACTGAATGTGCCAGGATACCACTCACATGAACAAACTGATTTACAATAATGTAGGACTCAAATAATTTACTGAGAATGAGTTTGAATTAAATGTAGATTTGCTGACTTTGTGAACCCACTAGCAAAAATCTTTGGCCTACAAAGTACATATCATCTCCCCCTTCCAGCCTTCCAGACTTTCTGTGCACAGCAAAGCCTCTCAATGCCCCTGATCTCTACAGTCTCTGCTCACTAGACATCAAAAAATTCAGTGTTCACTTCATCTTTTGTCCATCCAAAGAATTTGACCTAAACCAGTAACTTTTAATATGTTAACATCTCATTAAGAATTTTATGATACTGCCTTCAAAATATATCACATATAGTTCAAAAAGGACATTTAGTATAACACAAACTCATCTGTGGGTATCTATGATAAGAAAATACAGTAAATCATTACACAACCCTCTTGTAAACTCTGGGGAAATTCATACACAATTTCTACAATAACTATACCTTAATTGTCCATGTTCCAGGCTCTGGGTCTTTGACATTTACTACCTTTGCAGAGTTGTGGATATTTAGCAGTTCATTCAGTCCTGATCCTTTACTGATCTGCTTACCTAAAAAACAAACAAACAAAAAGAAACAAACAGAGAGTAAATACAGTACTATCTAAAAAATAGTAAATGTAATATTTTTCTTCGTGTCTGATGTACAGTTGATATTTGACTTACTCACTACTCAGTTGAGTCAATGACATTTGCAACACTCAAAATCCCCTGTAAGTTCTTGCAGGGAATAGAACACTAAAAATGCTCCTTAATTTTCACTCTTTTCATTCATGTGGGAGCTTTAATATAGCCTTCAGCATTACAGTTGTTGGGTTTCCTTACAGCTGTAAGTAAAGCAAGTTCTCTTCACAGACAATACACAGCTCTCAGTGAAAGAAGGCAGCACAGAAGCAAACTCCCTCAAAGGGGATCCTAGAAGACACTTAGCCTAACCCACATGGCAGCTACCAGCCCTCCCACTGTTCCATCCTGCAGACCTGTTCCAAGCTGGATAAACCCCACAATGGATAAAATCCACAAGTAAAAATATTGATAAGCAAGGTTCTCTTGGCAGACAAGAATTAGCCTGTGACTAACAACAGCAGGAACGCTTACAAGATCCTCACAGAAGATTTAGCCTGTTAGACATCATAGACCTTGACAGAAGTTAAGTTTTCATAACGGACCATACCACACTTCATGTGTACACCTTTCCATACAAATATATGGATGGTTCTATGTAGGAACAGGTTCCCTGTAGAGGAATTTTTCTCCCCCAAGGCTGACTGAGGAGTACCATCATCAATCAAAACAGGTCTGGATGTTTCAGAGCACTGAATGGAAAGCTTAAGTTACAGATGGGATGTTCCAGTGTCAATTTTTAAGAGCTTACCAGACAAGCCTCCACTAACTTCAGTTAAACTACATAGATTTAGATGCATGGAGCTAACCTACAAGAAAGAAAAGCAGACAGATGGGGTCAAAGCTTCAGCTGAGCCTGAGAGTTGCACCCAGGACTGTGTGTTATTGTGGTTTGAAGGGACACTGAGAAAATCTCTTTCCTGTAAAGAAAGAAGAATGCCTCAGTGGAGGACACCCAGATTGTATTGCTGGGAAATAATCATGTGCATAGAATATTTTCAAGATACTATAACTTATGCTATATCCTCAGCCAAAAATCATTCAAGGAATACAAAGTATGATTTGAATTTATTTCTAGAGGGCTGGCTCCAGGTTCCTAAGACATCAACATAAAAACAAACAATAACAATAAACAGTAGATTTGTTGAAAATACTTTCAACTACAAATTAGCATCCAAATATGTGATTCTCCTTCCCCACTACACACTGTTCAGCTACAGATGGGTGCATGAGAGAGGATTTGATTCTGAAAGCTCTCTCAGTTCAATGAATGTGGAGCTTGGTTTAGCACTCACCACATAAAAACAACCATCATGTGCAATCCATTAACAATGGTTCAATGAGTACACAAATATAGGATATGAAAAGCAAAAGAAAAGTATCCAGAAATTTGGAATGGAAGGACAAATACCAAGAAAGCAGAAGGAGGTGAGAAGTGGTCAGAATAGGGAGGATTTCCAGGTTCCAAGTGCATATATCCAGAGATCCTGTATTTGAAACAAAAAATAAAAAATAAAAAAAATCCTGAAATCTTGGTACTGCTTTTCAAAATTGGAAACACATTCATGGATCACATAAGTATGGTCTTCCCTGTTTGAAGACAGTAGAGATTATTTGTCTTTTTCATTCACTTTAATGGTATCATAAAAAAAATCACAAACTACTTCACCTAATGGATCACGAATCTCAATTGCTGGTGAAGGACCACTCAGGGACACTGTAACCTCTTTTAGACTTGGATCAAAAGGGATCTGCCAAGTATTTACAGCCATGGTCAAATGGTCTGTAGACAAGAGATGCACTTTGGAGGCTTGAACCGCTTCTTCGACCCATTTCAACACCTACGAAAGAAAGTAACCGTCATTATTCTGTTGAAGTATCATAGAATGGCCTGGGTTGAAAAGGACCTTAAAGATCATCTAGTTTCAAACCCCCTGCTCTGGGCAGGGTTGCCAACCAATAGAGCAGGCTGCCCAGAGCTGCATCCAGCCTGGCCTTGAATGCTTCCAGGGATGGGGCATCCACAACCTCTCTGGGCAACCTGTTCTAGTGCCTCACCACCCTCTGAGTGAAAAACTTTCTCCTAATATCTAACCTAAATCTCCCTTGTCTTAGTTTAAAACCAATCCCCCTTGTCCTATCCCTACCAACACATGTAAACAGGCATTCACCCTCCTGTTCATACGCTCCCTTCAAGTACTGGAAGGCTGCAATTAGGTCTCCCCAGAGCCTTCTCTTCTCCAAGCTAAACAAGCCCAGTTCCCTCAACCTTTCTTCATAGGAGAGGTTCTCCAGCCTTTGATCATCTTGGTGGCCCTCCTCTGGACCCATTCCACGAGCTCCACATCCTTCTTGTGCTGGGGGTCCCAGGCCTGCACACAGTATTCCAGGTGGGGTCTCATAAGCTCAGAGTAGAGGGGGACAATCACCTCCCTCTCCCTCCTGGCCACCCCTTTTTTAATGCAGCCCAGGACATAGTTGGCCTTCCGTGCTGCAAGAGTGCACTGCCGGCTCATGTCTAGCTTCTCGTCCAGTACTGTCAATAATATTTGTTAATATTATTATTAACAATTAATTTGTCAATATAATTAATAATATTTGTACTGTCAATAATATTTGTTATTGTTTTCTGTTGAAGTACTGTTCCTACTGTCTTGTAGAGATTCCATGTTAATTTGTTGTAATACAAGACCCCAACTTTCGCCTAGGTTGTTTGTTGTTTTGTTTTTTAAATCATTATACATCACACAGCTACCACATCACACTGAGCAAACAGGCTGGTAAAGGACTTGCCTAATACAGTGACAATACATTAATTTCAATGAAGATATTCTACAGACAGTGTAAACAGAATTTGCACTCATATCAGCAGGACGCTATAGCACAGGAATACAAAAAGAACTGACATTATATCACCTCTGCACTTCGAATACATAGGAAAAAGCACCAACACCAAGTGAAGACACGCTTCTGTTTCTACTTCAACTGTTCACATCAAGAATACACACACACAACATGACAAAACAGATCACCTGGAAAAATAACAAGGACCAAAACTATATTGTCTTATCTGTGGCATTATCCATTCTGAAGTGAACAGGCTTATTAAATAGAATCACAGAATCATCTAGGTTGGAAGAGACCTCCAAGATCACCTAGTCCAACCTCTGACCTAACACGAACAAGTCCTCCACTAAACCACTAAACCACATCACTAAGCTCTACATCTAAACGTCTTTTAAAGACCTCCAGGGATGGTGACTCAACCGCTTCCCTGGGCAGCCCATTCCAATGCCTAACAACCCTTTCGGTAAAGACGTTCTTCCTAATATCCAACCTAAACATCCCCTGGCGCAACTTTAGCCCATTCCCCCTCATCCTGTCACCAGGCACGTGGGAGAATAGACCAACCCCCACCTCTCTACAGCCTCCTTTAAGGTACCTATAGAGAGTGATAAGGTCGCCCCTGAGCCTCCTCTTCTCCAGGCTGAACAATCCCAGCTCCCTCAGCCGCTCCTCGTAAGACTTGTTCTCCAGACCCCTCACCAGCTTTGTTGCCCTTCTCTAGACTCGCTCGAGCACCTCGATGTCCTGCTTGTAGCGAGGGGCCCAAAACCAAACACAGTACTCAAGGTGTGGCCTCACCAGAGCTGAGTACAGGGGGACAATCACTTCCCTAGCCCTGCTGGCCACACTGTTTCTTGTGCAAGCCAGGATGCTGTTGGCCTTCTTGGCCACCTGGGCACACTGCTGGCTCATATTCAGCCGACTATCAACCAATACTCCCAGGTCCTTCTCCACCAGGCAGCTTTCCAGCCACTCATCTCCCAGCCTGTAGTGCTGCTTGGGGTTGTTGCGCCCCAGGTGCAGGACCCGGCACTTGGCCTTGTTGAACTTCGTACAGTTGGCCTCAGCCCATGGGTCCGGCCTATCCAGATCCTCCTGCAGAGCCTTCCTTCCCTCGAGCAGATCGACACACGCACCTAACTTGGTGTCGTCTGCAAACTTACTGAGGGTGCACTCAATCCCCAAATACCACACAATCTTCACAGAAGATATTACTACAGCCAAGATCAGCATGGTGTTGAAAGGAGTAAAGAAAGATCTCTATAGAGCATCCACACTTACACTGTAGCATTATACTTTCAAATAGAAATTAGGAATACAAATGCATGCGTATTTCTGGTCATACACTACTAAATACCTGAAGCAAGAATGAAAGTTCCCTTATTCAGGTGTGTTGACTAATCGCCAACCATGGACTTTGTTGTTTTTTGGTTTTTTGTTTGTTTTTAAATCTAAAGCACCTAATACAGAGTACTGTTAGACACAGAATGCAGGACAGAATGGAGAACAATGCTGTGGAAAATAAAGTTCTGTGACTAACATTGAATTTGTGCTTTACAGAATTTTAATCCTTAACTGTACTGTTTTTAATCAACAATTATCAAATAAAAATTCAAAACAGATGTACATCATCACCTAACCCCTCTGTGAGGAAAGCTGGTTCCACAGCAGGCCCGCCAGCCAAGATGGCGGCGCCTCTGTGAAGGCCTGCTTTGGAAGGGAGAATGCTGCATGGTGGTGAGGAAAAGAAAGTGAGAAGCAGCCCTGCAGCACCACGGTGACTGCACAAGATTTTGAACCGAACAATAAGCTAACCTGGATGTGTCATCTACCAGCAATGGAGGGCTCTCAGCAGTGTATTTGCTCATACATTTTATACTACAAATGCCCAGGAACCTTTGCATCTTTGCACATATGTAAAAGAATTTTAAATAAAGGTCATCATCCAAAAAACATGTGAAGTGGTGGAGGCGTGTTTTCATAAATTATTATCCCTGTACTACCAGGGATGCCTCACCTAAGACATGCTGAATGCTCCCAGTGCAACGTGAAGCAAAACAGCATTGGCCATGTAACAAAAGAGCTGTGTATACGCCACACAAGGGTCTGTGTTAGCAAGGAACTTAAGTGTATTTTAAAAAGAACATGCAAAAATCAGAGTAAAATCAACTATGCTACTCAAGGCCTCTGAAGTAATAGTACCCGAGAGAGAAAGACCATTTCTGTAACAGCTAGTGATACCAGCTATTCAGCAACTGTTTACTTTAGATGAGCTGTTGAATGCTGAAACAGAAACAACAAGGCTTCAAAAAGATCCAGCTAATTTTACATTTTACTTTTTAAAATTATACGTTTGGCTCCAAAAATGCTTCCCAAAGTGATTTCAATTGTGGTAGGTATATGGAAAGGTTTCTAGTTAATTCCAGGATCTTACCTTTGCAGGAAAGCTTTTAAACAAATTGTAAAATTTAATTATCCTACATGAATTTTCAGAAGAAAGGAATTTTCCAGTCTAGCTTAAATGTGTTTCATATTAAGCAAAATAAATCAGGTCACAAGGTAAACTTCTGCATCCTTTTAGAAGTTTTACCAATAGGTAAGTCACACTGTTATTTAGACACAAAATTCTTTCAAAACTCAACCCACAATGCCAAAATGGCAACCCACCCATTGAGTGCTCCTGGACCAGGTCCTGCGCTTAGTTCTCACATTTGTAAAGAATCAGAAGGTCCAAGCCGTCAGCAGCTTAGCTCAATCCCATTCACTAGCCTTGTGAGAGATGATTCTCTGCAACTTGTTCAGTTTTCTAATAAAATCATTATTTCACAATAAAAATAAACTAGAATTTGATTTCTCCCCAGTGCAGCATAGCAATAACTATCAGGCTTTCCCAACAGGCTGCTTTGTGACAATTTTACTTGCTGGGATGAACCCTGAATTGCCTTTAGTCAGCAATTCTCCCTTCCCTTCCTCCCCTTGCCCCACCTTCCACATCTCCCAAAAAACACAAACAACCAACTTTTTTGTATTACTAATTAATCATAATTAATTTTTGGTTGTATTAATTGAAACTGTGTTTTTTTTTTTCCTTTTACAGACATAGCTACCTGTATTAGAAAGCAAATGGAAAGAACGCAATTCTACCTAGATCATTCTGGAAACACTACTAAAGCTTGACAAACCATATCTCTGCATTATAAACCAACACAAGATACCTGGCCAGGATTGCTCTAAACCACTTCTGCACCAAATAAGTGATTTAAGTTTGTTGGGATTACAATGATAAAATTACTAATGGAGAACATACATGATTCCAGTGATCCCAAAGCACTTTGCTGATCTTTGACTTAGCTATTGCTGCGGTCATGCTGCAACACAGATAGTTGAAGGATCTGGATTTAAAACAACCCAAAGACGGGGACATCTTAAGCTGCAGTCACCAAAACTCCATAGCAAATAGCTTCAACAAAAGAGTTTAAGGAAAGCCATATCCATCCAGATTTAAAACAAAGAGCCTGTGGGTTTTTTCCCCTCCCATTATTTCTCTTAGACTACTACATCATATTAATTCCCTTTAGAAAAGATCTCACTTTTATACAGCACAGCTTGCTTCAAGCCACTACAGTACTATGTTACAGCTTGTAAAATTATGGGGGGCAAGTGGGAAGGCTCTCCAGTGGGAAATTTATCAGCAGCATGCAACCGTTTATTTCAAAACAAAAATCTAATCAAAACAAATACTTTTATGAGCCCCAGATATCCTTTTTGGCAGAGAGGAGTGCTGAGCCATGGAAATCATTCCAAAAGCTCACTTTTTTTTCCAAAGGTAAATTATATGAGGCCTTGTAGCCTATAAAAGTATTAGAAGAACAAAGAACACTTAAATTAGAAAAGGTGTTTTCAGTAAACACAGTTAAGTGAATCCAATCCTCTTCTACTCCCCTGCTATCTGACAAAAAAGCAATTTCAGTTAACCATCAAGTCAATTCAGACAACATTCTGCCACAAAATACCAACACCGATTCAAACAACACAGAAAAGAACCTACCCATCAGCCCAGCTCAATGCATGTCCATTGCTGAAAAAGCTAGTATACTTGTAACTGTGATGCTACTCTGGTTATTCTAAGGAAAGCTGCTGGTCTTTGGATAAAATAAACATATCTAGCATTAAAATGGTTCTGTTTCAGCTTCTTCTGAGCCATCCTTCTTCAAACAACAGTCAGACAGCACCTCTTGAGCATGTTCTGCAAAGACCAGCTATCAACTATTTCTGTCTGTGGAAGGGAACCAACTCTTTAGCTTTTGGCTTTCCTGTTAAGACAATCCAGCATAGTACTCACTGCATTAAGCCATGCTGATTTTGGAAAGGGAATGACGCATCTTACCAGAAATGGGAGCTGAGCATCCTTGATAAAATCCAGTAAATAGTTCATTAATACATAATCAAACTAGATCAGAAGTCTAATCTGAAGGGCATATAATTATCTATGAGTCTATTAGTGATGCAAAAATACAGGTCCACAGGTTAGTTTCTGCATTGCTTTGTCAAATTTCATATGATTGAACTACTAGTATATGATCCCAGATGTCTGCATAAAAACAGAAATAAGTTTATACATATTTGCAAGACAACACATTTCAGAAGTTGTAAATCACAATGATTTGATTGATTTCCAAAGTTGTATGCTGAATGTGATTGGTTATGGCATTTCTCAGTACATCTGGAAAAGTTTGGTAATAAACTTAACCTAACGAAGTGAGAGAGAGATGACATGTCTGACACAGAACATTTTGAACATACCGCCACCAGCACACAATAAAAATAGCATTGATCTAACAGCAGATGACCAAAATTGATATGACTAGATCCTGCAGGAAATCTCAACACAGAGAATTAGTTATGTTCTCTTTCCATGAGAATGGAAGGTGACTTTTTCTCCATCTCTACCCTTCTCCCCTCTTCAACTCTCACTTTACAATTAAGAATGTTCATTCAAAAACTATTCATGCCCACTAATCCGTTGCAAGGTTTAAGTTAGCACATAAACGTGATCATAAAGCACTTAAACTTATTTTTTTAAAACAGTAAAACACACTGAGAGGCCCCCAGAAATACCTTTTTAATATCCCTTTGCTTTCAGAAAGATTCAAAATGACAGCTTCAGAGAGAAAAAAAAAAAAAGAAAAAAAAGTCTTGTATTTTTAGATCAATTTAAGCCAGCTGAGTTAAAATTAAGGGAATCTTCAACTGGATGGATGAGTACATACTAAATTTTGGAGTCTCTACTATAACTAGATAGTTTCAGGCATAAAAATAAATTCTGAGGAGGTAAAAATACTTCAACATTTACCAAGGTCCAGTCCAAGTCCAGAACAGAGATTTAGCTCAAACTGTAAATCTTTACCTATTTGCTTTCTGTTTTAAACGAAAACCGTCTTCCACTATGTAAGAGTTTTCCAGATACCCTGAGGATTATTCTTTGACCTATTTTGACCTATTGTGAATACACAGTAAAGTAGTGTTGGCTTGAGAGTTTCAGGAAAATCCAACAAACAGTAAACATCAGGCATAGGCTCTCAAGCACATATTATGCTAATGTAGTCTGACGTTAGGCACATGGAAGTGTATTACCTTATATAAATATATATAAAGTATAATCTTTAGACCCTCTAGTTCCTTCTCTATATTTTATATTCACTAAATTGACAAGGGTTCTGTCTTCATTCCTTTAATTTTAGTTTGTGCAGTCACCTTGTGTAACTGCCAAGCTATCACATTAGCCACACCACCTTAATCCCTTTGGTACTCTTTTACCAGAAGAAGAAGAGCAATACCTTTGTATCTCTCAGAATTGTTATGGGAAAAGATAGAGCAATGCTTAGGAAGTACTCTGATACTACAGTAAACCTTAGCTAAAATTCCAGTTTATGAATTGTATGCAGGCTGGCTGATGACCATGAAGCTATTTCAATTCTCTTATAGCAGAATTTGCCCTTAAAGTAACTTTTCCCTGGGATGATGCATTTTGTGTTATGCAACTGACATCACAGAAAAAAAGAGAGCAAAACCACCTTTGTTTTTAACACAAATATACATCAGAACTGGAAGCTACTGTGAGTAGCTTAAATTCAGAGCAGAACCTAATCTCAGTTTTTAAGCAAATGTTTCTGAGAATTTTTCAAGTTCAAAAGTGAAAATGGAAGCCAAGAGAATTACCCAGCTGTCGTTAGTCTGGCAATAACTTGCTTGTGAAGTTAACTTTTTTCCCCCTGAAGTTCAACAGGCAATTCTGGAAGACGCATTTCCCAACCCTGTCATTCCAATAAGGTTTGCAATACTGCTGTAACACTGGTTTTGAAGTAGCTTTTTTTCCTTTGGGACGCTTACAGAAAGCCCCCAAAACAACTGCAACTTTTGTTGTTCTGCCAAAATCTGACTCGATGAATATTATTAGGGGGGGAAGGGCAAATGCAGAAATTTATAACACTTCTCCAGAGAATTTGCTCTTGCAACCTGCCCTGCTATCAGGTCATTTCTTGGAATGCATACTGAAACCTGGAAAATATATGGAGAATGGTCTCTATTCCCATTTGTTTATTCTTAGTCTCAAGAATATTTCTCAAACAGTCAAAGCAACAGGATTTGAAGTTAACTGTTTCATTGCTTAACTATATGTAGGCTCTTACTTCCATCCAAAGAGAAAATATTTTAGTAATGGATGTAGAAAAATATGACCAAGACACTGCATGTGAAAATTATACTATGAAAATATGTCCTAGGTTGTACATAAAACTATACGTTATATAGATCAAAAAACATTACTGAAAGAAATGTATTAGTACTGAACCTCGAGCACTTCAAAATTAGGAAACACAGGAATTAAGTCTGCCTGCTTTCAACTATCCTTAAAACATCCTCTTTGCAGTTGCTTTGTGACAGCCCTTTTGTACATGATCACAGTCTATTTCTTCCAGAGAATCCAAGTTCCACATAAACCAAAGAAAGAACAGCTGTAACTACTTCTTCTCTTGCTTGGCATTTACTGTACAATCCGTATCTCCAGGGTAGAAGCATACTCTCCCAGGCAGCATTCAGCTGCCTCAGCCATGAAACCATTCACTTTTTCTGTGATAATGCACGCTGACTGCTAGGGAGGGAAGGAGGGAGGGAGCACGAAGGCAACAAGAAACAGGGCTAAGCAAGCGACCTTAACGATATGCTGCAGTTTTGTGCTTTGACTTCATTGCCTTTGTGTTATTCTTGTAAAACACTGGAGGGGCCTTTTACATTTTTAGCAAAGTGAGACAAAACTTAAAATGATTTCCTCGTGCAGCGACATCTAAACATACACCTGGTGTTCATCCCCACTGCAGACCTTTAACGCCGACCCGGGCCATGTAGGTGTAACTCAGAGTAGCTGTCCTCAGTCAGGACTAGCAGCCAAGAGAAGTAGGATGCTTTCCAGCAGGTTTGAGACTTCTGTTCAGAGCAAAGAATTCATCACTGTGAAGAACACTGGGCTCCATGCCAGATCCGTGTGAACCTACAGGCATTCGCCTTCTGTGCCCTGCCCACAAACATGACTCCTTTTGTACCACTTCTTTTAACATGTTCTGTTACTGCTCGTCCAACCTCTGTCCTCAGCTCCCTTCTTACCTCCTCTCACTCACATCATCGCTTATATTCACTCACTCGAATTCCAACCTTTTTATTTTGATTTTTAAATCTAGTCCCATTTCCCTCTCCAGTCACTCAGTAACACCCTCTTTTACACCAAAGTCAATATGATGTCTCCAGCCACCTTCACGGTCACTTTCAGTTCTCCTCCCATCAATGTTCTGAGGCCTGTATATGAAACATCCACTTCTACTTATTTTAAAAATCATTAGGAAAGCTGTATTTTTAAGCAGGAGAGTCTAACTCTAAGCAAGGGAGAGTCTAACCCATGTTTAATGAGGATACTCAGTGCATTTTAATTTGGAGCAATTACTGATTTTGTAGGCCTTAATTTGCAGCCATGGAACTTTACTGCAGCCAAGGAAACCTCAGACTACTGAAACACCTTTCAAGATCAGGACTTAAATGTTTTGATACGACAAGCATAACCATCTTCCTAAGACAGAGGCAAAAACAAGAAAGCTACTGTTCTTTCATCTAGAAGAAACTTCACTTTCAAACTGACTCACTGAGATAAACCTCTGAAGACTAGGGACCAGCTGTAAAACTTCAAACTGAAGACTACTTAATGAATCTGTACGTAAGTACAATCACATTCACAAATCATTAATAAAAGTAGAACTTCAAAACCAAAATTTGAATAGTAAATCTTTCGCTTTTAAGAATTATGAAATACTTTTCCTCTCTGACAGACCTGGAACCATATAACCCATCATATTTTACCAAATATGATAAAAACTTATTTGGACTCATACTATTTGAAACCTGCAATGTTTTCTTTCTTGGACAGAGTTACCTCTGCAGATGATGGTAGACATTATAACCCAAACCTACAAGAAATCTAGAAGAAGGTTTAGGTAATAAAACCACAACTTGTATTTTGGACATTGATAATATTCTTATTTATCCATGCACAGAAACTTTTCCAATTTCTTCTAACCGTAAGAGAAGAAGGTCATGTTTTGAAGAGCTTCATTCAGCAAGTACATGAGTAGCTCCACTTAGCTCTCTTATTTCACACTTTTCTGGCCTGAAGCCAACGCAGCTTGGCCAATCGACAATAATTGTGACCAACTTAACTGTAGTATTATCATAAAAATCTTTTTGCAGAGGTGGAAAAAAGGCAAAAAGCTTTCTTAGTCTTCTTGACAACACAAGCATTGGAAAAGTATCAAGTACTGTTTTGTTGTGTTTCCTTGTAGCTAGTTATAATATTGCTTAATTCTGTTCATTCTGAACTTAAAGCGCAAAGGGCAAGGATGAGAGCAATGGTTTGAAACTTTATGCACTAAAAATAGCTTTGTTTATTTGGGGGGTGTGTGTGGGGGGGTAGAATAATCAAAAATGTTGAAGAAAACAAGACATTGGTTTGGCAGGGTATTCACAGTCTTGGTTCTTTCCTAATCTACAATTCAGCATTAGTCGTCTCTAGGCCCAATACAGTGACTGTACTTTAACATTTATAAACTTCATTCTTCACACATCATTGACTATTCAGATAAAAAGGAGAGAGAGTTCTGTGTCTGATGAATCTGAAATATATACCATTAACAGCTAATGCTGATTACTACTACAACTCCTGTTCATTTGCATCTGCACAGTAGGGCATATGTTCCTTGAAAAGTAGTATTTCTGATCCAGAACCGAAATCTGCAGCAAAGGTTTTATTTGAGACTGTAGACTTTTGGTGAGCTCATTTTCACAGTCCCCTATCCCAGAAGTAGCTGTATGTAAGCTCACTAAGGTGGTGTGGTTTTTTTTTGTTTGTTTGTTTGTATTTTCTTTTTAAATGCAATTTGTTCAGCAGTTACGGTGTAGGACTTCCAAAAGTGTTGTAGAGTTTTACCAAGGGGACCATTTGCAGCCTATGATCACTGAAAGGAGGTGTAATTATATAATGCAATGCATTTTTCCACCACCACCCCCACACTCCCACCCAAAAAAAAACACAACCACAACCTGCAAGAATAGCACCTAATGATATCATCACTTGTCAGTATCACCCTCTGGCTCTTGTACAGGCTGTGGGTTGTCTACCCCAGAGATCAGAAGCCCCATTCTTTTTTCAAAGAAAATGCTGAGATGAAGCAGGAAAGAGGTAGAAGTGGCTACTGAAACTCCCTGCTTGAAACCTTACTCAAAATTCACAGACAGACCAACAGTTCAAACAGAAGCTGGTATTCTTAGAAATGGAAAAGTGCTAAGTTCAAAAAGCAGAAGCAGACAGCCAACAGTACAGTGCATGTCAGCTCTTCTTAACAATATTGTACTGCCTATTACATACAAGCCGCTTTTGCTCACTTACCTCCCAAAACCAGAAGCAAAACAAAACAAAAATACTTTATCCTCAGTCTGCAGACCTGACAAAGAGCATTTCCCATTGGCAGTATCGTGACTCTTTCAGTATAAAGGGATTTTATGGAGTCTCACAGACAGAAGTTTTACCCTTCTTAAACAAAAAATTGCAAAATGCAGATCGGAAACTGCACAGTCCCAACTGACGATTTCTTTTCCTCTAACTTTTAACCTATCTAATTCTGGGTGGATGAACCCTTCAGGGAAATTCTTACTTTTGATCACTTTCACATCATTGCCAGTACCTTATTACATCCCCAGTAAGAATTTCAATCTCACTAACCAACAGCAGAAGAAAACTGCAATACATGTCCAACGTTTGTCACTGTCAAAGTTTTAGAAATAAAAAGAAAAGGAACAAACTGAAACTAAAGTTTTATTTAAAAACCTCATCCAGTTATGGCCTATACCAAGAAGTCAAAAGGAAACATTTACAACATGTATAAACAACTGCAGCTCCCCAAATAACTAATGTGTGATTTCATCTCTCTCCAAATTATTTTCTCATGCACTATTGAAATTTCATTTCTGTCTAAGAATCACTGGAATTTTCAAAGAAAATATTCATTCAAGGCTGTGAGTCAACAATTACAACAAAGCATTTCACCATGACTCAAAATTACCATTTGACAGCAAAAGTGTCAAAAGTGTTGAAAAAACAACCTCAATTAAAACATATCACAGTTGCTTTGTGAACAATGGAAGCCTGCTAGCTTACCTGTTCATAACCTTATATCCTGGCTTATTAGTCATCCTTTGCTTGCTAACAAAGTGTTCATTTAAAGCTGATATTGCACTTGCATTCAGAAGAGTAAAGCCACTGGTTTGACACTCACACAGCACAGAATTGTCCCTTATATTAAAGGCTCTCCTCCTGGAAGCTTTCCAACACAGGCAGAGGGAACTTGGAGAAGCTCTGGTTAGATATGGCAGTTCAGACTTCCCTAACATAAATAAAATTCATAGAATTGAATCCTGATATAGCAGATGGAAAGATGGAACAAAGTCCATATATGAATTCGAGAACATTTAGAATTTCTCCTTAATCACACTAGCCCACAATCAGGTCCTTTAAAGATTTAGAGAATAAACCCCTGCCTTGTTCTATATAGCAGAATTTGGGCAAATTTACCTCATTAACTTGCTTTTTGTCCAAGTGAAAAACTTGACCAGAGCTCGTCGAGGCAATTTCTTCGTAGACTTTGTAACCAATATGATCCCTGTCATCACAGTCTCCAGTTAGCACAAATACTACCTGTATTAAAAAATAAAGAAATCAAATCCAAGTCACATAGTACATGGTGAAAGCTTTTGTAGGAAAACATTTTACAGCTAGTATGTAGGCCTGACAAGAAAAGAACTGTATCACTCAGCAAGGGTTCATATTACTTTACATACAAGGACAGACATACTGTATTCATTGCTGGTGAAAAGAACAATGCAGAAAGGAACAAACAAGAATAACTTTATAAGTCACACTCATCTATCAGCACTCAGACTTCACAGAACACTCATTTCAGAACAATATAAGGACATCCACATAACTGGAATGCTGACCATATACTGGCAGAAGTTTCACTTGCACTATTTAAATTAATAAAAGGAACGCTTCTTTTTAATGTTGTCAATTAAGTTCTTATTAATCAGATCAGATATCTCTTTATTTAAAAAAAAAAAAAAGTTCCAAGAACAGCAGTATTACGATCCCTTCCATAAATAGAGATCTCATTAAGTCTCGCATAGTGGAATTTTGCCCTTCAGTACGGCAAAAACAGGGCACTAAAGACATAAACCAGCTCAGAATGTAAATCCCCTCTGTACCTGTGATTGTTTCTGTTGAATGAGCTGAAGTACTTCATGTGCAAGTCTATAATCTTTGGATCGTGCATCAGTAAATACATAGATGAAAGAACCAGGAAGAGAAATTTCTAGAGCAATTTTAATTGCCCCAATGCTCATCTCTGGACAGTCTCCACCACCCTGTTCACAATTAGAAGAAAAAGAAATTCTAAGAAAAAGAACATACTAACAAAATTATTCTTCTTTTCGAACATTCAAGGCAGATACTTTCTCAGCTTCTAATAATTTATTCACTTATTTTTTTCCAAAGCACTGTACGGTTTCTGCAAAGTGCAGTCACAAATTCACAGACAAGCAGCAACTACAATAATTCCTTAGGGAAAATAAAGTCAAAGGAGGAAATTGTGGTTAGCACTGAAAATGGCTGGTGTCTCTTATCTCTTCTGGGAGCATCCAGCTCCTGCGACAGCTCCATTTCCTATACTCACACGCTCCCTTACTGACTGGCAAGTTAATGGCTCCAGTAGTGCGCAGCAGCCCCGGGAGGTCACAGTCAGAGGTGCAGATGGGAAGTGACCTCAGCCCAGCAGCGCTGCTCTCCGGGAGGACACTCCAATTCCAGGACAGCAGGAACTCGACCTAGACACCCTGGGGCGGGCAGTGCCAGTGCTCAGCAGGTGATGTTCCCAGTGACCTGCACTGCTGCGTAGACAGCTGCACAGCTGGAGACTTTTCAGACCATGGATTTAAACAAAATGCTTCCAAGTATGACTGTATTTAACTTTATGGGAAGAGAAGTTGACCCTTTCAGAAATCAAGAGTTAGAGAAAAATACTGTTTAAATAAAAGTTCACTTTCACTTACGTAAAAGTTAACTTGACTGATGGAAGACAGAATTTTCCAAACAGCTGAACACAAACTATAAAACCCAGCCCTGCACACAGCAACAGATCTCTGCGCTTTCAAGATTAAATACAGAAGTCATTTCTTGTGTTTCTATAATCATCATGACTTCACACATTTTACACACAAAACTTCATAGGCTGGGAAGGAAGAAGAAAAAAGATAACACAATTGTTGCATCAGTTTTTAGTTCTTCAGATGCAATCAGAAATTATGCTTTGAGATTAAACACTCACATGGGGGGGGAGAGGGGGATAAAAAGAAAAATCTGCCTCCCACAGTCCCCCAGACTTTAAGAATTTCAGCTGACCCCAACAACGTTCACATCAGTAACAATTTTTAATCTGTCAGTGTCTCTGACCTAATTTAAAAACAAAAATATCTCCAAACCTCTCATTTATGTTAAAGAATAGGTACTTGGTCATTTTTCTTTTTTGTATGTCGGCCCTTTCTAAATGTAGCCCTACTTTAATGGGAGAAGCAAGTGGCAAACTCCAGAGTGCCTGAAAGTCAAGAGATAATTCCGATGTGCTAAAAACATTTTTGGAGACCTTCATTTAGGCAATGCTTATACAATCCTATGGGACAAAGCAATACACCCAAATGATTTTTTTTCCTCCTCTTGCAAAGCAAATGTCATCTTCAGCAAAAGACTCTCCTACGTAAAGCTTTAATTTGTAGGCAAAATCAAGATATCTAATTTCTCAGGTACTGAGAAGGTGGCTGTAAACTATCCCACTTTTGGTCTGCTAGGTTACTGTTTCACATAATATTTTAAGTGTTTTATGCGGCAGCATCTGCTGATAGGAGAAACACCATCAGGCTAAATGGTTGTTCTGACAATAAGCATGAACATGTTATTTTTATAATGTGGAAGAGAAGTTTACTCAAAAGGCAGCTAGGCAGAACTAGTAAACAAAAATATATCAGCTTTATTACCAACAGTTTTCCTTTCAACATTTCCTGCCTTTCTTTCCAAATTCCAATTAAATATGATTACAATTGCCTTGTGAAGTTTTCTGAAAAAGAACAGGGGTGACAACTAAAGCTCAGAAAGTTTTATTTTCCTCTCAGTTTGGACATGCACACAGATATTTGGGTTGTTAGCTCAGCTCAACTGTATTATTCCCTTTCTTGGGTCTGAATTTAATATTGATATAACTATTTATTTAAATGGCATTGTGTCCACTTACAAAAAAATAACTTTAGTATCTAATTTGAAAGGTGTTATCAAAAACTCTTAAAGAAGACTGATTTTGGTAAGTAATTTGTCATTTTTATTTTCAGGAACACCCAAATAAGACCTTTTCATAACTACTCATACAACTTTATAGGCATCTGTACCGTGGGATCATGCAGCACTCCCTATGCTTTAAAAGACTTTATATAGACAAGATTTCATTATACGGCTTATGCAAATAAGCGATAAAAACTGTAAAAAACTGTAAAAACCATTGTAAAAACTGCATTTAGTATAAGGATACACAAAAAAATCTGGTTCCCTCTTAAAAAAGAAGTGACACTAAGAATGCAAGTACAAGTTATTGTCATGCTGCCCATAAGAATGATTCACACATCTGTTCATCTGTTAATTACAGATAAAACATGCAAAATACTAACACCTTACCCAGTGTCAACGGGGTACTTTCTTCATCAATTTAAACATAAAAAGAACAGGACGTCCTTTCTTCAGTGAGATGTACACAGACTAATCTTTACTGTTGTCAAGTGCCAACACAATTTCCAAGCCTATTTCCAAAGTCATATCCAAACACTCAAATTGTTCTGCACCCAGATGGATTTTGTTGGAAAGTAAGAGCTGGGTTTGTCCTGATATCTCGGGAGGGCAAGTTTCACAGATAGAAATGTGCTGGGAAGACTAGCTTGTTTTACATATACATACAACTAAAATAATTTAACTTCACCTTAATTTTAGCCTTGTTCACTAAGATTTGTTTTACAATCTTTTTCAAAATGCATCTATCTCAGAATTTCCCCTTCCTGCACGTTGTTCATTCTTGCATCTTTTCACCACCTCTCTAGGAAAAATACCCATAATGGACTTTATGGAAATGCTCACATTTTCTGGGAGAACTACTGCAAGATATCCTATCAGTCCTGACCTAAACACTTTTTTAATTTTTACTTTGGTCCTTCATCAATATAAAGAATAATAGTAAATCAGTTAATGTCTTAATTCAGTGGAATGAGCACATCTTCAAAGTAATTATGAAATATGCAATCAACCAGGATTAAAGACAAATCTTAAATTCATTAGACAGTGACTTTTAAACAACTTGCTAGCAAATTAAGAGTCTTAAATTCCCAAAAGCTTCATCTGATCCATACCCTTTTTCGAAACAGTTACAGTTATTTTCCAGAATAGCTATTATGAAAACAAAAAATAAACACTAGAAGGATTTTTAATTTCCCTACAAAAGGGAAAAGCACAACAATGACTGGCATTTTCTCTCTCCTTATAAATTTACTACGGTTTTCTCAGAATTTCAATCTTTCTGCCAAATTTTAATCTACTCATTCTACCCCAACTAGCACCATCAACTTCCAAACAATCTTTTATTACAGGGATTAAACCATATGCCCATTTCTAAAACATGGTTCTTTAAGTCAGAAGTCTGTCCAGCACTACTGACTCAGGCAAGGCTCTTCCCAAAACAGATGCATTTTGCTTGATTGAAGAAGGTAAGACAGTAGGATCTTTCAGTAAAGGTAACTCCACTCCCATACCTCTCTTTCCTTCCAGCACCTGATCCAGGTCTCACTTGCAGTTCATTCTCACATCAAAGAAACTCTACCAAGGGAAACATACTGGTATACTGGCTCAAAAAACAAAACAAACAAAAAAAAAACTGCTCATCTCCAAAGCATGGCTGGGGAAGCAATTCATAGAGCTTGGATAAGACCAGAGAACCTAAACAAACCTGTTGCTTTTGAATCAGGAGGTGCTGATTAACACAGGGCAGCGGAGGAAGTGCATATGTCACATTTGATGGGTCTTAGAGTCCTGTACATGAATTAGTTCGCTAATTGGAACTAAGGAAATAACTTCCAGAAAACAGTAAAACAGTTCATAAAAGTGTCTGTGAACAAGTGGCAGGACTAATAAAATGTAAAATAAACACTGCATTAAGTAACTAGTCTTTCTTGTATTACTGATCAATTAACCAAGTCTCTGTATAACGATGAAAACTAAGACAAAGTGAATTGTAATCACAAAGTAAATTGTAATCATAAATTAAGATGACCAGAGAACAGGCAGATGACAGTTTGTGCAGGTAAAATGACCGAGATAGACAGCCTACCTCCAGATGAAGCACTACAGCAGGAACACTAACAAGAGAGGAAGGATTAGTGGGGGGAACTGGGCCTGGTGCTAGAACCACACAGAGAACAAACACGTTACTCACCTGAACGTAAAGCTCCCTGAGTTCAAACTGAAATTTCTTGGGATCTGTGGTTATCGTCACCGGACCAATTTCTGGGATATAAAAAATAAAAAAAGGAAAACATAATATGAAGAAGACAGAAAGCTATCAAAAGAATTTCAGCTGAAGAGTAAATGGTTTTTCAAATTGATAAAATTTGATAAGAAAAGAAAGAGTATTTAACAGCAGAAAGGAGGACTTTAGAAAGATATATCCCGTGCTGCAATCTGTAAATCCAAACCTAGTCATGTTACCATCATTCCAGCATTACTACTTGTAAGTGTCTTAAGGATTTATAGGCACATAAGATGTACTGTGTTGTTTCTCTCACATACATTTATTTTTGACCCATCATTTCACTGCTCTCAGGAAACACAAGGGAACAAAACCCCACAAAACAAAATTGGCTGCACCAGAAAATCGTGTACTTTACCTATACAACTCTTCCTGAAAAACACGAAGGAGAGGCTACTTGAAAAAACTACCCAGCAGCAGTTGCCAGAAAGAACTGTGGAAGCATCAGCTTTATCCATGGTGTTTGCCATGTCATTGTATGCTGAGCAATGGCACGGCACCATCCAAATGAAGCCAGCCGTGTCGGCACATAATGTGTCCGAGAGCTCCACGAGCACACTAGCTGCACCACGAGCCTCCCTCTGCTGCTCAACAATTGCCTTCCTAATTGGTATCAAATGTGATTCTAGGCAGCTGTTTTCCTGAGGCTGCTATTTCCGGACAGTTTACCTCAATCTAACTTGGCATCCCCACGCTCCGTGCGCTGCCTGCCCCAGGCCCGCATTCCTGCTGCTCCCAGCACAGAGACAGGGCACTCATCTAGCTCGGCAAGCTGGTTCACGGCACTGAGCCAAGCACAAATAAGTATGCACATCGGCAAGAGACAAAAATTGATTTCCACTAGCTTAGTGCCCCAAGCCACCTCATAAAGAGATCAGCTGAGTACCAGCACACAAAGCGGGATACGATTACACAGTCAGGATGAAAGAAAAGCATGAGACTGCCATGGTGCCAATTTAATTCAGCTGCAGCTTGCATGGAAGTGCAGCCTCAGCAGACCATGCAGCGCTTTCCAAGCTCTATAAACGTTAACATGTACTTATCATCCATGTAATCGAGACATTTGCCTTTTTTTGAACAGTCCAAAGTTTTATTTCACTGGAGTTTCAACAACAGCCGTCCCTAAAGTCGACTACAATCACACTTGAGTTTGCTTGAGGGGCTGTATCTATGCATGCCTTAGCTGAGTGCAGGCTTTTAATTTGGTTAAAAGTCACTCACGAGATCACAGAAAAGCTCTCCTAGAATATTAAAGTGTCTTGAGGGTTTCTTGTATGGCTCTGATTTGAGCCATTTCTCTGTGAGTGTTACTTATCACCCGAGTCAAAATGCTACGCTACCACCAGAAGAGCCGTTCCAAGGACTCATGCACCGAGCTCTGTGAAGTAATTGCCTAAAGTGACTAGGAAAATTAAACTAATATTCACATATTAAAGAAAATGTATAGCACTGAAGAAGCTTACAGGATGGAGTGTAGCTGCACTACCTAAGCATTCCCTAGGCCTCCAACCTTAGATGTTACCGCAACTGGGGGCACCTGGGTGCTGACTCTAAGGAACAGCATGGAGTGTAGAGCGGAGTGGAGACACCATGGCTAAGCTCTGTGACAAGAGGGGGAATCAATTTTTCTTGTGCTCACTGGGATTGGTAGGCTGCACATTTGCTACCCTGAGACAACGGCCTGTCATGTTTTTGACAAAATGCTGTGCTCTAGTGAACTTTGCTCATTATAATATTATTACAATACCAAAACACACCTCCATCCCAAAAGCTACCCGCCTCCAAGGTGTGACCACCCCTCATTGCGCACGCGCTCTGAATTTCTCAGAGCCTGCACCTTTAAATGAAAGCGAGAAAACTTTTTACCAATCATAGGCAAGATATGCGCGACTAGAGTCACTCAAGCTCCACCTAAAAGATAGAAAACAATATAAGCTGGCTTAAGAGAGAAGGCATGTTGGGGAAGACACCATCGTGACTTCTGGGATCAGTCGATGGGCTGAGCCTCTCTTCCCCCACATTGGGACACCATGGGATAAGGTTTGAGCACTTGGTTATATCAGGTGTTTCCACAGAAACTTAGAAATTTCTAGTCTTTGTGCCTTTTAACGAGTTAATAGCCAGGCTGTGTACCTGTGTATTTCATGCATGCTAGCTTGCTTTTGCAGACAGTGGATTTATTGCTGGCAATCCAAAGAACCTGTGTACTTGTAGCTGTAATAAAGTGCACTTCACTGCATTGTTCCTAGCCATGACAGTTCTCCTTGAATGCGACTAGAGTGAGGGTGTGCTACATTGCTGGTGAATCCGTGACTGTGATAGTTCAGTACCCCGAATTTGACCGGACCCATAACAGCTACACCCCTTAACACAACAAGCTCCTCCTGCCATCCTCCTCCTTCTGCTGCTTAGCCTGGTACCGCATTACAGGCATACGCCTGTACTAAAGCTATCTCCGAAGTGTTTTGGTTAGCATCTGTCCCCTGCCAGCCATTGTTCTAAAGCACAGAGTAGAGTGGGTTTTATACATGTAGTAAAACCACAAGCTCCATTATGCCCCAGCAGTCTAGGGATTACATTTTTCAATTCTAGAGCAGTAAATCCTTTGGAAAGGCTTTCTTTCCCTATAAAATAAAGATCTGAAAAGTAACGTTATTTCAGCTAAGTTAAAACAGCCCATCCAGCTTAGATGGGAGGAGAACATTGCCTCTTGCTCCGCAGGCAGCCAGGGCTCGCTCCAGCAGCGTGCGGGTGCCAAGCGGGGCCCTGGTCAGCATGCCGCAGGATCACGGCAAGGCGCTGGCTGCCCTCTGGTCTGCTCTCAGCAAAGAGCAGATCTTTGGGATGGCACCTAGCTCCGAGCTCAGAACGGGACCTCGGGATAGGAGGTCAGGAAGGGAACCCAAGCTAGGCAGCATCGAGCAGGGAGCTTTGTCAGGAAAGACCCAAGACGCTCTTGAGAGCTGGACAGAGCACAGATCTCTCCGAGCAGCTCCGCAGCGGGGGCAGACAAGACCCCAGGAGCAAGTGAATGGGCTCCTTCATGCCTGGAGAGATGCTGGGCTCCTCTGAGGGAGGAACGGCAGCAACACAAGTGACAGAGCCCCAGAGCAAGACAGCAACCGAGCCTCCCAGCACCAGCCATTACGAGGGACGTCACAATACCTCCGTCTGCAGGCAGGTACTCCAGGCAGGCCGGCAGCCACAGGCCAATACAAGACCAAGCGGTCACAGGCCCAGAAGGCATTTGGAAAGGCAACACCACTCATCTCTGGCCCGGTGTCACCTCACTGTCCTCACAATCTGATGGCACAGTTACGGGGAGGTTATTCAGTGCCCCTCACACATAACTTACGGGACCACTGCTCTAGGTATAACAGGTGCTGTGACTGGCTCTCACCACCTGAATGCCCACTGACCTGTACCAAAAACACAGCACCAACTGTTTTCCAAACACTACCATGCCTCTGTCGAGTGTGTGGGACATGCCTGCCCTAAGGGCTGAAACAGCCTCCACCGAGCTTTCCTTACCCTTGTTCTGCTACTCCCCAGCTGCAACCCAACAGGACCGTTTCCCCAGTGCAGATGAAGATAGGCCTTCAACACACTCCAAAGAGGAACGACTTCCAAAAAGGACTTGAAGAAAGAATGGTAACTCCTCTCACATAGTGCCATAAAACTCTTACAGACTGTCAAAGGAGCAAGACAGTAAGGTCTCTGGAACCTGAAGTCCAAATCAAGTTACGGCTGTCAGGCCAGACATGGCTCCGTGGAACAAATGAGCAGGGGCAGGTCAGAGAGGCAATGCAATCAAGACACTACTGCTAAAGTACGGTGATGTAAAAGAATGACAGGCCACAGTGGGGAATTGTTCCTGGCACTTCAAAAGATGCTGCCTGTGAAGCACGAGTGGGCGGGCAGAGCTCCTGAAGGAATTTAGAGGGTTTAGCAGCTACCGTCCCACACTGTACAGGTTCACCTTGTATAAGGACTTCCACCCAAACAACATGGAAACACTTTGTAGAATTAAACTAAGATAAGACATGAAAAAACATATAGTCGAGTTACAGAAAATAGTCAATATTATAGAAAAAGAGGAACATATCTGCATTCAGAACACTTTTTAGTGCCCTGAGAACAGCAGCGAAAGCACAATGCTGTTCCTTTGCGCATCAGTAATAGCACACATCTAGCCAACTCAGAGATCTAACTGCACATTCACCCACATCCAAAACTGCCTGAAGTCTCAACAGCTACATGCAGAAATCAAGCACACAAGTCACGCATTCCTCAAATCAAGCATACATACAAACGTGAAACTCTAAATACAGAACATTTACACTTACACTAGGTCCTGCAAACATGCCAAGAAAAAACAACACGCACACACGTACATGTATTTATAGTTACTTCACTAGTTCTTCACTAGATTGATACCTGAAATACTCCAACAGAATAATACATACAGACCGGTGTTGCGATGCAAGTCCATGTTTAGGTGCTGACATTGGAACATTTAGGACTAGTTTGCTACAGAGGTTTTCGACACTGCTTATTACCACAAAGCTCTCCCTGGTCCTTCAGCAGTGATTATGGGAAAGGTGAAAACCCAATACAGATACAGCAAAACAGCTTACCTTCATTAGATATTAACTAAGTTCTCTTGTCTTGAAAGTACAACATAAATGACAGTTCTTTCAAATCGACATGGTGATCTAAGGCTTAACATCGCACAGAGAACTGATAACGTAGGAAAGGAAACATTTTAAAGGAACGGTTGCATGTTATTAAACAAAGACTGGTCTTTAAATCAACATCACCAAACTCTACGCAACCAATACAGTGTTGGAGCTTGTACCTAAGCAACCAAAAAAATACAACAGCATAAAACTGAGTACCTGTCCATTGGATAGACATTACAAATCTCAATGCTGGGTTTTTGTGCCAAAATTGATAAAAGTCCTCTCCTTTAGAAATAAGCAGAGAGGTCCCCAGTAACGCCAAGGAACTGGCCATTCTGAAAGGCTCTGATGCTCTTCCATGACTTTCTGCAACACCTCAAATGACTGCTTGTTTATATACATGCCAAACAGCAAGCACGTTTGGAAAGCCACAAACTACCCACAGACACACAGTCGCTCATAATTATTGCTGAGGGTGTTTGCAAATTTGGCTCTCCCTTAATCCTGACCATGCAAGACATCTGCCCTAAATAGCTGGTTTGGAGAGCTGGATGTATTAGAATCTAGCAGAGAAAAACTGGAGCCATTTGCCTACCTCTAATCCATTCAGAATACTGAATTTGTTGGTTCTAGAAGGAAAAAAACACAACCACCACCTGTAATTGGTGCTTAGCAGCCAAAAGGACTTTGGCAGAGAAGCCAAATCCTGCAGAGCTCCTTCACCCACAGAATTCCTTCTTCTAATTCAGAGCAAGGACATTGTTCTTATATATCCAGGGTTAAAAACAAGTAAATAAGCACCCAAAACAAGCAAACACAACCCCAAACCTGTGGATACCTTCCAAAAAGGAAATAAACTTCAGAACTAGTACCCCATGGAGGAGGACCAAGCACACACACAAGCAACAACAACCTGATATTTTTAACAACCAATATAATTAAGACAGCCTTTTACTACATGTTTGGCTACATCATTCCTGTTTAGCTGTATCTTTGCAATGGAGTCAAAGAGTAGCCCTCCATGGCCTAGAATTGTACAGGAAGGCTGGGCACTCTTCAAGAAGGAAATCTTAATGGCTCAGGAGCGATCCGTCCCTACGTGCGCAAAGACGAGCCGGCGCGGAAGAAGATCAGCCTGGCTGAACAGAGAGTTGTGGCTAGAGCTTAGGAAAAAAAAAGAGGGTTTATGATTTTTGGAAAAGAGGGCTGGCCGCTCAGGAGGACTATAAGGATGTTGTAAGGATGTGCAGGGACAAAATTAGAAAGGCCAAAGCTCATCTGGAGCTCAATCTGGCTACTGCTGTTAAAGACAACAGAAAAAGTTCTCATAAATACATTAACACGAAAAGGAGGACTAAGGAGAATCTCCATCCTTTAGTGGATGCAGGGGGAAACTTAGCGACGAGAGATGAGGAAAAGGCTGAGGTGCTTAATGCCTTCTTTGCCTCAGTCTTTAGCGGCAAGATGAGTTGTTCTCTGGATACCCAGTACCCTGAGCTGGTGGAAGGGGATGGGGAGCAGGATGTGGCCCTCACTATCCACGAGGAAATGGCTGGCGACCTGCTACAGCACTTGGATGTACGCAAGTCGATGGGGCTGGATGGGATCCACCCGAGGGTACTGAGCGAACTGGCGGAGGAGCTGGCCGAGCCGCTTTCCATCATTTATCAGCAGTCCTGGCTATCAGGGGAGGTCCCAGTCGACTGGCGGCCAGCAAATGTGACGCCCATCTACAAGAAGGGTCGAAGGGTAGACCCGGGAAACTATAGGCCTGTCAGTTTGACCTCAGTGCCAGGGAAGCTCATGGAGCAGATTATCTTGAGTGTCATCACACGGCACTTGCAGGGCAACCAGGTGATTAGGTCCAGTCAGCATGGGTTTATGAAAGGCAGGTCCTGCTTGACAAACCTGATCTCCTTCTATGACAAAGTGACATGTTTAGTGGATGAGGGAAAGGCTGTGGATGTGGTCTACCTTGACTTCAGTAAGGCTTTTGACACCGTTTCCCACAGCATTCTCCTCAGGAAACTGGCTGCTCATGGCTTGGACTGGTGTACGCCTTGTTGGGTTAGAGACTGGCTGGGTAGCCGGGCCCAAAGAGTTGTGGTGAATGGAGTTAAATCCAGTTGGAGGCCGGTCACTAGTGGAGTCCCCCAGTGCTCAGTACTAGGGCCAGTCCTCTTCAATATCTTTATCAATGATCTGGATGAGGAGATCGAGTGCACCCTCAGTAAGTTTGCAGATGACACCAAGTTAGGTGCGTGTGTCAATCTGCTCGAGGGTAGGAAGGCTCTGCAGGAGGATCTGGATAGGCCGGACCCATGGGCTGAGGCCAACTGTATGAAGTTCAACAAGGCCAAGTGCCGGGTCCTGCACCTGGGGCGCAACAACCCCAAGCAGCGCTACAGGCTGGGAGATGAGTGGCTGGAAAGCTGCCTGGCAGAGAAGGACCTGGGAGTATTGGTTGGTAGTCGGCTGAATATGAGCCAGCAGTGTGCTCAGGTGGCCAAGAAGGCCAACAGCATCCTGGCTTGCACAAGAAACAGTGTGGCCAGCAGGGCTAGGGAAGTGATTGTCCCCTTGTACTCAGCTTTGGTGAGGCCGCACCTCGAGTACTGTGTTCAGTTTTAGGCCCCTCGCTACAAGCAGGACATCGAGGTGCTCAAGAGAGTCCAGAGAAGGGCAAGTGCTGGTGAGAGGTCTGGAGAACAAGTCTTACAAGGAGCAACTGAGAGAGCTGGGATTGTTCAGTCTGGAGAAGAGGAGGCTCAGGGGCGACCTTATCACTCTCTATAGGTACCTTAAAGGAGGCTGTAGCGAGGTGGGGGTTGGTCTGTTCTCCCCCATGCCTGGTGACAGGACGAGGGGGAATGGGCTAAAGTTGCAGCAGGGGAGGTTTAGGTTGGATATTAGGAAGAGCTTCTTTACCAAAAGGGTTGTTAGGCATTGGAATGGGCTGCCCAGGGAAGTGGTTGAGTCACCATCCCTGGAGGTCTTAAAAGACATTTAAACATAGCACTTAGTGATATGGTTTAGTGGAGGACTTGTTAGTGTTAGGTCAGAGGTTGGACTAGGTGATCTTGGAGGTCTCTTCCAACCTAGACGATTCTGTGATTCTGCCAGATCAAAGTACATTTGTCTATTTCTTCATTATGTACTATGTAGCTAAAGAAATATATAGCTTTCTCCACCTTTGAGCACAAAGAATACCTGAAGATTAGATGGTCCTTTAAAAATAACATGAGCAGCAATTATCTCCCACATTCTTTTGTATTTATACGGTGAACTGACAAGTTTAGCACCAGGCAACTGCAAAGTAGACACCTGTACTCAATAAAACACACATTTTTTTCAAGTTATAAGTTTCATTGCTTAAGGTATGCATTTAAAAAACTTTGATATCCCCATGAAAAATATTTTCAGAACTGCTGTACACAAAATCACTGCATCTTCATCAGAAAGTTGCATTCACAAAGCAACCACTGGTTTCACCATTCACTGTACATTAAGTATGACGATTCAAACAAAATAGTATGAGTAAGAACTTAAGGGTCAAACTATGCCAGTGAGTTATTAGTATCTTCAGATTGTCACCTAAATATCCTATTAAAAAAAAAAAAAAGCAGGAGAGTCTGAAGTACTGGGCTCCTGAAAGATACCTGTCACACCACTCGGACACCCAGCACTGCTGAATTCATGCCAGGTCTACGTATTCTTCTGGCTCATTCTTGCCAATTCTCCTTCAAAAGCTCTGGGGTGAGGCTGGATCACAAATAAGCATGCAGAGTATCCATGAACAGAAAAGGGGAAAAAATTAGGGGAGGGAGGAAATCATGCGGGGGCACAGTTACCATACACCCATCTCATGGGTATTGACAATTTAAGCACTTTCCATCCTGCCTTTCCATCTGAGTGCTGCTTCTCAGTTATGGCAATGTTGACAGTTTTTGAGATCAGAAGACTAATACAGGTTTCAAATATACACATACAAACTACATACATATATATACAAACACATACCCGTATAGATATATATTTGGGGGGAATGGGTGCAAGTGTTGCCTCAGCTCCATCTCCCAGTCTTGTCTTCCTGTACAGACCCTCAAGCACTTGTGCCACCACAAGTGATGAGGTGACATAGGACTGGGAACAGCCATTTGGGACAGCTAAGATGCCTAAGTCAGGACAGTTGCTGGAAGAAACTGGTGTGCAATTATTCCTTAAGAGCTGTTCTCCAGCAGTGCTGAACATCAAGCTTTATTTGATGAAAGAAAATAACTCTCTCCTTCAAGCTTACTTTTCTGTATCCAGTGGATTTAAAGCTCTGCCTACAATTCTTCCGAAAGGCGATTAAGAAAAGAATAGTAATGGTAGAGTTACTCTTAGCAAGCCTCCAGCCAGCTGCCTGTCCTAGGGGCTCGCAAGCAGAAACCCTTAATTTCCTAACAGCAAGTTGGGTGCTACATGTCAGGGCTTCGCCCAGCTACTGACCACTCGTGAGATGTCTTCAGAAATCTTTCACAGCAAGTTTCTTCTCTTTTCCAACACTGGAGCAAGATGTCACAGCTGCAACTACAGATAAAATACTTCTCATTGCAATCTTTCAAATTACAGTGAACCTTCTTATTTCTCAAAGAGCTGCGTTATGACACAGAACCAGATGAATTATTGTTTTCAACATTACTGCAATTAAAACACTGCTCCAGTTTTAACCAATTCCAAATTTCCGTAGTAGACCACTCAATGCTTGAAGTATCTGACCAAAAACCTAAGCTAGGCTAAGCATTGCTAACCACCACCTAGAGGAAAAAATAATAAAAAAACAAAAGCCTTACAGCCCTGTGCTTCATCCTCTGTAGCAAAGGACCCCTCAACTCACAGTAAAGCTGGGAGCTGTGCAGACGGACACCTTGCTGAAGCCTTCCTGCAGCACAAGCAACAACTCCGGGGGTGCTGCCCACCTCCACCACCACCACCACCCACTCCCCCAGGCGAAAGCAAGCCCCACTGGCAGCATCCTCCCAGGGAACTTGAGAGGTGCTGGAGTCAGCCAAGACGCTCAGCCCTAGTACGTGCTACTGGCTATTTAGTTTCTTCCTAATGATATTCCCTCATGACTCCGTCGCTTTTAGCTTTCAGGCTCTAACCTGGGTATAATTATATTAATGTTTAGAAAGACCAAGAACTGCAGTGAGCAACTTCTGCCAGATTCTTAACCAAAGAGAAAAGAAGCCAAACCAACCCAACAACCTCATGTTCCTTTAATACACTTTTTTTTTTTTTAATAGCTTTCAGCCTCATGACTTATGACTATTGACTTTAACATGCAACTTCAACTTCAGAAGACTGGAAGGGGTCAGTCTACACATACAGCCTTTCCTCCTGTCGCTGGCCATCCAGACAAAACCCATGCAGACCATCCAGGCAAAGAGTAAATCACTGCCAAGCAGCCTAGCATGAAGGATTGCCAAAGGTCCATCCTCAGCTCACTGCTGGACACAGTCACCACCCTCATCCATCTAATTCTCCAGCAGCTACCTCAGGTGCAAGTGGCCAAAGCAAGTATGAATCCTAGAGAGCAAAGATATAGGAGAGATTTTGCTAAAAATCTGCCTTAACAAGTTATTAATTATTATCTATTATTATTATCTATATATCTATTATTATTTCTCATTCTTATAACACCTAAGAGCCTTATGTTGGTTTTTCTTTGATAAAGAAAAATAACAATGGTAAAAAATGACACTATACACGCTTATATTTCTTGGGAAAGGAAAGTCAGCTTGGGGATTTCCAGTGAAGAAAATCTAATATCTTTCATCTACTACAACCAGCACTAAATTCAGCCTACGGGTCTCGAGTGTCATTTTCTACAAGTTATTTACTAAATGCAATAACCAATAATAAAAATTAGGTGCTAGTTTGCCTAGCACAATAACAAGCCCATTGTTAACTTCTCTAAGAACTACAGTAACAAAATAGGATATGCAGAATAGCCTCATTGTCTACAGAGACAGTTAAAATAAATGTTTGCTACAAATTCCCTGTTAATTGGCTGATGCACAAAACAGCCTTACAGCTTCTCCAGCCCCTAGCACGGGTGGCACCACATCACACTCATTATGGAACCACCCACAGAAGACCTATTTCCTCAGGCTGGAAATAAGAAAAAGAACGCCTGAATTAAGTAGGTCTCCAGGATGATTTTTGTTCCGAGAAAATAATTCACTTGAACATCCCCTCTGGTTCCACTGTTAGGGGAGAAGATTTTGTCTACTGCTGGCGCACAAATACCATGCGAGGAGACCAGAAACCTTGGCGCTGTGTGGTTAAAATTCAAAGCAATGCCAGAGGCCGTTACCCCTCCCAAACGTGAGGAGATTGAAACAAGGCAAGTTTTTTCATTCTGGGGACAACAGACCCTTCTGAGTGCTGGCACCTGCAGGGGACTCACCTTCCTCCCCCGTCCCCTGGCGGCTCCAACGGCCCCCCAGGTCCCTCCTCACCGGGGCCGTCAGCCAGCATTTCTGAAGCAACTCTGGCCATCTCCAGCCAGCTCTCACTGGACAATTGCCCACGCTACAGAACACACAGCCACAGCTGGCAACCCAGCTGGCAGCCCCTAGGAGAAGCCGAGGGACAGGAAGAGCCACGGGGATTACAGAGCCCTAGCCAGGTGGTCCTCCGCGTGCAGGCCTGTGGCCACCCCAGGGACCCAAGCCCGTACACAACTGCTGCCCGTGCTCATACGCATCTCCTCCGTGCAGGAAGTCTTGGTTTGAGGCTTCTTAGCCTACTGCTGCCAAGAATACACAAGTTTGTGACGCTTCTTTTCTTGTCTAATAACAAATCGCCAGCAGACAAGAAGAAAATGCATTTGTTGACTCTATACAGCACGCAAGCATTGCCCGGCTGCTTTGCTTCCTTCAGCCCTACAGTAAGGGATAAACAGCTGATAAGAGCCGCAACCGCCGCTTCCTTATTGTGCGGCAGGGGAGCAGCAAGCATTTACTGAAGCTGGCCCACGCTTGTAGCTCCCAGGGAACATCTGAGAAGGTCATCAGATTACTTTCTGCTTTTGTTTATTTCCCCTTGTTAACAACAATCTGAACCAAGTAAAATTCAGTTCATAACGCTCTTTAAATTCTTTCTCCAGACTGAACTCCAGTTCAGTCCAGGTCTATTTCTGTCTCATCTCTGAGTCTGTGTATTTTGGCAATACTCCTTCAGCACTTGTAACAGTGCTGGATAAAGAGCTTACACTGAAGGATAAGGCAGGAATGAATGTAACTACAAATTTTACAGTCCTATTTTGTGATTAACAATCTTAATGTGTTGAAGTCAAATCAAACGGTCTTTAAAACTCAACTTTTAAATCTCATTTTACACTTGGCGCTAGGTTACGGGGCTCGCTTATTTGCTGCAGCATCCCACAAAACTCTGTGTCGAGCTGCTGCCCACGCAGCTGCTGGCTGGGACCCACCGAGCTCCAGGCCGGCAGGCTCCGTGGGCTTCCCCAATGGCTCTGTCTGCACTCACCTCTGCTTCCCACCACATCTCCTGAACACATCCCAGGACAGTAGGAGTCCGTAGGCTGACTGGCAAAAAAGAAAGCCATGGCTTATTTTTCCAAGTCAATTAATTCAATTACAAGGTCTTAATTAAGAGCCTGTGCTGCTTGAAGAATTATATTCACCAATTAGTTTGCTCAAAGAGACTTGGAAGATCCTTGGAGAGCGCTACCTTACTCAAGGCCAGGTCAGCTTTTTGATCAGACACACAACCAGAACCAAACAACTGGCTCACGCTGGAACTGCAGTCACATGGCTTTCATGAAGGATACGAGATAACTATCAACCTTAATGATTCTATATGGTTAAAAAACTATAGATTAAAAAGATACCACAGATGTAACACAGTGCCATATTTAAACGGCTCCATTGGGGTTTCTTTGCCCACAGAAGGTTAAGTGATGTGGGACAAGGCAGAACAGCATACGACTGACCTAAAATACATTCAGATGCCAGAAACAGTCCTTGAAAAGTTATTTAAATAATTTTGTTTTCTTGCACTCTTGGCAATTATCAGCAAGCCACACAATTAGCCAATCAGCCCTAAAGAGAAAAGATAATGAGACTATAACCACAGACCTAATTATACTTGCATAATTAAAACAGAACTAAATAAGTTTTCCTCAGTTTTCATACCAAGCCACCGGTTTCTCAAAAGAACACACGGAAGATTTCTGACAGAAAATTCTAGGAGAATGAAAACAAGGTTCCATGCCGTGAGGCCGTGCACATGCGTATATGTGCATTTCTGTGCTATAAAATGTTTTATGGTGTATCCAATTGCCATCTTTTGAGAATGGATATTTCCAAGCATAACAAAAATAAAGTACTCTGAGACCAGCTGCTAGGAAAGAAGTTGCTACACTCGGTACACGGCTCCTTGTATTCTGCATATGGATTTGCTCTGTACCAAAAGAGTTCTTTTTTTTTTTTTTATATACTATCAAAAAGCATCTGTATTCAAGTCAATGAGAAAGTTTTTCTTGATTTCAATTAGAACTGACCCAAGCTCCCAATAAGTCTTACACCAGATAATTAATTGCTAAAGGATTACCAACGTAAAACCATTAGAAACCCAAACTGTTTCCTTTCAGCCATTAGAACTGTAAACTCAAATCCTCATACCTCATTCTAAGTAAATGTCCTCTTCACAAAACTAATCCAGCTGCAGCTGGCAGAACATGGAATTTTATGGCAAATAACGTTGTCTGTATACACTGCTCGTTCACTCTGACAACACCCAGTTGTTAGCGCTACCCCGGGGCTCTAAGGATGGTTCAGTGCTGCCTCAAAAACAGCTGCGAACAAAGAAGCAACAAAGAAGCGACAATTTGCTTAAGTTAAAGCATCTATTTAAAGATGTTTGATAAGGGCCAGTAACTGGTGTATCCCATTAAAAGCAACTTTTTTGTCCTTTTTAAAATCTACTATTAAGATGGAGGACGTTGTAGATATTTTATTTCTATTCCTACTTTACAGACACTCATTATCCCTGGCAAGGCTCTATTGCACAAGAAAGTGACGGGAAAAAGCTGCAGAAAACACCTGCAAAATTGCTCATCTGACAGAGCCAATCTGTGCAAAAAAAGGATTCTGAAACATTTTAGCTCTATTTTTGAAAAGATGAGGTTTGGATTGAAGTGGTGATTTGAAAAGAAAGATATAGCGAGTTTTTGAAGGCCAGCTAAACCTCTCAAAACCCTTACTAGAGCACTGTTTATTTTGGTAGCTGACAAGTCAGATGGAAGCAGTTCTCTCATCCCTTCGCTTTTGCCCGTATCATTTGCAGTTGTGTAACTTTCTAAAAAGCACCAACAAAAACCATTTTAAGCAGCAGAAATCATTCAGGAAGGAATAAACTTATTGCAGAATTACACAGAAGGAAGCCTGAGAAACCTTAACAGCCACCACAAACCCAGGGAAGGATTTGCTCAGCCAGGCTGCGGAGTTCCTCCAGGGCTGCCAGAACAGCTGGGTGGTGACAACAGCCTTACGCAGCTCCTTCCTTTCTGGGTACAAACTGCCAAAGGTGCCTCGTGGTGCGGCTTCTGCTTCCTTCCACCGCTCACACTCAGAGCGGCTGACCAGCCACATCCTGGCACCCGCAATCCTCCTCGCTTTAGCTGCTGGGAGCCATTTCGCAGCTGCGCAGAAAGTAGTGAAACTTCTGGCACCTCCATGGAAGAGCATTTACGTAATCCTTTTAATCTGGGGGAGGAATCAAAAAAGCAGAGCTTGTCCCCCGAGTAGTCATGCAATTAGTGTCTGAGAGTATTTGTTAAATATATCCTGTTGTGCAGAAGTCTCTCATCCTGACCACAGAATCATAGAATATCTGAGTTAGAAGAAACCCACAAGGATCGTCAAGTCCAACTCACGGGTCCCCAAAGGACCACCCAAAAACCAGACCCTGTGCCTGAATGCACTGCCCAAATGCTCCTCGACTCCAGCAGCTTGGTGCCATGACCACTGCCCTGAGAAGCCTGTCCCAGTGCCCCACCACCTCTCAGTGGTCTATCCCTACAGTCCTCTTTCAGGTCATTCATGTTTACTGATTATTTGGGAAAGAAAACCTGTAAATTCCCTGACCTTACGTATGTGCCATGGCACGTAAACAGTCTTCCACTTCAAATCCAATTCTCTGCTGACAGTTGTTTGGGCTATTGAATTGAGACCTCAGACAGTAAAACACTATCGTGTAACAACATAATTTTAAAAACCTAATAAGGCTAGAAAAGAACCAAACCCAGAAGAGTCTCGTGCATTTGTCAGAAAGCTGTTTCAGCTTGCTTCGCCAGCTGTGGAACACAGCAGTTTCATCACCAACTGCTCGGGCATGTGTGCAGTGCAAACTGCACTTGCAAGCCACCTCAGGGTGAGAAAGCCCCACTCAGCAGTCCCTATCCTAAAACTTGATTTGTCACTTTCTTTTCCATCCTCCAGGCTCTACCTAAAATCTTTTGGGCTTGAGCAGCTTTTGAAGCAGATGATGCTGCCCTGCGAAGCCAAAGGACACCACTGGCATCTCCGTGGAGAAGACACGAGCACAACGATTCTGTATGTTGTATGGGTTAAAGCTGAATCAGGTCTGGGACTCCACTGCCAAACACGCAGCACTACCAGTTAGTTACTTCTCAGCAGGCAAAGCGAGAGCCCTTGCTAAGTACTCTCAGTGCCACAGTGCAGCATCCTCACTCCCTGTGTGCAGCTCCCACCTCGAGAAGGCAGCCAAACCCACAGGCCTGGCTCAGCGTTAACTCAGAACTAAGCCACCCAAGTGTTTCACAAGAAACTTGTTTTAAGGTCACAAAAATACCAACCAGATGGCGGGGCCTGGCGCTGCCACCTGGCCAGCAGTTCCACCCAGGTGCCACCTACGAGTCCCCGAAGCAGCATTTGTTTCATTCGCACTGGTGGCTCGCTTGCAAGCGCGCTTCCTTTTCTGCTGGCTCTCCTACACACGCAGTAACTCTGGGCAGCTCATTACAGAAAGATTCATGAGCAGTTAACTGGTTGGCTACGAATCCATCCACATTTACCATGCTTATCCACGCAGCGCGGCTCACCACGCCGGCAGGATCCCACTCGCGTTCTGCACAGATTTCTGTCGCCCCTTCACAGTGGCTCAGTGCCCTGACCACAAGAACGGGACGCGGCACATCCAGGGGTGGGATGCCCCAGCAGAGCAGGGGGTTGATGCCTGTAGGGGAGCTGTTGCCCGGCTTTGGGAGAAGAAAGGGAAGATAGTGAGAATACATTTGCTCTCAATGCAGGTTTGAGTGCTCATCAGTTTATAGGAAGCTGGGGACGAGAGGGAAACATTTTTATTCAATTAAATGTTATCTGTGGATTATAAAATTCCACTGAGTTTTACCACGTTAAAAATGCAAGCGCACTCCAAACTAATTCAAAAAGCAGATGTGGTGAAGGAGGGAGGAGGAGGATATGGGAACATTAACTTTTTTACCCCAAACAAAATACTCTTTTTCCACTACACATAAGGATTACTTCAACGAGCTAAACAGGAATACTTCATGCAAAAACATTGTTTTCTGTTTTCTCATCTTTTATAATTTGTTCTAAATAATTCCACTATTTATGCTCAGGCTGCTGGCATCAGCTAAAACACAGAAATCAGCTCAGACTTCTCAATTGCCTCAATCCTGGTATTTGCCAGTTCCATCTCCTGTCTGACTCAGCCCAACAAGACCGGGAAGTATTCAGCACACTGCTGGAGAAACACAGAACTTGCGCGTGGAAGCAAAATGATAAATCACCAGTAAGTAACAGTTACTCTTAGAGAGTTACTGAATTTTAAAACTGGAAGCATTTACCACTTATATTGTTTACAATAAATTGTTTGGACTGTTTAAATGACACAGAGCACAAAGCGTTCTTCCTTTGCGAGAATTTAGATTTGGGGATGCCATCAAGCACCCTGCGTAGGGCAACAAAAGCTGATCCTCTTCCAGACACAACACAACACTGAGAAAGCCTCACTCTGTGAGTGGGAGGGTGCTCTAATATACCCTCTGACAATTCAGGCCGGGATACTTTAAGTAGGATCCACTCCAATGCTCGAGTCAGCCCAAGGGAAAGGCGGGTGCTGGCTTCCAAACCACAGCTGCCAAGTACCAGGACTGGCGGTGCCACTGGCAAGTAGCAGAGTGCTCTCAGTGCAGCCTAAGATTTCTGTCACCCTCTGGAATTTTCTCATTCCAGCCACGAGGCTTCCACCACCAAGGGCCTGAGAAATGGGAGTCAACATCTGGCCCACACCGCTGACCTTTCTAGGGAGAAAGCACAGCTATCCGAGCTGATGGCTGCGCTACCGCTGCTCTGGGCTTCTCCCTTACACCTTATCTCTTGCCTCCAAAAGAAGGTTTGAAATCAGGTGAAAATTCAAAATCACGAGAAAAAAACACAGCTATGAATGGCACTCCCAAAGCAACCCAGAGGTCCCACGCACATTAACAGTCAGGCTAAAGTGCCTGACGAACTCTCTTTAAGTTACTGTCTACGTACAGAATCGAGGAGCTGTCTGTTTCTACGAACTGCCCACCTGTATGCTGATGGCGCAGACTGCAGCTACCTGGAATGCAGGAGAGATTCAGGTACAGGCATGAATATTGATTCAGGCTTTGCATGAAGCTCAGGTTCAGGTTTTTGCAGTGTAAAATGCCATGCAAACGATTAAGATCGCACCATTCAAGTTCAATCGCTAGCTCTGCCAAAGATTCTCTCTGTATCCTGAGGCAAATCCTTAGGGCCCCATTCAGGAAAACACTTAAGCATATGAAAAAAGTGCATTAAAATCAACAGAATACATCCAAAACCATTTGTATGTGTTTTGACACAGACTTAGCTCCTTTCTGCCCACAGTCTCCAAGCCATGAAAGAAGGGGTGCTGCTCTTCTCCTGTCCTTGCTTTACCAACATAGTAAGAGCAGGATACTCTGGACAGGACTATACATGATCAAATGAAGGTCAAGACACTGCAACAGTACCACAGAATCATCTAGGTTGGAAGAGACCTCCAAGATCACCTAGTCCAACCTCTGACCTAACACAAACAAGTCCTCCACTAAACCATACCACTAAGCTCTACATCTAAAACGTAGAGCAGTTTAGTTCCAGTAGAAGCCCAACTGTAAAGCCATTCGTACCAGTGCTATGATCACATGGACCAAGACCCCAGTGGACCAGACAAGCTACATACACACTGATAAAAACCACCCAAGCATGCAATCTTAATAGCAAACCCAACTTAAGCAACAGAACAACCCTGATAAAGCTCAGATGTCTCTCACACATCCCAAGTTAAAACACTCTGTCACAGAGCTCAGAGTACACTTGTACAGAGCTAATGTAATGTCAGGAAATAAAAACAGGAACAATTTAATTCATCCTGTTCTCCAAAGTCACATCTAGCATTTGCTAAGCTCTTCCAGAGGCATTATGGTGCTGATTAAGAGGAATGCCTTCAGGCACAACCTTTTGCGGAACTTCAGAGTTAACGATGCCTTTGAAATGTCACTGAGGCATACGGTTCTTTCTCAATGATAACATCGAAGGGCAGCCTATAATTTAAAACACCGCACTTCTAATTGACAAAATTGAATCAAGTAGGAAAAGCAGGATGAATGCAGATCCTATCTCAAGTACAATGAAGCTTCAAACAGGGCTGAAAAAATAAGAAACAGCTGAGCTAATAAAAAGCAGACCCTGGGTAAATAATCTTTCAGCAAGTACATTTTACCTACATTGTTACTCTTGGAATTTGGGAAAGCAGGAGGAGACCGCAAGGGCTGAAGAGGAGGTTAAAAAGGCTATTTGGGAAATATGCAGTATTTAGGAAGATAGGAAAGTGGACAACCCAAGCCAGACTCTGACCTCAGTTATACTGGTGTAAATCCAGACTAATATCATTTCCTGTAAGGGAATTACTCTGCATTTACTCCACGGTAACTGAGATCAAAACCTGCTCAATGAGACAGAGGATCAAAGTGGAAAAACTGGCTTTTATATCTAGACAATGGGACATTTCATTGCCAGTAACTAAGGGCCTGTTTTAAGGCTGTGCAGCCACAGCACAAAAGGTGAGATGCACTTGAGAGACCACAAATTTTGGCTGTGGACATTTGTGATGTTAGACTTCAAGTGCATAAAACCTTTCAATCTCTGAACAAGTTTTATACAGATAAGAGAGTTAACTCAAAATGCACTTCACTTACTTAGGGCTTCATATTTTGTTTCATCTCAAATCATACCCATCACAAAACAAGACCCATCCCCACGAAGTAAGCGTGCAACAGGGTCTCCTAAGACGCCTCCCTCGTGCCCTTCCCACATCTACCCTGCGAGAATTTCTGTGCTCCCAGTTAAAACCGGGGCACGCACGCACCCACATCGGTGGCTATGCTGAAGCCCAAGGGGCTGGAGCGACCCACTTCAAAGCGCCGCCGCAAGACAAGGGCAGAGCTGGAGGCCAAAGAGGAGCAGCCCTACTGCCGGCCCCCTTCCCTGGGACGTGCAGCTTCCTGCAGCTGCTTTACTCCACATGCAGCTACCACACTCTTCCCAGGGAGTCGCTCCTTCCACGATAAAATTGCTTAGTGCTTTAAAATGCAACAGAGCCAGCATGCGCTGTTGTCACCTTCGTACGCTGTGGTAGCAGAACAATACTCAAGTGTTACAGCAGCAAGGCCGCCTTCCCTTTCCAAGCCCCGATGCAGGCTCTCAGGCAGCACGCCGGGAGGCCGGGAGGCCGCGCTCCCGCACAAGCACCGCGCTCTCGCAGGCCGCAGCAGCGCTGCCGGCACCTCGCCCCATGCGACCTCCCCCAGCCGCCTGCCTCGGCCTCTGCCGCTGCCTCCCGGGGCCGAGCAGCGCTCCTGGGGCTCCAACTCCGGCAAGCGTCAGCACAGCGATGCTGGAGATCTCCGATGTAAACCACGCTGCCACTGTCTTGGTGCCATACAGGCCAAGTAACACACAGAATGAAACCAAACGCAGAGCCATTTGCCCAACCAGCCCTCGCATGCTTGCCTGAAGCCACGTGCACACCCAACCCGCTCACCTACTTACAGCCTAAAGAGCTAGCTGGGACACGAGTTAAAGTTTAGTTACAATGTAAGTTAGTATGGGGACATGAGAGAACTCAGAGTATTCCAAGCTGTTCTAAGGCTCCTTATTTTTCTTGCACAACTTTCTCCTCTTTTTCTGTTCCTCAATAAATTATAAGTGGAAAAGCTTACTAGTTCAGTGAACTACACCGAGACCTCACTAACTAAACAAAAGGCTCTGTCCTTTGGAAAACAGACTCGGACATACCATTGTGCAGCTTAAGAGAACTCAGGAAATGTTTCAGTGATATTCAGCATCCCTAGAGACACTTAACTTCAGCTCATGAAAATACACTGGTGTCCACAGCATGAAAATTACAATGGCTTCCTGCTTATACCCCCCTAGGCCATGAACGTAATTTAAACAAGATGGCAGGAATCCAGCAGTAACCTGTGGTTGCAGATTAGAGCTGCTATCCCAAGCAAACACAGGAGGCATTTGGCTAAGACTGCAGCTACCCAAGACATTCCTTCATTTTCACTTAATTACGCAAACCCACCCCCACTCCCGGCACTTCAGCAGGGATTTTCCAGGCTGAAAACGTGGGGTCCCATTCTGCTCTCAGCTACACCTAATTGCATACCAGTGAGGTTGTGGGAGAGCTCTACTGACTGCAATTTCTCCTCTAATTATAAAGCTGATGCTGAGGATTTGGCTCCACTGTGCATCAGGCTGCATGAAGTCTTTCAAAGCTGGCTTCGTACTTTGCACTCCTGTGGCTGGAGCAACAGCAGAGACAGGAAGCATTACAGCTCCCGTGAAAACACTGAAGTGCAGAAGTACAGAGTGAAAGCTCAGTCCCTCTCCATTTCAACCCTGCAGCAGGCCTGGCATTGTAAGGGGGCAGCTGTCTGCCCCAAGAGCCATCACACGCTCTAAGGAATGGCTTTAAATCCTCTCCGCACAGCGCTGGCACACCCATGATTACTTTGGGAGTCCCACCGTATTGCACCCACACCCTGAACACATTTGTGCTTGATCCATCGTACCTGGTATCATGCACGAACTTCAGTACTACTGGAGCATATGGTGCCACAGGAAGCCTCCACTTCACAGCAGGCTGCTAAGAGAGCTTAATGGGAATGCATTACTGACAGTAACTTCAGCACTTTCAATTCTCTTTCATTGTGTGCGATGTATGCAGCTTATTGGCTTGGTGTCTGGGAACATGTCATATTCAAATATGCAAATATTTTACCAGTAATGTGTTGCAGACTGAACTCTGCGGTTCAGTATATTTTAGGAAGATGGCTACAACTCACATAGAGCTGGAAAACTGCACACAATGTCTCTGCAAAGAGGAGAGCTGAGGATGCCAAAGAAAACCAACATGGAAGAGTACATGGGACACAGAACAATAAGTTAACATCTCCTCAGAACCACACACACAGCCTGGTGACATTTGTAATACACATTACCAAAGTGCATCGTAGCCCCCACCTGTGGCCGATCCCCATCAGTCTCAGAGCTGCCAGTTACCCCGTCAGCTTGCACAGAGAGGGGCTCTGGTCAACACCCAGGGTTCAGACTGTGCTGACAACCCGTGTGAAGGGCAAACGAGGCGCACTGATGAGCCACATCCTCCGGCGACAGTCGTCCCCGCCACCCTTGGCAGAGTAGACTCGCAGGAGCTGGAGGCCCCTCACCAGAGCTGAGTGTCACTCAGCTTTAGCTCGAAATGCCCAGCCAGAAGAGGATCTTCACGGGGATGGGGTGGTGGTAGCACCCCATCAGTAGCAAAAAAAATAATTTAAAAAATGACTAATAGTCACTGAGATACTGGCAGTCCTTCAGCACCTCCCCACAGCCATACCCCGCTCCGAGGGGCACGAGGGTGCCCCAGAGCAGCACCAGGGAGGACGGCACAGAGGGGTGTAACCCGTTCCCCATGGGAGCTGGGCTCACCTGGGTATTCCACATGCTATGGCAGGGCAATGCCAGGACAGAACAAGCCCAAAGGACAATGAGCTGGACAGCCAGCCCCAGAGCAGGAGGAAGGCAGCAAGCAGAAAGCCTCTCACTTGACTTCATTGCTCCTCAATTCAGGGCTTCAGCTGAACTAACTTTTGCACCAGTGAAAGGAATGGCTTTAAATCCTCTGCAGTCAGATTCTCTACATCTACATCTACAATGGCTTTAAATCCTCTACAGTCAAATTTTCTGCAGTCAGTGAAAGCAGATGAGACCTGTGCACTGGGTGGCTTCCTGCACCCTGACATAATGCGATCCCGTTCGAGTGCTTCAGGAGCATGGAGTCACTGCACCTCTCCTTTGGAAAAACAGGGAGAAGCTTGGCACAAATCTGCAGTCACCAAAGAACAGGTTGCACGTGTTCTTTGAGAGGCAACAAGAGAAGTTCAAAAATAGACCACAAGGGGATACGTGTGATCTAAACCCCTCTGACCCCACTTCAAAATACAACGAGGCAAACTGACCCTATACAACACGCAAACCTTGGGCCTCGAGTCTGACCCACAGCAACGGCCTAACATGGATTCGCAGTAGGCAGAGCTGAAGGAGCTCGCAAATCAGGTTTAAAAGCAACGCACCTGACACAGGAAAACCTAACCACTGGTTGTATTGCACAAACTGAATTGTGTTCTACAATGTAATTGAGGGGTAAAACCCATCCACCCTGCCAGTAGTAAAGAAAGCGTATGAAGCAGCCAGCCCAGAGCACATTTTGTTAAAGCCATCCTATTTCTTCTGACAAAACTGTTGATTATCAAGGCACGGCAAGGCAATCAAGTAACACCATCAGTCTCTTTCAACACAGAAATTGTTTTGCCATTTGCAAACTCAAAAACATATGTTCCCAATTTTTTCTCCACAGTATGCATCTCCTTGAAACCAAAGCCCACAGAATATGCCAGAAATCAAAGCACTGATTAGAAAATATACGCTAACTGGCATCTGAGGGCTTTCACCATCTGAAGGGTTCCTCCTGGCATTCCTTAGGCCACATTCAAAATCCATTAACTAAATAAAGAACCTGCTCCTTTTCCAGGAATCCAGCTTGTCCAGATCCCCACAGACCAAGCGGAATCCACTCTAGCAACAATTCCAAGCAGCCTCCAACACACACGCACACAGCGTCAAGCATGAGCCAGGACACTGCAGAAGCTCACACCTCAAGCCGACACAGCACCCTACAAGCAGCTCCGAGGCTGCTAAGGAGCGGGCAGGGCAGGACAAAGACAGCCACAGCCACAGCACGCGGCTCCGACCCAACAAAAATTTGCTCTGCTCATAGCTGGTTCAGAGACGTTCAGGCACAGCCTGTCCCAGCCGGCTGGATCCAGCCCCATCACCTCGTGCTTCTCCTCCTGCAGCTAGCCCAGCTCTGTGTCACCAGGCAGGGCATTCAGGGGGGCACGGGGACGTGATCCAAATCCAGTTTGTATTGCTGGATGGTAAAGAAGCACACAGAGCATGGAGTGCCTGAGCGGCCTCTCAGGTGTTTTCTTCTTCGTTCTCCTCCTAGACAGCCACTGCCACGAACAGGATTGGCTTGGCTTCCATGTGAGACTTCACGTGGAAACACACAGTGCTGCAACTCTGGAGAACTGAAGTCAAAGTGGAGGAAGAAGGAGCAGGAGAACAGACCGGTAAGCTGGACGGCTATGAAATCAGCTCTTGTACAGCAGGGACTGTCGTTCCCTGTTTTACAAGTGCCTTCCTCAGCTGCCTCAGGCAGGCAGAGAAGACTGCTTCAGCAGACGCTCCTTCCACCCTGCCTTTTAAAGGAATTGTACCATAGTTGCTGCCTGGGTCATTCACAGAATCACAAAACAGTTTGGGTTGGAAGGGACCTTAAGGATCACCTGGTTCCAACCCCCCGCCATGGGGGCTGCCCACTACATCAGGCTGCCCAGGGCCCCATCCAGCCTGGCCTCAAACACCTCCAGGGATCGGGCCTCTGTGGGCAGCCTGTGACAGTGCCTCACCGCGCTGAGTGAAGAATGTCCTCCTAACATCTCACCTAAATCTCCCCTCTTTTAGTTTAAAGCCATTCCCCCTTGTCCTATCGCTACAGCTCAGGACAAGGTGAAATGCTGTGCCAGCCACTTGTTACCTGGGGCAAGGGTTTGCTGTTCTTTACCCACACCATCTCAACTGCCCTCTGGCCTGGGTCAGTACTGCGTAATGCCTACCTCAAGATCAACCAGGAAAGGGTGAGGAATCACAGGGCAGCCGCCTCAAGCAGGAAGGCAGGGGTAAGACTTTCTGTGCAAACAGCAGCAGCCTAAACGTTGACCACAGCTTCACAGGGTCACTCAACAGACACATGCTGCTCCCTATGTTTGTGTTTTGCGATGCGTGCCTACACGTCTACATTGATGTTAGTGAGAACAGCAACAAGTGGCTTCTGAACAGGCTCTGCCTGCTGCGAGTGACCGATACACTCTTGCCAGCAGCCACGCGTCACCCTCCTGCTCCGCCCAACACGCAGGACCCTGCAAAGAGCCTTTCTTTTGCCATTGGCTGCTCTTTGGCAAGTGTCAGAGTTGTAAGTGACACAAAGAAAAGCCCACTAGAGCTGGAAGTGAATGAGTCTTCAAGCGCATGCGGGGATAGTAGTGAGGGTAAAGATTTTAAGACAAACAATAAAAAGCTTTCGCAACAAAAATCACGGTATTCAGGAGTGAATTTTAAAGCCCACACAATTACCTGGTTGCACACGGAATGGTTGAGCTGTAATGGCACTTACAGTGATGTCTGCGTGAGAAACAGGAACATATGAGGTATTTGTCTGGAGTAAGCGTCATACTCTACATAAATTCAGGAAGCTACAGAGAACAGGCACGCACTACTAAACAGCAAGGCTCATTTGCACAACTACATCAGTCATAATTATTGGGACAGAATAACACTGGGACGCGTTACTAATGAGCTACAGAGCTTTTCACTTATTGCCACCACTTGGAGCTGGGGATAGGAAAGCAAAACAGAACAAGTAACTTCTGTGCAATTCAGTATGCAACAATTTCAGATGCAACATGAAAAATAATTCATAACGCAAAGCAGAAGAGAATGAAATCCTTTATATCTTTCGGCAAAAATAGAGATAAAAATCCCTTCCCTTCAAAAAAAGGATTCAAGAACTGAGGGTAAAACTTGCTGATGTGCATACACAGACTTAAGGTGGTAGAAAAACAGAATTTAAAGTGATGTTCTCATCAGTCTTAGGATGATGGCACCGTATTTCAGCTGTCTCAGACTCGGGAGCTTCTGGCACTGGCAATCTACATAACTAGCTACTTCTAGAGGGACCCCGATAAGTCCCTCCAGAAGATGAAGAAAACATCCATACAGTTACATACAAACGATTTTATAGATACCACAGCAACTCCATCAAGGACAACAATCAGGTTTCAAAACAGCCATTTCACACATGCTCAGGACGGTTACCACAGAAGGCTCAGATAAAAGTATCGATCAGGAGGTGCCCCTGGCTTCTTCCCTCCCAGCTGGGAGGGGGTCGCTGCCACGTGGCGCTGCCGCCATCATTCCTGGGATGACAGCAACAACAAAACACTCAGGAGTGGTAACAACAATAAAGAGACAGCATTAGAGCCTTCAGGAAACAGAGTATTTCCTGCTGGAATTGCCAATGGTGAAATGAGAGGCAATAGTAAGAGCAGTTCCAGCACAGAAGGACAGGTTAACAATTATTATGCCCCGTTCTGGTTGTTGTTCGTTTTTGGACATGCCAAGACAGCCCAGAACAGCTGGACATTTACACTGCATCTCCTAAAACACGAAGGAGAAAATATTCAAACCTTGGAAGCACAAGCATTATTTCTGTCATTATATATTTAAGCAGGTCCAAAATAAACCAAATTCCCAAAAAATTTACACAACCTTGAATTTTTTTCAGGTAGGATTTCCAGAAGTTTGAGTGAAGAGCACTGCTCTGAAAGATCAGTCTGGCACCTCCAACCTGCTGCACTGCAAAGCGCCGACAGCTGCCCTGCCCAAAGCGGGAGGCCAGACCTGCCAACTGGCCCACTTCGGGGATTCCAGCAACACGATGAAACCCACCCAGCTCTCAAAAGAAAAAGAGGACCGGAACTGAGTGGAGAGAATCCTTTTCTTTGTCTCTGACCTTCTTCTTACCAAACACAGCTGAGGCAATGTCTTCGTGTCCTATATAACCTACGGGGTTTTGCCACGTACTCCACTCACCACCAACAGAGGGAACCCCACAGATGACCTCTTCCTTCTTCAGGCTGTTCCAGATTGACAAATCAACTCTTCCTGAACGGGAGGAGTTTTTCTACAACGGATTTCTATACATTCGGGCTTTGCTTGAAAATGTTAACGGCCACCCATCAACCCCAAGGCTGACACAAGGGGCAGGAGAGCAGCCACAGGCGAGGGCTGGGCGGCTGGCGAGACTCTCAGAAGCTTGCTGCAGGAGGCCCACGGGGCTGGAGGATGCTGCTCGCCCCAAGACGTGGAGCTGCACCGTGCTGGCTGAGGCCAGACAGGTCACAGGGAAGGCACAGGAGCAGCTCCAGCTGGGCAGGGGCAGAGGCTACAGCCAGAGTAATTTGCTCTCCATCACTCACACGCATCTTCCTCAGGGCAGAAGGGAAGCCGTGAAGGAAAGCCTGTCCTCCTCTGTTTTCACCCACAGCCTCTCATCTCCCTCTGTTGCCCATCTGATCTAACAGCCTTACTTTTTGTATCAGAAAGTATGGAATATCTTAATACCTCTAATGGCCTGGTTTTAATGTCTTCTTTTTCTCCTCTGGGGGAAAAAAAATATATTTCTTCTTCTTCATAACTTCTAAAAAACCATCAAATGTACAAAAACCAAAGCTCTCGGGACCTTCCTATGGTCTTCTGAACTTCTCCCAAGTTAGGACATGGTCCAGCAACCTAACCTTTTTTACAGCTATGGCACTGCAAGTCTGCTAAATAAAGGAGACTACAGGTTATGAAGTTAAACACAATTATGAGCCCTTACTCCATTTTAGTCAGAGCTTTGCTCTCAGAAAAGCAAAGTGAGACCAAGGAGAAAAAAAAAAAACGTTTTATTTCTAGCTCTCCTGTACATTTATTGTGTGGCCCTAAGTGGATAACTTAAGTTCAATACTCTGTTCTGATCTGAACAAAGCAGCATGAAGGTTTTCCTGCTTGTCACATAGGCAATACATTGCCTGTCTGATTTGTAAGAAGGGCTAAGAGATGCTCCTGTCAGACATCTGTAGACATTAGGAGTATTAAATGGCATTAACATCATCCTGTGCACTTAGAAGCCCAGAGCCTACATAACCACATCGCTACACTACTGCGAGAACGGTTAAATTCCCTGAAAGGGAGTTGTGGGGAGCTGGGGGTCAACCTCTTCTCACAGATAGCTATAGAACAAGAGGGAATAGCCTCAAGTTGTGCTAGGGGAGGTTTAGGTTGGAAATCAAGAGAAATTTCTTCTCAGAAAGAATAGTCAGGCATTGGAACTGGTTGCCCAGGGAGCTGTTGGAGTCACTGTCCCTGGGGGTGTTCAAGGAAAGGTTGGACGTGGTGCTTAGGGACATGGTTTAGCGGGTGACATTGGTAGTAGGGTAATGGTTAGACCAGATGATCTTGAAGGTCTTTTCCAACCTTAATGGTTCTGTGATTCTATTAAATATTGCTGTGTGCGTGGCACAACAAACTCTGGCAGCTTAGTCCAGGTCTCCAAAAACCTTATATTCAGAATACAACAACTCAAACAAGACCTTTCTTCAAGATGAAGGGGACAAGTGAAGAGTCAGAGTTTTCCTGTATATTTCTGTTCCAGGGGAAAAAAAAAAAAAGGTATTTAAATTCTGGCTAACCCATTAAAACAACATTTATAGGAGTGGGTTTCCTCAAAACTTAAATGATATCACATAACGTTACATACATAAAAAATGTGTAAAGCAACCCTATTCTCTTCATTATACTTGTAATTAAAACAAACTGCTGGAGTTTGGTCTTTAAGATAGTCATTCACACTAGAAGAATGCTTGATTGAATCATGCAGAGTCAAAGTTATTACTGGGATAATTCCATTAGCTTTACAGAAAAATGCTAGGGATGAATGTGTCCTCTTGGGCTTGTTTTCCATTCCAAAATTCCTTAATGGCATAAAGAAAAAACAGAAAAGCTGGCCACAGATGTTAAATAGAGATGTTCCAAGCCCAGTTCTGTTTCCACAGGATACAATGGGAGTTAGTTAGTAGGAGATCAGCACCCACAACACGCAACTACAAAAGCATTCAGTGATCTTAAGCCTTAGCTCCAATACAGTATTTTCCTTTGCCAACTCTCCTTGATTTGGGAGATATTTTTTCATTTTTTCCCATTGAATACAAGTCTGGCAAGAGATTTCTTTGTCAAGAACCATTTTCACTACCTACAAAACTTCTGTGATAGTGTTTAGGCATTGAAAAACCACAACAGAAGAATTCCTGTGATCTGTTGGCATTGTGCACTCTGACTTACTCAAGACAAAACCAAAACCAAAAGGCTTTTCCAAAATGGAGATCTCAGCATACCACCAGATGGCTCAGTGGCATCAGCACGTGAAACCCATTACAAGTCTTTTCTGTAGACTGTAATTCTGCACTGTGCCAAAAACCTCAGGTTCAGTTCAACAAAATAAACTTGTCAGTTATTACTGCTTTACCAAAACACCACAGTGCTAGCAAAGTACCACAGCAGTGGTCATGACACTACATTTAAATCTACCATCAAAGGCCACCACAGTGCATTGGCACATCACTATGCAGCATCAATACGCAGCATTTTAGTAACAACACATTTGAAAATCCTGCTATATCCTACTGCATAACTCAAATTATTTGTAATCCGGATGTACCTTGTGCAATGTCAAATACTCTTTCAGGACAGATTAATGCAGGTTTTGATGAATACTCTTCTCTTTTCACCAGAAATCTGTCTGTCCTGAGGCTGGTCTGAAAGCACTTGAGCTGTGCCACCAGCCAGCAGCAACCAAGCAGTGCTGCAGAGTGACTGCCCCTGGCCCTGAACAGGGCACGGGGTGCAACACCAATGACGAGACTAATGGAGTTACATTTGTAATTACCCATCAACAAACAGCGTGTCTGGATCAGGATAGCCTTGTACAAACCAGAAGCTCCATGGAGCTGAGGTTCGGCTGCATGTTGTGCTCCTCCTAGCGTCCCATTCGCCTCTGGGCCACGCTACCTCACAGAAAGATCAACAAAGCTTGTCTGCGGGACAGCTGTGTACAAAGCTTTTTTCTGAAGAAGCAAAAAGAAATCATCCAGTTGTGCAAATAAGCAGAAAACTTGGAGGGAAAAAAGAAAGAAATCTCATGTTCATCAGTTTAGTTGAGCTGCCATCAGACAGAACCACACTAGGTAAGTGAATTGGATACTGAAATGCAAGCCAAGCAACTTCAGTTTTAAATTTTTATTTTATATTTTTTAAAAAGATTTTTCTGAAAATTTACTTCCTCTAGGTTCATAGAAGGTGTTAGGGAGCTGGTCACAACACTATTTCCTTCATTTTCTTTTGAAGAATCTAGATTTGGTCATCAGTAGATGTAAGATAACAGATTATCAGCAGCTACGTCCATAAAGTTCAAGACACCAGCCTGCGCTGTGTCCTAGTAACTCTAAGAAAGACACACAGAAATAATTTTCAGAAGTCAAGACAAAGTAATGTTTAAACTTAAGCACCTCTCAAACCACATTAAGACCTAACAAGCCACCCGTGACAGTGAGAAGCATGGCCCGCCCAGCTGCGTGAGGAAGCTGGACTTCCCTAACAGGAGACACCAACGCAGATCGCTGACAAGAACGGTCTTTCTCTTCACTCAGCTCCCCGCGGACCAAAGTCTCAGCTACTCTGCTGGATGCAATCTGCCAAGGAAAGGGATCTCCTGGGGAAAGAGAGCAAACGGGGCAGGAGAACAAGGAGCCTGCAAGGGGAAGAGACGTGAAACAAGGAGAGGAAGTGGCAGCAAGGGATGCAGGGAGCAAGGTCTTGGTGGCACAGCAAAGCGTGGTTACAGGGCTCTGGCTGTAACAGACACCAAGACCCAGAGAGCCAGTGGAAGCAAGGGGGTCAGGGAAGAATGGAATAAAATGGAGAAACCGGCCAAAGGGAGGACCAAATGAGGAAACAAACACGTGTGGGATGAGGAGAAAAAAAAAAAAAAAGAAAAAAAAAAAAAGCAGTGACTGAAACAAGGGATTTGAAGCTGACCTGTGATGACAGCTAAGTACTGGAAGTACCAGTGACACCAAGGCTGCAAGTTTTTTTCTACACAAACACACAAGAGTTGAGAAGAAAGAACCACGCAAATAGGCTCACAAACTAAAATCACATCACACAAGGCCATCTTCTGGCTCTCAGGGTTGGTGCAGATATCCAAGCCCTCTGAAAAAGTGGGTTGGCAACCCTCATAATGAACCGCTTCAGTGAGCACAAAGGGAAGATGTAAAGAGTAAATGTAAAGTGATAAAATGTAAATGTAAAGATGTAAAATCATGGAGAGAAAAAACAAAACCACCCCAACCACCATGGTGGTCTTCTGCCCCATCCCAAGGAGAAAGAGCTCCAGAGAGAACCGCTAGCTTGGCTTTCCAGCGGGGCAGAAAAGAGTTCTGCGTGCGACTGCCGCAAATCCTCTCCCCTCTTGCTCGCATCTGTGGTATGGCATGCTTTACGTTCCACACAGGTTTGTCTCATAACAAAAACACAGAAGTAGAAGAAAAAGATGTGATATCAAAGGCAAACATAGTAAGATACGTAAATGGATGTTTTTCTGATACAACAAAGACAGGCTCTTCATTAAAAGAGAGAGAACCTATGCAAGCTTATGGATAACAAAACAGAAAAAACGGAAAGTTTTTCCCTAGTTTTCCAAGCAATTCGATTAAGATATTGGTAACAATGGCAAGCATATGCTTTGCAGGCAGAAGTGTCCATGGCTGGGGAGAAACAGGAGGGGTGCCTAGTTTTGTTCGATGACATTCCTGCAAAAAAACAAACTCTTAAGCACCGACCTCGGGAACACCCTGCAGAATCCCATAGAAACTAGCACCAGAAAGGCTACTTTCAGGGGCCTTTACGCCCCATCCTCCTCTGATCTCTTTTCCTAAGAAAAAGCAGGCGTTTGCGGCGCCGGGTAGCGCAGGCATCACCGGGCTGGGGCATCCCGTTCTGGTTTCCCCTTGCAGTCGCCACCAGGGCTGTGACAAGGAGGGAGGCAGCCGGCCGGGGAGAAGGAGAGCAACGGGAAACAGCTGCGGCGGGGAGACAAAGGTGGGCCCGCGGGCGCCGTGCGAGGGACGAGGGGCAGGGGGCCCGCAGGAGGCGCCCGGCCGCGTCCCGGGGGCGGCCGAGAGGAGCCCCCCGGCGGCCGCCCCGCTCCCGGCTCCCCGCTCCGGGGCGCCGCGTCCCTCCCTCAGCGGAGCCCGGGACGAGCCCTCACCTGGGTCGTGGAAGGGCACCAGGGCGAAGTTGTACAGCGGCCTCTTGGGTCGCTTCAGCGACGTCTCCAGGATCTTCGACGCCCCTTCGATGACTTGCACCAAGTCGTCGTACATGGAGCCGGTGACATCGAACACGAAGGTCAGGGTGGAGGCTCCCTCGGGAACCGCCTCGGCGCCGGGCTCGGGCTTAGCGCGGGGGCAGAGGGCGAGCAGCAGCAGCGGCAGCAGCAGGAGGGAGCCCGGCCCCGCCGCCCGCGCCCCGCCGAGAGCCATGTTCCGCCGCCCGCCCGGCTCCCCTCAGCGCGGAGCGCAGGAAACGCCGCGGCTTTTGTCTGCGCGCCGCCGCGGCCCCGCTCCGCCTTTCTTATCGGGCAGGGCCGGGGCTGGGGCTGGGGCCGGGGCCGGGGCAGCGCCGCCCCGAGGGAGAAGGCAGAGCCCCGGCCATGCCGCGGGCTGCGGGAGCTGCCGCGCCGCAGGGAGCCCCGGCTGCGGCGCCGCCCGGCCCCGCCTCCCTCAGCCCAGGGCCCCCGCGCGGGGCGACCGCCGGCGGCAGAGGCTGAGGGGCCGGGGCCGCTCCGGCACCTGCCGGGGAGGGGAGGGGAGCCCCGGGGCGCTGGGCACCTGGGGCCGCTCCTCCTGCGCCGCCGCCTCTCGCCTCCACAAGCGCTACCTGAAAGGTGCGGGCCGGAGCCCCGGTCCCTCCCAGACCGAATCTTCCCCTGCTCCTGTGAAGCGGTGCTGAGGTCCCTGCTGAAGGGGACGGAGAAGCTGCGGGCACCGTTTGCCTGCAGCCCGGAGAGCAGGCAGCAAGGGAAAGCAAGCGGGCGGCGCGGTGCTTCCCGCCTGCTCTGCAGCCCACAGGCTCGATTTAAGGCCAGGTTTTTAAGAGATATTTAGCTGCGTCCCAGCAGACACATAAATACCTATTGAAAATCTGATCCTAAGTGCCTTTAATACCTCTTGAAAATCTGATCCAACCCAGTGCCGCCTGAAAGAGGAGCGGGGCTGGGGCAAGGTGGCCACAGCCCCGCTCAGTGCTGGGGTCCCGGCCTCACCACCCACCGGTGGAGGCCATCACGCTCCCAGGTGAGCGGCATCACCTGGTTGTAGTTGCCAAGAGGGAGGAAAATCGCATCCTTGGTTTTTGGTGGCATGAGGCAAGCGGGTTCTTGTCAGCTGCGTTTGATGCGGCTGGGAAGGTTGGGCGATGCAGCAGAATCGGCCTCATTAGCAGAATCTGCCTCTACGCATCTTGACATTGGTGCTAAAACTGCGCGCTCAAACCATCATATTGTGACTGGAAAATTAATCACGTTGAAACATTGCTTATCCTAATCAAGTTATAAGTCTGGAATTGAATTATAAAAAACAGATGTTTACATTCTTTCTCCCCTTCAGCACTGATGTCATGAGAAGGAAGCACATAACCAGAGCCGTGCAACGCATTCGCCATAAAACCCCAAACCATGGAAAACTTGCCTCATCTGTAACTTTCCTACCAGAAAACTCGGACCAGGTTTGTCAAAATATTCACAAATCTTGTAAGTAGAGACACATTCAAGCCATAAAGTAGGAATATGTATTTTGAACACCCTGGAGACTGGAAGCACTTGGATTTAAGGATTTTGTTTAGTCCTTTGTGAAGATGAATTCCTGTTACATTTTTCCTGACAAAGAAAGCTCTCATGTTCTTTCTGTCTTAAATTATTTCTCATTTAAATGTAAACAAGCTAGAACAAACCAAGGCAGTGTCCCTATGAAAAACGCAACTCTTTGATACATTGTGCCGCTTCTCAAAAAAATGTCATTTAATGCAGGTTTTAAGGTACAACATAAAGAATAATAAATCTTACTTTGTAACAGTGGGAACTGATATTTATTTTGGTTGCCTAACACTTTCCACTATAAAATATTCTTGTAGCTTGGAAGCTCTAACACTATTATTCACAGCAGACCTTTGAAATTTGCAGGAAGAAAGCCCTGTAGCAAGAGAAATGATTTTTTTTTTCCTTCTCCAACAGAATTATTTTCATAGTTTGCCAAAGAATCATCTATTGAAAAAAATCTCCATGCTCCTCTGTAAAGCTGTGACGGTGTGGCAGAGCCACGGCTGAGCGGGGCCCAGGCCCGTGCCCCTGGCGCAGCGAGACCCTGCTGCAGCCTGGCTCTGCTGAGCATGACTGCCCCGTTCCTCCCCCCTGCACTTACATCACTCTGAGTGTGAGCAAAGCGTTACCCACCTGGACTGATAGGTGGCTACATAATTGCCATGAATGGCTGTAAATTGTTACGAGAAGTGGAATAAAGAGTTAAGCAATTTAACTCCTTTCTTCCTAGCTTGTCTCAAATATAAAAAGTATAAAATTTGTACACTGTGGGGAAAATATACTAGTTCAGAAGACTGGGAAGGAAATAAAGTACATTTCACCCTTTGGGCCTTTGTCTTAATCTGCCCCATTTTGTAATATGCAGCTAAAATATGTTACTGTCTAACGGCTGCTAACAAAGACGGAGTTGCTGGTTTCAGTCCAGTCCACAGTAAACAACCATCCACTGCAAAAACTGAAGTTTCCATCTGAAGGAGAATATCAGAATGATTGTTTTTAAAGCTGGTGCTACTCTCTAATTACACAGCAAACTGCTGATACCAAAACAGATTCTCCTCCTTGGATCCCATGGACCACTCTCAGCAGGCTGCGCCTACAGAGCTCTTTCTCACGACACCTCTTTGCTGGTCAGCAGACTCTGCACGTATACCAGATACTCTGAGCTGTTTTGTCACAGACATTTGACAAAAGTTCCTCTGCATCTCCATGCACATTAAAAAGTTTTACTCCCACTCCTCCTTCAAGTCGTCCCGCTCCCCCACCCCGGTTTTTTATTTTATTTTTGCTTTGTTTGGACTTCACTAATTGTTGTGGAAAAGGAGGGAATCTTTGCTGTTTGTTTTGGGTATATCTCGCTTTGGCTATCTCTGTGAGAAGTATACGTATTGTATAGCGAGAGCTCTCCAGTTCATAGACAGTGTTTTCTCAGCCAGTCTTTAGTCCTGTCTTTCTATTTTATATATATTCACGCTCCAGTCATGCACATGAGAAGTGTAACTTCATACTTGTCAAACACATTCACTACTCCAAAACTGAAAACAATGTTTTAGGTCTCAAATTCTGAGCTTTGAAGTAGCATGCAGGCAGAACTTATGCTTCATTTGGGAGGGACAAGGTTAAGATGCTATCCTAGAAGAGGAAAAGGAGTTAGCAGGTATGCCAAGGAGCCTGAAACCAGGTAAGGCTGCTGCTAACAGCTCTGCAACAAAAGATAAACAAGGAGCAGAAAAGAGGAAGGACAGACAGATGAACCTGTGGTTATATGTGGCGACATCTTCACATTTACGTACAAAGAACCTAGCACTGCTTTTGGGGGGAGATTTTGTTGTGTGAATGCCATTACAGGATCAGGTTCAAACTCAGGTTCAAACTCAGAAGTGATTAAATAAACACTGACCCCTTCCAGCTAGTGACTTCTATTTTGTAAGCCACACGGCTGGCCTCATATGAAGACAGTACACTTTAAGCACTCATCTTCTCTTTCTTCTGGGTGACCAAGGCATTTTGTCCGACAGTTAAAGGCTCTTCTCCAGACTGAACAAGGTAGCATTTATACCCAACAACCCTGATGCTTTATTGTTTTAGTCACAGTAGATTCACATCTTCCTGTAAGATGCGTTACATTCGCCAGCAATACAAAGCCTGCCACAATATAAAAATGGCACTTGTGTAATTTTGTTTGACTTCTGGCTTCTGAATATTCAGAGGGATCATATATTGTAGGTTTTCTCAAAAAAAAAAAAAAAGTGACTAGAAACCACCTGCTTTTGTCAAGAAAACAAACCCTGGGATTCTCGAAGGATCACCTGTCTGTAGGAACTGATGCCTTTGAATGGACTATTAGATAATTCCAGAGTTTGAAGAACTGCAAGTTTCTAACCTTCACTTTTCCAAAATGTTTGTCTGAATGTGAAATCAAGCTACAGGCTGTATTCCCTACTCTTACCCTGCAGGTATCAGCAGAAAAAGAGAAATTTGGTGCAGAACTGTATTTTGAACTGTTCACACATACATCTGGCTACATTCCGTATCTTACGGTTACTGCTGCCTTTTAAAACTGAACCTGCATTCAGCAACGTTGGAATTTTTCATGGCTTGGACAATTAACACTTTAAGCAACATCAGAGCAGACAGGTGAATGCTAGCAATCCTATGCATTCTGCAAACATTTCTAGACAGTAGCAAAAATCAGATTTTTAAGATGCTGTTTTATATTGTAAAGAAACTAGAGGCTACATAGAGATAATCTTTTGCCATTTTCAATCTCCTTTCTCTGCTCCACAGAAGTTTGCTCAAATGTCAGTTTGATTCACAACTCAACACATTTCAAAATATCACATAGTAGTGAAAAAGAGCTACACACAAGCAGTAAGTAGCTGTAGCAACCGGAGTAGTTTGTTTAATAAACCGTGTGCTTCAGCCAAAGGGTCATTTCACACTTCTAGAGCACTGAATTATCTCTCATCTGCAAGATGAAATCACTTTCCTTTTGGTTATAAAACATTTGTTCTATAAAACAGGTCATCCTGTGATCAAGACATAGAAGTGAGGGGGCCAAAAGTTTTGTCTCTGGCTTGCTGCTTTTATTAATATGATAACGTATCAAGAGTAGGACCAAGCTAGGACCTGCTGTGCTACTTCCTTGGAAAAGAAAAAAAGAGTAAATGAAATGAAGGATGGAGAAACAGATTAATCAAATATGGGGCCTGTACCTAGTGGGCAAGGCAGTCTTGATCTACTTATCCATCTTTACTTCCTGCACTACAGCCTAAGCACTTATGAGCACAAAGTACAAATGCATAACTAATCAACATGTCCTTATTAAAATCTGTAACTTTGAACTGTTAAGTCCCCATCTTACAAATGAGGAGCGAAAGCAGAGAATGACTAATTGGCTTGCTGAAGGCCATGCAGGAGATCTGTAGCAGAAATAGTGAGCAAAGAGCTTTAAATTTCACATAAGAGCATTTTTTCCCTTCCTCCGTTCCTCAAGATTCCTTGGCACTAAAAGAGGATTATGCATCTCTTTCTCCCCTGAATATTTGCAGGAAGGGAAACGCCAGGAAATACAAAACACACATTATTTGCTGTAGAGAGAGCCTTGAAAGTGCAAATACTCTGTATTTCAGTAATTTTTTTCCTATTGCAAAGTTGCATCAGTTTTGCTAGTATCTTTTAAAAGGTATTATAGCTTAGTTTCTACCACCAAATAATAAACTTTTTCTTGTCATTTACAAGACATGTTGTTGGCATTCCCTTGACTAAAAAGAACCCATTCTCACAACCACTTCTGTTTTATAATTGCAGGCTAAATGTTGTCAGGTATAGAGTCACATACACTGCATCTGAAGAGCTACTAGGGAATATACTTCCTTCTAACCTATATTCGAGATCAGATCAGTATCGTGAGTGGCGGCTGGGCCTCGGCTGACTGCTAAGGAAAGGAGCTGGAGGTGACGGGTTCAGAGACAACAAGTACTGGCACTAAGCCTGGTGACTGCTGCCCGTACAGCGAGTCCTGCGCAACTGCGTGCATGACCACTGCTTCATATGCGCATCTCTTCCCTTCTAAGCTTCCGAGTTGGGATTTCAGAAAGGATTTCAAAACTGCTGCCTGAAGGTCCTATTTGAAACAACCTTTCTGGCAATATAGGCGCTAGGTTTCTGTACAGAACTACGGGGTTGTTGCTCTGCAGCTGTAAGAGAAAGCAGAGACCACCACATGAGAGGTATGCAATATAATTCTGTACAGATGCCTGTGTGTCAATGAGAAGAATCACCTTCCAAGTCACTCATTTCATTCCCCCAGGAAATGCCCATGTGTACATTAAATCACACTCACAAACCTTCCATTAGCTCACATGCGTAGAGAGCTGACGCGATGGAACCGGCTAGAGGTGATCATGTTACAACACTTTGACTGCTTTCACCACTCGAGTAATTGCCTGCTAGACGCAGGAATTTTCACAGAGCTCCTACAGCACTATTATAAAGGTTGTTTTTTTTTTGTTTTGTTTTCTTTTTTTAAATCATTGAAAGTTAGTTTATCCTCAAGAATTTCAAGTCAGGATTTTCAAAAGAGTTTACAAACAATTAGGCAACCACATTGTATTATGAAAATAACAGTAGCAAGTTTAGATTGAGCTTCAAGAACACCATCTCCCTCTACTGGTAAATCAGAATGAAATGTTTCAAACCTGGATTACAGAAAAGTATACATTTTTATTCTTATTTTTAATAAAGATAGAGAATAATGTATGATTTTTTTCATAGTTAAGGTTGAAATCAACCTTAAATTATAAGCAGAATTTCCCACAAACACACAGGAACAAATGTTTTGTACATAGCAGTTACGCTGGTCTCTTCCACAGGAAGAGTTTTCTGGAGAATTAGTTGGACAGACTGATTCTAATCATAAGAGAATTCAAAAAGTGTACTTTTTACATTTTAGAAAAAAAAAATTTTTAGAGCATACTTTTTCAACACTGGACCAGAAATGATACATTTAATTAATTTGACCAGAGCAAACCTAGCAGTTATGAGTAGTTTTATGTTGTCTTATTAATACTTTTGGGTTAATTACAGTGGACTTTTGAAATTCTGAACAAATACAAAACTTCCATTACACTATAGTCTATAGTGTGCAAACAGCAACTATCAGTATGAAGAACTATTCTTGATTATCTTAATATTACAAGCAATTCATACACACTGAAGAAAAATATCTTAGATGAGGTATTTTATGCAGTTCTAATACTTTATGCAATGTGGCAATATAGCTTTGCAATCTCTTATCTGTCAGACAAGCAGTGATACGTTCTGGTTGACAACTAAAATAAGCTCCTGAAAGAAGAGGAAATTATTTCAGGTACCATCATCCCGTGTTACAAAGGGCGGCTGCATGGCCACTTTGGTCTATGGACTCAAGCTCATTTTGGAGTCACTGATAGATACTTAAATAATGGATAACATCAAAAAACATCCCATTCCTCTCATACCAGGAGCTATACTATGGAATGCAGTTTGCAGTCTTGCAGCCCACGAGCTTAATTACTGCACCTCATGCCTCTAAATGGTCTTCTATTCTTAATTTCTCAGAGGAGCTAATTAGCATACAGCGTCATATTAACACTTGCTGGCAGAAAGGCCTCCCAGTTCACAGAGCTGCCCTGTAGGTGTATTCTAACAAAGCTGTACTGAAAGAGAGACAGTGTTCCTCGAGCATAAATTATGAAATAAAACTACTCCCTTAATCAAAAAATGAGTTTGGGAATTCATGTCATTTGCTTAACAAAGACAACAAGAAAATAAATGTTTAGTTCTCCAGAGTTTATAGAATCATTATCATATCACAGAACAGTTTGGGTTGGAAGAGACGTTAAAGATAATCTTGTTCCAATCCCTCTGCCATAGGCAGGGATGCCACACACTGGATCAGGCTTCCCAAGGCCTCATCCAATGTGGCCTTGAACACCTCCAGGGATGGGGCATCCACAGCCTCTCTGGGCAGCCTGTGCCAGCGCCTCACCACCCTTACAGTGAAGAATTTCCTCCTAACCTCTAATTTAAATCTCACTTCTTTTAGTTTAAAGCCAATCCCCCTTGTCCTATCATCATCCGCCCAAGCTGAAAGTCGCTCTCCATCTTTTTTATAAGCCCCCTTTAAGTACTGAAAAGCTGCAACTAGGTCACCACAAAGCCTCCTCTTCTCCTGAGTGAACATCCCCAGCTCTCTCAGCCTTTCTTCCTAGGAGGGCTGCTCCATGCTGGCTATCTAAGATCACCTCCTCATTCTGCATGAGCTTTGACACTGCTTCCAGGAGGACCTGTTCCATGATCTTTCCAGGCGCAGAGCTAAGGCTCGCTGGTCTGTAGTTCCCCAGGTCTTCCTTTCTACAATTTTTTAAAATGGAAGTGATGTTTCCTTTTTTCCAGTCACCAAGGACTTTACCTGACTGCGAAGTATATACTTTGCTCCACTTAAGCTTATAAAGAATGTATTTTGCTTAGAAAAAAAGTCCAAATTTCCTGCATCTGTCTATGCAGGATAAGCCTATGATGAAAGCTGTGTGGCATTTCTCCCACCACCTATCCTCATCCCCATGAAAGTGTTACAAGAATTAGCTCACAGTTCCGATCTCAATTTATTTTATTTTTGTATAGACTTGGCTGATTTAAGTATTTCTCACATTATTAAATATCCTGCTTTAAATTTCTCCACCAAGACAGCACTAACTAACATCAGGCATGTGAAGTGTGTTTTCCTGGCATTTGAAGAAACCAAGTTCACCCAGTTTATAAGTTCATCATTTTTTAGTGTTTTTTTTAGTCTGTAGTTTCAGTCTTTACATTTAAGCCCATAAAGACCAATGTGCCCTTTAAAATCCTGCCAGACTATAAGTTAGCACCTCACCAATAGTTACCAAGTATAACTTTCCAAAACCTCTAAATAGCCGGAGAGCTAGTTTTACTACCAAGATGGACTCTGTTCTCCACAGTCACACTTTATTGGCGTAACGGAGATATTCTTAACATTTGGAGTGTTTTTCACAGCACTTCTCTCCTTATAGTCTGGTGCTCCTTCTACTGAGAAATGGGAGACTTCTGTCAGGCAGATCATTTCGGAGATGACATATAAGAATTTTATCCATAATAAGAATAAAAAGCCTTTCATAGTAAAGGGGATAAAAAGGCTTCCCCTTATAAAATAGAGTTGTTACACAAAAGTGGCAGAGATAATTCATCGTTTATCATCAAGTTACTTGGCAGTTCCCATTACAACCCTGTTTCCGGGCCTCCACATTTTTGTTCAACGAATGGCCTGGTCCAAAACTTTCCATATAAAACGTCCACTTTGAGCTTAATTTTGTCGCTGCTCAACCAAAACAGCTTGGGCATTTCCGAGAGCACTCACTGCTCTAGAAAAGACCATCTCCATTCTTTCCTGAGGAGATTCAAGAAGCAGACCCGGGCAGAGCAGGGCGCAGTGGGCCACGTAGCAGCCACAGCACAAGGAGCTGCTGGCACCAGGCGAGAAGAGCGTAACGTCCCGCACCAGCACAGGGACAGATTCCGCTCTGCTCCCAGCTGCTGTTTGGTCACTGAGGAGCGGACACCAGACGAGCCTGGCCCACACCCAGGGATGCTGAGGTAAACATGGAGTGAGGCACTTGGCCCAGCGCTGACAGCACCATCCAGAGCGTGGTGGGACATCTGAGCACACAGCCCTTCAACTCACCTCCTTGAATCCACTGAGCAAGCTGAGCAGTTGGGTCCCTGTTATTAGGATTATTATTTATTTTCCACTGTCAGTTAAAAATCTTCAATTTTAATATTTCCTACAAGTCTCTGTATATGCCACTGGCCAGGTACTCTGGTGTCTCCAACCACAAATATGTCCTACCACTCAGAGTTTCACTTCTTCAGGCACTACAAGAAGAAGGAGAAATGTCTGGCTGAGCAAAAAAGCCATGTACAGCCCTCCAGCTACAAAAGCTGGAGACCACAAGCCACAGGTTTCCCTATATACAACCCATTTTCTGACATATTTTCAGGTATCATTTCATGTTCTTGATTGTTCATGCACTACAGGTACAGTACAGTACAGGTACAATATCTTTACTGGGGTGCTACAACATATATACACAACTGTCCTTGTTAGATCCATGCTATTTCAGTTTTCAAGAGCCATTTAAACAAGTGTTCCAGCAAAAGTTGAACTAACTACACTTAAACTAAAAACCATCCTATTTCTCCTGGCTAGTTTATCAAATCTGATTCAATTAGTTGAAATACATATTCATTATGGGCAACAGATTCAAACAAAAAAAAATTGGGCATCTAATTTAATATGAATAATCAATGACATATTGAAGATCAGACTACATTATTTAGTAGCAACTTAACAGTCTCCTACTCTGATTTAAAAATATAGTTTTCACCCATACGCAACTGTAGAAGAATCTAGTGTTTTTTCACAACACAATTCTTTGAAGAAGCAAGGACAGAAAAGAAAGCAGGGTATCACATACTGTGTTTAGTAACTAAACATGTAAAAAGCCATCAAGCGCAGCATCAATAGTCGGTCGAGGGAAGTGATTGTCCTGGTCTGCTCTGGTGCGGCCTCACCTCGAGTACTGTGTGCAGTTCTGGGTACCACAGCACAAAAAAGATGTGAAACTACTGGAGAGTGTCCAGAGAAGGGCTACAAAGATGGTGAAGGGCCTAGGGGGGAAGACGTATGAGGAGTGGCTGAGGTCACTAGGCCTGTTCAGCCTGGAAAAGAGGAGGCTGAGGGGAGACCTCATCGCGGCCTACAGCTTCCTCACGAGGGGGAGTGGAAGGGCAAGCGCCGATCTTTTCTTTTCAGTGACCAGTGATAGGACCCGAGGGAATTGTGTCAAGCTGCAGTGGGGGGGGGGGGGGGGGGGCGGTGTTCAGGCTGGATATCAGAAAACGGTTCTTCACCAAGAGGGTGGTCGTACACTGGAACAGGCTCCCCAGGGACAGAGTCATGGCACCAAGCCTGTTGGAGTTTAAGAAGAGTTTGGACTGTGCTCTCAGTCATAACTGAAGGTCTGAACTTTTAGGTAGACCTGTGTGGTGCCAGGAGTTGGACTTGATGATCCTTGTGGGTCCCTTCCAATTTGGGATATTCTATGACTCTATGATTCTATGTAAATCCATAAAACCTGTCAGTATGAGAAAGCGTTTTGCTGGTGGTGTTTTGTTTTTCCTCTTTTTGCCACTCCAGAGATAAGGACGCAAAAGTCTGTCCCACTGTGGGACTGGTAGTCCTTCAGAGAGACTATGGGAAGGATTTGGAGAGAGGGGAGGTGGTATTGCCTTGGTAAGAACTGAAAGAGTGGGCCTCACGTAAAGCTCCCTCAGAATGAGGGTTGCTTAGCTGCCACACCCTGCCTTTGGGTTCCAGCCATAGCTACTCGCAAGGATGCTACGTGTGGGAGCGAGGAGCCAAATTTCTCAGAGCAGCCAAGAGCTGTCATGGGTCAGCTCTTCCCTCCATTTCTTCCACTCTCCACGTGCTTTGCCAGCTCCTGCGTCTGACAGGACTGAACTCGGACCTGGTGCCCCTAAAAAGCTCTGTCCGTACAGCGCTTCCATGCTAACTAAAAGCAGAAGTTATCTGAGGAGTTATAAACTGATTTTTGATGGCAAGATTTCAGGCTCATATACTGAGACTCAATAAAATCTAATTGTATGCACAAATACCCACAAACACAGCTGGACTTCTACACAGCCCTTGCAGGCTCTTTGGCTTTACCTTACAAAAAGTGTACCACAGCCAAGTGGCTTGTCTGCAACCACAGCGGGCATAAAATGAGGTCCTACATGGGTGCTGGGATGCCTCTGGAGCAGCATGGCAAATGAAACCACAAGACAGCAGCACAGAAAGCAGCAGCAACACTTTTAATACAGTTGCTGGATCCCTCAGCTGCTATCATAGCATGGCAGTGGTTGCTGTCACTGCTTCAAGACCATGGTTTAAGATAAGATTTGAAGGTGCCATGTCACAGGCTCAACTTCTTTTATGAAGACTAACTTGTGAGAGAGAAATTTGGTTTGAAGCCAAAACACAGCGGCATGTGAGAGAAGCAAGCCCGTTCTACTCTAGCTCAGCAGAGCATCAAGTCATTTGGTCATTGCCTGTGGTTTGTCTCTGGTCCAAAAGAGTTAGCTGTGTTTTCTCCTTATTTTGTATAACTTGATGACAAGCCCTTTCTAAAGAACCCCAGCAGATCTTTATAAGTTTACATCATGAATAACTAACATTGGCTGAGCTGGAGAACTAATTGTTCCTGCAACGACAGCTGCTGGCCTATACCCAAGAAATTTTTCTGAGTGCTTGTAAGCAAATTACCATGGCTACACTTAGAAAGACAAATTCATATTTAAATGCTCCTTTCTTGCCACGTGTCTCTCAGGTAAGATTTACCTACTGGCTTCAAGTTCCTAGGACTAAGCATCTGAAAACCAAAGATTGTCTGCTATGCAGAAAGGGTTCAGAAATAACCCTGATCACAGCTAAATAGAAATCGTAACTCATCACTGGCCTGGACTGATGCTCACTGAGATGAATGGGCTTCTTCTATTTGCTTTTCAGCCATCTTCGGATCAGACCGTTGCCTTTTATACAGCCAGTGTGATCATAATCAGAATAAGCTGCGACTCAGTGTGAGGGAGTGCATGAGTCTACCTGGCAGATTAGATGTAGCCAGCTAAACTTCTTCATGTCTCCTAACCATGTACTGAATTTCCATCATGAGATTTTCTGAATACATTGACAGATCACCTCTCGGTGCAGAACCTTTCCCTAACTCCCGGCCTGACACTCCCGTCACAGCTCCATGCCATTCCTTCGGGTCCTGTTGCTGGCCCCAGAGAGAAAGTTCTGCCAAAGAAGAAGGAATGCTCACACGACAATGCACAGGAATGCAAACAGCATCCTCCTATTCATTTTAATCTCATTTAGAAACAAGACAGAGAACTGAATCCCTGCTAGATGTGCACATTGTGTCTGGAGACTCCAAATGTCAAGCTCTAGAAATATCAGTGACATTTTTCAGCAAAAAGTTCAGCTGAGCTTCCAGGCAGTGCCATTTCATTGCACACTGAGTGCTATGGCAATCCAGTGCTTATGAACAGCACTGCCTTGTCCATTAAACACAAGAATTTCTTCCTGTTCGCAGGTGTGCAACAGGCACCAACACTGCAGTGCATCTTTTGGTGCTCTGTAGAAATGACCACAGCAAAGGCTGATGTGAAATGATATTCTGCCTTTGAAGACAGAGCCTCTCTCTTACGGCCGCTGATTTCTTAGCCCCTAAAAGGCACCCTTTAAAGACTAGCAAAGATCAGTACAAGGCGATCTTGAACAAAAGCCTACCAGCACAAATAAGGTATTCCATATGACACAGACAGAGATAAAAGCCTATGTCTATCTGAAAATATTGTCTTTTATGGTATCCTCCATGGCATTGAGTGACAAAATAAAAATCCAAGTGTCACAATAATGGCTTCTAAATCCTACTAGTTGTAAGTGACCTGTGCCACCAAACAGAAAGTCAAAAGGAGGTTGCTTCATGTGATATGGTGGGTATTTTTATTTTCTTACAAGGGTGAATGACCTGCCAACTCTGTACACTCTTGTACAGTGACATGGCTTGCCATTAAGCAAAGTGGTATTGCCCTACCTGAACTCTTTCCTATCCTGATCTCTGCAGAACATGCACGTGATGGCAGATTTTGTCCCTAACACCAGGTTCCTTGAAGACAGAGTTCTCTACGCACAGCTTCACACACACCAACCTGGAAATAACCTCTGCTTCAGCATCCTCTCAGTGCGAATGCATGCATCTGTGCCCACCTGCTGCAGCCACATAGACACCCTAAGGGAATTAATGTGAAACAGGGTTAGCTATGTTGGTGACAATTTCTGTATAGATGAGTTCTCATTTTGTGCAAAATTTTTCACTCAGGACCCACTATGAAAAGTGAATTCATCGATATACTTTATAAACAGCTTGTGTATTGTCTTTTACTGGATCCAATATGCTTACAAACAGCTTTTCTAATTACCAGCTCAAACTTAAACACAGGATCTTTTCTTTGTGCATGTCATCCTAGAGATAAGGGCTCACAAGTCTCACAGCATCTCAGTTACACTCTGCTGTTTTAGGGTAATCAGCAGATGTGAAACTAATTGGCCCTGCACTGCAGCATAACCTGAAAATTTGGCTTTGCTGCACAGAGTGGTGTTGAGCTTTAGCACATCTCTTCTCACTTACACTGGACACCACATTTTTGTCACTCAGACGAATCCTGGGACTGAGTCTCAGAAGAGCCTGGCAGACGACCATCTTTCACATGTATGCACGTCTTTAAGGATTCACAAAGGCTATCTAGCAAAGTCAGGAGGCAACCGTAAAATGTGCAGCTTGACTTCTGAAGTGCTGAAGTTACAGGAAATTGATGATGCTTGTAACTCGAGAAAGCTGCACGTTTTACACTGCTAGCCACAAGGTGGAGGCCTTTACAACAGATTAACCCAAAAAGTAAGGGCTGCTGGGAACACGCACACCTGCTTATCCAAGGTCGGGTTGTTAGCACCTGTATGTACAAGCTATTTCTGCTGCATCGCCGCCGTCAGAGGTTAGCATAGGGAAATGCTGCATCTGGCGCTGCTTTCTGCATTTAAGAACCACTTGCAGTACGCAAAGCATGCGAGAACGGCACTTTCCTGCCAAGTGTCACATTAAAAAGGACATCCACTGTTACTAAAAGTGATCATAACCGTGGAAGAGAAACGTTTCTTTTGTGTTCAGAAACATACCTGTGTAGCTGCAATCCACTTATTCTTTTTGATAAAGTTCCTTAACCTACGATTGGTGTCTTGGGGCTGAAAGACTTGCTTTTGAAAATATGCATTTATATACTATTTTGTAGGTTCTTATACCTATTCTTTTCCCTTAATTAAAATAGGAACAGGGAAAGGTGTAAATTAACATGAAACAGAACTGTTGGCCAGAAACGCCTGTTTCCAAAACAGATACTTCTTGTGACCTTGGAAAAAAAATATGTATAAACCTATGTTTTTCCAGCAGTAAAACAGAGATGATGCTTTTACTTTGCTGCTTTACAGATTATTTTGAAGGAGTTTAATTTTCTCTTTCACGGATTAACAATTATTAATATTGCTATTTCCTTTGCCCACTCTTAAATAGAAACAATAGGACATACAGCAATATGTCCCCTCTCTCTGTCCAAACTTCCTTTCTTCTGCTCCCCTTGAAGTCTCTAGGGTAGTATCACCTGCCTACGAGCGGAACAAGTTTTGTGGAAGGTATTATGATTTTACTGTTCGTAATCAAAAACTGGCAAAAATATTCAGTATAACTACCGACAGTTACGAATTTGACCATGCCTGTTTACAGAAACCTAACAGGAAGACCAGCATTACAAAATATGGAAGCAATATTAGCAACATTGTATAGACAAATATAAATTTAACACTTATGGAAGACACTAGACTGGCACGCATGCCCCTCTTGATCCTACAGCAGAGATTAGCACAGCCCCTTCAGGCCCCACCAGCGGCTCATATTGGTGATTCCTGACTCCTTGGGACGGGTGGAAGGGCTAAGCAAGCAGCTAGATGCCTGGTGTTTGGGTTCTGAGTTGTTATCCTCACAGGTCAAGAGAGAATCTGAGGAAACTCTACCCAGGTCTTTGCTTGGGGTAGAAGCTGTAGAGATGCATTTGAATTTTGACCAGGTTTGCACACAATTGCAGAACGTAGGAAAGAAATGAGATCCCAAGGAACTCTACCAGAAACTGCCTTGGTCACTGCCTCAATCATCAAACGCTGTCAGTAAGCCGACCTGTTCGTTCATCTAATATTCCACCTCTTCATTCCACCAAGTGCAGGTTTTCTCAATCACAATGCCACGTGACATTAACTCAGCCAGTTCCATCATTCAACCAAAAACAGACATGCTGTTTGTTTAACAAAACCTACCTTCCATGAAAACCTACTGATGGGCACTGAATACATTTTTAGCCTCTAATTCTTTGAGGAGAGAGTCTTAAGTAGCTGTCCTATGACTTTTACCAGAACTGACACCAAGCAAACAGTCCAGTAACTTTCTGGGTCACCTTTTTACCCTTTTTAAATATTGAAAGTATATTGGCAAACCTCCAAACCGTTAATAGCCTTCCCATTTTCTTTGGGTTTTGTTAAACACTAACACCAACGGCTCTGAGGATTTTAAAAAGGCAGTTGGTGAAATTAAAAGCAGCAGAGTTAGACTCTGAATTGTTTGGATTTGCTCTGCGTTTTTGCCTGTATTCCCAGTTACATTGTATTTTGATATTAGCAAAGAGCTCTACATGAAATGCAAAAAATTGCACTTGATACATTGTGTTTAATTTTTTGCTTTGACAGTGAAGCAACTGTAATGTCACTAACTGGGATTATAAATAATCTGTACACAGGAAGTAGCAGGCCATGGGTTGAACCACAAGCTCTAGTATTAAGTATATTCATGCAGTGGGAATTAATATTTTTTCCCAGAGTTTTGAAAAAATACAGGGCTGAAGATCTTTGTGGCAGTCTGATTAAATACATGAAATTAGTAAAAATAATGTTTACTATGCAGTGGTCTACAAATAGGCTTTCAAAATATGCAACTACTACAAGCTGAATGTAAAGGTCTATGAAATATACACTGTGTGTAAAACACAGGAGGCATTATTATGCTATAAATTCTAAATGCTGCGGATTCTTCATTGCCATCTACTGGCATTTCAGTCACCTTATCCAAAAAGGCAATCTCCTGTCCATGACCCATTCTTTCGAGAACAACCCACTGTTCTTCATAAGTATACCCTGCATGACCTGGTGCTATTTAACATGCCTGGCCATGCTGAGCAAGCACTCACATAGTTACCAAATCTCACTATATTTTATAACCAGTCCAAGATTTCAGATTTAGCTGATCGTATAAGAGTCAGAACTTTCATAAATAAAAAAGTCAAAATTGTGAAGACCACCCAGCCCAAGAATATCTGTGTGGCTCCAAAAAAGGCCAGTCTACATAAGCATCCCCCCCAACCCAGCTAATCACTTTTAAAACAATTTTAACATTTGCATCTTTCACGAGTTTCTTGAATACTTAAAAATGATAAATCACGGACATAAATGCAACTGCTCCCCCTCTGAGACACAGTCCTTCCCAGTCATCTCGAAAGCACCTGCAGCAGAGAGTATGCTCATTTCTGTTCTTTTTTTTTTTCCCCAGCAGATGAATCAAAGGCTGAAATTTCTATTTTTTTTAAATCAGGCCAAACATGCTCATAAACAGTAGTCACAAGATTCTAAAGTTTCACATATAAAATCTTGCACTAGAACTATAATAATACACACTTAATTGACAGAAAATCTCTTGTATTATTAAAACACACAAACACTTCCATAATGCTGGGTATTGTGATAAAAATAACTGCAAGAAACAGTTACTCAGCTCCTTACAGAAGCAATTTTGGATTTATGTCTTGTGTTAACTTAGCTTATATATTTTTCAGCACAGAGTATTCTTTTTTATAAATCAGCTTAGCTTTCACTGACCTCCAAATAAGTGCATCCGCAGACCTTGAGAGGGATATGAAAATGGTATTTTCACTTTAAGAATGACTTGAAAACAAGATATCCATAGGAAAAGCAAGGCATTGCCAACTTTTTTTTTTTACATTAACTTCTCTAATTATCTTTTCTACTTCACTACAGCATTATTGTAACAATTGCAAAGGATCAGACTCTTAACAGAGGTTGCATTAGATCTATGTTCATGAATGCACAAGGCTTACCTGTGCTACTTGCTCTAGAAAGCAGGGATTATCTCATGACTGTTTCCCTAGCAAGCAGAAAAGGAATGCATAAATTCAGCTTAGCTCCAGATGGACATGTTTTGCATCAAAAACCAAACACTGTATATGGCTAAAGTTGAGGCATAGCCTTCATAAAGTACTCAATGACTGGCTGATCTGGAATATCTCAGTTTTGTGGATGCCTCTACAGAAACAGCTTGAAAGACACTAAAGCTGTCTGAAACAGAGCAAGCCAACGAGCAATCTGCTTATGCATGTTGCCTAGGCTGAATATACCCCGCTGAGAAAGGACTTCAGTTTCTAGTGCTGCCTTTTGACATTTTACAAAATAAGATGTGTTGATGCTGTATAGTTTTTGGATTCATGAGCTCACTTGTGGGTTTTGTACATCTGCTCCCATGTACAATGTCTTCTTTTCTTACATAAATACTATTAAAAAAAAGAGCAGGGAAATTGTTAATAAGGAAATGATGGATGGCCATAGACAAAGCTGCTTGTACCAGTAGGCTGGTGGTCTGCTGCACTGGGTAGAGTATTATTTTCTTGAATGCTGAGTGTATACACTTAATAATCCAAAGGCAAACCTTACTGTGCAAGAGCCTGCTATATAGCAGCAGCAAGGCACGTGTTTCCACACATCTAATTCACTTTTCTTTACAAGTAGTTTTATCTATGACATACTCTTGTGTTCTAAACACAGCTTTCTCAATTTCTGCTTTCATACACACTCCACATATTGAAATCAGAAACTGATAAAGCCAGGAGCTTTAGTACATACAAAGCTTAGGGTTTCTTTTAATCAAAGGAGCAAAAGACTGCTTAATACTAGATGGAAGCATAAAGGAGAAGGAACACGGATGACAAACACGTCTTGCAGGCCAGATGTATGGTAAACTACAAGTTGCTTAGCTGAGGTTGAGTTAGATCTTGCAAAATAAAACAAAAATGGAAAGTTAAAAGTTTTAAAATAAAAATCCATAAAAATAAACACATTATAATATTTGTTAGAGGAAATACAAACCTGTTCTATCACTGCTTCTTAACCAGTGGTCCAGTGATCCCCAGGATATCAGCAATTAGTCTCAAAGCAACTACACAGGAAAACAACCTATCAAGCACATTCCTACATTGTAAGCAAACAAACAAGTAAAAGGGAGGTAAAGAGGGGAACAAATGGAACCACTGATGTTAATTGTTAGCTGACCGTAAATGCAAAAAACCTGCATGAACTGCATTCATGTTTGTTTTTTGTTGCCTGTTTCCCCCAAAAGGCTAAGCAGTTCATTTTAAAATTGTGAGAGTTTCTTTCTACTGTGTAACAAGAATGGAATTGAGGTTATGTTATAGAGATATAGCCCCCAAACATAAATGAATATTTTGCCTCAGTTAGCAATAAAGATATTGAATGTATTAATCTGAAACAAGATGTCTATGAACTGATAATGTGATGCAATGAACAAATAAAAAAGCAAACCCAACCTTTGGCACATCAAAAGCTTCCCGTTAAAACCATGCAAGCACTAGTACCGTTGTACTGACACTGTGAGACTTCATTTGTGTATAATTTTATCATCTAAACTCACAAAACATGAAAGCAAGTGCAGAAGGCGACTTCAAGAAAGATCACAAAAGGAGTCAGCTTATTTACATTGGAAAAATTAGTAGGGAGCCAACCAGCTGGTCCCAGTTTAATATGAGGGGGTACTAAACGTGACTCTAAGATGGTCATTCAATGGACTTCTTAGCTCTGCAGATAATCTGTGGCATAATGTTTTAAAAGCTTATGTTCCAACTTGTAAGACATAATTGATCTGAAAAGTCCACAGCTTGCTCTAGCATATTGCCAGATGCAGAAATACTGGACTGAAGGATAAAAAAATTTCTTTAGCATACAGAACAATAAGAGTACCAACAGGTACTGAAGAGTGTTAAAAAAAGATCCATCTAAAAAGAGTCTTGGCAAGGCCATGGTATGTTTCTGCCTAAAACTGCAATGGACATTTGATTTCTTTGTGAATCAGCAGTTACGGCTACCAAAATATCCATGCTTCAGAATCATCCCTTGTGAAGTTCCTTTCAAAAGGGACCTATATACCTTGAACAAGAGATGTGTCAGGTCTCACATCATGGAAACATGGACTGGAAGGAAAGGCATGCAAACAACTGAAAACTGTAGACTCCAACCATTTCAGCAAAAGAAGAATTTTTACAGCATAGTTGTAAATAGCATGCCAATGTACCTGAGAGACCAGAAGGAGGAATCCTCCCACTCACTCAGAATCAGTATTAGGAGACCACATTCAGATGAGAAAGCTTTCCTTGCACAGACACTGTGACATTTAAAAAAAAAAAAAAAAAAAGAGTTGATTTTTCCCCCTTCATTCTCCTTTGCTAGGTTCTGCCAGTTACAACATTTAAGGCATTTTCAACTTTAAAGCAAGAAGCATGAACTCTTCTCACTATGAGTTTATCAGCTTAAACACAAAGGGCACAGAGTAAAACAGCATCCCCTGGTTTGAAAGAAAGGATATCTTTTTATTCTCAAGAGATTTCAGTAGAAAAAAAAATTATGCCAGGGATTACCTGAAAAAATTAAATATCCTGGCAAGAGCAATGCCCTGCCATATGACTTAAGCATCACTGGGATTAGATATTAAGTATGAATAATTGCAACCATACAACTTTCCTCTTTATCTCCCTTATGCAACACAAATCTAAATAAATCTGAAAACAGTGACTCATACCCATCTACTGTGCACTAAACCTGATGGTATGTAACCCCATTGTTCAGACTTTAATAATTCCATTCAGAGCTACCTTTTGTTCCTCTGCTTTGTCAGTCAACCCACTTTAATACCCATAGAGGCTGTTAAATCTATAAAGCTTCTGAATTTTTGCAGGGCTCATCTTGTTACAAAAGCTTATTACACAACGTAGCAGTTCTTTTCATGGTGCACACTGATTAAGAGTGGATACACTGCTGCTCTGTCAAAGCAGGAGCACCACACTGCTCTAGCCAAAGGATGTGTTTAAGGTAACAAGGTACGTGGTCACCGGCCCCGCTGCTACTCGCATGTTCCGCTGTAGTCAGCCTCTGCATATCATGTACTTCTGTAATTTTGGTTGCTTTGCCTTTCTCTGCAAAGCAAAGCATATGATTTAATGTTAACGTTCTCAATCGACATAGACATTTTTTTGGTGGGGACAGGCCTAAAAACTGATCCAGCGCTGTAAAAACAAGTGGCCTTTTCTGTTAAAATAAAAATTTATTTTGCAAAGCAGTTCCCAGGACAGGCTACAGGACAATGGCTGCAATTCCAGATTTCTGCATACTGTTCTCAGCCCCAGACCTTGAGCAAGATATTTAGCCCCTTCATGTCCCAGGTTCTTTATTGCTTTGCTGAGGATAACAAAAGAAACTTAAAATTTTAATTAGTATTTTCAAGGTATCTCAAAAACCAAGTCTACATCTCTGAGTAAATGGCAATGAAGCAATTCAACAATGAGTTTCCAGTTGTCATATTCCCTTGAACAGAACCCATGGCATATGAGAGGTCGAAACTACTGGGTTTGTTCAGCTCCAGGAGGAGAAGTCTAAGGGCAGATGCCTACAACCACCTTACGAAAAAGTGTGGAGGAGACAGAGCCAGCCTTGGAAGTGCACTGTGAAACTGCAAGAGGCAACAGACACAAGTTGGAATGTGGGAAATCCCAGTCACATGCAAACAAAATCTTTTTCACAATGAAGTCACTTTTTCACAAAATGGCACAGGCCCAGAGTGTGTGAAAGCCCCTTTACTGGAGACAATCACACCTGGGCTGGATGAGGCCTCAAGTAAGCAGATCTAATTTAACCCAGATCTAATTGGATCTGCTTCAAGCAGAAGGTTGGATCTAGATGGCTTCCAGAGGTCCCTTCCAGTCTAAACTGTTCTGTGATACAATTATTCTGTGATGACAATTATTTCTTTATTCTTAGACTAATATTCCAGGAACCAAAAGAGAAGGAAAAGGTATCTTCTGCCAACAGAAAATCTCTCCCCTTTCCCCAAGCCTTTTTCCTGTATTTTTGCCAAATTCCAAACTCTTAACCTTCTCCAGAAACACCCCCAAGGTAACTTCAACTATTTTACTCTGTGATTAATTCTTAACTTTGGAATAGCATAATTTTATTTTCCCATTTCATCTCATCAGGTGGCACTCCAAATATAAAGTTTAGAGGAAACCCAGACCTTTTTTTTTTTTTTTCCCCAATGTGCCCAAATGAAAACCATAGGCTCAAAGATGTTCATACTCTGGTGATAACCAAATGTAGTACAAATATTTCATAGCTGGGCTATTCTGTGTCCTTACATTGGATTTATGCTAATTTCTGGTAAGTCCCAACTCACCCACTATTACTGTATGCATTGTGGGCGTTATTTTCCAGTAGAGATGTTTTAATTACCTTTTGAACCTGGTTAAACAACAACAAAAATAATCAAGACTCAGTTCATTAAACATAAGAGAAGACAGACTTGTTCATTAGCTTGGATCAAAGCATACTGTTCATTTAATTTTCTAACAGTTTCACTGCTTTCCAATGAGGCATTTACATTAAAATAACCTCTATTGTCTCCCCCTTTCTAGAAGTTTTATCTATTACATAAGCTACTTCATTTAGAGATCTCAAAGCACATTTTATTCATGAAGATATTGAACAAAAAAGCAGTCAAAGAACTTGCCAAAGTCACAATCTGCAGTTCATTGTTAAAACAGAGCTTCATACATCCAATTCCCTGCTACTCAGCCCACTCATCTTATACAAGTACCCACCTCAACAGTCAGGGAAAACTTTTGGATGGCTGTTGTTAACCAGATGTGGAAGGGGAATGGAATATGAGCAAATTTGCTCAATTTGCAAGGCGTCATGCAGCTTTCCAGACTGCAATCTCAGAAAATGTTAGTATTATTCCAACAGCAGAGCAACTTTGCTCCTGCACGTGCTCCTCCAGAAGTGTTCTTGCCATCTCTTCTTGTGTGCAGGTAGAACATTTCCACAAACTGTCCCCAGGCAGGCATCCTTTCACAGCCTGCCTATGCCACTCCAGCTGCTAAGGTCAAAATTTCTCTTTTACAACAGTAAAGTGTACTGTACACTGAAAAATACTATATAGAGAGAAATATTGTAAAGTAGTAGATAGTTCTTGCTTAAACAAGAGAAACTCAGTGAAATTCAAATGACTGTGAAAATAAAGAGCCCATCACCAGCAGCTAGTAAAGACAATTAGATTATCTGCACTTCTGTATTCACAGCAGCATTATGAGTATCAGGGAAGAGATAGAACTGGGACTATTCCCAACAGTTCACTAAATCCTTTTCATTCCAAAACAAGATACATTTCTCATGCATATCTCCATCATGAGCTCTGTATACAGAAAGGACACAGCTCTGCTTTCCATGATCATCAACGTGCCTACTATATTTTTTTTCTTTCCATTTGTGCCAGGTCACTGAAACAAGACAAAAAACGTTGACGACAAAGACTGGGGGACTTAATAGAGAGATCTCTCTTCAATTTCTGTGCTTCTCTGTCCTTGCAAGCTCATTCTGCAGTTAGAGCTACTTTGCCTGAGGTTGGAGGATATTTGAATAACTTAATTAGTTTTATAGAAAGATGGTCTCACAACACGGTGACACAGTTTTACTACTTTTTTTTTTTTTAGCTTTCAATTACATCAGAGCTTCATTTAAAAGGTACTAGCTTGATGGCTCCAGATGATAAAGCTGTCAATTGATGCAGCAGGGCAAGCTTAAACAAAGACTTTCTCCACACTGGTGCTACAGTACATCCACCCTGAGATGAATGAACCAGGCATGGCTTTAATGAAGCAGAATGAGGAATGGAGGGAGAGGAGAGAAAAAAAGGGGTCTTCGAATAAAACTGGCCGCTTCAGCACTAAGTTTTCAACCATCTTTCTCTATCTGGCCATCTTTTCCAGAAGTCCCAGAAGAATGGTTATGGTGCACACCCACAGCACTTGTCTTGAGAAAATGGAGTCTCTCTAGTGGATGCAGGAAGCACCCACCCTTCTAGAGAACTTGAGTCACACCACAGCACAGAGTGAACTTCCAATCACATGAGACAGCCCATAGCTCTCCCCATTCAGAGTGGGTCTGTATCCACCTCCAGAGCCACACTCCCCCTTTCACCAAGGTGGAATGATTAGTGTTGTGATGCCTCACGTACACAATGTGCCATGAATACTAACAAGAGTGCCAAAAACTGGTCAACTGATGGGCGAGTTTCTCAGCACGAGAAACATCTTCATAGAGTTTGCCAGTCCTTATGCACTGCTGACTTCAACAAGTCTAACAATGATGGAAGGTCTCTTTCTAAAAACCTCCTACCTACCTCTCAAGCGGGGCCTCCTCTCACTGCCCTCACAGATTTAACTAACCTTGTTGTTCTTTCAAAGCCCTCAAAATTTCATTTTCTATTGCATCTCTCAGTTTAAAGCTCCTGTACACGAAGCACCAGCTTGCTTGCAAGCTGAACTGATCACTGTCATGTTAGCAGAGACCCTGGCAGTCAAACATACTGCTTTCTTTCCTCCCCTAATCACATCTCCCCTAATCACACTTCTAGAAAAACTCTATGGTCTTTTTAAATTTTCTTGAACAATGAACAAATCAAGATATAAGGAATTGAGGGTTAAACTCATATCTACTATGAAGGACAGAGACAAAGCCTTTCTCTTGCTCTTTGGGAAGTAACACCAACACTGAGCAGAACCCAGGGCCCAGCGCTCAGGAAGAGCAATGTGGTGTGGGGCTACAAGAGCTTTTCCACTTGCAGGAAGACACCTGGAACAAAGTTTCTGAATAAACATTTTTGGAAAGGTGCAGAAAGCAGAGGCAGGGCAACCACATCAGTCCTAACAGAAGCTGGCCACACTGTTTCATCTGAGAAACTTCAAACTTTAATAGCTCGAAGACAAAATGACAGTTAGTCATCACAACTCTGAATTTAACTTTTGCATTAAAAATGAGAATACTTGCTTATGAAAAGCTGCACTTACACCACTGGGAGGAAACAAGAGGGAAACCTGGCTGCTGTCACTCCCTTTCTTCCTCAAGTGAGAAGGTTTTAACAGGAGGAAGCGTTCCTGTCAAAACAGGGAAATAGGTCAGTCTTCAATCCTATTAGAAAACCTGTTTCTTTTAGGAGCCAATATTAAAACCAGGCAAGTCCTACCACTCCTCCTACAATCCCCATATTCAGTGATGAACTTATCCAATTAAACAAGTTAGAAATATCTTCCTGACTCCACCTAGGAATGAGATTTGAAGCAGAAGAATATACAGCTTTTCGTTCCTTCCCAGCTAACTGCAAAGTAAGCTCAGAAATCGTTTCCTGCCACGAAGAAAACAATATGTTGGCAGCATGTATGCCTGTGTGTGTTGGTGCACTGTATGAAGATCCATTGTTTGGCATGTCAGTATGTTTGTGTACATAAATATTAATGAAATAAAGGCCAAACAGGAACTGAACTCTCTCTGGGAACTGCTCCTTCATGGCATACCCAGGGAAGCAGGGAATGAAACGTCCAGCAACTGTGCAAAAACTGCCGAAAAACAAACACCGCTATCTTCTATTGTGGCTACCTTCGGCATAAAAATAACTCTGAGAAACTAAACAAGCATGTTTATGTTCCTCTCGAGTGAGGTTTCTTGTTGTTTTTGTTTTGTTTTAAACTAATTTGATTTAAATAACAGGAACAGTCCAAAAATCATTCTTATTGAGAAACTTACAAAGGAAAATTGCATATCAATGCCGAGCAAATTCTCTAGTACAATTTACGCTTTTTAGAAAGTATTTGGGAAATATATAAAGCAACCATATAAGCTTTTTGTACTGCAGAAGAAACCTAGTCTTCTAATGACTTTCTTAAGGAGAAACAACACATATCAACAGACAGTATTTACAGGGGAAAGCTATTTGTTCTGCTGTATAATAAGACAGATCAAAATACCACTTTAAGACTACGTTAATTTTTATTTATTATCATTTGTAATTTGTTTTAAACAGTTCTTGGAGCTCCAAAATGACAGGATTTTTACCACTCTGATGACAGCTATGCCAAACTCCTCCACTTTGTGCTGGTATATCATTTACACCCATTTCCTATCTTCAGCCTATATCTGTCCTAGAAACAGTGGTACAACTGTTGCATGCATAAACATAACTGATCTGTTCTTAGGCACTCTCTGGTACTAACAGCTAAGAAAACACAGGAGCGCATATACTTGCCTTTGGTGTCCAGGTCTGTCTTGGGCACTAGGTCTTCTCTCAAACATATTATGCTGCAAAGGCAACAGCTGTATGAAAACACAAAGATTATTTAGAAAGGACTTCATTTCCCATACCTCAAACAGGAAAAATATGTGCTTTCTAGGGATTGAAAGTCATTTATCAGAAAAGCTTCCTGAAGGGGAAATGTTTTTTGTTCTGTTTGTTTTATTTCTAAAGTGTTTATCAAAATGATTAAGTTCCAAGGTTCTCATTTTGAGAGAATGGCCACTTGCAGAATGGGATACCTTCCAGATACCTTTTAAAGGTATCTGGAAGAAGCCACTTTTTAAAAATCTTTCTTTAAATCTGCTGTGACTGAAAATTTTGTAACTATGACAACACTTTACCATCTATATAACAGGATCCTGTTACAGTATCCATCCGGTAAGAAAAGGATTACTTCATCAAATCTTACATTTAAAAATCCATGCAAGTTGGAAATGTGTTTATGCTGCATGATTTGAATGGAAGAACACAAGACAGCAGAAGAGCTGACTCCTTTCTCACAGAATTGGACAGACCATCAAAATAACACCAAGGTTTTGAGATGGTTAAACGGTTAAAAATGAGCCATTACATTTATTAGATTACACCTCCCTCCTTTCGGAACCTCTTGCCAGGGAGACCCATGTCTGCCAACAGTTTAATTCAAAGCTCTGGTTTCAAAGAGCTGATAGGCAACACCTAAAGTAACAACACAGCTGAGACAGGAAAATCCCGTGCTTTAAATATTATGCTATTAACTGTTTTGTATGAAATACAGGAACCTGGACTAAGGCTTTGTCACTTTTTCTATTCCCATTTATTGCTTGAAAGATCAGGTTAATACTTATACAAAGGATTCATTAGTCAATTTTATAAGTGGATGAAAACACCCAGAACAAGGAAAGGAATTGATTATCCTTTGAAAAGAAAGTCATGGGGGGAGAAACAGAAGCAGAGAGAGGGAGAGCAAAGCACTTATAAAGGAGCAATCCAGTGACCTTTTGCGTTAGTTCTGTGGAAATTAATTTTTTCATTTTTTTTAAAGAAAAATGAGATAGGACCTATCCAAGCAACAGGACGGCCTGTCACATATTTGACTATTAGTTCATCTCTAGTAGGAGAGCAAAAGAGTGACGATCTGTGGAAGGAAAAGATAAATAAGTCAAGAGAAAAGGGGGAAAAAAAACCCTTCAGAGAACATCACAGAGTAGTGGCAGCACTGAATCGACACCAGCATCTCCTCGGGCTTACACATCTGTCAGGATCAACAAACAGCACTGTCTGGGGACATGCAGAAGTGAGACAGGTCAAAAACAGACTGATGGAAGAGTCAATCTTGATGGCTTGACAATTTTCCCAGCCAACTGCTTCAAGACTCTCAGTCCAAACTCACCTGAAAATTTAAGCCAAACTGAACTTCAAAATTTAACCACTGATTCTGTCTCAAACGTGTAGGTTGAAAAAGCATTACATTTCTACTCGTCGAGCCCCTTTGAGTCAGAGTCTTGTCAGATGGTACACACTGCAACCCCCTTTTTTACTGAAATTATTAGAAATGTATTTCATTCAGTTTAACAAAAGAAGTTTAGTTCCAATCCTTAATTAAGCACATCTTTGGTGCAGCTTGATGACTCAGAAATATTTTTGATTCCCAAAACTTTAGAAAGAGAATATCCTCCATGTATAAAGTTACCCCTATCTGCTGTTCTTTGCAAAATGAGGGAGGTGGGGGAGAAGAATAAAAACATTGCTTGACCTGTGACCACTTTTGGATAAAACTTTCTGACACAAAAATCTTATGTCTAAAGACATGATCTCCACTGCTCTCTGGCACAGGCACTGCTGAGTTAGTGCTGTAGGAGCGGAAATGATGCAGAATTGCTTCCAGGGTGGACTGAGGACACTATTGATACATTTTGAGTTCCATATATGTTCTTGAATTAAAAATAAATAAATAAATAACGCAGGCTTCTCAAAATGTCCTAGTATAATGAATCCTGTCAGCTTTGTGGGATACTGCATTTGCAATGATATTTAAAAATAATGCATTGGTGCCACAACATTGGCTTCTCTGGTTTTCTCCTTGAAAAGCAATGAAATATTGCCCTTCCTTTAGTAGAACGGGAGGAGTACTCCTCCTGTCTCTTGGCTACCTCTTCTTTTCTCCAGCTGTATATCATAAGCATTTTACATACTTGGTTACACTCTTGTCATTCAGTGAAATGGAAACATCAGTCTACATTATTTTCTTTAAACTCACCTCCTGATAAACAAATGTGTCAAAAAGGAGGCTTGCTTAGCATGAATTAACAGTGTTTTATATGTATTAATGTTTACCCACAGGGAATGCTTTTGTTATCTAATAATCTCTGAGTTGCTTTCACCTTGCCTTCTCGCTTAGCATCCCTTCCTCATTCATTCTGCTGTCCATATCATAGCTGAAGAGATGGATTTCTACCAGTAACTTTAGAAAGTAAGCAGCGCTAAGAGAAGTGGAGCTTCCCACTCCTGCCCTTGAGCAATTTGCTTCAGTGTCAGAGATAAACTCTGTTTACATTCCTGAAAAGATCATGAGATTATTTAGATGATGTCTGGACAGTGCTTTGAACTTTTAAAAGAGCCACATAAAGCTAAGCATTAGGATGAATAGCCTCCCCTTCCTTTTTAATACCCTTATTTCCAAATACATACAGGCAGCCAAAACAGAGTTGAGTATGCCAGCAATTCTGGTGTAAATCCCTGGCATCACACATCAATATGCTCTTTCATGTGAAATTAAAACCTCCTCTTCAAGCATTAGTGGAAACAAAAGATGGGCACTTGAACAGTCAAAAGAAAAACAGAAAATGGGAAGAGATGTGATTGGAACAAATTGAACTGAGTTAACCTGTCTATTCAACCCTAACCAAAGGGCAGCTGGAAAAAAAAAAAAAAAGGAAAAAAAATTATCTGCTCAGCTGCTATCCATGTTAGTCATAAAATATCCCATGAGGCTTACCAACAGGTCCTGACTAATAGCACACTAATTTTGATACCCATCGTTCATTGCTACAGAGTGTCTTCCACTTAAAAATCCAATGTTAAAAGGGTTCTGCTTGCTCACCTTAACATAGGTCTGCTGGTGTGACCTTGGAGAAATCCACGTTTTCTGTATTGCCTATACAGAAAAACAGAAAGATACAACTTATATAATGAATTTTGCTATATTTAAGTCAGTGTTGATGGCAAAGAAGCTTAGAATTTCATACTAAAAGTTATTATAAAACATTATTTACTTCAGCCAGGAATGTTCACTTGTAAGTGAAGAGCACTTAAAAATGAATATTCATTTAATAGCGAATTTAAGAATAGCGATATTAAAACAAAATACACAAATTACTAATGGTTTTGATGAAATGTTGTCCTAAATTCTACACCCATACCCATGCAAATCTATTGACTTGAGTGTAGCACTGTTTCCAGTTACAACCAGCTGATTTATCCCATATGTTGGCTACAGGCATGAAAACACTTTTACTTGGCTTAACAATCCACTCATTCTGCAAAGTGAAGTGCTGATAGTCCTCAACTATAGCCTAGTTCTATAGTTGTTCCTGTTTACCCAGGAAAGATGAGGAAATTAGGCTCTGAATGTTATTTCATTGCTTCAGAGCCATCAAATCCAGTCTCTTTTTGCCACAAACAGTTTTTTTGTATAATTATTATATAATCCCTTTCATAATGCATTCAGTTCCTCTTAAAAACCTCGCTTCTCCTCCTAATTCTTCTAAGAACCTCATTACTCTGTTTAGAAGCCTCCATCCAATTTCCAGCTTATGTTTGGACAACGCATATCCTTTTGTTCTTATGTCAACATCTGCCTTCAGCTTTACAGCTCTTCCCCTGCTGATACATACCCCCCAGCTCCATTTGTAGACAGGAACGATCCCACATACTCCCACAAGTCCCTGGGAAAACACTGAATGGCTGCTCAGCTCATTTGAACAGAAAGAACCACAAAGTAAACCCAGAAGCCCAGGAGACCAAAACAGACAAAAGCAGGAAAAGCACAATAACCGAGATTTGCTGCACGGGTACACGAGGCCTGTTGGTGCCACATGCCATGAGAGACACAGGCACTGAGCATGATTCCCCTGACCATGGTCTGTCTTGATAATATTGAATCTGCGTGAACCCCTGAAGTACTTTTCTTCCCTTTCTACCAGGGTTATGCTAGGCATAAAGAAATTCCTACTGCTGCTGCCTGTGCTTGAGAAGGGGAATCTGCAGGGCAGACAATGGCGTTGACACTCCAGCAGACCTTCAGCAGAACCACTATGGATTGCTGTGCATGTCTGCAACATCAATTATGTTCTCAAAATAGTATGACATGTCTTAGCCACATCTTCGTAACCTTCTGCCTGCTCAGCCTCTTGTGACTGAAGGTGGAAAAGAGATTAACACAGGCAGGACAAATGGCAATGTAGCTATGTGCTGGGGAGGGTGTAATTTCCCACACATTTGAAGAAAATAATCTATGGGGATTTAAAAAATTTCACAACTTTTTTTTTCCTTCATAAAATCCACAATAAAAACAGACCATATTAAGCAGAAATGAGCCTACCAGAACTTATGAATAACTTGCATTCTTCCACTGGAGCCTGGCCAGTTACCCTTGGAAAGAATTCCTGTTTACTTTGTAGTGAATGTGAGAGACACGCAGTCTGCCAGAAGCTATTACGACAGTAAAAACACAGCCAGAGGCTGTCACAAATGGGGAAATCACAGAGAAAGTTAATTTGTTAACTTCAAGGACAAAGATTAAAATAATATGCATTCGGTAAAAAGTTATTTACTTTATCACATAGAAGACAAGTTGAGTTTACATGAAAGCTATTCTAGTTCAAAGGCAACTTTCAGATACTTCAATGGTTAACTTGCTTTTCAGATTTGATTAGATTTACAAAGAAAACTTCTTTCTTTACCAAAGGTTTTGCTCTCTGTTTGGCTGAGATGAATATTTTGCCCTACACCTGCATATTTCTTCCACAAAGCCTCAGCCAGGATGGTTGCATTAGGAGCTCAGGAGATACCAGTGTCCTTGCTCAAGGCACTTCCTAAAATCTGAATAACTTGTCCTGAATTCTGAGGCCTGATTAAGAAGACAAACTCATTTCAGAGAAAAAAAAAAGAAAAAGTGATATGTAGCCCTTACAGTTTGCACATTTTTGTATTTTAAGGTTAGATTTACTACATTCTGATCTTTGACATGGGTGAACGCATTTTTTTAATCAGTCTCCATACTTTTGTACACAACATTTGCATTCCCCCTTTCTTGGTAAATCTTAATGTAAACCATTAGTTGAACATAAAGGCACTTTCTCATTTTCATTTGCACTCTTAATTTATCTTCTCATTTAACTTGTCTTTTATAAGCAACTTTCCTCTTCCCCCACAAACTAATCAAGGGTTCATGATCTACAGATGTTTGCTGCCTCAGATCAGTCACATGCACACCAGCTGTCATAACTTTTCTGTCTCTGAATTTTTTTCCTATTGTCTATCTCATTCCTTAAAAGCACATTCTCTAGTCTTTGTTGTTTTGCTTTATACTTGAGACCAAGAACATGTTTAAATCCTTTCCTGAACCAGAATCCAAGAACTGGTGACCTGATAACCCCATAACAGTAGTAAAAACAGGAGACAAATATCACCTCAAAGAGACACTTGAGCATATCTGGCCTTGTCAGAAACAGGAAATACCAGGAGCCTTACTTAAAATGTTTCTAACCTAAATTTGCAGCCCCAAGAGGCTCGAATGGTTTAAATAAGGTTCAGATAAACATCCAGACTTTCTGATGATTATCCAAAATTCTTTGACAATCTGCAAGTTTTGAGGTTCACTCATTAACACTGCCTTGAATACATCCTGGAAGCAGCCTGCACCTTGAAGAGAGCAGCGATAACGCTATGCTTTTCCAAAGGCAAATACAAAAGCATTAACTAAATCATGTTGGTAGGAAGTTATGAAACAAGTGATGCTGTAGAGACTGCCAAGTGACTCAGGAGAAATAAATCAGAGTTTATAAATATCTTCAGAGTACAAATACCAGTAATTATTCACAGTCCCAGAAAATGCAGGATCTCTATGACAAGAAAGAAAATGCTTTGAGCACCTGCCTGTGAAAGAAATTTCTAGCAAATGGGGAAAATTTGCCTATGGAAATCCTCTCTCCTTCCCCCTCAAAGGAGATGGTTGATGGCTGTACATCTTGAAAACCAGGCAGCACACCTCAGAAGCTGGGAATAACCACTGCTGGTGATTCAATCAGCTTAGGACAGAAATAACTTATTAAAGCTGCTGTATTTATCAAGAGCTTCTGTAAACAAGGACAGTCAAGAAATTAACTTTTAAATCAGAGTAAATAAAATCTCTACTCAGAAGTCAGGTAATGTTAATTTGACTTTGGGAATGAAGCTAGCTATATCAAATTAGGCCACTTTAATTCTGACTGTGACTAACCATCCGAAGACTTACTGCAGTTTGACTAATCCACGTTAAATTCACATCTTTAGTTAATTCAGATTATTGCTTGAGAGTTCCTGCAAAGGCAAGTCCTAAACCTCAGCAATGTTAATTGGCCAAAGGAAGGGAGTCCTTTCATTACAGCTGTCTTTCTCCATTTGTTTTATAACACCTTAACCTTGGAGTCTGTTCAACTTAGTGCATTAAAGCAGCACAGAAAGATTTTAGGCTGCAATGGGCAAAAAAAATGTTGTTTTTGGTAAAGTTGCTCAAAACAATATAAAGTATTTTCAGATGCTGTTGGTACACACATCTCATTGAAGGATCTGTGCAGAGTTGAGGGTACACACAAATGGACCAATTCTGATCTGTAATGAGAGAATGAAGGAAAATTTAATATCTTCTGCCCCTTCTGCAGCTTCTTACTGAAAAACAAAAACAAAGAAAACAAAACAAACTGATTTCCAGTCTCAGCAACTGATTTATATAATTATTTTTATTTTTTGTCTTTAGAGGGCAGACGTCTAGGTGCTCATACAAATTCAAGTCTTCTTGGGTTAACTTTATTAGCAAGGGATCCCAACCTTGTCTCCAAGAACCTTCTTGTCTCTTCCAGCTTACCAGCACTCATAAACCTCACATACTACCCACAAAACCGTAGGTATACCGACATATCTATTTATTCCCACTTTTTTCATGTGCTTCAAATAAGGCCTTTGGCACTTTCCAGATACTTTTTAGAAGCCCAGATTGTCAAACCTGAAACAAAATAGTTCAACCCTGGAGCACCTATTGCCAGCTAATCCTTTTAATGAGCTAAAAGCAATCAGCAGCTCTGCCTCATTAAAACCTCAAGAACAGCGTATCTCACCAAACCTTTGTCAATTTTTCCCCAGTTACAGTAATTGGTCTCCTAGGGGATACTGAATTTACCTTCGCACCTTGCTTGCTTGTCCTTGCAGGCGTGACAGCATTACCATTAAATCGTGAACACAGCCAGCTGCTGCAAAAAGGCTGATACTCCCTTTCCTTCTGCTGTGCTTTCTCTCCCATGCTGGACTCTCATAGGGTCACTCAAAATATGCAAACTATCCATCACAAAGCATTACCTTTCCTATCTCCCAGATCAATGACCACCCTTAAACAAACCTAATTGCTGATCATGCCCAGCATCACTTTAGGGAAGAAAAAAAAAAAAAAAAAACTATATATAGTCCTCATAAGTCTGGATTTTTTATGCCAGCCCTTCTGGATTTAATATTTTCCTCAAAGATGACTGAGAGAAACAACACGCTATTTATAGAAAAACTCTTACAGGATTTTAACAGGCTCTTACGCAAAGCCATTGTTTTGCTTTCTTATTTGTTATCCCTATGGAGCTATAAACCCCTGCTTTAAATTATCAGCTCATATCTATTCATATGCAGCAATGACTTTCAAGACACCACAGGCTGGCTGCTAGTGCCAAAACAATTTAAGGACATTTACTACCATTTGGAATATTTTTACTTCAAAGGAAAGGATTAATGAATATTATGGAAATGATTCTCAATCTCTGCATTTCCACTGTTTTTCTCCCAGACACCACATAATGACTTGTTAAACTACGTGTTAGTTTTACTGCAGAAAAGACATTTTTAGTGCAATGCAGCTCAGTCAATACAATCTTCCAGATGTACATACTGCTTCCACTGTGAAACCTTTTTTGAAGTGCCAGTCCAACACCCCTGGCACTTGGACCTACTGTCCTGGACACTGAGGTATTAAAAACCCCCCTGGTGTTTCCCCATACCCAATAAATATAAATCAACTCTAACATGAGGTGCAACTACTGGCACTTAATTGGCACTGCTTGAGGAAAACATTTGCACAGACTTTACTCACTTCCAGCCTCTCTTGAGCTGAAGATCTACCATGAATCCATTGTGTCAACAGTTTTATATAACCATGGAGATGGTAGAAAACAGAGAGAAAACAAAATGAGTGTACAATGATAATACATCTAAACACATGAAAGAAAGACAATTTAATTTGTCAGGTCAGCAATAACATCAACAACATGCAAATTTATCTTATTTGAGTTCTTAAGAGTACCTTGAAGTTTCATGCCACATCATCTATACTGATTCTACCTACTCTATCTAAATTGACTCCATCTTGACCTACTTTACCAAAACTTTTGTTTAGAGACATGAAACTTGTCAAATCCCAATTACCTGCAGTCTTGTCACGCTCGAGAGTAATCAAACAATGGCACAAGTTGCCTGAAAAGATTTTGGAGTCTCCATGCATGGAGATATTCAGAACTCGACTGAGCTTTATCTAAGCTGGCCTTGCTTTGACCAGATGACCTCCAGAGACTGCTTCCAATCTAATTTTCATAAGACCATTCAGGTTGGAAAGGACTTCAGGATGTCTCTGGTTCCAAGCTTCTGTTCTGTGCTGGGTTACTCTGAGATCAGACCAGACTGCTCAGGGCTTCATCCCATAGGGTCTTGAAGATATGAAAGGATGAAGACTGCACAGTCTCCCAGGTTTCATTGTCCTCACAGTGGAAAAATGACTTCTCATATCCAGTTGAACTTATGTTTAAACTTACATCCCTCCTACCCTGCACTACAGTGAAGAGCTCCATCTTCTCAATAATCTCCTTGTAGGTACTGTGAGGCTGCTGGGATATCCCCTCAAAGCTGTCTCTTCTCAAGGCCGAACAACTTCCATCTCCTCAGCTTCTCCTCCCTTGGCAAGTGCTCCAGGAGCAAGCATCCTGGTGGTCCTCCACTGAATTCACCTCAGTTTACAATCTTTCCTGTACTGGGACCCCAAAACAGGATACAGTATCTGGATGTGACCTAACAAGTGCTGAGCAGAAGGGGATAATCCACATTTTGATCTCCTGGCCCTTCCCTGGTCTGTGCTGCCCAGGTTGCTGCTGCCAGGGCGTTGTGGGCTCCTCTCCGCTCGCTGCCAACAGACCCAAGGAACTTTCCTGTAGAGCTGCCCCCCAGCCAGGCAGACCCAGGCTGGATCACTGCCAGAGACTCTGCCTTCCCAGGGGCAGGGCTTTGCACTGAATTGAATTTCATAAGGTTCACTCACCTCAGCCCACCCCTCCAGCCTGTCTAGGACACTCTGAGTGGCAGCTCCACTCTCAGGCTGTCACCTGCTTCTGCCAGTTTTATGTCACTGAAAACTCGATGAGACTGCTCTCCATAGCTTCCTGCAGGACATTGACAAAGTTGTTAAGCAGGACAGGTCCATCTACAGACACCTGCAGTACTCCACCGTTGATCAGCCCCCTGGTAGAGAACCAACACTTAACAGAATTCCTCTGAGCCTGACCTTCTAACTAGTTTCTTTAAATGGATGGACAGCCAGATGCATAGACTGTGACTCCTATTCTGTGTTCCAATGAGCAATTTATTTTTCAATGTAACACAAAAAAGGTTTTCGTTTCCTTTTGCAATATGTTCTGGAAGATGCCAGCCAAAGGATGTTGGAATCACTCAGATGTGAAAATGTCCTCAGCGTGCACATTCAGTGAAGTCAAAAATCTCAGTACTGGTTTCTAGAGAATATTTAGTACAATGTACACAGCTGATTTTATCACTATAGTGATACAGAAGAGATCAAGAAATTATGATGAAAAATTATTTGCCTGAGAAAATAACTCGCAACTAATTTTAACATCAGCCATTAATAGAGTAATCACTGCCTGCACAATTGGTGGTTTTAACTAAAGGAAAAGTTTGAGGAAAAGTCTGCGTCAGGACTGCCTATACCCACATAATCTGGTTTATAAACTTTTTTCAGGTTTGCTGAGTTGTGAAAAAAAGGGTAGAAAATGTTTCAGCAGTCACTTACCCCAAGGCCTGTTTATTTTCATCACAATATCAGACTAGAAAAACCAGATTCTTTGGCCCACCCTGTCAGGTAGCAGACTGGTGATGCACTGTGGGAAGGGAAAACCTCATCTCCCTTGTTTCCTAATGCATTTGATTAGGTGAACACAACAGGAGTTATTCAAATACATGTGATATAACACTGTAACAAATACATGTAGCTTACTGCACAGAACCACCTTGCTTCCAAACAAGCAGAATGATGTTGTGCAAGTTTATGATATACTCTTTGAAAAGGTACTTACCTTCCTTAGGCAAACAAGTTTTAGATGTTTAAAGTCAGGTACAAGTCATCTCATCCTTAGAACCAAAGTATTCTTAATGAGTAAATGAGGCTACTCAGACTTTTCTGGAGTAGTATTTTGGTTGTTTTGTTTAAACATAAATGTATTTCCATTTCAAAACAACTCATTAAATCTTATCTCATTTTGCTGCAATTGCAAATACACCAGACAAATCCAAAAATAATTTTATGTGCTGACATCTGTTTTGAAGGGATTTTCAATGGCAGATGAGTTTAATTTCAATGGAAGATGAGTTTTGAAACCCAAACAGCTTGCCCATATTTGGTAAGCATTTCCCAATTCACCTACCTGGTTTCAAATTATATTTTTAACAGGATATGTATGCAGCATATTACTGATAGGAATGGTTACAAATGCACTCTCACTGCCAAGAGAAGACAGATCTACTAGAGTGTCTTAGTAGCCTCCTGTATAGCTAGTGGGCACCACAGGTTACATGCAGCACTATTGCAAGGCGAAGCCTGATTTCACGTAGTGCAGAGACAACCACATTATCTAGCACTTCTTAAAAGTGTTCTACACCAGCCAGGAAAGCTCAAGAGGTTGACACTACGCCATAGTTGGGTGATCACAAATTTGATACACAAATGCAAGCTGACCTAATTTCTGTTACATAAGAAACAGAATGTGCAAGCAACATCTTGCACTTGCCAACTAAATCCTAGGTGGCTTGCAATTACAGCTGACAATAGGTGGAAAATTGCAGCAACAAAACGCCAGAAGCTGGTGCCTTTCTACCTTTAAATTAGTAGTTTAGTGGATTAAAGTAAAATATTTGCGTATTGCTGGATCACCCTGAAAGTATGTTAAACATTGTGTTAGGGAACAACCCTGTGAGTAGATAAGAAAACAAGATCTGAAACTTCGATTTGCAGGTAGAAAAAGATCAGGGACTTAAAGAAAACTCCTACACCCACAAGTGAACTTTTCTCTCTTCTTTTAGAAGCACCTGTGAGAGTATGCAAGAAGAGTACACCTGAACAATTCACACATGCAAATCCACACCAGCTGAAGAGCTGACTTAATTTCCAGCAGCAGAACTCTTGTGCAATACACACGCTGGATCACTCCAGGGCTTGGAGCCACACTTAGCAGATTTGCCTCCATTCCTGCTGGGAGTTCCTTGTGCTTGAGGCCCTTTTTCCCAGCCTTTGCTGGAAGCTTTCTTTCCACCTCCTGCCCACATTCATCAAGTGTAAATCATAGACAGGGATTTAATTACTCAGGGTAAGAAAAAAATAATAAAAATAAAAATAAAAATAAAAATAAAAATAAAAATAAAAATAAAAATAAAAATAAAAATAAAAATAAAAATAAAAATAAAAATAAAAATAAAAATAAAAATAAAAATAAAAATAAAAATAAAAATAAAAATAAAAATAAAAATAAAAATAAAAATAAAAATAAAAATAAAAATAAAAATAAAAATAAAAGAGAGAGGTTTTATGATTTAGTGCAGGTCAGTGCAATATTAAAAAATAAAAACACAATGTATTCTTACAGTGTCAGGAGGCAGGAGATCTGCTAAAGTAATACAATGAACATTTCTTTAAGGGTGGAAATTTTTCTCCTGTAGCATTAAATTGGGCTTCTTGGGCAGTGCTAATGCTTTCTACTTCACACTCACAGTTATTTCCTTTCGCTTATTCTTTTTACATTGCACATCCTGCATGGGCCAGTTTGATTCCCACTGACAGCAAGATCCTGCCCTACCCACTCCACTCCCTCCCTTAGCAGCGCAGCAACAATCCTGTAAAGTTACAAGCAAGAGCACAGCAAACATGCTATTTAGTTAGCTGCTGCCCTAAATGCTGAAATACTTTGCCCATGCCTAAAGCTGCCTGTGTTTTCATGTGGAAAGAAACCTGGATGGAATTCTTTCTATCACAGTAAAGCTTCTGAGGCTCATGATACTAAGCTGAATTAAAATATTTCTATTATTAATATCTGAGGGAAAAATATAACTTTGTACATGCAGATATTTATTTAGTTGTTAAACATCAGGGTCCATTTTCACATTATTGCATCTTTGCATTTTTATTTTGTGCCATTTTGATACAATAGAAGTGATACAGAATTCTGTGGCTGGACAAAAGCCACATACTTCTCAGGATTGTGTTATTTTTCTTGCTCCTTGGTTTGACATCTCCTTCAGCCTACAGAAGGAAGGCATCCAATTGAAAGCCCAATTCAAAGTCCTCCCTGCCTTCCTCAACACACCAGTAACCATTACATGCTGTAGACACCAGACATCCTCAAATCCCTTACACACATACTAAGAGAATGCAAATTTTAGAGAACACTCCTCCGTTTGCATTTTAACTCTGTTCAATAAGCCGTCACTACTCCAATTAACATTTTATTAGGCCACTATTTACCCCAGTCTGTTAGGGCAGAACAAAGATTCATGGCTGATTGTTACTTAAAACATGTAAACTTACAGGAAAAGCAGCCATGGGCTGCAACACTTGAATGCGGGACACTTCTACTATACAAGAGCATATCTGCTGTCCGGCAGCCTTCAGAACAGAGGGAAAGAGGAAAGATATTAGGTTAGGTCAGGCAGAGGAGAACTAAGGCAACTGGAGCAAGAGGAAAAGGGAAAAGGTAACAAAATAATATAGACAATAGAAGTCTAAAACCAGAAGTTTCTGCCTCCATCAGGGGCTTTTGTAAGTAATCAAGACTCATTTTGTCTTGCATGATTCTTTGCTGGATTTACAGGATCCATGAGTGAAGTGTTGGGGAGGAGACAACTCTACCCACAAATAACTGGGAAAGAGAAGCAACAGATTTCAAGGTTTGCTGATTCAGCAAGAAGGCATGAAATTTTTCTTCTTCAGTGTTTAAACATACTTAACATAGAACTCATGGAGAATAACATTAACAGCTAAAAGTAGGGATGTTAGGACAACTAGGTTATGCTGACAGCCCTCACTGATCTAGCACTCTTGTTTAGTCTTTTAGAAATGTTGGGACAGGAACGTACAAGCCGTAAGATGCAAAGCCAGCAACTGCAAACTTTCATTCAAGGTTCCTAATTGCTCTCTGGTTCAGCTAGACGTGTGGCTCTTTTTATTTATTATTTGTGAATATTCAGGCAAACTGGCTGGTGATAGCACATGCTTGGGGAACGGCCTTTTTTCAAGGTGGTGTTGGCATATTTCCATTTTGTTTTTAGGAGGTCAGTGGTTTGGGACCAGACTGAAACATTTCAAAGCCAATATAAACATTTCTTTTCTTTCAGATTATCCCCAGGGAAAAATAACAGTTTGGCCATTGCACAATTTTAAGAGTTACAGCTTTACTTTTGCTGGGATTTTCATTCATGACTTACACTAACAACGGTACAATTACAGAACGCCTCAAAATAATGAGAGATTGCTTTGTAGCTACAACACTGAAGACTGGCACTGCTTTAGAGCATGCACAGATAATACAAGGATGACAATTTGTGCTATAGAAATAGTCTTCAGAGCATACAGATTAATTTTAAAGAGCACAATAATGCTCTGTAATGCTCTAGGTCATTGACTTTTTATACAAACACATAGTCTGTTTTAATTGCACAGTTGGTGGCAAACATCTAACCAGCACTGCCTAGGAAGACACTGCAAACATACAGACAAAAGGGATGAAGTGTGTGTTAAGCTCGCTCCCAAACCAAAGGGACAGGCATTATTATTAGAAGATGCTCTAAATATGCCCAGATGCCTAGAAGATGCCTAGACCCACTGGAAATACTTATCCAGGCACATCCCTATTTCACCTTAAGAAAACAATACCCTAAAACATGAAAAATGGGTCTAATATCCTTAGGCAGAAAACACACACTGCACATTGTAACCTCAAGAGAAAATGAGTTAGGTGATCCCGGTACAGCTCTGACTTAACTTAGTTCCTTCCACTTCTGTTAAAATGCTTTATTACGAGCACCATGCTAATAAAATCTGTCTGAGTTATCTCAACAAATCTCCTAAACAATTAGACCACCAGGGTATTACTGACTTTAACTGGCATCCAAGCAAATAACTCAGAGACAGATTACTTCATAGATGGGTGGAGAATGGCTTTAGGTCATCAGAAAGCCAAAAGCACTGCAAGAAGAGAGAGCTCTTTTGAGACCTTTGCAAACCTGCATACCACACTCCTCCCCACTGATGTCATGCCAGCGTGCAAGGGCTCCAAGCCATGCCTTAAGCCATCTCTACCCAGCTTTTGGTGTGCAAAACATCAGAAAACAGTAGCAAAACAGAGTGAATTTCTCAAGACAAGTATTGTGAGAGGCAAAAAGACCCAAGTGTATCTCCCCAGGTTTCATGTATTTAACACATATGGCAAATTTTGAAATTAAATTATTTTTTAAAAGTGATCAGCTTGCTCACATAGGTGCTAAGCTCTTCTTTAACTCTCCTTCTAAAAACCAGGCTGCAGCAAAATATGATGCACATGTGTAATTACAAGAGATTGAAAGATGCAGCCTTGTGCCACCCTGACAAGGCTGATCAGAAGTGCTGGCTATACTATCTACCTGGCCCATCTCTCTTGGTTTCAGACAAATCAAGTCCGTCTCTTCTGCTTGAGTATCACATCACCATCCTCCTCATAGACTACAAATAGCATCACAATACCTCAGTGTTACTACATGTTCTAGCTACAGCAGTCTACCCTGCTTTTCACCTGCTCCCAGCTTTTGGAACAACACAGAATCTCCATTTACATTGAAAAATGTATACCGTAGCCTCACTTCTCAAAATATGAGATTGAAGAGAGAACATGAAAAGATAAAGGACTCACTTAATCGTTGACTTGACAGTCATAACCTATTAACCTTCAGCAATGGAATGCAGAAATCCCTCTCCTCCATGAAGGGAAAGAACATGAGCTGATTTCTGGGTAAGGCACTGTGATTGCACCTGCAACCAATTTTCCATCCTTTTCTTTAAAAAGGGGAAATTTATGAATGAGAAAGGTAAGTTTTTAAAAATGGCTTAAGCCAATTCAAATTCTGTGCTGCAAAAACGCATGCACCCACTTTTCCCAATTCCTGCCCTCCGAGTAGGGCAAGTCAGTAGATCCATCTGGTAATTAACAGAGGAAAAAAATGTATATAAATTGCTTTCCAGTCACTCATCTGGCTGGCAATGAACTCATATAATCATTACTGCTGCTGACACAAGGAGAGGCATGACTAGCATTTTTAGAGAAAGCAAATTCCAGATCTAAAGTCAATGATAAAAATGTACCTAATTGTGTCTCAGAAGATAACAGTGACTTATTTTGCTTGAGCTTTGCTTGAAGAGTCCAAAAAGAAACCCTTGGTCTCCCTCCCCTAAAGAGGAACCCAGAAAAAAAAAAAGACATATTAATGAAGACCAGCATATTGTTTGCAGTATTATACTTCTCTTTTGGAGATGCAGATCCAGGAAGTATCTGGAAATTAGACTAAACATGTCATGGACTTGACAGCAAAGTGGGAGAAGAGGCCTTTGACCACAGGCATGAAAGAGCTATAAAGAGAGTGTACCAGGAGAGAAAAACATCTAAAGTTGGACCCAGCAAAGAAAGAGCAAGCTGGACAGAAAAGCAGTGTCCATGTAAGGGTGCACCTCACCCTTCCCACACAGCCACCAGTTGATTTATTCACTGCTTGAGAACATCTAATTCAGTTTGAAATGGGTCTTTACCTGTTGAGCACTGAAATTATCCACTTAAGCCACCAAAACATATTTTGTATTGTATAAAATTCTCTTCTCTTCTATTTCTATGCTATAATAGGCCTTAGTACATATTAGAGAAGCCCGGATTTCAAAAACAGGTGAGTACAGCCCTGCACCCCTAGAAAATAAGATACAAATATTTCCTGGCATATTTGGTGAATATTATTGCCAGCACCGTGAAGTCTGCTTTCTGCAACTTGAAAAAAAAAAAAATCACACTAATGCAAAATAGGAAAAAACAAAGGAAATCGTAACCACACATAAACAGCCTGAACTTCCTCCCCCTTCCTTAGCACAGGGCTTTGTTTTTCCCTCCACCACTGTTATGTTCTGGGAGGTCAGAAAGGCAGCTATCCATGCCCTGAGCTCTCAGGCAGCTGAAGGAGTAACTCCTGACAAGATGCTGAGGGCCTGAAGAGGTCGAGACTTGGTCCTATGGGTGTCAGTAGCTAACCTCCAATTGACTTCAGAGGGCAAAGACCGTATTCAGAAAGGTTTTGTGTTTTCCAGCATTTCCTTGGGTGAGGAATGGTTTGGTATCCTGTAGCCAAGGTATCCTGTTCCTCAACAGAAAATGGGGTAGACCCCCAGAGACAGAGCAGAGCTAAGTAAGTCAAAATGCTTTGGGGCAGGGGTGTGTGGAAGGGTGGAAAAAGGAAGAAGGGGAAAAAATCATATTCCAGGTAACAAAATAGACAAGGGGAAAGCAGTTCACTATATTACCTGTGCAGCTGCGACTACAGCGGTGTGATTTGTAGCATACATGCTACATTCTGTGATTCAACTAACAGTAACTGCAGTTATTCTTCTTCTTTACTTTTGTTAGTGTATTTTGAAACACTTTAAAGATGTGCTACAACATAAGCAAGAGATAACAGTAAATGTGGAATAAAACCAGCTTTCCCTTGTAAAACATTTCAAGCCCTATCAAGGCTACCAAGTGTTACCCTTGCCCTTCATTTACCATAGGTGCAAGACACCATTAAATACTTTTACAGAAGCAGCTGGTTGAAATAAATAGCAGAAAACCCTACATGTCCCATTTGGGACTTTAAATCTTGCAGATGAGCAGCATTGCTGGGGACACAGGTAGAAGATACAGTAAATAAACACGTCACCTATGCACATTTGTGTGCAAGGCTGGTATGTGTGAGGGCTGAGAGTGAAGAAGAACTTTGGGAAGACCTTGGAATGGCTCAGCAGTGTGTTATGGATCAGTAGGACCAGCTGAAAGAATAAAAAAGGAAGTGATCTTCCTGCACTCTGGAAAATGGACCTGCATAGCTGAGTGCCACCTTGCTACTTCACAAGGATGTCACTGACTTGATCACAAACTTCTTTCAAATCTGCCGACCTGTAAGATCCCAGAGTGTCTGTCTGGGATACATCCTCAGCTGTACCAGCTATAACTTTTCAAACACCAGAACATCTCCATTGAAATGGATAGAAAGAGGTGGCTGGTTCTTCCAAGGCTTGTGTTTTAATTGCTAGTCCCATTGTGCTAAAAGTATCGAGCAATTCACTTACTCAAATATAAAGACTTGTCCCAGGTAAAAACACACAGCAGGCAGGTAATAACAGTTCGATTTCATCAGCATAACCCTCACCAAACTATGAGCACTTTATGCTGGAGATTGGATGGGTTTAGCTGGGGCTGATACACAACTGCAGGGGATGGATATATGTGGATTCGCTTTTAACCGAGGCATATCGGATGTATCACTCATTCTTTTCAGGATGTATGGAACCTTTCCAACATATTATGGACCAATATTTTTAATTTCGCATCAGAACAATAGGAGGCTGAGTTTGCCTACAGGAACTGGTGATCCACAGAGATTCCCCTTTATGCAGTACGTGGTCTTGTTTGGTCTAAATACAATGAGAGAACAATCTAATGTGATTTCGGACCCCTGCCCCTTTCGTCGCTAACCTAGAGATGTTTGTGCATCAAAAGGAAGAACACACAATGTGCACTCAACCAGACAGAGCCGAACTGCCTGCAGCCAAAATACAAAAGATTGGATATGTATTTTTTTTTTTGTAGTATAATCATTCTGTCATGTATAATGGATGCACAGGCACAGTTTGAGCTTTTGAAAACCTAAAGCAAAGCTTTACTTTATTCCTGTAAATCTCACTGGCTTCAAATTGATGCATTCTTTTCTGCCAGCAGCACATTGCTTAGCAATGAAATTCCATGGCCCAAACAGGATTTTGAGACCTCAATCATAGTTTAAAAATAGATTGTTATTAATAATTTTTGTTATTGGGGGGGAGAGGTATATGAGATACAAGAGCCTTAATACCTCCACATCACGTAAGGGGTGTGGGAAGCAAGACACCAAATAAGACACCAGATGACCACCAAATTCTGTTCTTTTTCAGGTATAACTAACTAATATTAAGACTAATATTAACTTAATATTAAGACTAACTAATTAAGTAATTAATGTTAAGACTAACTTTTCCAGAGGTCTCAGAGTGGAAGAAGCTAAAGGTGCTGAGACAGGAAGTAAAAAACATCTGGATGCAGAAGAATCTGGTTTGCATATTGTCCAGCACTAAGGAATTAATTAGGCAATAATTTTGCCTAATTTAGTCTATTCAAGAGTGTTTATGTCTCACAGTAACGTCATAGATCAAATCACCTCAACGTGGCTTGTTTTCTTCACAAGACAAGCAGAAATATAATCCTTGTTTTACAGAAAGGGAATTATTGGGAAAAACAACAGCAAAAAAGAGAGAGACCGGATGATGTGCCCCAGATCAGCCAGCATGTCTCTGGTGCAGGTGGGAATGAGCCAGACGTCTCTCTCTTTTAGATGCTGTAACTGCAATACCACAGTTCCTTTCCTAAAAATGAAAATCATATTTTCATACTGATGAGTCTGAGCTGCAGTGTCCAAATTGTAACCAAAGCTGTGGATGTCTGGTATCTAAGGCATTCAAACCATTCCTTCAGTGTGATTCATTACGAAGGATGAGGCCACCTCACTCAAATATAAATTCTTAATTTTTGAAGTGGTCAGTACTGAACCTCTGGCTCTGACAGCGCCTGCCCAGAGGCAGTGAGGTCCCCTTTGTGCCACCATTGCCTTCAATCATTCCAAACAAGGGGTAACAACCCATATGTCTGGGAGCTGGTCGTGAGACGTCCCAGACCTATTTTGAACAGGCACAGTGCAGTAATAGCCCACATGCAGCAGTAATTTCAGCCCCGATTAGTTTTTAAGGCTCAGCCCTGTAGGGAGAAAATTCCACCAGCACAGCCACTACAAAATTATCCAGAAGAGGGAGTGCATAGCATATGTACATGTAAATCGGTATGTTGCTACACTGTCCTCAAACTCAGTGCAGATCATGGGGGCTCAGCAAACGTCCAGCCTGATATCAGACTCAGCCACATGCCCAGCGCTACACACAGCTCAGCAAAATACCTACTGCACAGCTCATCCAACAACATCACTCCTCTCTGCTGGGTGCTTGCAGTCGGAGATTTTCTTGGACGTTTTAAATATATATATATATATATCATTTTTTTGCTTTCTGATAAGCTTGCCTTATATAATGTCTTGCTAATCAAGCTATTCTCAAGCAACAATTTAAGTAAGTTTGGTTACAAGTCTTTTACGATCACCCTTGTTTCCTGATAGAAGTAATTCACAAGAAATGTTGCAGAATGCAAATTCAGACTTAATTTCTCAGACTTATTCAAGAATAAAGTTTGTAAATTCATTTTCTGTATACAGCAGTTTTCTCAAGTACAACATCCACTTAGGTTATTTATTTAAAACAACAACAAAAACCAGAGCAAAACTGTACCTGGACAGTGTTGTAGGTGCCCTTGACAATTAGAAATGCAGTCGACCACAAGAGCAAAGCCACAGGCAACCAGCATGTACAGTACTTAACCAGTTAAACCCAGAGTATGAAAAGGAAGCAAGAAATGGGCATGCATATTAAAGCAAGTTTATAAAGAAAACAATTCTGCTTACGTTTTCATGTTTTTCTTAATATCTACATGGACACATATCCTCTCCCTTCTTAGCACATGCTATTCAATATCCTGCGCAGTGATGTTCTCTTTATATTGGATTAAATCTCTGACCTTGATTTGACTTTCTTCATTTTGCTTATCTTTGTCCTTCTCTGTAGCTAAGAAGAAAAAAAAACAACAACAAAAAAAGAACGCATACCTTCATTTTGAAAGGACTGAATGGCTACATTAATTTTGTTTAGCTTCTAGTAATAGTATAATTAGTAACAGGAGTCTTTAAGTGATTATTACCCATTTTTATGTGCCTCCATTACCATACACTTTTTTTTTTGATGACTTCTTCAGATTATTAAGAGCTAGTATTTTGTTGACTTTTGTTACTCGTTAAAAAATGAACTTCAAGGTCATTGCAGCTTTTACAACATATTTTGTTATTATGGTTTTGAAAATAAGTAACTTCTTATGTAGTTCAGTGAATCAAATTTTGAAGAGGAAAAAAAATGAAACGGAGCTCCTGACAGTGCTGGAATTGAACAATTCTATCTAAGTGGGTTAAAAACAAAGTCAGCACTGTAATTTAAGTTATCAGTATAATATACTGCTTTATCTTGCTCAACAGGCACTCTTTTTCTACAAAAGCAAAAACCAAAATAGCAGGTTCAGGTAACAACTCCTGCTATCTTCAGCAAGTTAAAAAACTGAGGATGTCACCAGCAGTAACTTGCAACATATGAGCATTGTTTCAGCTCTGTTATCAAGCCCTGAAAGTTGAAGGCCCAGGTCCTGACCAGTTTCACCTGATCTGCGATTACACAGCAGAGCAGTGGAAGCCTGAGGACAGCACAGGTGTATCTGTAGGGCAGCTGCAAAGTAGGGATATCCCTCACAATTGCTCTCATTGAGCAAATTACTTCCTTAGAAGACTGAGAGAAGAGGCTCCGTGTCTTCTCCTTTCACCTGCCCCCAGTGCAGTGGGTAGTTTTCTCGCTGTGCATGTAGACTGGCCCGCGTTGCAATTCCCGGCCGAGTGTCTGACAGCAAGGTCGTGCCTGCCAACTGGGAACTTGAAGGTCTTCCGACTCCCAGAGGCTGTTCAGGGCAATAATCACATCCAGAGCATGCCGGTGCCGAGGACACGGGTGAGCCCTAAGCAATAAGGGAAAAGGCATCATTCAACAGTGATTTAACAGCTGCTGTCCCAGGCAAGAACTAGCAGAATAACTACGGACATCTGGAGAGTACATATAAATCCCAATCTATGCATTTTCCCTTTTTATAGGCCTAAAGCAGTAGCTACTGCCTAATGCTACTAAGGCACTAGCATTGAAAGAAGAGATCTTCCAAAGAGCTTTTCAGGAGACAGCAAGCAACAGATTTCATTTTCCTTTGCAGACAAAGTCATTCTGAACTGTTTCCATGAAGCCCCAGCACAAGAAGGACTGGGCACACATGGCTACTTACACCACAATGCTTGGCAAAGAGAGTAGCTTTTGTTAAATGGCATCCTAAGGACTAATAAACCACATAATAGTCTGCATTCAAACCTATAGTAAAATTACCTACCTACATTCAGCTTATCAGTTTTGTCAACTGAATCAACCCTCTGCTACAGTAGCTGTGAATGGGATGGAACTTCAAAGGCTTGCTGCTAACAAAGGCTAAAAAAAAAAACAAAACAGCCCCTCCTTCGCTAATACATATTCCTTATTCAAACAAAAGAAGGTAATGGCAGTAGGTGACACCTGTTGAATTACTAGTGTCAATAAGAACAGTCATGGAAAGTGGAAAATGACGACAGAACTAGAACTGTGTGGCACACAGCTGAGAGCCTGGTGTAGAGCAACGAATTACCCTCACCTAACTTTCATTTCATCAAAAGACAAGGGTATGTTGTTTCTTTTACCACCTGCCCCAAGGAGTGGTTTGCTAATCTGCTAGAAGCTGCATCTGTTTCTAAAAAGAACCAGTTGTTATTCTACTTAATGGTTGAGCTAGAGTACAGCTGGGGAAAAAAAAATAAAATAAAATCTACTCCGTGGTAGAATCCAGGGCAAGCTTTTCTATAGCAGTTTCCCATGAGGAGAAAATAAGTCCTTTCTTGCTGACCAAAATTCTGGACTAAATTACAGAAAGAACAAAAGGCTACAGAATAAATATCTCCTTGTTACACAAACCACGCATTCATTAAGATTAACTTAGGAGCTGAAGGTCTCTGTATAACCATTGCAGTCTCCAGAGCTTCTCAAAACATCTTAAAGACCTCTCTCCTTCCACTGAGAAAGGGTATCTTGGTTCGTAGGTTACAGCAATGCCTTCCACATAAAGTAGTTTTTTGGAATACCTTTCAGTTTGACCTCCTTCAGTTTCTTTATTCCTTAAGTTTTTGCAGGGATTTGCATACACATATTAAAAGCAGGGCAATCTATTTACCTGTCTGGTCTGATAAGAAAATTAATTTCCTGTCATAGTAGGATTTTTATTTTTAAATAGAAATTCAGGATGCCAGCAAAGTAGCCAAAGATAATGAAATGTTCGTAAGCCCTGGGCCCCTGACTTAAAGCCAAGAAGATACTAACACTGACAGTCTGTATTTCAGCTTTCTTTTTAAGAAGTTGTCAAGTAAACGTAATGCTTCTATAGAGATTCGTAGCATATTTGAGGTCCCAGGTGTATGTTTGAAGAAATAACTATCGGACTTCAATGTCCCTTTTCCTTCATAGTCTCCAAATAAACAGCACAGAGAAAGGTTATTCCACTAAAAGATAAGAAAGAAAATCAACAGAAATTCCTGGTGTTTGGTTGATGCACATCCCCATCTCACATGCTTGGAAAGATCACAAACATCAGATGTGCTATTGTTTCTGGAGAGGGTTTGGGTGGGTTCTGTTTTTTGCTTTTGTTTTTTTTCCCTTTTTTTTTGTTTGTTTGTTTTAAGGAGGCCACAGCTTTACAAGCTCACAGCAGGGACTCCACACACAAAAATTTGTATTTGTCTGGTTTTGGGGGAGCCTTTTTTTAAAATTCATTTTAAACAGTTCATTTGCTAATTTGCCATTTCCAGAATGACACAAGACATTCAACAAAAGATCTGTGCCTTACCCACAAAGTTTAGGCACCAGTGTAATGAAACAGACCAACTAGCAATTCAGTTCTCCAAGCAATTTTATTATTCCAGTTCTGCAGCAGGTCTTTGATTTCAGTCTTAGATTTTAGAGAAAATCTTCTCTCATTGCAAATCTCCTCAAACTACCAGTTCAGCAATAGACTCACAGAATCACAGAATCATTTATGTTGGAGAAGACCCTTAAGATCATCAAGTCCAATGATCAACCTGACACTGCCAAATATTAACGTATCTGTGGAGCAGCAGCATAGGGGGCCCATGGGAAGGTGTTGGGATTTTTTTTCCCCTGTAATGAGTAAGCCCCATTGAGTGTGTTTCACCTGAGAGCTGCTCTGCAGCAGCAGCAGCAGCAGCAGCATACGCACAGCCAGCATCCTGCCAGGAGCAAATGCCAAAGTAATCACTGCAGCTTGAAGTAAGAAAGCTACATAAAAGTGTGTAAACTTGGTAAAAATAGTAAGAGACAGCAGCTAAGAGAAATCCTTGCAAGTTTTCCGACTTCTTAAGAGTCCCACACTGGAAGCAGAAAGCAAATGTTCATCAAAAAGATTTGAGAAAAAGCAAAAAGAAAGAGGCATGGCCAAACAGAATGACAGAAGTTATTAAGCAGACACCCTTCAAAAAGCTGAAGTACAAATGAAGACAGGAAAGACTGCAAAACTCTGACAGGTTAAACCAAAAAAAAAAGGTAATTAAAAAAAAAAACAACACTTACAAGCAGAGAAAATAGTAAGGCAGGCCAAAACAAAATTTTTGAGGAGCAATCCATAAAAGACAAAAATAATACTAATACTTTTGCAAACATCAAGAACAGGGTGTCTGTTAAGATAAGTGTCTATAAAACGTACTCTCTAAGATCAAATTTATATGGGAGAACAACTGAAATGTTAATGTATTCATTCCAAAAGAGATTGATGAGGTTCTGGTGCTGGGATCCTCCTTTTTGAGGAACTCTTATGAGGACCCGCTTCAACTAAATTGTCAGTAGAAAGGTTACTGCGCAAAGGCAGAAGTGAACATTGGGATCAGATCCAAGAGTTTCTAAAAGACTGGTGATGGATTCTGCAGGACTTCAGTGACGTGACCGATGGGTTACTACCTATGCCATGGAAAGGCTGTCTTGAAACTGGAAGTTTGGGAAGTGGCAAGTAACTTAACCAACTTTTAATACAAGTATTAAGAGAAGTCTGGAAAACTACAGACCAGGAAACCTGGTATCTAAATTAGGCAATTTTCATCTGCTGTAAAAGATACAGTTAGTGAATACTTAGATAAATATGGTTGGTTGGAGAGACACTAAAGATTTGATTTCAGGACTAAGATCTTCCAGAGAAACCGAAGTCTGATTAACTCGGTGTAAGGTGTAGGTCCCTGTGATCACACGGCTCTTGCATACCTCTCCTCTGTGGTGGCTGCCCCCCTTCACATTATGTGTAGGATAATTACACGCACTTAACCAATATATTTCATATTTAATTCACTCTGATTGGAGTCTGATCCCCACAAGTTATAACAAAGCACCAATTCTCCTTTTGCACTTTGTTCCAGCCCTGATTGCTGTAATCATCCAGGAAGAACATTCAAAGTTAACTCTTACTGTTGCTGGGTGAAAGTATTCATCTGCATGACTGTTGCACAGAATTAGACATATGCTCACACGGATAAGAAAGAGGTGGAAACAAGTCCATTCAGTAGCTACACTGCAAACATTTGAGTAGTTAGATATGGACCCAAGATGACGTAGGCTTGCTTTCTAAGTCAGAATCTAGGACAACAGAGTTCAATGACACTTAATCAAGTCTTTCTCTGTTGCCCAATTTAAAATTCATAATAGGCTTGATCCATGAAGACAGGTCAATTTATATTTTTCTCTTCCCTATTGGAAGATGCTAGATATCAATATGAAAACATGCTCATCTATGCTGCCGAGTTATACTTGAGTTTTCTTGATTTTAAGTGTATGAACTGCAATCTGTTATGGGAGAAGTATGAACTTGTTCAACAGAAGAGCTGTGTGGCTACATCCAGGATGTTGAGAGCACCTGGGTCCTTTTATAGTCTTCCCTGTGACTGTGTGTAAACAATTTTAATAGCTGTTATAATTACACAGAATGAAAATGCACTATAATTGTGTTTGTGACTGTATATATCTCATCTGCTATTTCAAAGAAAAGGGGTGTGGGAAGATAAATACTGTGGAAGTTACTCCTGACATTAAAAAAAAAAAAAAAAGAGGGAGAGAGAGAGGGAGTGAGGGAGACTAATTACGGTACAAACATATAAACCCTTAGTCACGTGAGTAAACCTTTCCCCTGTAAACAGTTTTACTGACATCAAGATATGCTCCTTCTGTGAGGCAGGATTACTTATGTGACCGAGGGCTTGCAGGATTACATCCAAACATTTTTTCAGAAAGATTATGTCTTCAAGATTATTTTAATTATTTTACCCTTTGTAAAGCAGTCATTCATCTGAAATTCCCTCTGATAAATTCAATTTATCCTCTGTGTTTCCTATTACCTTTCTATGGGGTTTTGGTTACTTTCTTGCAGACATAATGATTTGAACCTGAGGTTTAATTTGGCAGCAAAAGGTAAACTCATTGCAAGATTAGTTTACAGTAAAATAATGCAAGTCTGGCTTTAGTTCAGCATTACCTAGGATCAGAGTTTATATACTGCCACTCACTGATTTCAGAAAATGCCAGTATCTCTATTTCCATTAGAATTATTTGATACAAGATTTGTGTCAAATTATTACATTAGAAATCAAGAAATCCAACTTGCAGAAGGCTTTAAAGCTTTTAATATATAAATGACAAAAAAGAAAGTCTCCCTTTCCCATATAATTTCGATTATATTATGCCTCTATAGTACAAAAAGGCTGTATTGTAACAGCATTTAACATATTTCAGTAATGTATTATCATAATAAAGTCACGTATCATATCAACACTTGTTTCTACTGAATTTTTAACCTTGTCCAACCTTACACTATTTTATTATGAATTATAAAGCAGTATATTTAGAAGATCATTACCACAGTATCAGCTCAAGTATAAATGATTCACATTATGCACAATGGAAAAGAGAAAGTAGGGTTTTTAATTTAGAAACTACCTTCTTGGACAATTGTTGAAATAGTGTTGGCCCTTAAAATTGAGTGTATTAAATTATTCATCTACCAGAATACTATAACAGAGTGAGCAATATTAAAGTGTTTACACTATGGCACCTTGAACCTTATTCAAACCTTATTTAAGGTTATTCAAACCTTGAACCTTTATTGCTTTATCTTAAGCAATAAAAGCACATGAGGATATGCACAAGTTTATGTGCCTCTGTGCTGTGCCCTCAAATGCACCAGTTTACCCAGAAATGGGGCAGTTTTTAGTTTCACTGTTTTGTCTCTTTCTGTAATCCCAGCACTTAATTTCCCACTGCCAAGTTTAAGATACTAGAGAGAAACCCAGACCTCACACTAGTAAGAAAGAGAAGAAGTGTTGCCAGAGCCAATTTTAAAGCATGCAGAAGAAAACATCTGCTCTGGTGGATCTTCCACAATACGCTGTACATGGGGCAGGGGAAAATGGCCTCTTGAGGGCTGTTTTGTTTTAATCTAGATGCAAAGAAAAAAGCATACAAAGATAAAAGCATCTCTTACTAGTTAGGTCATCATCTGAACTCCATTATTGCCCACGGCCACACACAAAAAATTGTTGATCAAGTTCAAGACAGACACAACTCAGCTTTCCAGATTAGCACTGACTACAGGATTGATACAATTTAGGCCTACAACAGAGAAACTCTGATCAAAGTGACAAACAGAGATCTGTACCCCAGACTTGCAGTTAGAAATACTCTCAGTTATACCATACCTAACGCTGTTTCCAGACCTAACATATAAGCAGACACTGAGCTGCAGGAAAATTCTGCTGTTTTGGAAGTATTAAGCTGAAGAGGATTCAGACTCCAGATTTTTTATTTTGAAGGTACAGAATTTGTTCTGTGGGTTTAGGTAATCAACCATTTCCACAATGACCAAAAAAAAAAAAGGCAGTAGATGCTTCAAATACAGCTTTTATACCTAAACAGAAACAACAATACTAAGGTTTACAACACCAAGGCAGGCTGTCAGTCCATCAGAACAATTCCCTGGTGAAAATTCCTTTTTTCAGTGGATATGAAAACTTCAAAGATGTCTGTTGAAAAAAATCAGATCTTTCCTTGGTGGTGCACGGAAGTAATTTCTGTGGATGTTTACCTGAACATCTTCCTAGTAGTATCCTTTTCCTCACTCCTTCCTTTATTTCAATCTTACTTGGTGGAAGGAAATGATGCTGAGAAAAAATATCCAGACAGGAAGCTAACAAGACCAAAAAAAAAAAAAAAAAAAAAACAAAAAAAACAACAGACAACCTCTTTCGTTCTCCCATTATAAGTGAAATCAAGAAATCCAAAGCCACACTTTTAAAAAATAAACTTATTTTTGCCTCGTATCAAGACAGAGAAAAGACAAACAAAAAACATTATATCTACCATCTGAGAAACATTATTTCTGAAAAACAGTCACTTTCCTAGGATTATGGTCCTGCTCCAGACAGCTGCTGTACTATTACTAGTTTACTTGATCTCTGAATTTAGCTGTGACATTTTTCAATGTTAATTTGCCAAAGTTTCCTGCAAGAATAGGTGAACACAGTAGCCAGAGCACCAAGCACACCAAGCACTGTCAGCAGGGCAATCTTTCACATGTATCAATAAACCATGCATTATCAAAAAGCAACACTACAGAGATTATAGTTACATTGCTTCTGCGTTATTAGGGTTTGGGTTGTCTTCCTCCTGGGGAAGAGATGGGGAAATGAGGTGCAGAATGAAGGTGAAAGAGCCTTTTCTTCCAATAACCAAAGATTTTGGAACCTGAATTGCAAACAGATTTGAGGATGGCAGCTCATGGGGGATGGAGCTGAAAGTAAACCACCCCTTGGAAGTGAAGCAGCCTGCAGCACAGTGCTGTACTTCTCCCATCCCCTTCACCCTTCCTTGGTCCTGTCCCTCTGCAATGCCCCATGGAACTTGGCATTCCCTTCCATATTTACAAGTCCGGAATAAATATAAAGGAAACTTCAATCACAATGTTGTTTTTACAAAAAGAATGAACTGCACAACAATTTAAGTTTTCTGCTTGAGTTAATATTCTTTTTAGTTTTGTGTCAAATGTGGTAACTCCTTTGCTAAGTGAAGAGACATACACAATCCAAGCTAAGAGCAAGACAGAAGAGCAACAACAAGGTATTTAGCATCTTGTTTGTTTGTTTCTTTTTTTTTTTTCCCAGTTCCTATCTAGAAGGAACTCAGCTGGCACAAATCCTTACCCCTCCTAACATGATCTTCTGTTATAAAAGTCTCCACCACTGCAACACTGGATCCTAGCTTCAGTACAAGCAGGAGGAAAACCATTCTCATTTAGGGGCCCTTTTCCACATCAGCTGGGTTCCCTGTGCTGCTTCAGGTTTACTTGTTGTTCTTAAACCAGAAGCACATAGGGCCATTTTTTTGACCTGCAGGAGGAGTGACTTCTGGTGTAGCATTGGTATATAATAGCAAACAATGTAAATGTTGGCTAATTCGGTGGGAGTAAAATGTAGCAAGGCTTCATCCTTGCACCTGCAACCAAACACATCGACTTCTCTGTTAAAAATGTGCATGTGTAGAAAGGAGCATTCAGCACACAGTCTACTGTTCCAGATAATACTTAACACATTTCATGTGATAACAGGGTTGCTTAGAGCTAACCCTAACCAGATACAAGGGTTTTACTTTCTAACAGCTCAAGAAAACACAAACGGAACCTGACTGAAATTGGAATCCAAAGCTAGATGCAAGCTAGATGTCCTCATGCTCAGGCCCTGATTTTCATTAAAAAGTCATTGCTAAATTGAGATTAGACTTTAGGTCAAAGTTGCATGTACTTACACCCTACTTATTTAAGACTGTTGAACAGTGGGCCACAGTATTAAAGCTAAAATGAAGGTATATGTGTGTGAGAATGATGAAAGCATAACTAAAAATGCCAAGATTTTTAATGGGTTTAGAAGGGGGAAAAGTCTCATCTTTCACAGAATGCATCATCCAGTATCATGAAACACGTCACAGACAGATGACAGACAGAGGATGCAGACTCCTGCAAAATAAGCATCTGTGCTGAGGCTCAGATTCACGGTGTGCTTCAGAACACCCTTCTCCTGAGAAGTTCAAAGCGCTACCACCATCATCTTCCCCTGAAGCTTTTCATTCCAGAAACAGGTTGATAGTAAGAGCTGGAGGCCTTCTAACAAATCACCCCAGCTGAGCCTTGCTAGGAAATGCACTTTGCTCTTGGATTTTGCTCATTGTCCAGCTTCTTAAAGGGGGAAAGTAGGAGAATGAACAATTCCTATTTCTCCCGTGTTCTCCAAGGACCATTTTAGTGATAAGCCATGGTTTATGTTTGCACAAACCACTGTGAGCCCCTAAATGAACACAGTCATTTAGGCAACTGATCAGTGCCACAGAATGCGCCTGCAAAAGGGTCAAGAACAAGTACTCGGGAGTTTCTTTTCTCAACTACTCAGCATTTGATTTTATTTTTGTGATTTGTTTAAAGATTTAAAAGCTGTAACTCAGCCCCTAATGGCAATATTTTACATGTAAATGAGAGAAAAAAATAAAACAAAGTAAATGTGGAAAAATATTTCATAGCACAAATGGGAAAGTACCCTCTTTTGAAGGATCATGGCTTAAAACAATACCTTTGGTGATGTATTTGGGACTCAAGAAGCAGCGCAGCAGGTCCACCATCCATCTAGGGACACTTGCATGCAGACCACCACTGCTTGAGCAGTTGGCCAAACTGGCCAAATGTTTGAAGCGAGCTATTGCATTTTTGCATGAGTCACTTGTTTATTGACAAATGAATCAATGACCCTATATATCAAAGTCTCTAATGTTGATTTGTGTTGTTTTCTTTTCAATATGTTAAGCTGAAATATCTATTCCAGTCATCAGGTAATCTTGCAACGTATTAACACTGTCATCCATCCATAATAAAATTAATCATCAACAGCTAAACAGAGAGATCTTAACAGGACAAAAACCAAACATTTTGTAAAAACCACAAGCTTTGCACATTAAATTCTTTCTAAATCAAGTCGTTTGTATTTCCAGTTAGGAAAATGTGATCCAGAATGAAAAGGTTTCCCTGAAAAAGATCATCTTTCCAAGCCTAAATTTCTCTGAAAATTGCAAACATCTTCACTGTAGGAAGCGGGACAAGAGCAAGACAACAGATCTCCCGAAATCTGTGATGCCTGTATCATTTCAGCTCAAAATAGTTGGTGGAAATCTGACCACCATGTTCTTTCCCTTCCTCTGTCAATAATATTTAAATTCAGCTAAAATTGGTTCAAAGAAACTGTTCATAGACTGTCTGGACTCGTGCTTCACCTGAACTAATAATTCCTTCCCAAACACAGCATGGCTTATCAGCAGAGTAATCCCATGAGAGATTTCAATGCAGTATTCTAAAAGAAAGCATCAAACTTCAAAGATATTTTCCTTCTGGTTTCAACGCACTCGTTTATATCAATATAACAAAGAAAGCATTTGCTGTGAGAAAAAGCCTTCACTGTATTATGAACATAATAAATTAAAACTGGCCCTTTGGAATTCTAGCCTCATTTAGGCCACTAAAATAAATCCACAAACATTTAATTTGTCTGAACTCTAATGATTTGTTCTTCCTCTGAGGACATTAATGCATTAAGACCAAAAACTCCCACACATACCTCTTTCTATTTACCCACTGTAAACAGAAAAGGGGCCTGAGTTACCAACTGAAGAGTGAGATTTGAACTGCCCCTAATATCAGGAGTGCCCAGTGCAGGGCTTTTGGTATGGGCCTTCCTCCCATTATCAGGCTCTTTAGTGACAGACAAATCTTAAGAAGTTAAGGTAAAGCTCCTAACATGATTCAAGTCAGTGGTAGTTTTGATATTGAATTCAGATCTACATCCACATCTCTTTGTCCCTTTCACAGCAAATGCAGGGTTTTTAATGAGATTATCATCTGTCTCTGCAGAAAGTAGATGCACAAATACCACCAAGCAGTACCATTTCGGGAGCTACTGCCAGCCTCAGGCGCGATTTTCAGTCTCAAGGAATCCAAGTCAGCGTGAGCTCCATAACACTTCACTCCTGTTTTTACAAAAAATACAGTTCCAGTGGGGCCACTTCCACCCCGAGAAGTCAGTTTGCAGAGAAACCAGTTTGGGATTATCAGTGACTTGATAGAAATCAAGCTGTGAGCTGTCTGTGCCTGCTTGCCACTCCAGTCACCAATCTACTGTTCATTATCAGCACCTAATAGGCTCAGAGCCAGCAAATAGGAAATAGCAGGTGGAGAGGATGAACTGGAATTTAGGCAACAGGACACAAGCCTTTTAAGGCATCCGATTTACAAACACGGAAGAAATTGACACCCAGGCTTTTTCTTTTGTCAAGCCACTGTCTATCAGGAAGTACCTACTGGCATGTTTTCAAACTCTTATATCAAACTCTGTCAAAGAAGGGCAAGCAGGGAAGAAAAAAATTCAAAAGGTGGTGTTAACATTCATCTACTGACCAATATATTTGTATAACATCTAAATGAAGCAGCATGCCAAAGGTTCCATTTGCAAATTAAGGCTTGCTCTATAATCCTCAGTTTGCTTTAGATTTGTACTGATGTAGTAAAAAAAAAAAAAAAACCTATATATACCTGATTACATTCATATGTTTTGCAACAGTTCAGTTCATGAAATCAACAGCAACAACAACAAACCCAAATATTGATATATTTCCTAAGTCTGAAAGCCCCGTGTGTTTTGGTTTTCTGCCTTATCTGGCCAATACACATGGCCTTATAACGTATTATGTGTTTTCTAAAAGTCAATTTTTAATCAACTGCAGTCTTAGTGACCTCCTCTGGAGCATTCAAAGTACAGTCCAGGTTTGGTTTACATATTGATAGGTCACTCCAGAACAAGATCAGTGATCCATGGAAGCATTTCATATGAAATTCAGCCAACAGCATACTCTGCCAACAGCTGACCGTACTGAAAGCCATCCTGAGCATGCATGGTAACTACCTTTTCTAGCTGAGCGTGGTCCAGTCTCCCTCCAGACAGTCATCACTCTGTTGCAGGTATATCTAGCTGTGTCTCGCATGATTTCCTCTGGATCCAGGCTGAATTCAGTCCCTGTTTCTCCTAAGAGGTCTTTCAGGCATGCCTGCACTCACCTCTTGTCCCAGTGCTTTCTGTAGAGATGCATATCTGTAGTTGGTTTCACTTTCCAAAAAACAGGGACCCAGTTGTACAGTTCCACACACTCCCCCAAAATGCTGCTTAGCTCTTCAGGCAACTGGCAGCAGATGGTATCCTCAATACCAGTGGGAACTACTGTGAGCGTCAAAGCAGGCAATCAACTGATGTACCCAATACACATAAAACTCTCAACAGAGAGTCATCCTCACTCCCCACCATCCTGAGATGTAGGGAACACTGAGGAAATGCAGTGAGGGTGCAGCACTGAAGGACAGTAAGCAGGGCAGAGGGTATGCCAGGCAGCAGGGATACGCAGCACCATCTCCCAGGCCGGGAGCATCAGGAAGTTTCCACAACACTTGCAGTGTGCTTCCTTCAGCAACCTTGGAGCTAAAACTGAGTGGCCCTAAGGACACTCTATGCACCTTGTGGGGATACAGCTTGTCTGGCTTGTTCTTACGTGATTGAGCTCTGAGCAGAAAGGGAAAAGGATCTGGGCATACCAAAACCGTACCATCAAAACACCTACATATTACAGCAAGAAGTGTTATTAAAATGAGTTACACAAGCATAAAAGGATCTACAACAGGCAAGGGAAAATATGAACACAGACTCCTCAGAGTAAATCAGAAGTTTGCTCTTTGTGCAGCTATCATAGATCATCCTGTTCCTGGACACTGCTGTAATATTTCTGTCTTGAATGAAAACTGAGCAGAAATGTGTTTTATCCTGTCTATTGGAAAAATTTCTCAAACTCACTAGCAGGTTTGTTTTGTTCTCTAGGAGTTCATACAAGGCGCCTTTATACAGCTAACCGGCAAGATGGATGGAAATCTTGAATTCCATGTTTTTAGCCAGCTACTTTAATTTACTTTAGCTACTTTCAAAGTGTCCCAAACACAGCAATAATCTGTAGTATTAAATAAAATTGGATTTACTTTAGCACTAATTGAACTGTGCTACCTGCCACCCTTTGTTTTGTATACAATAGGTAAATAGTACAAGTAGTTTTGTGGTGTTACTCTGGGAATAGTTTATTTCTGTTTCCCTTCTCAAAGCTGCACAGAGCGTTCCCTCAGGTTCACACTTAACCTACTCCTTGTGCTAACATTGTGTTGATGTTTTTAACCACCTGAAATATATTTGTTTTAATGACCCATATCCTGATGTCAACCTGGCCACAAAAATAAGTTCATAAAAGTACTGGGAAATAGAAGGTACAAGTTCAAAGGCAGGCATTTCTGTTTTGCCTGGTTTAGGGTCATGCTGGCCAGCTTCCAGGGAACAATGGTTGCATCTTGTTTACACAAGGCCGAGCAGACAACCCCTTCCTGCCAGGAGTACTTGAAAGCCTGCTGTCAAAGTGGGCTACCTGCCTGGGAAATGGGCAAGGAGGCAGAGACCCGTCATCTGGAAAGGTTATTTTTCCCACAGTCGGGAGGACAGCTAGAACTGCCCTTCCTCCTCGTATGTTGTTTTCAGTTTGAATCAAGATTGCACTCTTGAAAGCGTCAGATCCACTCCACAAACCTGTAAACAATCATATTCTCTTTTAAATATTTACAGCAGAAAGAAAACAGGACAAGTTTTGGTCACTTTGCCGCAGGAGTATGTATGACTACTGTGTAGTTACAACACTAGTGCAGTCTTACACTTGCCTCACACCCACCCAGGAAATTGCTTTATGCAGTGCTTTCTACAAAGAGCTGGGCTAAACTGTTCCCTTATTTTACACAGATCACTAGATTGGACCTCTCCAATAAAACACAGTATGTGCTGTGTCCTTGCAGAGGTATGGGCTGTTTACCTAAGCTTGCTAAAACAGGATTTGATCTGCAGTATGTTGAGCAAATATACCACTGTCTTAAAGGTGAAAAGAGAATCTGAGTAGTGTGTCAGCCAGCCAACCTTTAACCCTTTGAAAAGTCATGCTTAAACAAATGTGAACCAAGAATACAGGCTAATTAAAATAAGGCAACAAGTTGTCAAAGCAGTATACCTTCCTGCCTGGATGGGGCAAGTGCTCTAGTGGCTAAAGGTTTCTTTCCTCGAGGTAGAAAGGGACATTGCCACAGGACATTCTCACAAGGAACTGCCACCAGAGTATAGCTACCAAATCATGGATGTGCAACACGCTGAAACAAATTCCTCTCCAAATGCAGCCATCAATGAAAGATTAATATCAGACCTGGAGGGTATTGCAAGTGGGACCATATCACGTTTAGGGCAAGTCTAGAACTCATATCTTAATGCAATAACTTGGGTGAGAATAGAGGAAGTGTGCTTATAAAATTTGCGACGCAATTGCAGATGCTTTGGAGGACAGGATAAGAACTGAAAGTTGGCACAACAAATTTAAAAGGAGGTCAAAAAGAAAAGAAACAGGACCCCAAAGAGCTTATCTACCCTGTCTGACCCACAGGATCGGTTCTACCAACACAACTACTTCAATTTTTCTGTCACACTAATTCTTAAAATCCTCTAGTGGTCAAATTTCCACGTACTCTGTACTTATTTTTCCCCCAGGGCTTTACTACACTTACTGCTAGAAGAGCTTTCCAAAAAAATAAACAAAACCTCCTTTACTACAATCTGAGGGTTTTTTTAAGGGTTTACAGATTTATGTCCCACAGTCCTTCCTTTGGCTGTCTTTAAATTGGAAGAACTGGGGTTGTTTTACTTTTTCCCTAAAAATTATATTTATATTATATTAGATCTTTGAACACACTCTCTGCTTTCCTCCTGATGCTCTCTGATCGGCAGCGTCCAAAGCCGGACCCAGCTCTCCAGTCAAGGTCTTACTAATGCTGAGCAGAGTAGACACATTACTACTCTTCTTCAAATAAGGCTCCTCATTTCACACTCTGTTACAATATTACCTTCTCCATAGCAGCAGACCATTGCTGCTTAGCATTTGATCTGTGATTCCTTCTGCTGGCCTCCATTTCTTTGCTGCAGCTTCCTCGGTGCAACAGCTTCCTCCATGCACACAAAATGACCTCTTGAAATCAAACTAGACATTGAGGGCTCTGAAGTCAGAAGCCCACACCTCCACTTTTCCGGGGGAAGGCCAAATGACACAGGTGGTTATAAGCTTTAGTCAGTGGTATAGTTGTGACAGTTTGCCGGAATTTAAATACTGTTGTAGGCAGAAGGAGTTTGCAGATTTACCCCAGGGGTTTCATCATTGCAACACGGAGTTAGCCTACCAAAATGAAGATAGTGCTCAGAAAGATTAATGCAACACCAAGAGGCATACTCACAGCATCTTCCGTGTGAGTGACATTTCCTTCAAGCACCTGCATAAACCTGACTAATCCTGATCTTTTTTGAATCAAAGTGACACCCTGCTTACCAAGGAACTTTATTCAATCAGTACGTGTCATCTCACTGGAGCCAACAACCTCTCCCCTCCGGTCTTTCAGGAAGACCTTTGTACAGCTGGCTTCTCCTTTGATCCCTAAGCTCTTGGCAAAACAGCTATGTCATCCGGGTCAAGTAAGGTAATCTGAATCTTTAGATCTATTACCTTGCTGTTGTTTCAAAGAGTATTGTTTGGAGTCCCTTACAAGGCATTAAACTGCATTGGCCAAGAGATTTCCTCCCCTTGCCTGGTCTTAAACATGCAAGAAAATGCACAAAATTACTTTTTTTTTTTTTTCCCCTCACCTCCTTCCTTTCTTAACTTTCATTCTTTCTTTTCTCTATTTCTCTCTTGCACTCTCCTCCTCTTTCTCTGTCTCTTCCTTCTCCCTTCCATCTCCACCATGTATCTTACTAGCGACAGATAATAATAAGCCTCATTAAAGACTCAATTATTCAGCCTTAGGTTCCACAAACCACAGAAAGCTAGCATCCCATTTTCAGTGACGTCAAAAAGTCAACGTTTTAAAAGCCCACAGGAAATCTTGGGAAATACTATAATCCCATTACAGATGGGATTTCAATTAAAAATAAACAAGCACGCAAAATAGCCCAACACCTCCACATCCCAAGTCAGGCTTTCATTTCTCACCCTTCCTGCTTAAAATCGATTTTTGCTATTAAAGGTGCTTTCAGAATGAGACCACACACGACCCTGATCTTATATTTATCTACAGAAGGGTGTTGTATACGAACATAAGCATTTCCACATCGCTCTGTTGTTATGGTCCAGCCTTTTACAGGTAAAAGAGCAATTCAGCTGCTGTCAGCTCCAGGAGGCTGACAATTTGTCAGTGAGAGCACAAAATGGAGTGCTAATAGTGCAGGAGATGGAAGGCTGGAATGACAGCTTTCTAGGAATCCACTGTCGACCTCCACTGGACTAACATCATCATACTAACACGTCCAGACATTTCAAAATACACTAAGCTTTGCATCAAGCAAAACCTGAAAGATATTCAGATTTCCATTTAAATCTTTTTTGCCCTAAAGTATAATGAAAGTGTCGGTTCCTCACTTCTTCACCCACCACTCTTTTCCCAAAAACTTTTCCAATTGCCTTTTGAAATCTGGAAAAGTAATAATGTCAAAAGGAAAACATGTAAGGGTCCTAAATATCATCTTGTTAATAAAAAAGATAATCATTTGATTTTACAAACATAAACACATCCAATTCACTTTCAGACCATTGTTTTATCATAAAAATTCACATGGGAGAGTAGAAGTTTCCACCAAGAATCCTTCATTCTTACCTCAGCAGAAGAAAAATAAATTTTCAGGGACTAATAGCCACAAACTGCAATGCCCAAGAAAAGAGTACATATAACAGAACCTGTTATATTCGCCCAACTTACTCCATCAGACACAAGAAAAAATCATTTATTTTTTCTTTTTAAGCTTCAAAATCACTCATCACTGCTATTGCTAGTGTTCCATTGCACAATCTTAAATCAACAGGTAACAAGCAGAATCGCTATTAGCTTTCTTTATCTTTCTGTTGCAGGAAATCATGCAAAAGTATAACCTTGAGAAATTGATACAGTAGAATGGTCCAATTCAAAAAATCTGAAAAAGCAAGGGACATTGGCTCAGATAGTATCTGTTGAAGAAACTACTGAAGAACAAGGTGAGTAGTCTATAAGCACAAATACAACTAAATTTATAACAACTAGTTATAGACTAGTATAGTAACTAGTAACTAATAGTAACTTAATATAACTAGTAACTTAATAGTAACTAGTAACTTAATAGTAACTAGACTAGTAACAACTAGTTATAGACTAGTAGTCTATAAGCACAAATACAACTAAATTTATAACAACTTCCTTTCCCCTTAGAACCTTTCACTTATACTTAAAACTTTAGGCATTGGATCCTGCTGTCACCGATTTTATGGTACTGCTTTGGAACAGACCTTTTAAAAAAATTAAGATCAGAAGCTTATCTTGGTCTAGAAATATACACCAACAAAAATAAAATAAGCACAGGAAGGTCAAAAACAAACAAACAAACAAAAACACAATGAAAACAGAATGAAACAATGAGCTTACCTTAAAAAACAGATTAGCAAGAGTTTACCAGTGGGACTTTGAGTGGTGAACTGCTGCTAGCAGCAGCACTGCATCAGTGGTAACAATTACTATATTAGCTTGTGGTATTTCCACTAATTTCCCACTAACCAAGCAGATGTGCTGATGTTAGCAACAGAGCAGCTTTTCCCAAATACACTCTTTTTCATATGAAAGCCAACCTGCTGACCAAGATTTGTAAGTATCTATGTACACTAAACAAATCATCTTAGCAGGAAGGACCCTTATTACTGACCCTTATTATTGAGCTACAACAGAAAGATCTTCCCTTCCCTTTTGATATTGCCTATTTCAGTTAGATCCTAAAATACTGTGAACCTGTAAAAAGATGAGCAAATATTTTTGTAGATGTTTTAATTTTTAAGATTATACTCAAACAACAAAACTTATATGCTGGTGAATTCACCTAAATTTCCATGAGGACATAGTCTTTGACCACGGTAAATACAAGACACCGTATTTATCCTCTGTACTAAATGTAAACTAACTCACACGTGATTAAGAGTATCCCCATGGTAAATAATTTAACTCCAGAATAATTTTCCCACTTGGGTAAGTGTTGAGTTTCACTGTGTTTACTTTTCTTTATATGGGTAATTTCACCAGGGTTTAAAAAAGACAACAGGTATCTCTTGATTTTGCTAGAGCAAATTTCCCCTTGAATATGATGAACTTGCTTTCTAAGCATGGAAGCTACCACTTCCCCTGTCTGTGTTGCCTTGGAAACACAGGCAAAGATTAATTTTCTTAACCAGGCCATTGATTTCCTCTTCCTTATATACTCACAGTATATTATAAGCACAGCTGCAAGAGTTTTGCTCCAATGAAACCACAAGCTTGCTTTCATGTTGTCAGAACTGTTGGTATCAGGAGGTGCAACTGATACGATTCTTTCATTCCTATATTTCATCCACGCTTGAAATCTAACACAGAAAATATGACAAACATGCACATCCAAATCTTCAGAGATCAGTTTTGGGAACGAAGAAAGTTGGCAATTTTCAACTGCTTGATCCAGCAAGTGCTTTTTGCTGTTTCATATTTTACTTGCCTTTTGTGCTGTCCCTTCCTCCCTGTTTATAACCTTATGAACATTGATAATCAGAAAATCACACTTTTAATTTTGGTGTACAGCAGCTTCACAGATTTTCACACTGGTTTGACTTTGAATTGGATGCTGAATCTGACCCAGCCCATGAGAGCAATTTGTGGATGATGCTGATTGTATTTCTACTTGGAGCAGAAAGAACGAAAACCCTGAAAAAATGTCAACATCTTTAGTTTCTTAAGTGGTTCCAAACAAGAGCATATTCTCTGTTTTTAGTAAGCATGACTGAGGAACAGCCTAAGACTCATTCCAAAATGCTTTGTTTCAGAAACCATGATCTCTACTGTCTATCTTCTGTCAATTTCCCTAAAATGGATTTGCAAGTTGTCTGTTCAATGTAGAAGGTTACAGACATAAAACAGGAGTAAGACGAGCCTCTGCATCAGGTCTCCATAAAACAGTACAAGCAAGATCAGAACCTGTACCTCACCAGCCCTAGAATGACCAATGCCATTTAAGTCGACGGAGTTAACCAAAAATTTGCACTGAAGCTGAATTTGTCCCAAAGATGACATCTTCAGTTTCATGGCTAGTATTAGGACTTGCAATGATGAATCAAGAATTCCATGTATTATATGTCCATATTAAAAACTAAGGACTAAAAAGGAAAAAAAAAAGGCACTAGGAGAATCACTGAGATTTAGCTATATAGGACCACAGTATGCACGGGGAACACAGAAACAAAATACAGACTCTTTGCTATTGATTCTGGGAGAGTATTGCATCAAGTGTATGTACCTTACATCTGACAAGGGACACCTGGAAGCACTAGGAGAAGCAGAGCACACAGAAATAGAGCCACCACTGCAAATCCATATCTATAGTCCTGTAAAACGCCAGCTGTAAGCACAGGAGCAGAACTCAAGAAGTACAAAGCCACTCACCTATTTTTAACTGCTCAGCATAAAACAGTAAGAGACGTTATTCCAAGTAAAGTTTTATCAGTGTTGACCATTTCTAATGCAACAAATGATAATTCAGTGGGAAACGTTAGTGATGTAGATATTTGTGTTTGCTTCTTGCTCTTCAGTCATACCTTAGGAACATTTAAGCAGAGACTCTCAGTGAACCAAGGTGACTGGGAAGTTGATTAACCTGTCACTAGGAAATAATGCACTCAAAATTTGAAAAAAAAAAAAAAAAGGAAAGAAAATAATGTGAGGTCATTAAATGCAACCCAATTTTAACCTATGTGATTAAAAAAAAAAAAAGCACTGTGTAACATCTGTTTAATTGTAACTAATGTTTAACTGTAATGGCACACAAGGCAGATGTGGAGCATTTCAGGCAAACAGGACTTTAATAATACAAACAGGTTTTCTATGAATGCAGTGAGGCACTTTGTGAAACACAGGATGATATTCATACACTGAACATGCCACACTCTTCATACCATCTCCCAGTACAGTTACTGACATGATGGTATCACCAAGCCCAACAATGCCCCAGGAGATACAGACACAGAAAATACCAGTGCATTTTCATTGATTTAGAGACAGCAGTGGCAAACCAGCATTGACAAGTAGAGATGAACATGACCTACATCTGACAAGGGATACATGGAAAAAAATAAGAAAAGCAGGGCAACAAAAAGCCTATCTTAATTAGCTTTTATTGACCATGTTGCTTAAACTGACCAGGTAGCAACATCACAGTGAGGTGCTAGCTGCATTTTTTCTTTGTCTGTTTTCCAAAATTTCACAGGGAGCAGAGGTGCCAAGAATATCACGTCCTAGGTACATGAGCTGCACAGCACTGGGCCAGCCTTAACACCCTAGGAAAACAAACCAAGCCTAGGGAATAGCTGATTAATAGCCTGGGCGCAGGGATGAGTGATTTCTGGGGAAGAAAATTACCAATATATACTCAAAAAACTAATCTCAGGAGAAGAGTTTTTATCAGCTTCTACCATGTTTTCAAATGCAAAGCCTATTTTTTTACCTTAATTAAGCTTACCAAAGCTAGAGTCTATCACCAATTTTGCTAGCAATGAAACGGCATTTCTAAGCAGTTCTGTATGGTATAAGAGGCATTTCCTTCAGTCTCCTTCAGTCTCCTTCAACAGGAGACTAGCAAAAAAGCTCTAAATAAATACTGAGTTTATAGATGGGTATTTGTTTAAGAAGAGGCCAACACTCCCAATTAAAAATGGCACAAGAGGAGAGGTAAACACAGATTAAGATGCTAGACTCATCATTAGTTTTCTGAGAAGCAAGTTTTATGACCAGTACAGAGACAACCAATTCATGTTGTATACCAAGAGAATGTTTGTTGATCAAAAAGTCTTGCGAGGAGCGGCTGAGGGAGCTGGGATTGTTCAGCCTGGAGAAGAGGCGGCTCAGGAGCAACCTTATCGCACTCTACAGGTGCCTTAAAGGAGGCTGTAGCGAGGTGGGGGTTGGTCTGTTCTCCCCCATGCCTGGTGACAGGACAAGGGGAAATGGGCTAAAGTTGTGCCAGGGGAGGTTTAGGTTGGATATTAGGAAGAACTTCTTTACCGAAAGGGTTGTTAGGCATTGGAATGGGCTGCCCAGGGAAGTGGTTCAGTCACCATCCCTGGAGGTCTTTAAAAGACATTTAGATGTAGAGCTTAGTGATATGGTTTAGTGGAGGACTTGTTAGTGTTAGGTCAGAGGTTGGACTAGGTGATCTTGGAGGTCTCTTCCAACCTAGATGATTCTGTGTACCTGTGAAAAAGCATGCCAAACTGTCCTTAGGACTCTCATATGGCCAAATATTACTGAAAAGACAAGAGCAGAAATGGTGGTGATGTTTACTATTCTAGATAGTGGCAGTAAAAGCTATTCCAGAGAAAAACTTAACATGCAGGCCAGCCAGTGGAGTTTGGAAGAGCCACTGCTGGTGCCTTACAGACTAAGGGGAACAATTTCTGACTAGCTGCAACCAGCACTTTGCTGAAAGTAGGGGAGATATTTGAAAACGTCTGCTGAAAGAGTTACAAAAAACAGTGCTGCGCATTATCCCCTGCTGGTGAGGAAATTGAGCAGGAGCACATCAGTTGGCACACAGTCTGTTTGATCAGCCACGCATGCAAGCAGACAAACTAGTTTACACCTAAAGCAAACATGGGAGAGACGCTAACCAGGCAGCTCCAGCAGGAAGGGGGAAGCAGAGGCTGGGTTTTGCTCTTGTAGAGAGCAACAGAGGTTGTAAACCAAGCAGAAATTTGAAATGCAGCAGACTTGCTGAACCTGACAGATAAATTACCCTTGATTTCTGTGTACTTGCGCATATGTTGTCTTCATTTGTGAAAGACAAAACACGTCTCACATGAGAGAAGTACTTTTTTGTTCTGCATCTGGATCTGGAGAGAACTTCACTTTTCACCTTGCTTAGGAATTCTTTGGGGAAGCTGACTATCACCTTTCTTTAAAGCATTCTTCTCCCTCATATTTCCCAAAGCTTAGGCCCTTTTGGTGGGAGGTGCATTTTTGCTGACATCCCTTCTGACTCACCCATCAATGAGTCTCACCACAGTGGCCACGTTTCACCTCAAGCACAAAGCTTAAGGTATGTCCGATTGTGAACTACAGCCATAAGTCACGAAGACACAGCAGGGGATGAAACATTTCCACTGCATGTATTAAAAGACACTATTGCTACTCATTTTTCCAAACTTGCAAGGAACGCTACCAGTGCTTTAAAGCAGAGTTTTAAAGCAAACATTTAGAGACAGAATTAAGCCACATGACTATGGAAAATAAACAGTGTATTGAACTCTTCTGTAACCACACTGCAATAGTCTTAGAAAAAAACAGCTACAGAAATAATTTCTGCTGCCTTTGGTTAAAAAATAAACAGTATCTTACAGCTGAGAAATGAAGCTGTGTTCATGCTGCAATTCATCCTTTTCTTCCAATTATTTTTCTTTAGTCTGGAAGTGCTGTTTATCTCTTCCACAGCTCTGAGGTGTGCTAAACATGCCAACTTGCATTTCTCTGTAGCTACTGCAACTGCAGCCACTGTCAGAAACTTTGCCTTAATCACAAGCTGGCAAACTCTATTTCCGTAGTCCTCTTACAGACATACTTCAAGCATAAAGCACTGATTTCTTGGCAGCATTCGCATTTTCAAGAAATGGCAATAATGGTTGTTTGGAAATCAAATACAGAATCACACTGTATAGAAAGAAGTCCTGGAGCCTGGTTCTGGTGTCAGTTCACCCTTGTGATAGTTCCTTACTGCTAATAAGTGCAGAAGAACTGCAACTGTCTTACACAAAGCACAAGATCAGAATCAGGAGCTTAAAACTATGTCATGACCAGCCTGAACATCCTTTGTATGCAACAGGTAAGCAACGTTTTGGCTGTTTGAAGTGTTACATATGCTTTAAATAGCACATACAGTCATACCCCAAGGGGTAGGGAGCATTACTGACCATGTAGTACAGACGTGGAAAACAAATGCAGACATAAGGACTAAAGTTTACCCACACTGAAGCACCACAGATAAGCCATGGCTCGGTCCCATGCTCCACAAACCATTTTAACTATGACGTGAACAGACAATGTCATATAAGTTTAGGCCAGCAGCAGGATCAAAACTCAACACATATCTAGCTTTGGTTCTATTCTCAGGTCACTGAACCATCTAATTAGTGCCATTGAGTCTCTGGTGCTGATTTTTATACAGAGAAAAAAAAAAAAAAAGACCCACCCCAAAAAAAAGCAAAAATGGGAAAGGACAAGGGAATGCAATGCTTGATATCCATGACTATTTAATAATGGAAGACACAGCTCTTCAAAATAAGGCAATTAAAGAAACTAAAAAGGTTCAAAACCACAGTGGTAAATTAGAATAGCTTCCTGCCTGCAGTGATAACCAGCTTGCCAAAAACCTTTGCAACAGATCAAAATCAGCTTATTCCTCATCTGTACCAACAGGAGCAAGCTCTTTGCCTGCAAGCTCACCCAGATGGCAGCAAGAATCACAGAATCATTAAGGTTAGAAAAGACCTCCAAGACCATCTGGTCCAACCACCCCCCTACCACCAATATCACCCACTAAACCATGTCCCTAAAATTAAATTCTTTCCTTGTTATACCCATTTCTCTCAACAAAACAGCTGTAGGATAAAAAGGCCATCAGCACTGATATCCTAGGACTTCGCCTGTCCCACCAGAACAGCCCCATGGCTCCTCTTTCTGTGTTGTTGCACCATTCAGGATGTGAGATGAATTCCCCCCCAGTTCCATCTTTGCTGAAATTCCCAGGAAAAGGACCATTCCTCCACCTATCCACTTCCCCTGCACCAGCTGCCATTGCTGCTCCAAGCTCCTGCCACTGCCAGCCTTTCCCTCAGATTATTTTTTTCTTAATGGTACCTTCCCCTTGGCCCCATACATTCCCACAGGCATAACTCCTGCATAGGCTTCAGCCTATTCTGAAGTCCCAAAGAATTTTATGGGGTGCACGTGGCTATAAATGCTGAAATTAACTATGACCCAACACTACAACTCCAAAAAGTTGTTACTCCTCTGGACTCTAGCAAAGATGTAAAAATGAATATGATAAAAAATCAAATAATGTGGCTCTAAAAATAAGTATAAAAATCAGGTTACTCATGAGTACCTTTTTTTTTTTTGTAGTTAAGCTGTATGCTGTTATTGTCAATCTACTTACATTTTTGGAATAGTCCTCCTGGCTGCACCACCTGTACAAACTTCAGAAATATCTCATTTCAACAATTAATATAAGAGCTGCATCAGGGAAAAACTTTGTTGGCTTACACAGGTTCTTACAGTATGTTTTTTTTTCAGTATGCATTTCAGAGAATGTTGTCTTAAGATTTATGCATATATTTTTACATTCCTTGCAACAAGATAGCCAATTAACACATGCATAAGTCTTTGCATTATTACAACCTAACATAACATGATACTGCTATGTGTTTTCTGGTATATGTATCCGCTATAGAACTAAATAGGTTCATTAAAGAGCCTATTTAAAAGCATATCACTTTCCATTAAACTCTTTTAACAGCTTTGATTATCACAGAATTTCCAACTGGTTCATCTTTATTAAATTCTGGATAACTTTTCCATGAGAGTATTTTAATAGAGGCTGACAAACTGTTAAGATTTCATAGATTTTCTAAGCATTTAATTATTTACATCCGTAAAAGCACTGTGCTCTAGACAGTGAAATTAATTTGAGCTGGCTTGTGCTAAATTTTTTTTCCAGCTTCTCAAGAGATTTTGCTACTGGATTTAAAAGAAACAATATTAAGCTGGTAAAGAACAAAGTATGACGAGATTTGTAGAACAATTTGTAAATCTCATAGATAATGAAATTTCAGGGAATTAGACCTGTTTGAAATAAAGGAATTACAGTGCAAACAACTAAATAGAAAAACCTGCCCAAAATAGTGGTGTTCTTACCAGACAGTAAGCCTAGGTATATAGTTGATTTTTCTGTGTAAAAATGTTTTTGTAAACTATTACTTGACTACTTTTGCCAGCTACAGGTAGGGCTGGGAAGAATCTAAGGAAGGACACTTTCATACTCAAAATATATTCAACTTCACCTAGCTTTCAACACTGGAAGTCTGCAGAAGCATGCCATAATATCAGACGCACATTAAAACTACCACTCTCTCACTAAGAAGAGCACCCCAAAGCTCTTCTACAGCCAGAGCTTCCCTAAAGGACCAGCAGCAGCAGTCCTCGAGCCATCATTTCCACAGAGTTCCTTCAGGCACTACAGATGAGCATATAGCTCTCCAAGCTGCAAGGAACTCCTTGCAATCAGCATATCCCTTACCTTTCACACAAACAAGACATAACAGATAAGTAGTGGCAATAGCAGCAAGGGACCCCCCGCTTCCCTCAGCTGCCAGGACTGAGTGAATGCACAAGTTCCTGCTGAGTGTGAGGATTGACGGGGTCTTATTTGGTCTCACTTCTCAAGAGGCAGCTGTTCCTGACTCCCAGGTCCTGCTGAGGTTGTAACTACATCCCCCTCTCCTCAGCTGCTGGCTGGCTTTGTAACCGGAGCAACAGGCCTTTAATTGAAGGTCTCAGTGTGGAAGTATGGCACTTTCCTAGAGAAACTTCTGCAAACTCAATTTTTCTTGAGGTTGTGTACTAGAGATTTCATAGACATGGAAAACAAATTAGTCCTTTTGCCTTTATAGCAGCTTTATATTCCACGAAACTCTACATCCTTCTTCAGTCTCCTCTTCCTTAAGCTACACAATCTTCATGCTTTCACATTCCCTCATACACCTTATTTTCCATATCCCAGATAACTCACATCACTCTCGTCTGGACTGTTTGCAAAAGATCTACCGTATTCTCAAAATGCATTCCTCAAACACTGCAAACAGAATATCTCTTTTGACTTATGCAAAGACAAAAGCTTCTCCTTTAAAACCAGTAAGTTTTTGCTGTAGGAAGAATCCCAGACCTTGGTAGTCAGACTAGGAAAAGGAAGTTACGATCAATCCTTTAGTGACAGAATGACAAAAAAGGAAACACTAATATTGCATTTCAGTTTCAGATTTCTATAATTAATCATACCCATATGAGAATATTTTCAGTAACTTGAAGGTATCTCATTAATTATCCATTACAAAGCATGTGTAATTGCAGATGGAATAGCTGTCTCCCATATTTTTGTTACACAACTATGATTATGGTGACCTCAAACTGCCACCACAAGATATTTAACACTCATTTCAGGCCAAATGTAAAAAAGATAATAATATGCCTAAAGATGCAGATTGAAATAACTCAAACTACTAATGCTAATTAAATTCAGTATGCATATACAAGTATGATCTCGCAAATACCTATTATGAAAAATATTACTGACTAGTTTTGGAATTGCTAAAGTAACATCAGCTAGAGAAAAATGGACACAGCAGGAACTAGGGTTAAAACAAAAACTTTCATGAAATCATCGACTCAGTGCTTGGTAGCTGCCAAAAAGAATAGACAAACCTCAGGAATTATTAAGAACATTATACACATCCATGACTCTTTCACACCACATACCTTGTGAAGCTTTGGTCACATGTAAAACATAAAACATAAAAAAATTGAAAAGGTTCATGAGAGAACAATGAGGATGATCAGATGTATGAAACAACTCCCGTATGAGGAATGATTGAGTGGAAACTCTACAGTACAGAAACGACTTGTCTTAAAGGAGGTTTATGTACACTTTAATAGCCTGGAGCAGGTGAATAAGAATCAGCTTCATCTCATGAGCTAGTTCTTGCACTGCAAAAGAAAGGAAATCTTGCAGGACACAGGTTTAGAACAAACTAAGCTTGTTGGCTCTTTCCAAAGCACGTGTTCAGCTGTATTTCAAGGTCCTGTAATCTGCAGCTACAGCATCCTTTGGTGAAGAGTTGTGCAGATCTACCACAAATTGTGTGAAGAACTGTCTCCTTTTGTGTTTTGGCTGTAGAGTTCTCCTCAATGAAACGTCATATGGAAGTTGTTCCATACCTTTGCTGCCCTTTCCATTCATTGCCGTTTCCAGTTTTAATACGCAACGAGCTTACATAAGATCGCAAGCAACTGGACAAATGCCTAGGAAATAGCTGCAGCTGGCTTTACAAAATTGATGACACATCAGACTCCAGAAATCCCTTATTTGAAAACAGCTGGGGGTGGGAGAGAACATGGGGGTAGATAGGAAGAAGGAAGGGAGAGGGAGAGGTGTCATGTACACTTACACTGTTTTTACTGTCCTCATGCCATACATCTACTTCTGGCAAACACTGGAGTCAAAGTAGTGTGCCACATCACTGTGCTTAGAAGTAACAATAATTAATAAATAGAAATTAATAAAAAAATATTGATAGCATCCGGAATATTGCTGTACAGTTCATGATTTATCAAGATGCTTTGCCAAGATACTTTTTCATGACTCATTTTTCCAGGATATTTTTTCCCTTCAGGACTCCTGTAAGCTTGCCCTGGTGACTCATTCCTGTTATTTATTCTTTCTGCTAAGGGCATGGCTATTTTGTGAGGATCACTGACCAGACTGATGGATTGTCATCATGATCAAAACAAAGGGGAATGGACAGCTTCAACCTTTCACACAATTCTAATGTTATGAGACAGATCGCTTATAAACTGATCTAAAAGACACAAACCACATCACTCCAGACTTTGGGGTATGTCCGACATTCTGACACACAGAAGTTGTTAAGTGGTACCTTACTCCCAATCTTTGATAATGCTAAGGCCAGAAATGTGTGATTCTGTGTTGTAAGATAGCTGATAAGCACATGCAGTTGCTTCCCTTGATATTGCTGTGATCTAAAGAGCCCATTACATCCAGCAGTAAGACCTGACACTGGCAAACAAACTCTCTTCTCTGTGCTGATATTTTGATTCCTTTGATCCTCTTATTTCAAAACTGGATCCACAATACCAGAGAAGCCTTACAGATCTTGGGCTCTCCTGTTCAGATTTACCTTGCCATTTACACACTGAGAATTTTCATATTCAAAAGAAGAGTGTGGACCAATGCTTCAGTGTTTTTCCATTGGAAATCAAACAGTTTTGCTCAGTTCTTGTATTTGCAAAGCATTTGCTAAATTAGCTTACATGCCAGTCTGCTGCATTTATAAATTCTTTCACACAGCAATATTTAGGGAGAAGCACAAAGAAAGCTTTTCCACAGACAAACGAGTTCTGAATAACCAAGTTGTAAAACCTTGCTGTAGAACAACAACATAAGCTGCATAAATATTTTTCCATTTCAAGACTGTGATAAGTAAGCAAGAGAATTTCTAGAATTAAAAAGGCAAAAATAATCAAATCAAAATGGATGAAAAATGTATTTACTAAATGCGCTTTCAAAACTGCCTTCCTGTGAGACTGCATGCAGTCACTACCAATAATTCACTGTAAGCCAATTACTGTTATGTACAAGTCAATGGCAGCATGCACCTCATAAAATACAGGCTGTAAATTTAATTCTTACAAGGTTTCTCCAGATTCCTTCATTTAGAATAAGACTAAAACAAGTGAACCAAGCTTAAGCTTATCAGAAGGAAGACCTTATTCCTAGTACAAACATCAGTGAAGTGACATCGCAAAGGGGAAAGAGACTTCACCATAAATCCAATTTACATTGTCTGATCTTCTCCAGAGACAAACACTCTTAATTCCAGGAGAGGTAACCTGAAAGCAGTTTATCAGGCTGATCACCTTGTCTTTGTAGGCCAGGCCTTCTTTACTAGCCCCAAGAATTGTGCTCCTACACTCACCTGTCAATTTGGGTCACTTGTATTTTGTCTTTGTGATTACACACACTTCATTTACTCTACCTCACAGAAAATCAAAGTGTGCACAGAGACCAACAGCACCTCCCCAAAGGAAGAAAGCAGGAAAGGGTGGCTGAGAACAACATGGGCGAAAAGGGATTTACCTATAAAAATCATTTGAAAATGCATACAATGAAGGAATATAATAATGCAGTCTGACAGCAGAACAGACGTTAGCATATTTTTTCACAGAATGTATGACTTTTCAAGTAGCCTTTCTACACAAGGGTTGTGCATTACTACAATAATTCAAAAGCATAAAATATGTATTTTTTTTCTGAGATGGAAACACAATATTTTTCCCCACTATTTATTTAAACTACTGTGAGCAAAACTGTCCCTTGCTGTGGCCAGACGCTTTGGAGACATAGCAGTTCCCAAAAGTCTGCAGAGAGGTTTATTTTTCCTTTGACAACTCAGACAGTATTTCCTTTTAGCCCTGTCATACTGCTCTTTCCACCAGATGGTTTGCTAGTTCCTATTCTAGCTAAGAAGGATTTAACCAGCTTGAATTAATCCTTACAGTTGTCATCAAGTAAGTGTTAATGCTCTGACACTGATCTAATCCTGTGGGATTTCTTTCCCTTCTGCCCCTACCATGCCTTTTTGGGAGGGAGGAGAATCCTTGTGGTGTTGAGCTGAGGGAGAAAAATGTGCTCCATTTCTACAATGGTACAGTACCCACCAGGTACTTTCTTATGGCAAATGCAAGCAACTGGGAAAGAGCTTTTTCTACCATAGGAAAACTGAGCAATTTAACCACTTATATGAGAAGCAGAAGCCAGTAAACATGTAAAATTTTGCACATTTGGCTTGTCCCTTTTTAGTGTACTCAGGCTAGTTTGTGTTGTTCACACTTAGTTTTCTTTTTCATGTTTTAATATATTCCCTTTTCAATTTTCAAAACTACAGTCTACTTTAAAATAGCCTTAGTTCTGTTTTCTTTCGTTCTATAGTCTATATGCACCACTGTACTGCTGAGACTAAAAATCCCATACACCTGCATGCCCTCTGTGTGCGTTAAGAACAACTCTTGGAATCTGGGTCATTAGCACATCACTAATCTCTGGAAACTAATTATTAAGCACATGCCCAATTTACGCTGACCTTTCTACCACATGACTTAGAATCCAACTACTCGATTGACAGACTCTTACTTTTCTCTTCCCATTGTCCCTTGGGGAAGGCAGTGCTTTCAGTAAATCTGTATCATCTGGCAGGCATTTAAAATTTTGTAGGAGATGGTAATGTTTGTCATTTGTTTATCAACAGAAGCTAATATACAAGGGGAAAAAAAAAGGTGTCAGAAGAAGCATCTTTGCCACTGATGTAGCGCCTCTGTGGTAAACCTTGCCTCCAGAAAACATTTAAGCTCCTTCTGCAGAGCATAGTGTTTCTGTTACAGAGAGCAGTCTGGAAAGCATCTATATATAAATAGGATGATTATTCAGGGTCAATCTTCCTGCTGTCTTTGCAGGAAAGCTAAGCATAACAGAGAAATGGTTTTGGCTATTATGATAAAATCAGAAGCCATCTTTTGGAGGAAATATTTTAAACAACACAGCATCAGATCTGTTTTACTGTGACAAAATCTTTTCAGCAAAAATGGGCAGTCTCCCACTTCCAGATGTTAAAGCAATTGTATTTGATTTTTTAATTTTATGTTTTATTTTTTGCAAATTTTTTGATTGTTAGGCTTGTAATCTTTCCTAGGTAAATTCCCTCAACGGCAACCAGACAACTCTAGACCTCCTAGTTTTAGTAAAGAAACATGCAGTAATTTAGCAGAATTTAGACTGTGATCTCACATCAATTGAATTTAATAACCATTCACAAGTATGAAATTAATACCTTTAAGTGTTTGCATGATGAAGTGTTTAAGTAAACATTTTCGTATACTGAATGAGTAATTTCAGAAGAGAATATAAGCCTTCTTTAGTTACAGCTGGGATCCTGAACAAGTCATTCACATTTCCAATTTTATCTTTTTTTCTCAGTATTTTTAATTTTTTTTTTTGCACTAACACTTTAAGGAGCACAACCAAAGTGTTTTTACAATAGAAACGTATATTTATTCTACTTTCCTTCAATGTTTTCATGAAGAAGCAAAAGGATTTCCCCTTAGTTTTTGCAAAACACTAATCTTCAGGCAGCAACAGGTCATGCAGGACTTCTGCCCCAAAATGATGCACATGTAAACATGTTGTTATAATGGAAACTGCAGCAAACCTGCAGCTGGTATGACCAGCTTCCGGTATTAGGGTTTAGCTTATATTTATATTTCTAGATGTGTATAATTTCCAGCAGCCTCTCCTACCTCTCCTCATGTTTATACACATTACATATTCCTTCTTTTTATACCCTACTTTAACAGGACCACATTTCTATCCCACTGCAATGCCTGAGCTCTGGTCTCTCGCTCCTTTCACCAAGGAGAAAACAAGCACAACTATTCAACCAAACTGTGTGGATCATGTCTCCTGAATTTATATAACATAATTATTTTTAAGTATAATCTTGAATAGCAATACTAGAAGATAAAAATGTAATGCAATTACAAACTGGGGGGAGACTTAGTATGCTAGAACAGCTTTTATTATTCATTTTTTCATCACAGAGAAGTGCGTCATGTACTTTTAGCTTGGACTGACTTTTTTTCCCTCCTGCTACTCTATTCTGAAAATTCTTTATGATAAGATGCTGAGACCAATTTTGTTGGGCTTTGGATGAGTTTGTAAATATTAAGGATAGAAAAGTTTAGGTCCCAAATCCCTTTTTCCTCTCTCACATAACAGAAAGTTTGCTTAAAGTCAGGAATTGTCTCCCCCATCTTAGATTTTGGTTCAAGGGCCTTTTTTTAGTGAGCACACAGTGTTTGCAAGTGTCTCAGTTCAGCAAAGTTCAGCTCTATGACTGATTTCCAACGCCTAAGTAGCCCCTCCCCTAAAGCAAAATGATTATTCACACAGTTACGGTAAGTCTCTGTTGTCAGCATGAGACATACAAACTCATGAATCACAAACACTACCCATTCTTTCATATTACCAATCCCTTTCTCCTAAAACTTGAAAGTATACATTGAGAAATTAAACGCAATCTTACTCGGCGAGGCTGGGGGGGGGCTCCAATTTTTTACAATCTCCCCTTCTCCTCCCAGTGGAGACATAAATGGCAGTCACAGTACTGCTTCTTCTCACACACCTGGAAATTCAGTTTGGCTCAAGCTTACACATAATGAAAGCATGACAATGAGGAAAAATATGACAATAAGCCATTGTCAAGTGTGGGGGCTGCCAGAAAACCCAGCTGTGGTGACACTCCCCAGTACCGCAGCCCTCAGTGAAGGGGTTAAACCCACCTCTGGCCCTGAGGCCACACTGTTCTTGCATTCCCATCCATCCAGGGTCAACCAAACTGCAGATTTGCCAAAGATTTGCTTTTCTTTGGTCACCTGGGCATGTGGCCACCTCTCTGCTTCCTCCCTGAGGCATCTGTATGGCCAGATATAGGGCAGGGGAGATGTCAGCCCCTTTGAATAGCCAAAATGGCGCCCACCAGCCTGTCCCCTGAGGTGAGGAGAGGCTGGGGCTGAACACAAAATGGATGCCACTAAGGCAAAGAGCAAGCATGGCATCATACTGCAGCCAGTGCTGGGGGAGGAAGAAGCTTTGCCATTATGCAGATACTAAAGTGACCTAAAAATGGATAAGGAAAAATAAGCCAAAAAGGACTGGAGTGACCATTACTGAAAGACCATTCAGCGCACCATGGAGAGCAACTGGAGACTGTGACCGGAAGGAAGGTAGAGTGACTTTGTCCCCTTTCCAAATTCCCCAATCTGAGGAGAAAAAGTCCCTTTTGGGGGTTCACCACTGCCACCATGAGGGCACCCACCATTATCCCCTCACCTCAGCAGGACCTAAACACTGGCCATGGCACGGCAGGGGCTCCATCCTGGTGTCAGGCAAAGGAGGACAAGCTTCTCTGGAGAAGGGAAATGCATTCCTGGCATCAAGGCAGCTATGCAAAGCATTCACACAGCAACTTAAAGTCTAAAACCACAGACATTTTGTTCAGATGAAGATGCAGGCCCTTGAGGGTAGGTGGGAGGAGGAGGTAACATGTTCTTGGATACTGACTCAGATAATGGTTTTCTCCTCCTGTGGGCCAAAAGAAGCCATTCTTCACATTCTCCCTTTCCCTCTTGCTTGTCAGCACATCTGACATTTAATGTAGCTGCTGGACTAGTTTCTTATGAAAGAAACTACAGAAATATTTTCAGGATTTTTTCTGGATTTTTTTTTTTAAGCGAGAAAATTCATATTCAGTCCTCGGTGAATTTTGCAACAAAGCAGATGCTTCAGCTTGCCCTATCCACTGAGTTTTAATTAACAATGTCTTCCTTTCACATTTTATGCGAGTGAGGTGTTGATTGTGTACCAGTTGACAGGAGGGACATTACCTAAACAGACACAACACAAACACAGCAAGGCGATTGATGACTGTTCTGTTCCCCTCAGTTTCCATGCCATGTCCCCAAAATCTTCCATCACATGCTTGTCTTGATACACAGACAGTATGCTTACTACTGACTGGTGGGTGGTGGTACAAACCTGTCCTAAGATGAATGCACTTTTCCCCTTATTCCAATGAATGACAGAGAAGAGGGGATTTGCTCAGTGTCAACAGTAGGGAGAGTTATATCTAATCTATGAATCAAAGTATTTCCAAATCTTAACAGTTGTACAACAGATATTAGTTACCTACTACCTCTAGTTTAATCATTCATAATGTCAATCGTTGTCAACTTATTTTATTCATGTGAATATGCTTATGCAGACATATACTCTAAGCCTATAAATAAAAACTGAAAGTAGCAAATAATCACATTGCAGATAATCACAAGAACTGGTTTTCCATCAACACTGTTTCAACCAGTGCTGTAGAAAGCCTGGGCCAAACAGTTTGAGTCTTGCTGGCAATAGTTTTATCTGGTAAAATGCTGTTAACCTACTGATGTATGGTGATCTAACATCTATGATTTTCCTGAGGTGCTGACGGAAATAGCATTCTACATAGGGAGGATTACCCTTTTATGGCAATATTCTATCACTAGTTGAATTCCTAACACTTGTTACTCTCTGCTGTGCTCCAGAGGTTTAGATTTACTTTGGTTATATACAGTACATTTATTTATTTGCAAATGCCTTCAGAGTTATGACCGTTATTCTTATTCCCTAAAGACTGTTAATTTAAAAAATCTTTTCATTAACATCACAGCATTATTTTGCATAACATCGGTGATTACCTCTGCCATTACTCAGAACACCTTGTATAAACCTGCATCCGACAGTTAATAAGATGCTGACTTCTCGTCAAAAAAAAGAGGGCCAACAACTATTTTACTCATTCTTGAATTTAAGCCCTGACATGTGAACACACTCACGTTAAACATCAGTATGGCTATGGTCTTTTATTCTAAATAAGTATAGATGTATTATATTTTAAACAAACAGAGATCTGGCTAGAACATGTAACAAACAACTAAGATTCTAGGTCTTGTTGTAACCTGTAACAATCACCATACTTTCCAACAGGCTGCTTTAATGTTTGCTTTTATGAATATTTTCCCTTCTGCTCACTAGTTAAAAGTGGTTCAAAACAGAGAGGGAGTTCACCTGTACTAGTGGGTGCATGTTGCCCTACACACTGCATCATCTTCTGTGGTGAGATGTAAGAAAAGCAGACAAAGGAGCACATATGCCAGGTTGTAGAGAAAGGAAAATTTTTTATGTTGCTCATGCAACGTAAAAGATAACCTTTGTGCTGCTGCATCCCCACTCAGGCAGTTTGACAGAAAGCAGAAAAAGACTTCTCAGAGCAGTTTTCTTTCCTGGATGGGAAACAAAGATATAGCAAAAAGAAGCAGTGGAACTATCTGTGCACTCATGACAAAGACAGTTGAAGCCTGTTCTCTCAGCTATCCCTCATAGGAAAAAGATGTGGAAAAGATAAAAGGCAGCAGATATCTTCTCCATTAAAACTACCCACCTGGTCTTTATATATTGTTTTAATGAACAGTAGCATAGAAGCAACAGAAATTCTGCACTCCTTTGGAGTATACGTTACCTTCTTGTCTGAAGAATTTATGTGCCTAAAGGAGCTGGACAAGCTCCAGGGCACCACAGCACACCATATTTTTCTGCTCAAAAAAAATCCCATGAACTCAACAAACCTTGTTTGATTTAGACAGTTTACCAGACCTCTGTCCTTTCTCTCCCCATAATGGCTTGAAATAGTCACACAGCTACAGTGTCTGTTTGGGTGGGTTTTTCTACCTGGAAGGATAAGGTCCTATGTGGCTCTGAACTAAGCAGATACCCAAAGGACCGGAGTTACTACCTAAAGCCCTTTTCAGAGGCCCTTGGCCAAAAAAATCACTGGAAAATTAAAATGTGTGCTTAGTCTATATCCCGCTGCAGGTACTAACAGGAAATTGCAAATTTATTCTGGTGAAAAATGCTATAACTTAACCATGTCAGATACCTTGTTTTGTCAAGTTAACAACAGGCTTTTATATCTGTGGTTTTATTACAGAAATCTAAAGCTCTGCTTTCAAAGGAAATAGCTTTAGGCTGCAACGCATGTTATACTTCCATATGGTGATAGTTATAAAACCTTTTTCTTAGACATATCCAGGAAAACTCAGTTGCTGTCAAAGCTGACATAACATTCTGCTTTATCTCCTTAGTGGATGAACAGACTAAAATAGCCTTTTTCTCACTGAATGCTAATACAGTTCTGTTTCTATATATAAAACATGGATTTATTGCAAACCTACCGATAAAACTAGCAGTACAATAACTTCTGCAGACTACTTAGCAATTTTTTCGCCTTTAGAAAATTCAAATATACTCAGAGTACTTCTCATTTTAAATCTTTTTAAAAGTATCTTTAGGAAAACAACATAGTTTCAATGCACTCTAACACTTCCTAATTCGACAACCATCTCAGAAAACAGACATGAACTTAACAATGCTAATTCATACATTTGAGCTCAATCTGTCAGCTAGAGAAGTAAAGTTAATATTCTATATAGGCATTAATTTATCAAATGTCCAACTAATAATATCTTGCCCAAATCAATTGACATCTTTGTTGACAGCAGCGATCTCTAACCCTGCCTGGCTAGGATTTAAACTGGTGATCAGTTTTCAGAAGACTGCATACCACTCACCGCCAGTAATATGAGTTAGCTCCAGCTCCCATAGACTTTCCTTTCCTATATAGTTTTGCCTGAAGCATTAGTAAATCTTCATTTTAGACATACATTCTGGATAGCTGGTGGTATGCCAGCACCCTTATCCTCACCTATTTCCAGTTCTCCAAATAAATTTTTAGGCAGTTAAGTTTTTAGTAAGCTGAAGGGGGGAAGGGTGGAGGGGGAAGGTTATTTATGGTAAACTTTAAGCTGCATTTCTCCCAGATTCTTTTTACAAATTTCTTCTTTCTTTCTGCTTTAACTGGCAGGCTCTAGCTACTTCTTCACTGCGTGCATGCAAGTTTGAGATCTGATGTAATTCCGACAACAATAGGCCACACCTTTCAATGGCAAGTTTCTAAGGTGTGGTAAGAATTACTGTCTCTTGTGCTTAGAGGGATGGGTAAATAGGTAAAATGCAGCTGGATCTCAAAGTGCTATTACATAATGCACCCACCTTGAGCTCCAATTATCTAGTAATGCAATATTTTCTTACAGTTCTGGGCGAGCTTTTTCTGGAACATGTTAAGTCAACGTAGGCTTTAAATGTGAGAATCTGCTCTTAGCACTATTCAGCAAACACTTTTCATTTCCTGGTAATTAGTAAACACTGGCCTTGGTATTCCAGAGCTAGAGCAGAACAAAGGCAAAAGAAGCCCTGGATAAAGCCAAAGTGAGAGGGTACTTTGTCTTTTTTTCTATCTTGACAACTTGTTTATGGTGCTCCTTCCTTTTCAAATTGGCGGGGGGAGGGGTTAGGGTGATTTTTTTCTTTTTTTTTTTTAATGACTTAATTTTCCCTAAATGCAGAAGATCATATAGAAATATCCCATTTGCAGGCAGTTGTGCTGGCCATCACCTCTACACGCTAACACCAGATGTAAATTTGCACAGAAAAGCCTTGGCTAGCCAGATAGCTGAAGCAGATCTTGAAATTCAGGAGAAGGTGGGGTGGGCATTTGCATGTCAACTCTGGTATAATGACACTTGAATTTTAGTTTATTAGTTATGCACTGACTACCTAGAAATTACTTTTAAGTCAGATAATTATGTTGCTGTTCATCTCTGATATTTTGTTTTTAATACTACTGTATCTTGCTCATCTCCATTTAATAAGGTGATGTTTTTTAGGAAGAGCAGTTTAAAAACTGTCACAGAAACTGAAACTGAGCCAGCCAGGAGAGTAGAAGATGTTCCCTTCCTTAAAAACATCAAGTAGAATAAAAATGAAGAACAGATCTTGCAGCACAATTTGCATTTTCCACTGTTACTTGCACTATCTGCATGCTGGAGAGGGCAAGAGAAAATACATCGGCTCTGAAATCTCTTCATTGCTCCTGAGTAGTCTTGTTTGTCCATATATCCAAACCTCTCATTATTCAGACAGACACTCCTACTATTTTCACCTTCTTGCTTTGTTTGTCCATGAAGGCGTTTGAGTAGTTTTCTCCTTTAGCATGCATATAGGTGTTATAATTTATGCTTTGTTTTCTTAAATAACCTCCTATAACAGACTCGTTCTTCTTCAACATACAGTCTCCAGTGCTGTTTTATTTGTTCACAGGTATCAGGTTAGGTACCATTCATGTTGTCATTTCTCTAACCCCAGAAGAGTGGCAGCCTGGCTAGAACTGAGCAGTACTTACACTAGAGCAGTCTGTCAGCCACAATTTTGACATAAAAATAGTTGATTGAGTGGCCATGGAAGGAAAGAAAGAGTTCGGTCTTCAAATCTCTTCAATCCTTGTCCTTTTGACTGAAACATTGGGTAATAGAAATATTTCTCCCTCTGGAATAGAAGAAACATCACATTTCTAGCCAGCCAGCACAAATTGTACAGTTTTTAGGCCATGCCAACCTTGACGTGAACTGATAACTTCCTAGATGAAAGTAATAAAATCCCATTCTTCAAACCAAACTGATTCTTTACCACTGGACATTACATTTTCAGCTACTCAATATGATTATATCATTGAGTTTTGCACATTTCTCCCACAGGAATTACAAGTTTTAAGTACTAGTGCTGATCTATGACTTCAGTGATCAAATCCTGTTTCGCAAGTCAAAATGACAGAAATCTTCCATTATATGATTCCAGAATTTCCAAACCAAACATGCCCTTGTAGATGAAAAAAAAACCAAACAAAAAACAAAAAACAAACAAACAAAAAAAAAACCATAAGTGTTGTTATTTCAAGGAAAAAAGAAATATTTGGTAGCTACTACTGAAACAAAGCAGAGTAAATACAGAAGGACTAACACATTGTACTTATTACTGGATAACCACTTCACAATTAGATCTGCTATTTCCCAAATACATGGACAGTATTTACATTACAGCTTTATTATACATGGAGTGAAAATATTCTGAAAACTTTGTCACTCAGTAAATGTCTTAAGCTAACACTAAGTTAAGTTAACACTAGATGTTAAAATTTAAATTTCCAACTTCCTTACCCTGTTGTACTTCATCATGTCATCCTGAATAATGTTTTTCTATTAAACATCTTTTTGAATTGGTTTTACTTTGCTTCACTATTCTTAAAAAATCACTAAAGGAAGTTCACAGGATAGGGATTTGTCATGTCTTTCGAAACACAAATGCATCTCTTAAAGTATGCAGTCCTAACAGTCATGGGGTCTCCCAGCCCACTTACTGTCTATGTTGTAATAAATAAATATTGTACTTATAAACTTACAAGAGTATGAACTTATAAACTTAGAAGCACAAAGATGCAAAGCTAATCATATGCGATCTTAATTCATATACCCCATATGGTTTGCCTTAAAAAAGATTTGGTCTGCCACAGGTCAGTGCAGAGATCTATGTGGGAAGCAAACACTGAGATAAAACACTTATTTCCCTGCCTTTTGTCTTCAGATTCAGTCACTTGTCCACTCCTTTGTATAAAATAAGGAAGCCTCAAGCTTATTTTGAGTCTGCCATATACCAAGGCTGTTTTCTAACATATGCTTTCATTTCATTTTTCATCATGCATACATGACCCTGCTTGAGCAAGGGAGTTGGACTAGATGATCTCTGGAGGTTCCTTCCAACCTCAATCATTCTGTGATTCTGTGATATCTTTGTCAAAACCCACTACATTCAAGGAATGAAAAGAAAAGGCTGTAGTAACAAGGCAGAAATTTTCTTCTGCTAGAAAGACGCAGCAGGTTTTTGCTTCATCGGTATGAGGTAGCTTCTATTCAAAAAAAAAACAACATTTGGCTAACTATTCTGTATCCCAAGCTATGTTCACAATTTTTGTTTGTCCTCAAGTATGGCCCCTTCATCCTAGCACAGTTTCCTTTTTTCAACGTAGAATGATACTGATAGTTAGATACCTTTGGTCTTTAACCGTGGGCACTAAATTGTATGTACCACATAACAGAGTTATAGTGACTTTTGTCAAAAAGTCATTCTTTTTGTGATACACAATGATCAGAAAATACTTCTGCAAATTCAGTAATGCTTCATCAGCCATTCCTTACACACTATAATAGTTTATTTTTCTTTTCTTTGCTTACAAGTTTTGCCTCTGGAGGCTAGTGGTATTTTCATATATTCATACAAGCTCTCAGTTTCACAAATGGTAACAGCATTTATGATGGTTGCAACATGAATAATTGCTATCACCCAAGAGGGATGCAGAGCCTACCAAGTTCTTCCTTAAAATTTTGAAAAAAACTTATCTCACACTAGGGATTTCTTGGTTTTAAGTGCCTCCAATTAATTACTGTTGCCCTGCAGATTCACAAGCTATCCGGAAGAAACATACAGGCTAAATTCTTTCCAGAATCCAGAAAACAACACTCGCTCACTATAGATAATACTTTCTACTGATTTTGTTAACAGCTAATGTTTCTTACGTCTTGAATAATTATAGCCTTAAAAAATTTTACAATTTGTCTTTATCTTCCATTTTTTCTCCCTCCCCCATGGTGTCATATGAGATCTGACTGTGTATCACTAACTGCCTGATATGTTCTGGGTATAATCTGGAGCCAGGCCATTTTCATGTTAAATTATTTTTAATGAAATTTAAATAAGAAGCTCTTACTCCATCTATTAAATATGTTTTATGTTAGCTTCGGCTTTCAAACTGCCTCAATGCATGAAATCTTCCAGAAATTTACAACTTATATACTATGATGTGATACCTAATATAGTTTATGCTATGAAATTCTGATCCAGTTCCCACAGAAAGAAATGAAAAACCTTGTATTGACTTGAAAATTGGATTTGACTCTAAAAGTGTATAACTGTGCTTACATGAACAGAGAGGAGAATATGGTATTTCTTTCAGTGTTTTAAGTAAGAATGAAAATTCATGAACCTCTTATTTGAGAGAAGGAGAGATAAAGACATAATACCAGTGGAGTCAGCAGAGATAATGTGATATAAATTATTTCAGATAAATTGTTCCATTCTGACAAATGATGCAAAACTGCAGTAGATGTTAAAGCCCCAGGTAAAAATCAAGACACAGAATAAAAATGATTTGCATGATAGAGACTCTACTGCATTTATGAACATAAGAAGATATATTCCTCTCAGCATTTTCATCTTTTTCATTTTATGCTTGCATTTATGATCTCCTCTAGATTTCCTGCTCTTGTTTTCTTAGCAGTTGTAAACCTGCTACACTCTTTACTTAGGGACTTTGTGAGCTATTACGGATTCTGCTTGGAGAGTATATATTTCAATCCCCACAGAGCACTGCCTCAGCACTATAAGCTGGTTTTTTAACTCACATGCTACAGATTTCATATTTGCAAATGGTATTTCATGTAGGGATAAGTTTCCTGAAAAATAAACCTTGGCCACATCAGCAGAAGTCCTGAGGTCTTCCTGTGTTCTGCATACTATGGAAAAAATAGTCTTCCCGAAGTTTATGTTGTTTCTTCCTCAGATCTTCCAGAAGGAAGCATAGCAGCTGAAAAAGTTTAATTATTCTGTGCTGTTAAGACTGTGTGTGACTGGCATTTGGGGATACATGTAATTGCTATGAAGCCCTTTCTGATAGCTTCCATATAGCATGGGTCAGACTGAAGCTGTTACCACTTGGTGAGTGTGAAACACGGTAGCACCCATTTGTTTCCTCCTTATATAAAACTCTCTGCAGCGTTACTACCTAATAGAACTATCACTGTGTATCTAGAACCACCCCGTAACAAGGCTGGTCCTTAAAATAGTCGTCATCAATGACATGCTGAAGTAGAATCTGTTAAAGTTCTACATGCTTTTATATTTACTTAAAAGACAGCAGTAACTTACCCGAAACGTGGATTTTTAGAAAATAATGTTTAAAACTAGCAACATCTGAAGTGGAGCCACCATTAGAGAAAATTATGTTGCTTAGGCTAGAGTCAGATTATCAGCTTTTTTTAGTGGCTGAACTTGATCTGTTTCCTCAAGTGAAGAAGGGTATCAGATGTTAGGCCCAGCCGTTCCTCTGCACGACAGTTCCCATAACTACAAAGAGTAAGAAATCACGTTTGTGGTAACATTGAGGTTCTTCATTAAAAAAGGCTATACATTAAGCAAAGAATATAAAAACAAATTTTAGAAGAAAAGGGAATACTATTAGTAAAGACAGAGAATAAGGAAACCTAGCTAAGGTTCATTTGATTAATACATTATGAGTAACAAAATAACCCAGGTAATGTTAAGCTTCCCAGTGTTAAGTAACCATATTAAATTCTACTTCTCTAATACAAAAATATATGCTTGCTGCAGCCTTCTATTGCGTTGAAAAATATACTTTTATTTACATAATTCTCAGTAACAGCAGCATATTTTAAGAAGCAAAAAATAAAGTAATAACATTTTGGATTTAGGGTCTGTTCTATAGCCTGTCTTCCACTGAATCCCCAGCATTAAACTGAGCCTTATTAATGTGAAGTGTTTCATTCTGGGGCGTGTAATTGCTCTCTGACCTATCTGCCACTCACAGAAATACTGTATTTACCACCTTTCTGTAGGTGAGAAACTGAGTATCAAAATTATGACTCAAGCTCTCTACCAGGTTTTACAGCACTGCATTGCTAGGAGGTTGTGGAGAGCAGCGGTTACCAGGAAAGATTTGCTGCTACCCGATCCTCAGCAGCCCAGACTCAGCAAAACATGAAGCAAGGGCAGATTGCTCCCAGCTCTTCCATTTGCATAAGGCCAGAAATTAATTTAGTGGCCATGAACGTTGTGTGTGGTGGAGCCATGGACCCCACTGGTGCTTCCCAGCTGCATCTTTTCCCCTTTCGAGGGGTGAAGCATGGCCAGACTGACTCTGTGCATTGGCAAGCGTCTGCCATCTCTCTTTAGTAGCTAGATGCTGCCAGTTGACTGAAGACCCAAGCCCTAGATGAACTGTTAAAGGACAAAGAGGGACAAGGTAAGAGTTAACATGAAACATTTGAAACCATATTCTCCTGTTCACGAATTCACCCCTTTTTATATATTTTTCTCAGTGAAAATGATTTGTGAAGAGAGATAATAGCTGTTTATAAATGTGGCAGCATGTGTTATTACTGTGAAATAAGAACGACTCCTGAAAAACATAAAATTATCTAAATTATGAGAGAGGCCGTTGAACCCCACAGTGCTGACATTTAGAATGGTAAATATTGGAATGAAGCAAACAAGTGAATAATGTCTTTCCACAAAACACTGCACATAATAATCGACTTTTTCAGTCCCCACTTTATTATTATGTTGTATGTTAAATACTTGCCAAATTAAAATGTAAATTTCGAATTTCAAATGTTACAGAAGTAAGTCTCACTACCTTGAGGAATGATTTTAATGTCAAACACAATGAGCTCACCATTAAACAACAGCTTATCTTCTGTTATGGACATTCTGCAAAGACATGCAAAAACATTTCTACAGAGGTAAAGAGGTTTGTAGTGGGGGTTTATAGTACCCCTCTGGAGCATGTATTATACAAATACCAGTTTCTTCTTACCTGTAGCTATATTTATCCTAAAGTACTCCATGACTCATGTTCTAGGTATGATTGCTGATGGTATGGGGAAATGTATGGGGAAAGATGGTGGAAAAGAGGAGGGAGAAAGGTTGAGGAAGGCGACCGTCTTTCCCTCTGCTTACCCCACCATCCCTCCAATTCAATTCTCCTGCTTTCAGATACAGCAGTACACAGTAGGGGAGCGGTATGTGGGCGCAGAAGCTCTCCTGAGAGAATTCCTATAATTTTCAAGTTGTTTTTTTGTCTGCAAAGTGTGAATACTATGTCCTGTACCACAACACTCAAAGCAGAGAGGAAATGTAAAAACGATGAATCCCTAGACTGCTTTTCTAGGCCTCATGGCGGCCTGTAGCTCCCTCACAAGGGGAGCGGAGGGGCAGGTGCTGAGCTCTGCTCTCTGGGGACAGCGACAGGACCCGAGGGAACGGCATGGAGCTGGGACAGGGGAGGGTCAGGCTGGGGGTTAGGGAAAGGTTCTGCACCAAGAGGTGGCTGGGCACTGGGACAGGCTGCCCAGGGCAGTGGTCACAGCCCCAATCCTGCCGGAGTTCAAGCGTTTGGACAATGCTCTCAGAAATGTGGCTTACTTTTTAGGTTGTCCTGTGTAGAGGCAGAAGTTGGATGCTGTGATCCTTGTGCATCCCTTCCAGCTGGAGATATTCCATGATTCTACATAGTTTAGATTACAAAGACAATGTTCCAGGTACAACAGTGTCAGCGTGATGTGTTGAGCCCATCAACAGCTGTGCATCCAGTTTTGGTCAGTGAATATCTGAGGTTTATTAATAAGAAGCACTTTTAATATTTACTAATGTATGTGCTATAACTAAAGCCATTTTTGCACTTCAAAGGAATTTGCACTATATTTATTCCCTTTTAAGGAGCTTATTTTTCATCTGGAGACAGATTTCCTGTTTTGAAGCTTTAATATTTAAAACTAATATTATCTCATATTAAGGTTGTTACCTAATGATTAAGACAGGGATTCAGCTCAACTGGTCAAGTCACTTCATATCTCCCCAAGATGTCAGCTTTCATGAGATGAGATTGCTAACATCTGCCTCCTTCATGCAAAGATGGGACAAGGTTTATTAGCTTTTTGTAAAGTTCGTTGAGTGAAGGACATTGACTTTGTGAAGTGAGGGAGGTTTTGCTGCTTCTTGTAAATTATCCTCCTGCACCACTGACCAGCGTAAGACTCATGTTTTGCAGTCCAAAGGAGGGGTTGTTGGGCTTTAGTGACCCACTGATTCACTCAGACACAAAGGTACAATTAGTAGGATGTACCTGAGCATTCAAACTTCAAAACCTGTACTCCAAAGGAAAAACTGATGCCAAGTTAAGTAGCTCCCATGAATTTTAGCTTGTGCACTCCATAATGCACCACACACGAGGCAGCCCAGCTCTTTTCTGAGTTTTGCTGTTACAGATGACTTTTCTCACTCTGTCACAACTCTGAATGTGAAAGCCTTGCTAGTGTGATGTTTCTCAGGCTTTACAGATTTTTTTTTTAATATTAATTTTCAGGAAGTATTTGCACAAGACTTTACAAGCATGTTGCTTTCAGCAAAGGAGGTGTGTTTGTTTATTCTCAGATTGCTTTTGACTCATAGACCTTTCCCAGATTAACAATTATCTCCAAATTACACTCTTGGTTTCAAGCTTAAGGAGAACAAGCTAATTGCAAAGAGACCTTATGCACACAGAGCTATTAATTGTAGTGAGAGTATAATATACAGGAAGGCTGAGAGAGATAAAATTTTGTTATCTGGCTGCAATCAACTCACATGGACCAGGGTTGTAAACTTTATTTCCCATCATATGACTTCTCTTTCTATTCCATGGTAGGCAGCCCTGAAAGACACCATTGTAATTTACAAGTCCTATTAAATTTTCATAAATATTGAACTTTGGTGGTGATTTACTGAGTGTCCTGTACTTTACGTCCTCTTTCATCTTGGAGTGATTTCCCTTGATAAACATTCATGAAAATGCAAGCAAAGTTAATTGACACAATTTCCCATTTTTATTCTGAGTGCAGTTGCTCTCAGTTCTACCCTGTTTGCACATGTCAAGGATCAGTTGTCTCAGAGATGGACTTACTCTGCCTGAGAGAGAAAGATCCCTGTTAATCATAACATTTTTCCACAGGCATGTCCATAAGTCTTTTGCCAGTCATTTTCATACCCAAAGATAGCATTAATCTTGTGGAAAATCCTTATAAAACTGAAAACTGTTGTCACTGTTAGAAATCAAGAAGCACTCCTTCCCTTCCACACAGCCCCATAACTTCTCCCTGAAGAGATACATCCCAGGAAATAGATTTTCTAGCTCTGTTTTAACCAGAAAGTAGTTAAGAGTTTGCTTTTCTTTAGAGATTTACTTCTTCTCTGAGAGCCATGATATCAAAAACATTGTTTGGCAGTGTTTCCTAAACAGTATTCATAGCACTCATTTGTCTCTAACCAAAGTCCACCAAATATTTAGTGACAATACCAACTACTCTTTCTTAAAAATAACAGCACCAGTTGCTGCATTCCTGAAGATTTTTATACCATTTCATATTAAGGTTTCAAAATAGGAAGATAACCAGAGAAAATAAATGTATTTTTGTAACATTTAATTTTGTTTATGATGTCATTATGTACACAGAATGCTTTCTTCAGACATGCCTCCAGCTTATGTATTATTTCCTTGCTCAAAGCCCTCCAAATATTAGTGAACATGTCAACATCAGTTAGTACAAAAGCAGCCTCCAGCACCAAAATGTGATGCTAGTAAGGTTTGCAATTCTGTGCTAAAAGGTCTTACAGTTATGAGTGTGTCACTTTATTCTTACTATAAGCTATAAAATATCATTATATTAAGAATTTGCAAATATTTTTGGTTCCCTTCTTTTTTAGGGGAATGTTGTTACCATGTTCCTAAAGATTCCTGAGTTTTAGCAATTTTCTAAAGCTTCTCCACAACAAATTCTGACTTCCCTTCCACTTGCCGGGCAGTTCTCCCGTCTTCCTTTTCGCTGTAGTTGCAGGAGCCAACCTGCTTGCCTTTGGGTTCCAAGAACAAGACCATGCAGAGTTAATCAGACAAGAGATTTCTCTGCCAAGGAATGGACAGAGTCAAAGAATGTCAAGAAAATTTGCGCATTCAATCCCATCTGATCTCAGCTCTCACCTCTCTAATCCCTGCTGAGATCCTCCTGCTATGGGAACTAAGGTATCTGGACACCTTGGAAAGCTGGGCTCATTGCTTGAAGGTAACCCGTGACCAAACGATAAAAAAATCAGCACTGAGGCATTCTGTGGCATTCTAAAATGATTTTATTTTTATATTTTTATTTTTATTTTTTTATTTGTTACTGGAATGGTATAGCAAAATAATCCACTCCCTGCTGATTGGATTTTCAAAGTAAGGCCACAGTTTTAGCATTCAAATTTGGTTTTCTTTAACATTAAATCCCCAATACTAGTTTTTTGGCAGTACCTAAGTCCTGAAGAAAATGAAAAGCTTCAGGTGCTTTTGAAAATATCATCAGGCCTCTGTATTTTTCACATGCTTAAGCAGCAGCCTTTTCTGTTGGAAGAGACACAGGGGTTAGTCTCTTCACCCCAGCATCTCTCGATGAAGAGATGTAGAAAACAGTGGGGCTTTTCTGTCTCATTCATCATCTGGGCAGAAATTCTGCTTCTTTAGACAGGTATTGGGCCATGATTGTGTGCTGCAGTTAGAGAAATAGAGAGAGATGAATACAGAGACACATACAGATCTACTCTACAGCCTGATCGGGAAACAGGATGTGAAGGGGGAGCATTTGTACAATGAAACTTTTTTTTCTGCAGGCTTTAAACTTCCACATTACAAAACAGACACTGAAAATGATATATAAGTATGGGTAGTACGCATTCATAGGTGATCAGATCAGAACCAGGGATTTTCTCCATACAGGGGATGACACGTAAGTGGGGTGGTGAATGAAAGTGGAGAAACAGCTGCGTGTGTAACGGGAGTCAGCCTGTGCCAGGCTGGGGTGCTCAGGCATCACTTTGAGAAAAGGTGGCTGAGACCTCTTCCCTGCAAGCTCTCCATCCCACAGATCACAAACCAAGAGGCTCATCCACTCTTCTGTAGCCACTTATGTTCAAGGACTCACGTTATTTCTATATCATATAAACTAACGTAGAGTAAGAAATTACCTGGTTACGTATCTCGCTGTTCTCTCTGGTTTGAGCTGATAATCAAGGGTAGGCACACCACTTCCACGCAGCAGCTGTAGGATTAGTATTTGCTGTTGAGAGATACAAAACTGGTAAAATACAACAGCCTAATGCAAAACCTTCTTTTTTGTTTGTGGAGTGACACCCAAAGATTTCAAGGGGATTTTGCTCAACCTCAGAGCACCAGATTTTCCAAAGATATTTAGATGTCTAATGGGATTTTCAAAAGTACCTTAATAGATTAGGCATCTAGTTGCCCTGAGATTTATGCACCTCATTTTTTTTCATCAGATCTTCATTTGAAAATGTGATGTCTGGGTGCCAGCTGCATTTCTGGAAATCCAACAATCTTTGCAAATTTGACTGCTAGCAGTTTGCCAGTGAGCACCTAGTATGTCAGTGAGCAAACTGAAGAGCACTAGCTCTGCAGCCTAGTGATTGTGGCTCTCTTTTTGAAGCCTTAAGCATTAATGAAATTTCAGTGCATGAGTATGTCTGACTGACATGGATACAAATAACTGTAAAGACATCAAAAGTAATTCCATGTCCTGTCCATTCCACATTAAGTTTTATGGGAAAAAGAACAGATATTTGTACTCTAAAGAGAAAGAAAAAATCCACTTTAGTTTTTGGCTTTAAAAGTGCAAATTAATTTATTTTTACCTCATCTGGATGTCTGCTTTTATTTTCCATAGTGGCTGAAAACTCTCCATGCATCATTTTTTTTTCTTTTTCTTTTTTTTTTTTTTTTAATTTAAATCCCTCCTTTAAAGTTCTTTGCCCTATACTGCCTCTTCTTCTTCCTGGAAATTTTTACCATGACAAAAGAGGAGCAGGCTGAGTTAGGGTAAGGGATACCGCTTTATTTCACTTGGCCTTTGCATGGACCTACATACTTGCTTCTGATTTGCAAGGTTGCTGCTTTCATCTGGGCAGAAAGTGGTTGCTAAGCAGCAGCATTGCTTTTGAAAAGGCAGACCCAGGGCCTGATCCTGCACCAACTCGTACATGTGCTTATTCACAGGCTTGTGCCCAAGGAATGGGAAAAAAGTAGCTTATGCATACTTCCCGCCTACACACTAATGTATGTCTCTGTACAACTGACACGGGTGTGTACATGCGTGTATATATATGTACCCAGACAGAGAAAAAGAAATGGTGTTTGTGTGATATGCATTTCTGGGTGCATTGGTACAATTTGACTTAAAACCTAGTAGCTGTGCTATTAAATGAATAACTAATTGCCTGTAATTGTGGTGGTGGTATGCAGCAGATCCACTGACTTGTGCTTTCAAACGATCCATCACAAAAGCCTTGCATCAGCTTTTTCTTGTGAGCTTCTTGCCAGACTTCAAACACAGAACTGAAAACCTTTGAAGCAAACAAACGAGGTTCATAACATATACGAGAACTATCGAGTAATATCTCAGCCATTAGTGCATGGTCGTGTCTCTGACATTATTTTTACTAAAAATCACTCATCTGTTGAAATTTATGCAAGTGTGCAAGATGCACAAGTGTAATATCGTTTGGAAATTTCTCTAATTTCCTGAAATTTATGCAAGTGTGCAAGATGCATGACTCAGTAATAGCATTTGGAGATTTCACTCATTAATTCTTCACTGAGTTTTTACATTTGGTCTTGAACACAGCAGTCAGGAAAATTCATGCTGTTATTTTCATCTCATAAAACAGACCAAAAGCCTTAGAGAGATGAGCGCAAATACATGAATTAATTTTAGATGTGCAGGTGAAGTAACTTTACCAAATGTAACCTAAAACACTGGAAAGCCACCATTCCATATAGTACTGAGAACTGGTGTGTTTTTAATCTTCAGGCCGGTTTGTATGCTTTACCTAATTCTCAGTAGTGCCCTTGAGAGGTGAGTCAGGTATCTGGGTGCTTGTGCAGAACTAGGGGAGCCAAAGCATTGCAGTGACTGTGTTAAACAGTGGGTTGGATTGAGCAGAGGTGTCATAAATTCCTTGCTTCGTGAGCCTTGTGGTAAATAGGCTGGACTGCAATCCATAAAATAAACTCATAAAATCCCCAGATCTGGCACAGGCTGCCAGGTGACTTGGGGCAAACCACATAGTTTATCCACATGTTGTTTTCTTTGTGTGTATAATGCACTGCTCTGGCTCAGCGTTGTGGCACAGGGGAGATAGTGTTGTAGCAAACCAGGCGACATACACGTGCCGGACAGCTCTGGATCATTACGGGGCTACACACATGCACGTGTTTAGATAACTGTCTGCAGATCGCCGTGTTCTCTCTTTCCTCCACCAGCATCTGCATTTTTGTGGCAAATCATGCAGTCATGAGTATTAAATGACATGGATGTGAACATTTTAAAGTGTAGTCACGTCTGACAAGGAACAAGGTTTTTCTTTTTTTTTTTTTTTTAAACAGGCTTCTGCCTCACTCTTTCCCTGTTACTTTTATAAGAAACAGGAGACTGTAGAAGACCACAGAATCTCAGAATCACAGAATCATCTAGGTTGGAAGAGACCTCCAAGATCACCTAGTCCAACCTCTGACCTAACACTAACAAGGACTAGATGAACTTAGAGGTCTTTTCCAACCTTAATGATTCTATGATTCTATTCTATGACCGCAGCTTCTTTGTACAACTGGAGAATCTTTCGGCATCAAACAAAGGCTGGGGCCACAGTTTTGTTGAAATGAGCCCCTGTATGCAATCCCATGGACACAGAAGAATGGGATGATATTACTTCAGAAGAGCATGATTAATTTGGAGGTACATGCCAGTAGCACTTAGCTCAGGTTAGATCCCTGGTACAAAAGTTGGAGCAAAATGAAACAAGCTTCAGAAGCAAACACTCTCACATTGTTGTGGTACTAAGGCCAGGTTGTTAAAACTCTGTTTGAAGTACTATAGAAAGAGGACAAGGAAAAGCTAGGGTAAATCATCAGGGGTTGTCTCATTAATCCAGACAGGATTATACAATATACTTCAGTGAGCATTGCAGTATTCCCCTTTATCTGTGTTTATTATTTTTTCAGACTACCCACCTTACTAAGCTTTAATAGTTAATTAACGATATATGAATACATTGCCACTAGAGTGGGACTGTAGCCTAAACTTCTCATATTTTTTCCACTGCTGCTAACATTAATTCACTTTTACAAGGTATTTCAGCAACCAACATTTTAACCAGTCTGATGCTATCTTGGTCCGACATGGTCTAGACTGCTTGCTTATCTAAAATAACTTCAGCAGCGACTCAGTAGCTGTGTTCCACCATTGATTAAATAAGATACCCCTAGTACCTCCAATCTGAATTTTAGATATATGCAATCATATATACTTCTCTCATATTCTATAGCATTGTGTAAATGTCAGGGTTTAAAACGACTTTGCGTTCTTAGCACATGAAAACTTAATGCTTTGGCCAAATCTCCAGTTCTTGAAAGAATTTATTGCTGTTTCTCTTCAATGTCGAAAAGCAAAACTGATTTAAAGTATATTTTTAAAAAGCCAGTGGGAAGTTAAAAAGAGAAGTCATACACATGACTCATGGTCCTGGAAACAGCTGTACTGCTTTTGGTAACAAAGGGCTGTTTTTATGCCTTATGTAACTTCGGCAAAATCAATATGCTGCAAACGTACTGAGCCAGAAAGGAATTTGACCCCAAATTTTAAAAATAATACAAGCTGTCCAATCTTATATCTTTAAAAGAGGGCTCTTGTCTCTCCAAATATCTTACTATCGTTTCCAGAGAAAAGAATGAGTGACGTGTTTGTGGTAGATTGGGTCACTGGGGAACACCACAGATGAGGATGGGTTCAGGGTTAATCACTGCTACATCAGGATTGTTTAAGAACATAAGGCTTGTTGATCAATAAAAAAAAATGACAAAACACCAAGTTGTACCTAGTCTAACTGCAGATATCTTCATAGAGATAAAAAGGGTTATATGGAACCACCAGGCAAATGCATCTGTACAGCACCTACCTTTCTCTGGACTTCAATCTCCAGAGATCTCTGTACAGGGTTCTCAAAACCGCTCATTTCCACACTTCCCAAGTACTCTGAAAATCAGAGCAGGAATGCTGCTTGACTCTCTTAGGCACAGATTCTATCTGATACCAAAAGTGCTGGGTCGTGAACGAATAACTTTTTCTTCAGTATGTATTTCAAATGGTTATCTTTGTACCTGGCTGTATTTTGTTGCCCAGTACCCCTAACAATTTTTAATCTTGTTTTTATTGCTATGGTATTCTGATCAGATTCTATTGAGCACTGTACTAAAAACTAAAGCAAATCCATGTATCTGAGATATATATTTAGCTACCCCAGGCCTACTTATATAAGTGGTATAAGGAATTTCCTTAGACCAGGTTTCTACCTCCAACAGTGACAACAGGAAATGCAAATTCATCCATCAATTTGTCTAATTCCATTTGAGATTTGCACTTACTATTTACCTTCATCACCTCCTGTGGATACCAATTCCAGACATTTGTTACACTCTTTACAAGAAGTACTTTCTTTAGTTTTAACTGCTTCTTACTAGTTTCAACACATGCCCCCTTCTATTGAAGGATTTAGTGACTAGCAGTTCTGTATTCATCTAGCCGCCATTACTTTTTACTCATTTTGCCATACAACGTACAAAACAAATACAACCAGCTGCTTTATGATAAGGCACTGCCTCTGCCTTCTACTGGTCTTCTTAAATATCAGGTCAGTGACACCTAGGGCTACACTGCACGCAGTACTGCTCTCCTCACATTGGATCCCCTTGTGTGCCAGCTGTAGTGGCAAAAGTAGGTGCAAGAAATGCCAGTCAGCTGTCCATACCCCTGCAAACTCTATCTCTGAAATAACTCAGGTTGAAAAACAGAAAAATCTCCCTAAAAAAACTTGTTTCTTGGCCTAGGTAATTTCCTTATCCTACGTTACAGCATGTCCCAGCAAACAATTGCCTTGGCGCAACACAGGGGGGAATAAAAACCACTGGGGTTACTCTTCCCAGTAGCTTATTTCTTCAGCTGGATTTGCAGAACTACAGCAATGTTGGTAACATATAATGAAGGAACACGTTTATCATATTCCGATTTTCTGTTAGAAGCAGATCCAGATCCTTGTGAAAATAACCTCTTCCTTATGAATGGACTCACAGAGATTTCGCGTAGAATACATCCCCTTTGGTCCTTTTTTTCACCCTAATTTGCAGAACCCTATAACTCCATGTCTACTGGAGGTGTGGGCTGATGTGCTTGTCCTATCAAATCTCTCAAAACTGTTCCTTTACTGCTGTTTTCGGATCTGCTCCTGGAGAATAAAAAGACATTCCAAGTAATCCAGTGGGCTGTGCAATAAACTGTTGTAGATTATCTCCACTGCAGGAGAACCTGCAGTCCTGTACAGCAGCAAGAGATGGATCCCTTCATGGAACAGCTCATATTCTTATCCTTTCCCATTCTCCTGAACAGAAAGTGAGTACAGCTGCAGCTGGTATGTCTTCCTCTGTAGCTCATTTTCTGTATTTTATCCATTTGAATCATATATCCACCACCAAACTTATAACCCCAAGATAGTGAAGCACCTATCCAAAAGCTCATGGCGATGCTGTGCCTAACATCACAAAACTTGGAGACAAGTTGCTGTGGGGCAGGCAATCCTACAGGTCTGTTTCTGTCTTCACTTTGTGCCTTGCAACTCCTTTTGGTGGTGTACCAGAGTTGCTGTAGTCCCTGAAATCTGCAGCACACCTGATTCTCATCCAGTATTTCTAGTACCACAGCACTGAGAGGAGGCAAAGGCTAAGTAGGCAGGACTCTGTGCAGAGCTGACTTTCTTCTGCCACATAAACTCAGGACATGTTTTCCATATCTAGGAATAGTTCTCTTGCTGTCTGATCTCCTGTTCCTTTGGATACAGCAGCAGCTGCATGCACAGTGTACCAGTGGTCTGAGATATGAAAGCAAGTGTTTCTGCATCTGTCAGGGGGTTTGTGAAGGAATGGATCTCACTTCACCACTTCACCACCTGCTTCTCTAACCTAAATTCTGGGTAAGGGAGGGAGAAAACAATGAGCTTGGGAGCAAGCAGAGAGCGTTCAGAAGTGAGAGGTGACAAGAAGTTCGACAATAAATGAAGGGTTTTCAGGCAGCAGACCTAGATGTGTGCCTGGGAACGTAAAGGGAGACTGGAGAAAATGACTGGGGACCACGATGAGCTAAACAAGTCCTAAGCTAAGGTGGAGTCAGAACTGGCAAAGTCAAATTCATGAAGAGAGTTAATTTTAGGATGAAGATGAATTGAGTCTGTAGGTGGAGAAGGGTAAAGGAAAGTGATATAAGGACTGCATCTGAAAAAGGAAAAACACCACAAAATGTCAAATAATACCACGTCCATTCCAGTTTGTTGTCTGTTTTTGTTTGTTTGTTTAATGCAGAAATCCTGGAAAGCTTCAGAATGTTTCTTTCTTTCCCTCCTCCCCCAGCCTTTTTGCTACGATCCTGCTGTTACCAGGATTCTTTCACCAAACATACACTTTCCCAGTCCCAATGTTTTATTTTTCAAAGTGGTGGCTAGGAATACTGCACAATACCTGCAGGTAGCCAGTTATTTTGGCCATCAGCCTTCACTGATGACTTTAAAAAAATCTCAGGTTTTTAATCTTAGCCAAACTGATTTCTGGGTATTTCCTCCTTAAGATCAGGCTGAGTTATTCAGATTTTAAGGTGGTGCTCTTCTGGTTATAGTTACACAGAAGAGAAAAAGAAGCATGCATGCATGAGTCATTTGCTTTATTCTTCTTCACAACAGAACAATAGTTGTATGGTGAAGGTGTTGATAGAGGAATTGGGTAATCTGAATTTAATTCATAATTTTGCTATGTAATTCCCTTGTGATTTAAACCAATGGCTTAGCTTTGTTAAGCCTCAGTTGCTTAAAATGTAAAATGAGTCTATAAATCTGAGTCATTTTGAGACTACAGTCATTAATCATGGTTATGGGATCAGAAACTACAGTGGGGAAAACTTTAAGAAAAGTAACTGTGGTTACTGTATAAAATATAATATACTATACAGTATAGTAGAATTCCAAGTAATGACAGGGCATAATCCTGATCAGCTCATAAAAAGGGAACGATTACAAAACTGAAAGAGATCGAACTTTCACTTAAAGATTTGAAATGTGTTTTCCTTCTATACATTGTGGCTGCAACTTATAGTTACGCCACTTCCCTTTTCCTATCAAGCACATTTTCACATCTCATTCTTGCTGTCATTTGTAAGCGAAAGGAAAAGACATCCCATAAAAGTACTACAACAGTAAAGCCACTGGATATCTTTAACAGAGAATTTGTAATATATCACTTTGCTTTTTGCCAAGTGACATAAAAGAAGACAATGAAAATTTCTGAAGAACATTCAGAAGACAGACCATAAATGAACAAGACAAAACAAGAGAAATGAACAAGAGACAAAAATTAATAGATGAAGATACATGATCTTCATTAACTTCTTTGGAGAAAAACAAGAGAACATTCTCAGTTTCTCTTTGGAATTCAGGCCCCAACCATACAAAGTGAAAATGTCTCTGTGGACTGATATAAAATGAGCATCTGCCTTGTTTGCTGTAGTGACCACTAGAATTCACAAAGGCTGAATACACACTGTATATTTTGGAGAGGCTGTATGTTATGTTTGGTCTCCATGCATTATCTGAAGACTGCTGGTAGAAAAACACTAATAACTTTCTCTCCTTTTCCTAAATATATATCTTTTCCTTTCTAATATTAGATACTTACAAGATAATTAAAAATGTAAATCATGCTGCAATTACTTTAGTAAATTGGCTAAAATCAATGTGTAAGACTGATCGGATGGGTGAAGTAAGTGTTACTAAAGTCTATTATTTCACGCAATTACCCAAGAGGCCAGTTCTTGGTCCGGCAGAGTTCAAAGGTAAACATGCTTTCAGCTATCACAGGAGTAGAAACTTGACGTTGCCAGGCTGGGATGGCTGATGAGCTTTAAAGCTGGAACAAGATATACATAGCTATCACACATCAATAATTATCTTGGCACCAGACACATTTTTATACCATCACATTGCAAACACTTAATCTTAGGTATGATAATAACATAACAGTCCTTAACATGAAGGTCATAATGTGGTATTTCTTCTTAATAAAGACTGAATTAATTAAATTCCTCTCCTGAGCATGCTGGTATGCTAATATACAACACCTAAGAACAGCAGTATGTCATATATAAATGTACTTATATATTTATATAAAATTATATATTTAAAGAAATAAACTGATCATTTCACTGCAATGTGTTTGGCCAGGTAACAACACTACAAATACTCCAGTGAAACATGAGGCAGCCTGTAGCAGTTACCATTCTCTGTGATGAAAGGACATTGCCAAAAAGTGAGATGTATGACCTTATAATGGAATTTGCAGTCCTCAGTAGAGCAGATATACATGACACGGAGTGTTGCATTTAGTTCACTCCCATTGGCAGCCAGCATGCTGGAATTTTAAATTTCTGCAACCTTTTTGTCTTCTCTCAAGTCTGTGCTGTAATGCATCTTTTTGGAGGGACACTGGTGCTGCAGGACAATTGTTTTTTTGCTCCAGACATGTGCCTTTACACATGTGCTGCTCTATCTTCCATAAACCTTTAAGAACTACTCCTATTTACATTTGTGTGCAAGCCTTCAAAGTACATGGTATTTTCATTACACATTTTTTCTGTGACTGCATTACATAGTGTTGGCAACATAAAGTTGCTTCTGTGCATGAACTGATCCTTGATTAAATCAATATGTGGGTAAACTAAATGTAAAATCAGCCTGCTTTCTTCCCGTTTACTTGTATTTAAATTAACAGCTCTCACTAAGGAGAAACTTGGAGCTACCAGTGTCCTTTAATTTTAATGGTGACAGTTTCCTTAGGTATTATCAGGTCACACTACAGACATTAAATATGAACATCTCCCGTTAAAATTGTGAGATATATCCTCATACTAGCATTGCAATCAGAAGCTACCAGCCTAATATTAAAAAAATCAGAACTGAGAATAGCAACCTTCACGGTTTTGAAAAGGAAGTATGTAAGCAGAAGGAGCCTCAGGTGCCTCAGTTATCCTTTTAGCCCAACCACTGAAGAGATTCCTACTGCAATAAATACAATGACATCCTTATAGCACCAAGTTTTTGTAGCTTTCCTTACACGTCCCCTGTCTGCCATATCCTTCAAGATGAGCCCTGGCCTCTTCCAAGCTCCTGAGAAAGAACAGAGCTGCTAAAGAAACAGGGAGTTACCACCTCTGCAGAGCAGATGAGATCCAGGCAGCAAAGATCCAGCCCCCACACAGATCTCAGGAGGGAACCCTTCAGTTGATATGCTGGAATTAACAATGCTATAATCAAGGCTATGCTGGAAGTGGTTCGGTACAGCTCAGTACAACCAGCTGTGAAAATCACAGGCAGTTCTCCAACCTCCTCTTAAAAATCATTTCCATCATTTGCCTTCTGCTGCATCTCCCTCTCATTGCTCCCTCCCAGGAATTTTGGGTCATCCCTAGCATGAAGCACTATGCATCTGACAAATGCCATGCCCCGCGCTTGCAGAAGTCCCACAAAACTCCTGATTAGTGGAGACTGCCCCAATCTTCATTTTCTTGCATTCTCTCTAGATTCAGGAGTTGGGCAACCTACTCTTTTTAGTGTTGCCAGTTGCACAGATTCCTTTTGTGATCTCACACAAATCAGACAGTTCTCTTCAAGGAGTCTACTCATCTGTGAAGAAAAAAAAAAGCAGAGAATAAATATAAAATAATTATCTTCTCCAATGCATTTCTATGCTGCTGAATTAATTTACATACCATTCTGAGGTCTTCAAACAGAAAGCATTCCAGAATTGCAAAGTATCAGGACTCATGAAAGAGATCATTCCAACAGATACTCTGCTGGCTAAACTCTACCTTTGGTTCAAAGACAGCTCATTTCTGTGAAAGCATTGCTCAGGCATATTGAAATCCACAATATAGTGCAGTTGTAGCAGTCATCAATGTTTTTGGAAAACCATACCAGTAAAAGAGACATTTCACAAATGTTAAATGAACAAACAAACAAACAAACAAAAACCACGTTTTATGAACTCCCGACATGGATGAAGTCAAAGCGGATCTAAGTCTATGTATAAGAGAGTTATTTTTTCAGATACTACCAAGCTGCAGCATAATACAGCATGAAGACACAGTTCTAATAACTGTGTTCTTTGTATTCCACAGAGGGAATAAATTATGAGTTTTTAGGTTTAATTCATTGCTATTGATCAAGAAACAATATAGCTCATCTTTGGCTTGTTCCTGTGCACATCTGAAAAACAGCCTGAAAGGAGGCTCTCTCATTAACCTTTTGCTTTCCTCTTAGGATGATCTACAATGAGAATAGCTTTCCTTTTGCAGGTCTAAAATGATATTTATATTTTTCTTCTTTTTTGAAATGAAATCTCTCAGAGCATTACTGTGGCTAATGCATATAAGCCAAGTTAAACTTTAGAAATAATGCTACTCTTCTACTTGTGCAGAGATTATATATGCATAGTCTGGGTTTTAAATCAATTCTATTCACATTAGCTTTAGAAGTTAGCACTATGTTAAAAAAATAAATAAATAAAGGCAATAGGTTCTTCTTCAAGATTGTAGAAACACTGAAAAAGGAGCTTTGCTTGAAAAAAAGCACCAAAATGGGAGCGTTAGACCTACTAGTACAAATCTTTGCTCACTGCTGCCTGGAACAGTTGCTGAGCTTAATTAACAGTTCCTTAATGGAGGAGGATGCTTAATTCTCTTTTATCTTACGAGAAAAGCAGATAAAATGACCTGATTATTTGTGAACTTACAGCCTTTGTGTTATTTTAAAAGCCAGCCCGAGATGGCGATGATGGACAGTGTATTCCTCACAACCATTGGAATGAAAATAATCTAGATACCTTAAAGGAGGCTGTAGCAAGGTGGGGGTTGGTCTGTTCTCCCACGTGCCTGGTGACAGGACGAGGGAGAATGGGCTAAAGTTGCACCAGGGGAGGTTTAGGTTGGATATTAGGAAAAACTTCTTTACTGAAAGGGTTGTTAGGCATTGGAATGGGCTGCCCAGGGAAGTGGTTGAGTCACCATCCCTGGAGGTCTTTAAAAGATGTTTAGATGTAGAACTTAGTGATATGGTTTAGTGGAGGACTTGTTCGTGTTAGGTCAGAGGTTGGACTAGGTGATCTTGGAGGTCTCTTCCAACCTAGATAATTCTGTGATTCTGTGATTCTGCAATCTGTCTGGAAGCCCAGTCCTCAGCACAGGAATGATCTCCCAATCTGTTAAGAGGGTGCTATGCCTGCTACCAAAGTTGTATGCTAGTGCTTCTAATTACAGTCATCAGTTAAAGACCAGATTAGGGATGTAAAATTCTGCAGAAGTGCACGTGACACCACTGGCAAGAAGCAGCCTTTTCTAGCTGCCGTGCCCTAATGGGATTCACCAGTTCTTGGCACAAGAGGCAGCTGCCGGATTTGCACGTCTCACTTTCTTTTGCCTGTGTGATCTCACAATAATGTAACTTTTCATCTGGTTAGAGGCAATTCGGTGCTTCTTTGTTTGTTTTCCAGAGATTTCCAAATGCTACTATCCTAATGCTTGAAGAAATTTGCATAGTTGAAGATTTCTGATTTCTTTTTTAGATATTTTTCATTAGATCCCTGACTGAAAGTAATGATGTAGTTTATGTGGTGGGAAAAAAAAAAAAAAAAGAGAGTGAGAGAGAAGGAAAAAGCTAATTGGGAGCTACCATGCTGCAGTACAGCCAACAAACATATTTTGTGAAAGCAACACGAAGAACAAATAGTACAAAGCTCTTACTTGCATGCACAGTCAGAAGCTGGCAGAAAGTTTAAGGGTCATGAAGGCAAACAATTTAAGAGCAAACAGTTTTACAGCCTTTTATTGTAACACTCTGAACAGGATGTTTCTGCCAAAGAAACTATTGTCCTTATGGAACCAAGAAAGACGTACAGGTATATGGAACAAGTCATCATTTTTATAATGAACAAGTACAATATATTTGCAAATATCATTGCCCAGCAACCATAAATTAGTATAGCTTGAAATCAGGAAAGAGTTCAGGAAATGTTATTGGTTCATTTTAACCAATAACAAAATTCCATGTTCTACAGGAAAGCCATAAACTGGAGATTTTTTCTTTAAAGGAGGATTCCTGATCCAGCTCTTGAGAAGCTCTTGAACATGCATAGTCCAAAGGACTGAACTTAAAGCAAGTCTCCCTTATGTGTCTCACCACATTTGCTGGGGAATCAGATTTCAGTATCAAATTTTGATTTGTTTCCCCAGACAGCAATGGCATAGCAGATACTGCTTTGTGAACACTATTACGCAGTTTACATATGCAAATCCAGTCTTTCAGATTGGCGCTACACCTTAGTTAAATACCATTAAAAATGTTGCAGGCCAAATAAAGATGACTTGTAACATAAATAAAGGTGGTATCTCCGTGCACTGAATGGATACACTGACAGTCACCAGGTAAGAATTGTCTTGAAAGAGCTATAAGAGCTATACTTTTTCAAAAATTGTAGCTATTTTCTCTATGCAAGATACATCTGCAGATTGGCGCTCCCATGATGCTTCATGATAAAAGCTGTGTTTCTGAGACTGCAGGAATGATCCTTCAAGGACGGGTAGGTAGATGAAGCTATTTTTTTTTAAGACACTAACTAGTGGCTCTGTCAGAATCCTGTGCACGTTTCTTATTGGCTTAATCCAATGTAATTAATTAAAAATAATTCAGTTTATTTAATGTAAATTGGATGAGACACAATTTATAATCTTGGTGTGGAGGAATCATAGAATCATTCAGGTTGGAAAAGACCTCTAAGATCCTCTAGTCCAGCCTTTAACCTAGTACTGGCAAGTCCACCACTAAACCATGTTACTAAGATCTACATCTACACATTTCTTGAAGAGAGTCTCTGGTTTTCCATCCAAGACAAAACTATTTGAAATCAAGGAAGTTCATTGTGGTGTCTCCTAAAATTAAGGAACAAAGTTGTTTACGCCCCTTAGGAAAGATGAACAGAGACTTGATAGAAAACTGGCATTTAAAATGTAAGGACACAGTTATTAACACTATTCTTCCATACTGTGTCTAAATTTCTGATAATCTTTGCTCCTAAGTAAAGAATTCATCCAAGATTATCATGTTTTGCCTAAGAATAAATAAGGAAAGGAAATGAACTGCACTTCTCAGAGTAGCTGTTATCAGACAGACAGGTGGCAAACGACGTGCCAGAATTTACAGGAAACAGTCCAACACAGACCATTAATTCCAACACAGCCTCTACACCCCAAACACCATTAAAGATGTCACTGTTAAGGATTCTAAGAGCCAAGACACCAACAAAACATGTTCTACACAAGGATTTCTACAACTATAATGAATTGCTGAAAATCCTTCCAAAATGTAGCAGGGAAAACTTATGGAACAGTAAATTGGTATACATAATAATGTGAGAGAACACGAGAGACCTTTAATTGCAATACCTATCTATCTCTATTTTAAATATATATAGATATTAAGTGAGGTTTCACTAGATTTTATTCAGCTTAACAAAACATTCTGTTCATTCATAAAAGCTATTTGTATTTTTAAAGGAAGACAACTTAAATATCATGGACCTGACCTTGGTAATGTGCCTCACTAAGGCTGTGTATGTCACTGAGCTATACTAGTATGTGTCAAAAAAGAAAAGCTCCATGATGCTAGATTTAAAGATATATTGTTCAGTTGCTTACCTGAAAACAGGATTTGTTGTTACTTCTAGGACTTAAGTATTTTTTCTTCATTTTCTCCATTTTTAATGCAGCAATCCAAGCCACATATTTTGCTCTCACCAAATGAAATATTTTCACGTGTCAGGTGGTCTTTGTGACTAAGCTGTGGAGGAAACAGAGTTTAATGTTATGACAATAAGCCTTCCTGGTACCACAAATTTACAAATTCAGCCTCCACAAGCATAACTTTAGTCTTTTTTTTTTCTTCTTGAAATACAGTGTTATTAAAGACACGGTATTGTTAAAGAAGAGTTCTCAACATCTTAATATCACTGTTACAGCACAGGACAGCTGTCAAAGTAGGAGCTCTAGGACTCTAATGAACATCACCATCGATGCTGCTCTGATGTTTGCACCTGTGCTAACTAGTTCTTCCGCTTCAGCTCCCAGTAACTTAATTGTCTGGTATCAACTTGATCCCACCAGCCCCTTTCAATAAAGTGTTCTTTATGAATCAACCAACCTCGCTTAGAAAACAAAAAATTGCAGTCACAGCTTTCTGCATTCTACTCGTTGACATGCTTCAAGAACTAAGCAATACTGCCTACTTGCCTCTTCTGTTCCACCGAGCAGATTTTTCCCATCCAGAGACCTCATCTAGACAGAGTGATCTCCTGACGTTCAGTGCTTGCCAGTGGCCAAGTTTTGACTACCAGTTTTTAACGTGTATCATCCACAGTTCAGTAACATGGGGAATGGTGCAGCTGCTATCTGAGCTTGGTCATTTAAATTATTAGATATTTATGTAAAGCTGCTCAAGATCTCAAGATACACTTTTGGCTAAGCCATTGGGCAGCCTAGGTGAAACTCAAGCAGAAAATGTACTCATATGTGCGATGTTAAATCTACTGTTGGATTGTTATATATGAAAGAACAAACAAAGCAAGAGAGTAATACCTGAGTATTTCTGAGAGATCTTGCTTTCTTGAGCAAAAGTGACAGCTGAGGAGAGCACACTTGTATCTCACTTTCACTGCTCTCTCTTATAAAAAGAGTGATACTTGTGTCTAACATTTAGCGTAAGTTTCATAGAGACAGATACCAGAGTATTTAGCAAATTTAAATAAACTTATTTGCATGTTACAGAAGGCTTTTCCATCATCACAGGAAACAGTCATGTATCAGCTGTAACAATGGTGTTTTAATAATGTATACTGATTTCATGTGAATCACAAAGCAAGAAGCACCTTTCTGGGGTTGTGAGTTTGGGTGATCATAATGCAACTGGTCCCAAGAAGACAATGCCCGAGATCAGAGTCTAGCCAGTCTCAAAAAGCACAAACATGTTCCTTTGCCACAAGTATCTATGTGAAAAGAACTGGAAATACCCACCTGTTAACTGTGCTGTAAAGAAGATGCTATGCTTGCTCTTTGACATCACTAAGAGTAGCTGATAATGAAAATTAATGGTGATTCATAAAGACGTGTCCTTTCCTAAGAATACTGTAACAGCAGCTTGAGTAATACCGAGATTTACTTAATTAAGGAACATCCCCAGAACTGTTTCATTTGATCACAGTACTTGTGCCTTGTCTTCACCTCCCTCTCCTTCCCAGCTTTACCACAACTGCCTTTGATTAGCATGTCCTTAATAAGCTTCCTTCAAAAAGAAAACGAAGAGTGGGAAGGTAGGCACTGAGGTGTGGCTAGTAATTTAAAAATTGAAAGGAGCAGGGACTGGAAATATATCAGAGAGAGGTGAGAAGCCAAGACAGTTCTGTTTGCTGCAGGCAGCATGAGAATCTGGAAAGAGGGCCCAGCATGGGTGCTGCGTTACCACACACAGTTCCAGAGAGTGGTTAGATATGTACCCCTGAGCACTGTACCTGTGGCTTAATGCCTCTGTTCACCTCTCATTAGACAAGACAATTACTTTCAGCACACTGAAGCGCTTTCTTCTTGTAACCTCATAACCATCCAACTCCAGTGTTTCAAAATATGCTTTTCTACTGAGACTCTTGAAGAATATTAGGTAAATGGGGAAATATTATCATATATGTCTTATATATTTGACAGCTTAGATTCTGAAGTTGCATCTAACATAACCTCCTATAAATTCCCTAGTTTCTGAACAAAGTGGCCTCAGAATCACGAGAAAGTACAGGGGGAAATAGTGTGGGGAAGCCTGGAAGCCATACCACTGCCTTCCAGGTGACCTTGATGCTTTAAATTAGGAAATAAGCAAGGAACCTCAGACTTCATCCAACTACATGTTTTATTTATTATGATATTGCAGTAGCACTCAGGGCTCCAGCCATGAATCAGAAACCCATTACGCTATCTCCCATGCAAACACATAATAAACAGACAAGACTTCAAACACCCCTCATTTATCAGCAGCGATGTTTGAAAACTCCTTTGCCTAGGAAGATATGATTTATCTCGAAAAGCAGGGGCATATTTCACATTCGGATGGGAAAACGCCTTTATCCGAGCGGCTCACAGAGGCTGAGGCCAGAGCCGGCTGCCACACAGGGCAGGCTGCCACGGGGAGCGTCCGGCACTCCGCCAGCTGCCCTCGGGTTATGCCTGTCCACGTATCTGGCTGTCCTCAGCTACAGGCCCAGGTGAAGGGAGGCCACCATAGCTGGGGAGGAAAGGCGTGACTAGGTGTGAGAAACAAAATCATCGAGCTGGGCGTGCTTGAGCTAAGAGCTACCAGTAAGGGCGCGAGGGCATCCGCTCAGACACGGCCCAGGGCCAGCCTCTGCCTTCTCTCACGCCGCCGCCTCCTTCCCCTTGCCCTGCGTGCCCGGCGCTCTCCCAGGCCCGGGGGCGCTTGGCCGGGGGAAGGCCTCCCGCCTCCCGCCTCCCCTCACGGCCCGCCGGCCGCCACCGGCTCCCGCTCCCCTCGGGCGGCGGCAGCGCCCCCGTCCTCCCGCCGGCCACCTCGCCCTAACCCCCTCGGGAGGCTGGGAAGGACGGAGGGATGGAGGGCAGGAAGGAGGGCGGAGGCCGGGAGGGCGCGATGCCGCCCGCCCCAGCACCGCCTCCCGCCCGCCCCGCAGGAGGCGGAGGGCGCCGCGGGCTCTTCCTGCTCCGGCGGCGGGTCTTCGGCGCTGTGCCCGCGCTCCCGCTCCGCTCCGCCTGCCTCCTTCCTTCTCCCTCGCTTTCTCCCTCCGTCCCTCCGCCGCCGCCTCGCTCCGCTCCCTCTTCCCGGCTGGCTGGGGCTGCGTCTCCGCCTCGGCTTCCCCCGCAGCCTGGAGCCTCCCAATATGAACGGCGTCGTCTGCGCTCAGAGGCACCAGGTGGGGCGGCGGGGGGCCGCGGCTCTTTGTTCCCGGCGCGGGGCATGGCGGCGGGCGGGGCGGGCAGCGCCGTCGGACCGGCAGGGCGAGCGGAGCCCTGCGCCTCTCCGCGGGGCCGGGGCCGGGGCCGGGGCCGGGGCGTTCTGCTTTTTTCGAAACGTTTCTCAGATCCCGAAGTTGCGCCGAGGAGAAGAGGCGTGATCCGCCCTCAGGCGGCGCCCCAAGGTCAGGCCGCCGGCCCGCGCCTCAGCCTCAGCCCGGCCGCCCGAGGAGAGCGCCCGGAGCCGGGCCTGGCGCGCGGCGGGTCGCGGCCGGGGCCGAGGGCCGAGGGCGGGGTGCTGGCACGGGCACGGCCCCCCCGACACCCGCATCGCTTCTGGGAGCGGGCTGCGGGCCCGTCGGTGCTGCTGGAGGCCGGCGATAAATCAGAGGCCCTCTGGGCGTTAACGCTGGAGGGGAGGGGGAGAGCCACGGCAGGGCTGTGTGCCTGCAAGCCCGCCTGGCCGGCGGCCTCTCGGAACGCCTCAGAGGCTTTTCACGACGGAGAACACCCCGGCCTCGGCAGTTTCAGTGCTGCTCCCAAGACTCCCAGAAACATAAAAAGCGAACTGGTTGCAGTTCTGTGAAGGGTGAAAAAATGTTGACAAAGTGAGAGGCGAGGCATCCGAGTTACTTACGAAGGAAGAAGGATAGCAAGGCCGAGTGGTGACAGACTAGTGGAAATTCAGTATCATATCACTCTCTCCGTATTCGTCACAGTTTGCGAAGGGGAATTTTTTTTTTTCTTCAGTGATGGGTGTGTAGACATCACATTTATTCTTTTCCGTCAGGGATCTACAAAGTAAGGAACTAAGCAGGATGTACCGCTGCGATGGTGAGATCGGTTTAATTTTAGAAGGTGGATTTTGTCACCACAAACCCAGCTCCTGGAGCACAGACAGGATGCAGCAGTCAGCAAATACATGCCAATTAGGAAATGGTACTTTAGCTACTGTAAATAGGTATAATTTCTTTCCTCAGTTTGAGTGTTTAAGAAGTGGGGAGTGTTAAAGGCAAAAACTGCCCAGCTGGGAGGGATGAGACAACAAACAAACAAACCCAAACAGTTTGCTGGTTGTGTGATAAACATTTGAAGAACTGTAGGAAGTGTGTTAGTAGAAATCCATGGGGGTGGGGGGTGGGAGAGAAATGTTCAGGTTTTAAGAGACTATGTATGAGGCAGAAAGTAGACAAAGACAATGAAAACAACAACAAAAAAGTTTTAACGAGGTGGAAAAGGAGAAGAGGAAGTGCAGAACCGGTATGGAAAAAGGAACATGAGACAGTGAAAGAGAGCATGTCAGAAGCATGGCGGAAAAGCACTGGAAATGAGTCCTAACTGGGCAGCTGGTGTGTTGCAGCTGAGTTGTAGTCAAAGGAGCAGTAACATTCTAGCACAAAACCTGCTTCTTGTAAATTTTTCTAGGTCTTCAAGGACACGTTTGTGTATACAGAGCTCTGTAGCCTTGCTCTCTGTAATGCAGTCCAAGTATTGCATTTTCTTGGACTACATGTAAAAGGTGTTGGAAAACGTCCATAGTACTTTCTCCTTTCCCTTCAGTCCCTAACTGGTGGTAGCAAATGCTCTATCCCTTTCTCCTCACTGTGGGGACATGGGGCATGGCGTGGGTTGATTTGCAGCAAAACACAACAATTTCATTTACAGGTTATCTACCAACCAGACTAAATGTGTAGTGGAAAATAACCAAAAAGTAAATATGCAAACCAACGTTGATACATAATCTATGAGTCTTTACTTGTATTAAATCACTGGTGTAAAGAAGTTGAGTCTGTTCGGTGGTGCAAATTATGTTGGTATATGTTTTAGCCCATAGTATTTTACCCAAATGCAAACCCAGACATGAAAATATATTATATTATGATATGGGTAAGGGACTGCGAGTACTCATAGGTCTGACCTACATTTCTTCTAAACTAGGCTGTGAAAAGTAGGAAAGCCTTCAGTGAGCAGAAAACATTTAGGAACACCAAATGTGGTGTTAAATTCCATTTATGTTCCACTGTATCAACAAGTGTCAATCATTCTATCAACAGGCATCAACTTGTAATCAAAAGTTTTAAAAGTATCTCCTAAACTAAAACATTAACTGAAAAATCATTGGTTTAGTGTTGAGTTGAAGAGGTAATACCTTAATATGGTAAAAATCTTGTGCAAAATTGGCATAAAGCATCGACTTTAATTTTTTACTGAAGTACTGCACATGGAAGTACCACCGGACTAGACCCAAGTTCTCAGCTGGGAGGAAAAATAAATAGCACGTGTGGCGTTTGGCCGTGGGCAGCCTCAGCGCTGGGACCTGCCGGCCTGGTACCTCACCCGAGGCTGCAGCACGTGCTGTCCCCAAAAGTGGCTTTGTAGAGGACAGTCCTAGGTCATGGCAACGGGTTTAAGACCTCAGAGAAATTCAACAGTAATCTTAATGCAGGTTTTCTTTAATGGCTTTTAAAAATATTTTTGATGTTGGAATGTTTTCTGCGTGAGGGGATTGTAAGTACTAAACACAACCAACAATGTAAAATGTATTACGACATTTAATTGCTCTTCTAACTGCCTGACCTAATCATATTTCAGTAGTGTTTGCATTGCAAGATAGGTGTAAGAGGAGAGCGTAGTGAAAGATGAGAAGACATTGTTATTTAAATGAGTCTTCTTCGAAAATGCACCTTAAAGTGTATATGCAGTGAAATGACAAGATGAGTTTAAGAGGAGAAAATTTCTCTTCTGGGAGTCAGCTAAGTGCAGTGAACTTATCGTGGAAAATTTTATCTGAGCTGTGAATCTTCCATAAGAAGATATACCACTGGAAATGGAGATCTCAGCCTGTGCATGTGGGTAAGTGTTCTGGCACTGCAGCTACGGGAACCCAGTGACGTTTCAGTCGAGCGAGAAGCAGGCACCTGAGTCGTGGCGTTCCTCTGCCCAGCTGCAGCAGCACGACGGGAGTGCTTAGCGCCCTCGAGCTGGCTCCTGGCTGCGGGGTGATGCCTCCAGGCTCAGCACCAGTCAGAATCCTTAAGGCAAAAACTACAATGCAAACCCAGATCATTCGCTTCTTGCTTTGGTTTAAAACTGTGTGCAGGAAATAGGCCTTCTCTCAAGAAAAAAATTTCTCAAATGGAGATACCCAGTTCCTGCTCAGGAATGCTGGTTCTGTGGCTTTAAAGTCTTAAAATGATTCCATTTTGATGGAGCTTGAAAAGTAATTTCAGTGGTATGAGACCTCATGCTTTACCTAGCTTACAGTGATCTGTGACTGTCGCACTTGATTAAAAAAAATTAAAAATCCTGGAGAATTAAAATAATAATTAAAAAAAATGCTGATAGTTCTGGTGACAGTTCTTGATGGTGAGCTAGAAGGGAATATAAGCAAAAATCAGAAGAAATGGTAATTAAAGGGCTACTTAAATTTCAAAGTGACCATAGAAAGGAATTTGTTTGCAGTACCTTTTTATAACTTTTGAAGTAGCAAATGTTGTCATTCTTGGCTTTTTGTTGATTTTTAACTGATGAAAACAATTGTTCTGCCATTGGCGTACCAAAACGGAAAGGATGCAGAATGCAAATAACACAAGCATATTCATTAATGCTACTTTTGAATACTAATATTAGCCGTGGTTTGCATACAACAGTACTAAAACTTAGTGGCAGTAGTTAGATGTTCAAACTCTTAGAAAACATTAGAAAATACTGCTAGGTGCATAAATGCAGAGTTTTCATTCATGTGCAAAGGAACACTTTGAAGGACAGATCTTTTGTTTAAGTCCAGAGTTATTTTGGATGCCCTTTATAGGTCTTGAAGGTTGTAAGCGAGCACGCAGGACGAAGTTGAAACGCTGCCCATGAAATTAAGTTGTTCTGTTAGAACAGAATGTGGCAGAACATGCCTGGAGATGCAGACAGAATGGGGATGGTTCTGGCGTTTAATTTAAATTATTTGAATAGTTGTCGTGTAACTTGAAATCTACCCAAAGCCTTGACACTGGTAATTAGCAGCAACTCCAGTGAATATTGAACAGGGGAGTACATAATGCGATGCGCAAGCAGGCTGGAAGCCTGTTTGTCTGGATGTGGCAGCAATGTACATTTAATTTGCTTTGGTAATTGTGGAGCTCAGAGCAGGTGAGCAGTGGCTGGATGGTGGTCCCTGGGAGGGAGAAGGCAGGTTTAAAACCTGAAATTGCAAACTCGGAGGTCTCATGGCTGTAACTCTTGTACATTTGAAAATAGTCTTGATGAAGCCCAACTTCTGGTACTTTCTTAGAACTTCTTTTTGAACTAGTTCACTGCCACGCTTGTGTTGAAATAGCATCTCTGCATCTTTGAACAAGAGAATGTTTCAAATGAGATGAATCTCCGTGGGAAGTGTGGACACCAGGTTGTTTGCTTTGTTTTTGAGAAGTGAAACTCCTTGTTTGCTTTAGAAACTGGAGATGTTTTCCCTGCTGTACCAATAAGGCAAGAAGCATTGACTTCCAAATGCTTACAGTTGAATAATATTTGGTAAATAGAGTTTGGTTTCAGTTTTGTAACATGCCTGTAGGATCATTTTAAAACAGCATACATTTAATGTGCAGAGGTTCTTCTCCCAGCAAAGTGTGCTGGGACAAGAGCGTGCTGTGGGAAGCTGTAGGGGTGCCGTGGTGCCCCCCGTGCTGGGGGCCCTGCTTGGCAGACAGGCACCGCTGCTGCTTGAGCGCGGGTGCTCGTGCTCGTGCCTTTGCTAGTGGCCACATGTAGTTAACACTAATTCTGGCTACCTGGCTGTCTGCTGACTGCCACGGCCTCTCCTCAGGGTTGCGGGAAGCTGATAGGGGTGGATGGAAGCAGTTTCTTCCCCTGGGGAGCTGCTGTGCTGTGGGATAATGCCCCCTGCTGCCCGGGAGAATCGGTCCCGTGCTTGAGCTGCTGCTGATCTGCTTGGAGTCCGAAGGAGGGCCAATTCCTGACAAAATGATCCTGGCTGTGGCCGGGCAGGAGAGCCACGGGGCTCTTCTGCCTGCTCTGTAGGTGACTTTTAAGTTTTGACAAGGAGAAATGGGCTGCACCTATTTTGAGGAAACCTGATTCCCAGCACGGCATTTAACCTGTAGCTACAAATATCACTTGGGAACTGCAGCGGGGAACTCAAGTGGATGAAGTGATCGATGTTTTCCCGAGGCGGCAGCAGGGTCATGGAAAGTTCCAGAGTGGGTGGTTGTTGCCTGCTCCCTCCCCGCTGCTGCTCCTCCTCCTCTTCTCCCCTCCCCGAAAAGGCCGGCATAAACAGCCCCCGCACGAAGGATCCCACCAAAGCTACCCCGGGCTGCAGTGCCAGCGTGGGGCTTGGCTGCAGCTGACAGGTTCTGCTCGGGGGTAGTGAAGAGACTTGTTATCCAAGAGGTTGTCGTAGAAAACAACAATTTCTGACTTTATAGTTGTTTTTTTGGAAGTACCTAAGACTGGAGACATGCCCAGTCCTTTCAGACGTGTCCTTAATCCATCTTCGGTCCATTTTAGGCATTTAGGAGAAGAAGGATACAAGTAGACAAGTACAGGGAAAGCAAAAGGTAGGAGGCATGTGGAGTGGCTTCTTTTTTTATATATGTTTAGTAGTTTTTGTTTTGTTACTTAAGAGTTTGTCTTGTGTAAGCAAGCAGTAATATCTAGATATAGGTAGGAAGTGCTGAAAGTCAGGATTGGTAAGGAAGTGTCTGAAAATTGGATTCAGCTGTTTTAACTTTTTTTTTTTCTAAATACTGCTGTAGCTACTATCTTGTCTCTGTGTGGATAGGAATTGGTATGGTGCACCTGTTGTTAGACATGAGGATGTAGTGGTGTCAATATGGAATTTCTCAGGTTGTTCCCTCTTTGTCTAGAACACTTGTTTTTGAGGGGTCAGGAACTTCTACTTTAGGAGACTAAATTTCACCAGAAATATGTGGTAGCATTATATATTGTCCTTACTTGATAATTTCTTTATTGCAGATTATGATGCACGACTATCACAGAAGAAATTCATGTCTATAGCTCTTAAGGACTTGATTACATCATCTTCAAGCCTGATAGTTTTGGAATCCATATTGCGGCTGCAAAGACACGTCTGTTTTTGCATTTCAACAAACATCTTCCCTATCAGAGGATACTGAAACTGAAGTGCTCTGTTTTGACACAGGGATACCATTGGAATAATTTAAGACCTCCCAGTTAAAAATTTACAGTAATATATTTGCTAGGTAAGTTAATACTGGTAGGTGTGTATTCAATAATTAATAGTTTTGCTGAAATTCTGTGACTTTAAAAACTTCCTGTCCTCTTTTTTTTTTTTTAATTTTAAATTGTAACAATTGAAAATCTATGCAAATAGAAACATCTGGAAGTAAGACTGTTGCCAGTTTACAGTCAAATACTTTCTGTATTAAGTGAAGGCAAAACAAGTGGAATAAAGCTAGAATTATTTGTGTGGAGCTTGCTATTATTTTTGTACTGTTTCTTTATTTCCAATTTTGTATTTTATTGGGGGGGGTTGTTTAATCTTTTGCTTTTTTTTTAAATTTCAGAAGGAAATATAATTTATTGCTGATAATGTTACTAGCATTCCACATATTTCCTCAAAAATTGTTGAGGAAATTTTACTTTTGCGTATGTTGGCAACTCAAACTTAAAGATTTGAGAGAGAGACAAATTCAGTATGTCATCTCAGGGTCATATTTTAGTACTCCTAGTTAGCTTCCTATTTCTTAAGAGAACTTTTTCTAAAGTGCTTAGATTAAAAAAAATAAAAAAATAAAAAAAAAGACAGTTAAATGACTTACAAAATAGCTTTCAAATTCAAAAGATAGATAGTTTCCTGAAGTTATTTTTCCAGTCTTGGTCCAAGTTGCATGAGGTGACATGTTTGTATATGGGTAAGATGTTCAGGGGAAGTTGCTTTAGCTTCATGAGGACTTAAAATACATGGTGGTGATACAGAATATATTTCAATCTGTCTGTTTTCTTTTATAGTTTTCAGCTATTCTGAAATATGTCAGCCATTACACTCATAAAATCAAGCAATTTTTTTTTTAATTTCTCTGGCTATTTGACTTCCCTTTTTACTTTAAATTCTCAGTTCTTAGTTTTCGATGCAGCTGCTTTTTAGGTCGGTGCAGAAATAAATCTGGTCAATATGACATTTTATGCAGTGAGCAGAAAATAGCAATGAATCTTCCAGATCTGATCTTAAGTGGAGGGAGATAAGGCTTCTTGCCTAATCCAGAGGTTTCCAACTTGCTTACAGAGAGCAAGCACAGGTTCAGCATCTGTTTTTGGAGCTGGTACCTGCGGAAGTGATGTGGAGAAGTTGAAAGGGAGGAAAAAAAAGTTGTGGAGCATCTCACTTTGAAAAATCATTAATATGGTCAATCCGAAGTATTGTTGTTAACACATAGTCACCAGCAGTAGTACTCTTGTAGTTTCTTTCTTTCTTTTTTTTTTTTTTTGAGGTGGATGTTTTTTTGAAAAAGTTCTTATGAATGTTTGCAAGTGATGTGTTAATTGTACTTCTATACGGAAGCAAAATGTTATATCTGAAAATGATACACATTCTGTTCTCAGCCAGACCAACTCCAAAATGATTCCTAATGGATATTTGATGTTTGAAGATGAAAATTTCATCGAGTCATCTGTTGCCAAGCTAAATGCCTTACGTAAAAGTGGTCAGTTCTGCGATGTCCGACTCCAGGTAACTTTTTTCCTCTCAAGTATTATGGTTGAATGTGTTTTTTCATTGTTTTGTAGTACTATATATTTTTTTTCTGGAAAATCCATATTTAAAAGAAGAAAGCAGATACTACTTTGAGAGAAGCACCATACAACACTAATGAGTTTTTTCAGGTGATGTAAGTTGAAGGCAGTATTGATTAATTTATTGATTAATAAATTGATTTGAATGGGGCCATTCACTTGGGAAGGTCTTTATACTGCGTTACAATATAAATCTATTTTTTAAGAAAATCTTACAACCCTGTGGATTTTTTATCTGTTTTTTAAATAAAGGTGTGTGGACATGAGATGTTGGCGCACAGAGCTGTGCTGGCTTGCTGCAGTCCCTACCTGTTTGAAATCTTCAATAGTGATAGTGATTCTCATGGAATTTCCCATGTCAAATTCGATGATCTCAATCCAGATGCTGTTGAAGTTCTGTTGAACTATGCCTATACTGCTCAGTAAGTACTTTTCTGAGAAATGAGAGAGGGCAAGTTTTAATTATAAAGAATCAAAGTAATGAAGTTATGTTTCTTTCTTCAATAGGTTAAAAGCTGATAAAGAACTGGTGAAAGATGTATACTCAGCAGCAAAGAAGTTGAAGATGGAGAGAGTTAAGCAGGTACAGTTCTCAGCTCTTCCAGAGGTCTGTTCTGTTTTCTCAGTCAGACAGTGTTATGCTTTTTGGTGGTAATGGGACTAAAAAATGATTCTGTGGAAAAAGTGCTTAGCGGGTAAGCTTTTGCATAGTGTTAATTTGAGTGACATCAGGATGTATTGCTTCGGTTTGTGTTATCTTTGTGCTGAAGGCTCTCTGAAGCTAAGTTTTTATTTGTGCACATGTGTAAGTAAAATGGCTTATGAATCTTAGCTGGTTAATTACCTTAAGGTTCATGGGAGCACTGATGTGCTTGGTTGTTTTGGGGGAGGCATAATTGGCTCTGTAACTCTGTGGCAGTGGTATGTGAAAAAGGAATAACCCACACACTGCGGAATGTAAGTTTTGAGCTTGGTTTCCAAAATACTTGCTCTTGCTGAAAATGGGGATACCTTTGACAAGGGAATTGGGATTTGTATCTTCACTTAATTGCAGGTAGGCAGTTTTGAGCAGGTTTGCAAAGAAACGCATATATGTAAGTAGCTTTTGTATGTGTAGGACGTTCTTCTAATGTATGCATATTCTTATGGAAGGCGACATTTCATTTACAGCAGCTAGTGCGGGGAGATGACAACAGACAAACAGTCACTGTTCTGCAGTTAAAAAAAATTTGTTTCTGTGTGTTGGGGTGGATAATTTGTACATATAAGAATCATGTAAATTAAGATGCAGCTTCCTTTTTTAAAAGGTTTGTGGTGACTACTTGCTCTCCAAGATGGACATTCAGAGCTGCATCTGTTACCGAAATTTTGCAAGTTGTATGGGAGACTCACGTTTGTTGAACAAGATTGATGGCTACATTCAGGAACATCTTTTGCAGATTTCAGAACAGGAGGAATTTCTCAAACTTCCACGGTTAAAGGTTAGCTGAAGTTTGTAGACTTACTTTTGTTATGGGACTGCAGGCAATGTGAAGGGAGTTACAAAATCACCTTTACAAAAAGTAATCCAAGGAACAAAGGTAAAGTTTTCCTGCTCCCAAAAGGGAAGCCATAGTATGCTGAGTTTTAGAAAACAACATGAACATTCTGTATAATATTCATGCTAATGTGCAACGTGACTGTAGAGCCTGTGCACTGTCATCCTTGTCTAGAATAAAACGTAACTGCAGTTGTACTTCAATGGGCTTACTAGTTTGAGCTTGTGCAGTAGAAAGCTCCTGCTGTCTTCTAGCTCCAGTGAAAAGCAGGAGTAATGCTCACTCTGTAAAGTACGGTATGCTGCAAATAAAAGGGTAAAACCTGTGGAGTAAATCATCCAGTAATTCACTTCCCTTCTTCTTCTATTTCAAGCTTGAAGTAATGCTTGAAGACAATGTTGGCCTACCTAGCAATGGCAAATTGTACACAAAGGTAATCAACTGGGTACAGCGCAGCATCTGGGAGAATGGAGACAGCCTGGAAGATCTAATGGAAGAGGTTAGTCTTTAAGAAAATGGGATTAAACATCTTTTTCTTTTTTTTTTTTAATATAGAAAAAATCAATATGAAGGATGATCCCTTTTTCTTTTTTTTTTCCACTTTTTTAACTATGACCCTAAAGAATTTAAATTTTACTGTAGGTACCCCTAAGCTGAGAAACTGGGGGGGTGTTCAGGTGAGCTGAATGAACTGTTCAGTCTGGTCTTCCGCTTTCCTTTTTTGCTCACTATGTGCTGTATAGTAATCTCAAAAGTGGCATGTATCTTGCTTTAGAACTGGGGAGGTGGTACTGAAACTTGTTGTAGATTCTTGATGTTTTCCTTTGCAGGTTTTACTTGTAAATGCAAAGTAGGTAAAAGCTTCTAATGGTTGTTCCTCCCCATTGATTTATCTCCCCATAGGTTTATTAACAAAACTAGGATACCAAGGCTGAAGAACCAAGAAGAAACCTCAAGTGTATTGACACGTACAGAAGCAGCAGTCCTGCCCCAGTTCTCCTAAGAAAATCCGCTGTGGGCAGAGAACGATGATGATGATTTAATGGTGTTTACTTACTCCTTTACAGGATATATTATTTTAAAAGTTGTGTGTTATTAAATGGCTTTACTCATGAATAATAATGCTAGATGTAGCCTGGGCAGTTTTTAATGGAAAAATTGGTGGGGAATCGAAATTTCTAATTGGCTGGAAAAAATGGGCTTTAGAAATAGACACCAAACATCAAAATTTTCCCAGTTTGTTACTACAGGCACGGTAGATCTTCAGAAACACTTGTATAGGCAAAAGTACATGTTGATAACTGTCATACCTTCTTGAGTGTATATTTCCTCTTGGAATAACTAATTTTAAGCTTTGATCATGTTGAAATTCAGATGCATTTCATTGAAGCATTTGCATCTGATGTTTAGACGTGGACAACAGTTTCTTCCAGAGCTTAAATTTGTGTTGTCTCCCCTCATCCCCATACCTTTCTTTTAGAGTCCACTGTTGGCTTCCCTTAACTCTTTCTGGTCAACATAAATATGTGTATTTTTCAGAGCAGAAAACTTGTTTGCGGGGATAACAAAAATGCTTGCATGAGATTGTGAATTTGTGTAATTCCGCAAATTAATGTACCTCTTGCTTGTCTAATGTTTCTGTGCTGGAAAAAACAGTAGAAGTCCTTGGAAACCGAAGATTTCTTTCAAGCTGAGAAAGTAAGGAACCTTCATCCAATGTTTGAAGATTGCCACCATGACATCTGCTTCCTTTTAGTTTTGTCATTCCGCTAGATTGAGATGAGATGACGAGAAGTATGCTGGCGACTGCCTTTTGTAATCTGCCTGTAGCTAAGTAATAATGGAGACAGTAGCCACATGGGTATTCTGTTGTTGTTTTTGCAGGTTCAAACGCTGTACTACTCAGCTGATCACAAGCTGCTTGATGGAAATCTGCTAGATGGACAGGCTGAGGTGTATGGCAGTGATGATGACCACATTCAGTTTGTGCAGGTACAACTTGCAGAGAGTCCGAGGTAACCTCAGGTAGACTGGAGCAGTTCACAGCAACCTGAAGTCTTGCATACTGTAGCAGAGGAAGCAGCAGTAGCTTTAATGGTGAAATACATGACAAGAAAGCATATCTTTCTCAAAACTGCTGGACACAATGATTTAGACTCTACTGTCAGTTTATCAGCAGGCTGACTCAAAGTGAGCCTTTGCAAAATTAAGTGCTTTAGGTTTGACTTTTAAATAAATCTTGGGCTGTTAGAAGGAGGAAAAGGTAGAGAAGCGGTCAGCTGTAGCAGGTTAGTTGTAGCTTAGTAGAAATGTCCAGGAAATCATCTCCAAGAGACTGAAAAGAATTGTGGACCGACTGCTTGGCTTGCAGTTTTCCTGTTCTTGAGACTGACTTAACAGATGCATAAGATTTTGGCACAGAAAAAGATTCCAGACATAAGTTCTAAGCTTTTAGCTGCCAGCATCCATTTCTTTTGTTCAGCTGTATTGGTAGCGTGCAAGAGAGATTTAAAAAAGCATCAGTACATAATTTCTGAGCCAGAGAGGGCTGATGCTTTGACTGTCTTGTGTTTTTTGAGTTGTTTTTTTTTTTTTTAACTGCCAGCCAAATATGGTACTGAATCTCACCTCCTGAAAAACACGTGGCTTAGGACAATAGAGACTATGTAAGAAACAAACAAACAAAAAATAAACAAAAGCTAATAAATGTAAATTGTCAGTTGCTTTATCCAAATATAATTTAAATTCATTGAGCTAAAAGTATGTGTATTTTAATTCATAAGTGATGTGTGCAAGTATACATTTCTTGAAATTTTTTAGCAAATGATTACGTAAAATACTTCCATCTTGGCATGTGGATTTTAGAAGTGAAGAGAGATGAAAATGAAGCCAGCTAATATTCCTCTTGTTGTAATGCATCTTAGTAAACCTTCACAGATTTCACTACCTTTGGATGCTATTCCTTATAGTAGTTAAAAGCTAAGAGGTGTACTTTCAAAAATTTCTTCTTCAGAAATGAGGCCAAAGAGTCCTCAACTTTTTCTTTTTTAAATCCTTTTTGATAATTGGAATTAACAATTTCAGAAATTTGCATCCAGCCTTTGGAAATGTCAGGCAGTCGAGAGAACACCAAAAGCCCACAGACAATGGGTCTAGAAAATGGGTCAGTAACTTTAAAATTTCTGAATTACAGATGTTTGCAATGTCAGTGACTGTTGAGGTAGTTTAAGGATAGAAGAATAAGCTCTTAACTGAATGAAGATTCAGAAACAAAAATGCTATCCACAAATAAATTGGTTTTCATGCAAAGCTGAGTGTAGCTGTCAAACTCTGTGTAAGGTTATCTATGAGTTAGATGATGTGTTCTGGAAATCTTATGACAGTTTCCATAGAAATCAGACTCCAGGGAACTGTGCAGGCACTGTAAATTTTGGTCCTGTGGTTATAATGTCTCTTCTTAAAAAAATAGACAGAATTTTAACCTCCCTTTTGGTTCTTCAGATTCAGAAAAAGCCTGCATAATCCGACCAGCTGTGTCTGAAATGTGAATTTTTGGCTTTTCTTAGTTTGGCAAAATAATGTAAACTACAGTATAAATTTAATTGAAGAAGAAAAGAGAGCAGTAATCTCCTGTTAGTGGGAAGTATCAAGGGAGTAAAATCCAAGAAACGGCTAATCTGAACACAGAGAGGAACTGAACTGAAATTAATTCGTCTTCAGGGAATGAAGAGAATAGTTAATTCACTTCCAACAGCTTTATACAATTAACTCAAGTTCCAGAAGCAGAGTTCAAGTGTGGCTTCTACTTTGTGAATCATTTTTTTTCCAAGTAGATGGAGGTTTTTCCTTAGCCTTGAAAAACCTGCTAGTAATGCATATTCTCATCCAGGAATTTGAAATGATTTCTAGTCATACACCAGCAGTACAAAGGTGCAATCAGAGGATGAAATGAGTACCAAGCTAAGATGTAGGGTGGTGTTGGCAACTGTTGTTGAGTATGCAACAGTAGGTGGGCTATACACGATGCTCTGTGCAGGTGGTAGCTGAAGTGTTCTCTTGAATAGTTATGTATTAGCTCAGGGAAGCAAAGGTAGAAAGAGGAGCAGTCTCTGGCTAGGTTTCTGTAGCTGCCTTTTGATTTTGCAGAAGAAGCCACCACGTGAGAATGATCACAAGCAGATAAGTAGCAGCTCCTCTGGAAGTCTTTCTCCAAGTGCTACTGTTCAGAGTCCTAAACATGAATGGAAAATCATTGCTTCAGAGAAAACTTCCAGTGAGTATCTGAGGAGGCAGGGGAGTTGTCTAAAAGATGCATCTGGTGTTATGTACCTACCACCTCTCACACTCAAGGGTTCCCTTCAACATCTCTAAGCAGCACTTTTTCTTACTGATGATACGCTAATTTGTGGGGTGTTTCTAAAATAACTGGGGCCAAGCTGGGATCACCGATGTTTCGATCCCGTGTCCACAGGGCCATTAGAAATCCTGTGGTGTGTATAATTTGACCCAGAAAGTCCTAAGTCATTCGTATCAGTCTTCTCTCCTGTTCTCCTGACTTACAGGTAATACCTACCTGTGTCTCGCTGTTCTGGATGGCGTGCTGTGCGTGATATTCCTGCATGGCCGCAACAGCCCTCAGAGCTCTCCCACCAGCACGCCGCGACTGCTGAAGAGTCTGAGCTTTGAGCTTCAGCCAAATGATGTAATAGAGAAGCCCATGTCTCCCATGCAGTATGCTCGGTCTGGATTGGGCACAGCTGAACTTAACGGCAAGCTGATCGCTGCAGGTAAGAGAAGTAGTAACAGTTCTTTAAAACAGCTTGCTCAGTTTGGAAGGGGTGCAGTTGGTCTTTGGAAGTTTGATACCATTCCACCTTTTGATTTTAGGTGGATATAACAGAGAGGAATGCTTGCGCACAGTGGAATGCTATGATCCGCAGAAGGACGCTTGGACTTTCATTGCACCTATGAGAACGCCGAGAGCTCGGTTCCAGATGGCAGTTTTAATGGTGTGTGGAGATCAGATGATATGTTGAGATTATGTAAACATAGGTGGGATGAATATTGGAAACCTATAAAACAGTAATACAAGTTGCTTAATTGAATTTAGAAGGTTACTAAAGTGGTAACGTTTTGAGTTGACCACTTGTATGTGAAAGGTACTCATTTTTTCCATTTAGGGGCAGCTGTATGTCGTGGGTGGGTCGAATGGCCACTCGGATGACTTGAGCTGTGGAGAAATGTATGAGCCAGAAATAGATGACTGGACTCCTGTTCCAGAACTGAGAACCAATCGTTGCAATGCAGGTAACACCTCTGCAGCTGATCAACTGTTATTTTCTTTATTAATTTATTACCTTACTTATTATTCTTTCCTATATGAATAGGAGTATGTGCCCTGAATGGAAAACTTTACATTGTTGGTGGTTCAGATCCTTATGGCCAAAAGGGACTTAAGAACTGTGATGTGTTTGATCCTCTGACAAAATTGTGGACAAGTTGTGCTCCACTTAACGTCCGTAAGTCTGCTGTGCAATTTGGGAGGGAGGGGGAAAAAGGGCAGTTGCAAAACCATGGATTTTAAACAAAAAAGCTGATTAAGTTTCAGCTGCTGTGGCAAGCTGTTAGTGCACTGCTTCCGTGCTGCTCTGTAACTCGTGGTGTTTGGTTGCAGGGAGACATCAGTCTGCAGTGTGCGAGCTCGGCGGGTATTTGTACATAATTGGGGGAGCAGAATCGTGGAACTGCCTGAGCAGCGTGGAGCGTTACAATCCAGAGAACAATACCTGGACTCTGATCGCACCCATGAACATGGCTCGACGGGGAGCTGGAGTGGCTGTTCACGATGGTAGGCTCCTGCAGTCTTATGCAGCCTCTTATGCTTAATGAATTTTTCATGTTGAGCTACAGTGAAAGTAGAACACAAAGGTGTCTATTCCTTTGTATTCTAATAAAGGGAGGGAAAAATACTGGAAGAACTTGGTTTATGCCTTCAATTACTTAAAAACTAACCAGAAAAATGAAAAGCTCTGACTTTGGGAGCATCTCCCCCAGCCCTTTTTTCTTTTTTTCTCTTTTTTCTTTTCTCTTTTTTTTTCTTCCTCCCCCGCACCCCCCACCCCCCCCAACATCACCCTTGCAGCTTCCAGAACTGCACCTGTTTGAATTTGGGCTTTGGAAATTATTCCAGACCAATCAGCCCTAATGATCAGAAGAGCTCAGCAGGTCTGTGCTGTGACTCCAGAACCTAAAAAAAGCAAGTTTCTGCCAGGAAACCCTTACATTCCTTCGCTCTGGCTTGGTCTTCCGGGAAAGGAAGGCTGTGTTTGGAAGTATGGAGGGTGCTTAGCAGTGAAACACCCATTTTATCTCTTTTTCATAGGAAAACTCTTTGTTGGTGGAGGCTTTGATGGCTCTCATGCGGTGAGCTGTGTGGAGATGTATGACCCTGCTAAAAATGAGTGGAAGATGATGGGAAATATGACTACTCCGAGAAGCAATGCCGGCATCACGACGGTGGCAAACACTATTTATGCAGTTGGGGGATTTGATGGCAACGAATTCCTGAACACAATTGAAGTCTACAATCCAGAATCAAATGAATGGAGCCCCTACACAAAACTTTACAAGTTTTAGGTGAATTAAATTCCCTTTTCAAACTAACAGGCTTAGTGATGTAATTGTGTTTTAGTAGAGGTACACTTGTGAATAGGGTTGGGGAGGGCATAGATGTTGCCAACAGCAACACAGAGCTTTTGCATATTGCATATTAATGTGCTGTACATATTTGTTTTGGAAAGAATATCAAGATGAAGGGTTTTTTGTGTATTTTAGAACTTTGTTTCAGGGTGGTGGGGTTTTTTTGTTTTGTTTTTTTTTAAGACTTTGACGATATTGCAAGAGAAACTAGATGGAGCGTATCATTTCAGGAGCTTCCCCCAGTGTTTGTTTTTGTCACTTTGCACATTAAATGATGTTTTCTTTTCTGTACAATGTGTTCTTGGGGCAGGAAGTGTAAGGCTTATGGGGGATCGTTTTTTCATCAGGCCTTGTTTTCTTCAGTAACTGGAACAATCTGTAACAAGAAGCCTTATTTAAATAGATATAATGGCTATTTTTTTTATTAAAAAAAGCTGACATGCCTGCCAATACCTTATCTTTTATGATTGCCTTTTTATAACAGTTTTTATATACTCAACGGAGTATTTTATCTGTTGAAATGAAAACGGCAGATAAATGGTTATTGAAGCAAAAAGACAACCTTGGAGTTCATAGAGACTGAGTGGGACTGCGATTTACCACTGTAGTTGAGCTTCTGAGCTTTTGCCTCTGCTACAATATTGCAACTTAGTATGCAACACTTTCATTAGATCCAAATGGAGTTTCTGAACATAACATAGCTGTGACTTTCTAGCATGGGAAAATTATTTTGGCTCCAAATATTTTGACAAAAATGTAGAGGGTGCTTTCTGTACAGCAGTTTTGTTACTAGGGTTGACCTAACATTTGTAAAACAAACTTAAGTGTGGGGTTTTTCTCATGTTTTTTAAACTCTTCCAAGTTGGCAACGAAAATGTATTCATCTGACTAGTAACTGTTTTATTTTTCTAATATTACAAACTGAAAATGTGATAGAACACCGATAACTTGACTTCATATGTACTCATAGTGCTATGTTTTAGTTCACTTTCTCTATTCATATGGATAAAATGTTGGTTTGGATGACTTGGTGTCGAAGGTGTAGTGCTGCACATCTAAACTCCTGGTGCCAAAACTAGCACTTAACTGCTTGCTGCTCGTGCAAACACATTAAAGGTACCTTTTGGGAAATCCTTGCACCACAGGCTTCGTGTGCTGTGTCTTGGTGTTCCTTTCTTTAACGAAACAGTTTACAAACAACGTACGCCACTGAAAGGGGAGTTTCAGATGGATATAGGCGTCAGGCAAGCAACCTAGGACATTTAACTGAACTGCTGCAGCTCAGCCTTAGGGGGGTGAAGGGCTGTGTACCCCACCTGCCTGTGGTCTGAGATCCCTAAGCTCGTGGTGCAGACACCAATGCCTGGCTCACCACATCCAGCTACCACCCCTGGGTTGGAGAAAGTGTTGCTCCTAGGGGCCATGCGAATTGAAGTGGGGGGGTACTGAAGGTGAGATGAGAAACTGGGCCCGTGTCTGAATCATTTCAAGAAACTTCATTTAGGTGTGTTCCTAAGCACAGGTATAGGAAATAAAGCTGCACCCATGGTGGTGCTCGTTTCTGTCCCCATGCCATTCTGAACTCGATGATTTGATTCACCTCTCAACAAGGTAACAGCTGACTGATGCTACCACTAGGAACAGGCGTCTGCTACAGCGTGTTTCTACTTGACACCGTGTAATGCATCAGCAGCATACTACAGCTGGACAGCAGAGCAGAAAAACAAGACCCAGGAGTTACTGATTAGGCCAAGCTGTAAAACTGGGTGTGTTCTCACAGGAAGAGTCTTTATAAGAAAAAAGCTGAATAGTGTCTTAATCTGTCAACTCTCTCCCCTAAAGTTTATCAAAAGTAGACATGAGCTAAGGCAGAAAAATGTGATGTGCGTAAGTGGGTCTAATTTCCTATGTATATGGTACAAACTGCAAAATAAGATTATCTGAACACAGCATCTTACCCACAACTGTGGGATAACAGCGTCAATGGAAATATCCCCAATAAGAATTTTGCTCTGATAGTTACTTTTGCAAGCTACTTAGCACTAGGCACTTCAAATCAGGGAAGAGAACTGCATTAAACTTGCATCCACAGCAGCTAAGCAAATAGAGTGAAAATAAAGCTCGTCAAAGCAACATTATCAGAATTAACTGTCATTTATTATAACAATAAATTAGATTTTTTTTCTTACAATAAAGATTTTTTACAAATACATCCAAAAGTTAATATCAAAATAAACACTTCTAGAACTTTACTGGTCATCTCATCTCTATACAAATACATACATAAAAGAGGTAGCTTTAAAGGCCACAGCAGCATTGAAAATGGCTGTTAGAAAGTTTTGTTGACTTAAAGCAGTTTTAGAAAGCAACATACAACACATTCAACGAGAGATGTCACCTGAAGAGCAGAGGCAAGTCACTGTGTGTAACACAGAGGAAAAAATGCTTGCGTCTTTACAAGAAAAGATGACAGAAGGATGAGGAATTTACCAGAAGATTTTTTTCTAGCAAGTTTCCACTGCATCAAGATTTAAGTGGCTATTTTAACAAAGGAAAAATGCCACTGTCTTCTGAATACTTTTTTTTTAAAGCATATTTCACATGCTTAATTACAAATGATCCTGGTTTCACTGCTGTTAACAGCCCGGAGTTTTCATTGGAAAAGGTCATACTGAGTATTCTGACAAAAGTACTTAAAAAGAGGTTCAGGACAAACACTTAGATGAGTTGTGGTGTGTGTGTTTTGTCTGTTTGTTTTTAAATAAAACAAGCATTAATCCATTTCTTTCCTCATTCTATATCCTCCTTTCAGCCTTATGTAGTGCAGTACATAGGACGCATACTGCATCTGTGTTTTAGTCCTTCATGTCTGTAGGAGTGCAAGCATCATGGGCATCTGGCTTTGTAGTCAACTGCTGTCCTTCAGTCTTTTCAGAGCCTAGATATCACAAAACCCTTTTTTCCCCACACTGTTCACTTCCAGAGTGTCAGGAGAAATAAAAACCTTACCCTTATTTTTCTGTATAACCATATAACCATTAGTAACAGCTCTGACTTCCAACACAAACTTCTAGCATTTAGCACACCAGTCCAGCACATCTTGGTGTGTCCCAAAATTTTGTTGTATCAATCCAGAGACCCTCACTTGAGCCAGAAAATTCTACTAGCTTGCAACTGGCAGAAATTCTGACATTTAATGTTATACATGTATAACTTGTTTTTGTTTTCCCTTCAACTCAAATATAAAACGGCACCATTGAGAAAGAAGGCGGCAGGTTTTTTTGGCTCCATGAATATTCCCTTCCCTCCCACCACGCCCCTGAGGAGCAGGACTTCATGTGGGCAAAGCAAACAAAGGGGGGTGAGAAGCACAGCTCCACACCTTGAGTCAAGTGTCACAGCCAGCCCCTGTTCTTTGCTTCCATGTGAGCAGATGCGTTGCACTGCTTAATAGTGTGCTCCAGCTGGGCCAGTTGGCAACATCCAACTTCCAGTCTTTCTCTAGAGATGAAAAGATACAAACCCAGGTTATCGGGACACAGTGGATCCCATTTTATAGACAGGAACATTTCAGCATATTGCTTTAAAACAGAATTCCAACGGATTCTAATACTGTGCGTTAACACTGTCAAAAGCAGAGAACGTTCTGTACCTCTGGAAATCCAGATGTTAATCTTTTGCTGTAAAAATAAAGTAAGCTTATTGCAGAGCCAGCTAACCATTACATGCTCCCAGCTGTATCCTGCAATGAAACCTTCAAAATGCAACAGCCTAAAAGGCACACAGCAAACACTATTTCAACCTCAACACAAACCAAGCCTTCAACTAACACCAAATTTTGCCACTTTTCACAGAAGGTGTTTAGCTGCAGTTCAGCTCTGCAGTTCCTGTACATCTCTGGCCCGCAGACAGAACCAAGTTCCACCCACAGTTATGTTACAGAGATCCGCATTTTAGGCATGTGGAAAATTTAACTTCAATCTCTAGTGGGTACAGAAGGTCCTGTCGCTCTCGCACTTGCCTGACATCTGTATTTTTTCTGCTAATCCCTGGAGCGCCACCAACATAGAAGAAGAGACACTTTTATAAGCTTGTGCTCGTAGAAGTTAAATATAAGAAATATTTTCTGGAGTCTGAAAAGCCCAAAGTCTGGTTTGGAACACAGGGCAGGCTGGCAGACAGTGATGGATTTTGAAATAGTAGCTCGGCACGTGAAAACCTTTCCAATGTCAGTGGTTCCTCTGAAAGAAAGCACAACAAACCTTCCATCTTCAGAGTGCTTAAGTAAGCACTGGCAAAATGACCGGAGCGAGGACATTCTTTCCCCATGTCTCACTTCCTAAAAGTCAACCTGCAGACACCGAACCACCACAGGTCTGCAGCATTTGTACCTCCTCACATGGTTTGAGGGTTTTTTCCTGCACACTTTGCCTTTTCTCTAAGCTGTAAACTTGCCAAAATACCTGTTCTTGTTTCTGTCTCCAAACTTGGAATTAGTTGGTAAAAAAAAAATATCCACGCGTCTACACACAAATTACTGATGCAGCCACTCCCCCACATTATCTGCTGGGTAACTGCCAGTATTTGCAGACAAATGTAACTTCTGAGCCAGAGCAGCCACCGCAAGGTGCTGCTTGCCTACCAAGACAGTGGCTGCACAGCTTGAAACCTGCTGTCCTGACTCAAAGGAAATACAATTTACTACCATTTTTAACTAGAAAAGGATATTGCAAAAGACAAACTACGCAGTTGTGATCTATATAAATGTAGAGGCAATTTCCATAAAATGCAAGGAACAGCTGTAACTTTTGCCTTAAAGCTGCTAAAAACAAGGATTTTACACAAATACCTTTAAAAAGCCAAACAGCAACACAGCAAAGTGGCAGAGCTGCTTTGGATGTTTTGCTTTTCATTGTAATACACAAAGGTAGTTTAAAAAAATAATCAGTTGAAAGGCCACTTACATCAGCTTTCTTGACAGAACAGGGATTTTATAATGGTAGGTACAATTCAAACCATCGCTCTTATGTTTGCATATTTACACACGCAATAAATCTCTTGACTACAGAGACTGATTATTTAATAGACCTTTGTTTCGAAAGAGAAACCTAAACCTGCTTACACAAAAAATATTCTGCAGCTTTGGTTTTCCAAGATACTTGCTGGAAAGAACATTTAAAAGACTCTCCTTAAAAGCAGGGTTAAATCACGAGTGCAGCCTGAGGGCTACCAGACCAGCCTCTTAAATCTTTTTCCTTTTTAAACCATGCCAAGCACAAATTTACACACTTTACTTTTCTCCATGGCTGTATCCATGCAGATTTTATTCCCATCAGCTAGATCTGGTAGGTTTTCTTTCACTTGATCAACTTATAAAACACATACACGTGTATGTGTATGTGTATGTGTATATATATATATATATATATATATATATAAAAAATACAATTCAAACTAAGGGATGCAGTTAGAAGGATACGCACCATACCCCCGGCACTTTTCATTCTCACAGGTCACTTAAGGCTGGAGGATCAGCCCGCCAGCGCAGACGACTGAAGAGCGGTTAAAACAAAGGGCATTTCTCTGGACATAACGCCCAGCACTGGCAGAGCCGCGCTGACGACCACCCATCCTCCAGCCAAAGGAGCTCCATCGCCAGGCCCAACCTCTCCAATGCTGCAAGCGCCTCAACAGTCTTTAGAGAGGAGTTCTTAAAAACTGGGACGGAGAAACACCTCAGCTGAGACATGGGTAATAAGTCACCCGTATCTAATTAAAATCTCCCCTACGTTATTCTAGCAGCCGCTGTGCAATGGCTAAAATGGTAAATTGCATGATACTAGCACAGGATTTACACCGCAGAACAGTGCAGCATTTTAGCCCACATGTAATTACCGCAGTTCCCGCCTGAAATAATTTTAAGTGGGTCGAGAGAGGGTGTTTCTGCGCCTTCCAAAACACAGTGGTGGATGGCGGACAGCAAATACCTTCCAGCAGACCACCGGGCCCGTCCCGAGGGGTGGCGAATGCAGCAGGGCACGGAACTGCTGGAGGCGCCGTGAGACCCCGCTCGGCGTGGCGATGGCAGCGTGAGGGCGGCGAACGTGGCAGGGCGCCCGCAGGACCGGGACCAACGTTCAGGAGGCGGGGGAAGTTTCACTGGGACAGCTGGGGCCGTGGTTTGCAGAGCCCGCGGTAGCTGGGGACATTTGATGAGTCTGGGTACGCCTTCATCGTGCGAAGGAACGCCTCCACACGATTCATTGTCTGTCGACATGAACTGCTACCAGCCCCTCCGCAGGGAAAACTCCAAAGCCTTAGGGAGCAACCTAGAGACTCTGAGTCTCCGCATTAGCTGCTTGCCACAGAAACGAGTGTCCCCTCTGAAATCTTCCTGCCACCCAGCACCTCTGCTCCCCCCAGGGCACAGCTGAGCCGGAAGGGAGGGAGGAAGAATAAGGGCTTTGCATAAACTCCTCTCCATCTACCCGGTTCTTCTGCTGAAGCAGCTCAGGGCTGTGCTATGTTCCCACTATTCGGAGGGAAAAAGCTTCACTCCAATGGGATTTTTGTCATGTTACGAAAAGCTTTGCTTTCTCTCTCTGCCCCCCCCACCCGGCTTTCACCACATCTCTACCACTATAAGTGAAGCAGCAACAGGAAAAACAAACAGAACAGCAGAGCTCTCGCGTCAGCACTGCTCAGATCTGTAAGAGGAAGACTGGAATCTATTAGGCAACTGGTAGGGAGGCTCAGTCAAAAAAAAAAAAAAGTTACATAGAGGTTCCTGGTGTCTTACTGGAAAAACCTGTACTGTTGATTTGTTGAAAACGCAAAAAATGGCAACAACTAGATGTCTGGGGAAGGGTCAGACCTTTGTTACATTTATGTCTTTAAGATCCGGATCTTTATATCGTAAAGACCTGGGCTGGCATCTTCTAAAGGCTGCTGTGATACCAAAGCCTGTAGCACCACGCAGAGACAGGGAAGCAGTGAGACCTGTGCATGTAGCTGTGGCTATCTAACAAGCCCTTTTCTTCTCCAGATAAGAAGAAATACTTTGGGTCAAAATCTCAAGAAGAGAGCATCTTTGGTTTATCCCGAGAAAGGAACAGTCACAGTACAAGTATCCTGCACTAAGCCACCTCCTTCAGGGGCCAGGCTGAAGTAAAAATGCTCACTGGTAATTGATGCTGGGGAAACACTTTGTTCAGGAACTTCTGCTGAAGCCCGAGTAATTCAGCCTGCCTTAAAGCAGCCTCCATCCTGTGCTTTTGCTCTTGGAACACCTCCTTTTAACTGAGTCCTTTTAAAAGTTCATTTACCATCCCACGTTTATTGGGTGGAGTTACGTTTTATTTCCCGTCTGTAATAGCACCTAGCTTCATTCCTGCAGTAACTGACAACAAGAGTTAGGCATAAGAGGGATTCTAAAATCCTGTGGATTAACTCTGTATGTTTTCAAAGCTTGTAACCTCTAGATAACAAAAACATCCCCCTCACCCTGTAGCACCACTCATCACAGAAACCAAAGTTCTGCTGAGAACATCTTTTTGGCCATGAAACCTCCTGTGGCAGACAGAAATCACAAAAACACTCCACGTTTTTGGGCCCTCTGACAAAGTACGGACCTGGGGACACCTTTCAAACATCAAGAGACTGGAGTTTCCTCGATACCCGTAGCACAACACCCAAGGCAGTAACACTGTAGATTTTACACAGACAATGACAACGATGTCCACAAATGTCTGAAAACTGCTGTTTGGGAGCTGTGGTCACCAGCTGAAGCCTGCTGAGCTCGCAGACCACTTGTCTCTGCTGACACATGGATGGAATCTCTCCCTTCCCTGCCTAACTCTTCTCCCACCACCCAGCAACGAGCACTTTTAAATTCACAGAAGAATTAGGAAATCAGTATCAATCCAGGCAGGCAAGTGGAAGGTTTCCAGAACAATTTTCCTACTTGGGTTAAAATAATCTGCAAGCCTTTTACACAGCTCATGGAACCACACTTCATATTCTGGTAAGTTACAGCTAACTCATATATATATTATATGTATGCTTTAACAGGAACTTCAAAGAAAATATTTACCTACCTTTTATTATCCACTCACGATTTATTTAAAAAAAATTATTTATATAAATTCATGGCATTTTAAAAACTCCATTGAACCTGGTTTTACAAGCCCTCAATTACACAAATTCAGAAAAAAACCTTCTTATGAGCCAGAAAATTTCCAGTAAAGAACTAAGACTTGTATGACAGTTATTTTTAGACTAATGTTTCCAAGGTCTTTAACTCAGCTGTACAACAGATCGTTTATTTCCCTCTGACTGAACTGTAAGAAATAAAATAAAATGGAAACAGAACTCGGAACCTTAAGTTTGGTTCTCCTTTTTTTCTAACTGTACTTTACTACACACAATGGCTTAATTTATGACTTCAAGTTCTCATAGTAATGACAAGTTCTGCTACAAACAGAACTGCAGTTATAATCAAATCAATTTAAATGCAGTCTCACATTCTATCCTACCTTATAACAGATGCTGACCTATAATGGCTCTGTCTGCCACTAAACCATGAATCCACAACCGGTACGGGGTAGCGGGACCAGCACCTTGCCCTGGGGTCAAACAGCTGAAAATCTCCTTCTGGGTGCTGTTGGCTCATCTCTAATTTATATTCTGTCCTCTCACATTCTGTTGTAACAGTATATCGTAAGAAAAAAATCTCCATTCTTCATCCCTAGCCCCTTCTCAGGATGGCAATTATTTTATTTAACAGAACAATTTCTCTTACATTACTCTGGTATATAGTAAAATGCTGTCCCAAAACCTATTTGATGTGGTCAGTAATTGGCTTACCGATACAACTCCTGTGAAACACACTCATAAAGCTCCTCAGCAGTAAATTTTATACTGTTATATATCTAAAACAAAGAACAAAGAGCAAAGAATTACCAAAGTAAATTACCAAGTATCGCATATCAATTAAAATTATACAGCTGGTGTAACAGATATTATTAATGTATTATCTAACAGGCTCTCAAGTTCAGACAGTACATAAATGAATAAAATCGTGCTATGTGCTATAATATTAAATATTACCAATTAACAGTCACGATTGTACATGATGGGAGGGACAGATACCACCCCAGCTCCATTTTTGAACCATTTCTGCAAAAATGTAGAAGACCTTCAATTGTTCTTCCTCCCCTCTCAATTTACCCTGTAAACCTATAGCAACCAAAGAAAGTTCTGATTTGCTTTAATTCCATAAATACAGTCACCCCATATGTACAGGTCTGAAAAACAATAAATATATTTTCCTGTATAGGACTGCAAATCTGAAAAATGCAGTACACTAAACGGAAAAACACCTCTATTATACTGCAAACACTTATTTCTATTTCTTCTTAAAGTCCTTCAGCACAAATGAGTTAAAATTCATGAATAACTGATAATTTCAATCTATCTTCTTTTCTCTCAACTACACACAGGATTCTCCATAGAATTACCCAGCGCAATGAATCACAGAATCATAGCAGCATTTACGTTGGAAAAGACCTCTAAGATCATCTGACCCAACCTTTAACCTAGCAAAACTCTATCTTCTTAAAATGACTACGTCAGGGATGGTTTGGAGACTTCAGCTTCAATGTTTTACTCTCTACAACAAGTCCTTCTTAACAAATGAGTGCTCCAAGAGTCAGGCAAGCAACTCAAATACTGGTACAGATTCTAATAATTTTTGGTAGGTATCAACTAAAAAAATATTCTTATGTCTAATGTCTAATAAACAAAATATAATCCTCAAAATTCTAGTTTAATGGAAATATAATGATGAGACAGCTAACCTCCTGACTATTTTAAATAATCAGAAAACTGCAATAGAAGTGTATCTGACAAAACAATAATGAAAACTTCATACCTCATTGCTTATGAGGAAGTTATAGAGTGTCCAAATGTCTTGGAAACTACTGGTTGGGGTCAAAATTCTGAAAAAGAAATTTTTATTTATTTATTTTTTTAAAGTGTAAAATGATTCTATGGAACAATTAAAAAAATAGCAATCAGAAATGCTTCATGAAAAAATCTTATTATTTTTGAAAAATTTTCCCTTCCACCCATCCTTTTCCACTCCTCTACAAGAACTAAAAATGAGCTTATTATGTCTGCAAGGACCTTCTATGAAGGCTTTTCATAATTAAAAATTCAACTGATATTTTTATGAACAATTCCTCTGAAAACCAGCAATATTTAAAAGCCTTTTGTTTCAGATAAGCAAAGCATGTTGTATTAATGTGGAGCAAGAGAAAACCGACACGCTTAAAAAAAACCTTCCCTCACTAGTTAACGTTGTATCTCACTCCCTCCAGTACGTTAACATACAGCCCAAATTTTACATTTTCCATACCATTTTTGCTACTTCTAAGAATAACCAATTCACACCCAATACTGAAAACTGAAACTAGGATTTGACAGCCGGAGAGGTGCTATTTTAACAGAAGTACTGTTCTTTTATTTAGCCCCAGAAGGCGCAGAGCAGCCAGCAACGTTCTTGTCCTTCCCCAAGTCTCATCCCTGTCCTACACACTACGTTCAGGGATGCCACCTGAAGAAACCCGTCGCTTCAGTGTCTCCAGACAGAGCTGTGAGGCTGAGGGACGTAAGCCCTTTTCCACAAGGCTCCAAAAATGATCCAGTAAGGAAGTGATTCGCTCAAAAAAAAATTACTTCTCCTAATCTAGTTAAGCAGATATAATCCAGTTATACCTCAGTGTAACTTCATTTGCATTCACAAGGAAAGAAACCAGAACATTCTTGTATTACATTAAACATCATGTAGCACTTTACATATATTAAGAAATCCTGATAAAATTCTGCTTTATGTTACATTCCAAGTATGTAAATAGATTAAGAAAGTGATTTAATGTGAAAAAAACTGTGCTTTTGGGAAACTGTATTTGCTTTCCCATGGGAAAGTGCCCCAATTCTCTTCCCCCCTCCCTCCCCTTGCAAGTCATAGTCATAAGCCTTTATAAATGAATTAATTAGGAACTGAAAAGAAAAAACAAACAAAACTAACAGAATCAGTTAAAAATCCCAGATAAAAACGACACCGTATTCTAAACACGCTGGAAGACAGTGACATACTCCAGGATTTATCGTAACTTGTAAGTCTGCTGCTTATTTTCATCATGATTTTACACAGGAATTACCACTGTTCACAAAAATTAGTCACACATTCTTACCCCCTTCATAAGAAGATGCACCCAGGATTTGTTCCTTGAAGTGGAATATTTAGACCTGCCAAATAGAAGTCAGCAAGAGAACCCACTGGCTAGCCTTCCTAAAAATACCTCGAAATCCTCAACAGCTACCTCAGTGAGAAAGCCATCAACTTTGACAGCATAAAACCCCTGCACAGACAACCTGGCAAACATCCTCGTAAGTGCTGGGAATCTTGGCAGCTTGAAGTGCATCGCCGCTACGATTCCCACCGCCGAGCTACGCGCAGCCGGAGCCAGCAGCCCTGTCTGCATGGGACAATGCATCAGCTTTGGCTATCACAGCCCTCAGCCACGGCACAAATAAACGAGCCTACCGAAGCCTGGGAAAGTGTGGCTTCCACTGCTGCTGATTTTTGTACCGTTCTGCCTTCTGCTTTGTGCCAAGAGGAGAGCCTGGATATTGAACTGTTTTCACAAAACGGAAGGCAGAGTGCTGCAGTGCCCAGAAGGTGAGGCACTAGAGCACTTCCCCCGAAGGCCATCGCATGCCGCCACGCAACGCGCTGGGGCAAAATTCGCCCATCCATGTATCCTCCTGCTCTGACAAGGACACACAGGGAAGGAAGAGTGCTGGGGTGGGAAACCAGCCAAGTAAGCTCTTCACCTGGGGGAAAGGGCAGCTGGGGAGAGAAAGAAGAGCTGCAGGAATTACAGGCTTCTGGGCCCAGCGGAAGAGAAGCACGTGGAAGAGGGAGAGACCGAGGGCAGAGCAGGCGCAGGGTGAAACCACGCTCCGTCTCCTGACCGTACTGCACCTGGCGCGGGGACTTCTGGCCACCCGACTCACCACGTCCCTCTCCCCAGGGCCTGAGACCTTGCGTGTCCCGCAGCCCTTCTCAGCAAGGCTACCTTTACAGAGAACCCGTCTGAAAGTCACTCCCCAAGCCCTATCAGGCCTTCGTTCCAGGTTCATTTTTAGACCTCTAGCTTTGAGCACAATATTAACTGTGGACTTAAACTGACACCTCCCAGACCGTGCACTCCAGGCACCGACCAAGATGACCCTCACTACTCCTCCTATTAATTTCTGGTGAGGGGACCAAGTTGGAAAGCACACGTATTTCTGTACTGGTGCCAAATGGTACTAGCAAACTGCTAACACAATCAGTTCAGCTCACCAGACCCCAGGTGGATGCACAGTCTGGCTGTGTTTCCAGTTCTTCAAAAAATCCAAATGAAACATGTTAATAAGTATATAAGTAACTTACTGTTCAGTCCTGCAGCTTATTTTATGGAGGCAGACTGGACAGTCACAACCGTTACTTCTGGGTTTGTAACATGACTAACATTTGGCCCAAAGCACTACGATATCTTCAAATGGAAGGCATTTGTTGTCTTTAAGGAGGAAACATCGCTATATGGGGAGTTCTGAAAAGAATTTATCGAGAGAGGAGCCTACACAGCGACTTCCCCCACAAATTCTTAATAGGTCAACATCCATAAAAACGCTTATTGTTGTTTTCAACTAAATAGGAGCTTGAATACAAGCTCCAGGCTTGGAATACATGGGCAGGGATTTTACACTGCTGCTGCTGTCTGCTGATTTAAATCATTTCACATTCCTTTCATCTCCTGTAGCCACTATTCTGTGTTATGGAAAACAGAAACTTTATGAGATGTACATTTGGAAATCCAGACATGTTTGCATGTACACCTACTCTGCATCTACTTCCTCATTAAATCACACTGATCAAAGTTTCCCAATGAAAAAAAATCTACTGCAGCTACACAAATATAACTAGAAACCAACCTCTAAATCAGTAATGCAAGAAGTGGACTCTTATGAAAAACTCTCCTAATGAGCAATTTCAGTATAGTGACCGCTGCAGTATTTAACCACTGCTTTTTCTTCTCTCTCAACATCAAACATACTTCAAAGGCAAATCCACTGACTCACTTTAGTCTTATTTTACTTATATTACTCTATGTCATGCACTTTGACTTTTAATTATTCCAAACACCCTGCTCTAAGCAGGTGTTGGCAAAGTTCGATTGTCATTAAAATTAAATTAGTTCAGGCATTGAGCTGTAGTATGGTTCTGTGCAGTTTTATGAGAATATTTAGTGCGTGAGGTACAGAAGGGCATGCTACAAAAAAACACAATGCCAGTATGGGTACCAGCCACAAAATGGGGGTTAACTCTTGTTTTGGGGAGAGAAAGGAGAGAACCAGACTTAACAATTGCTACCTCATAAGCACAAGGGCTTTCCCCACCCCTCTGAATGTTTGTTTACCTGCTGGCATCAGACAAGTGACAGGACAAATGCACACAGAGTGAAATATATGATAATCAAGAATGGAAATGGGTGGGAGACAGCTCACAACGTGGTTCCTCACTTGTGCATGCACAAGACCTGGGAAATGAGCAAAGCCTATCTGGAAGGGATCAGAAAATTAAATTAGCAAATAAAGAATAATTTGGCAGGGAAAGCGGGTCTGCCTGCCACCCACTCACAAACACTGCAGTCCTGGGCAATGACAAGCAAAGCATACGGCTACAAAGCTGCATGAGAATACGTGGCAAGCATCCCCAGATCTGTCCATAGCTCAGTATTTGTTACCCTAAGCTGATACCTCTCTTCAAGGGATACATGTAATCGCCTGTGGTGTAAGCCTGAGGGAGCCATCATGCAGCACTGGCCAATTCGATGAATCCATGGGCTTCACCACAAAGGCATATGTGACTTAACTGTATAAAGTCAACTTAACCCATTAAAAGCCCCATTGAACCTCAATGACAGAAGATCAAGAAAGCAGAAGAGATGACAACTGGAAAAACAAAACTACTATGTTGCTTAAAATCTTGGTAATTTAACAATTCCTCATGACGCTATGCTGCAATAAGGGACTCAAGCAGATGTTGGTATAATAGTCAACACATTTCAGGATTTTGTTTCACTGCCTTTTGAGGAGTTATGGGGATTTTTCCCAAAATAAAGTTAAGCTCATGCTGTCTTCTATAGTGGAAGTATTTCAAATGTTAGGTCTCAGGGCCACTTTGTCTAGATGATGCCTGTTCTGTAGCTTTACAAGGCCAGAAAGGACCATGGCTTTTAAAGCTTTAATTCAGTTATTTCTAGTTATTTCTTCCAAACTTTTCAGACTGGGTTAAAGGCAGCAAGGTGTAGGCACAGCATCACCTTGGCCCCACATCATGTGAAGTGCTGACCCATTTCAGCTTCACTCGACAGAGGCAGAGGCCTTGAAACATTTTAATTTCTTACAGCTCCCATCAACCAGACAGCTGGATAAAGGACCAGATTTGGACTCTGGCAACAGAGAAGGCTGTAGGTAAATTCAAATGGAACAGAAGATTACAAAGACTTACTTATGAAAGAAAACGTTACCACTGGAAGAAAACTGTTTGCCAGACACTGGCTTCAACATTATTGTTTTCAACAATATCAGACAACAATTAAAGGACACGATACTACAGAAAGATAAGCTTCATAAATGTTATTACTGACATATGGTAATTTTTTTCTTAGTAACCACAGGCTGTTTCCACATTAGTGCTGACCCCAGGGGAGGGCCATTTCTACAGGCAACCCCGCACTGCGAGCTCCCTCCAGCCACAACCCTGCCCGCAGCCCTGCCGGCCCAGCCTGGCGCGGGTGTAACACGCCCCACAGAAGGGGCTACAAATCCCCTCCCTGCTCACTGTTTGCAGGTTACTCCAATTACGTTAATGCAGCTTGTTCAGAGATCACAAGACTGATCACACGTAGCACACGCTGAAGCAGCGTTAGCCTCAGGCAGTGCCGTCAGCCAGGTCTGACAAACTGCACGTGGACCCGTGCCCCACGTCCATGCAATGTCTAGGTGCTGTATTTCAAACAACCGTTTCTCATCCATCCCAATTCGGTTTACGCTGGAAAACTGCACAGAGCCCAGCACTCTGAGGCTGAAATTTACATTTAATTTAGCTGCTCTTCTTTAGTGGGTCTAGAATGTTTCATGTTTCACCTAAATTAACAATAAAAGAACCAAACAGCTAGTGCTAGGAAGGTCCAACAATTTTTGAACTAGGAACTACTCGCTGTTTTACCTGCAGAAGGAGACAGCATGCGGAGGAAGATTAAAAGTAGAGCTCTTAATACAAAGACTTTATGACAAAACTGACTAAATATCTTGGCAGCCTAAGGGAAGAAAGACAATTTCCTAACTAGACATCAAGAAAAAGAAATCTCAATTCCCTCACTGAGTTTCTCTGAACCCATAGAATTGTTTTTAAATTAGCAGAACTGTAAAGTTAGTTAATCCCAAAACATTCAATTCAGTGACCAGATCTGATACAGTGATGTTTTACTTAGAAGACTACTGTTTTACTGAGATCTTAAAAAAATTATACTTTAAAATTACAAATATTTATGGATTCCTTATCTAAATCAGTGCTTCCCAAACAAGCAAAAATATTAGAAATTTGACCAGAAATTCCATTCAGGTAGAAAAAGGAGAAGTCAGGTTACTTACTGCAGTCACAGATAACTATATTTATACCTGACACTATCCTAGCGTAAATGTCTGACTATTGTATCTAAGAGTATTTGCTGTAAATTGTGAGCAATTTTCAAGTTTGCATGTAAACAAAACATTTTTTCTTAGCATACTGATGAAAAAAATAACAAAACGAATAACTAAATCAGTTCACAAAAGACTAGGATTTTTTTTGTTGTTGTTAAAAAGAATTTCTTATCTAAAACTTGGGCAGGAAACACGAAGGCACAAGAAGGTTCCCATGTAAAATTCCCCAGAGGAATTTTGCATACAAACCCTTGAATCACAAGTTATACTCAGCTGAGGGAAAGTGAGCCCTACAGACACATTTATATGCTGCTGTTGAAGCCTTTGAAGGTGTAAGAAAGGTATCTAACATTCCAAACAGTATGTTAAGGGGATGTTTGAAAAGCAACAAGACATAAAAATATATTTCAGAAGACTGATCATGAAAAGCTCCAAGTGCTTCCAATCTTCGGCTAGCACTGGCACACGCCTTAACTTCAACAGGTGATGAAACATATCCTGCATGCAGAAAGTGGAGGGACGTTATGATGCAACTTTAGGAGAGCGTCAAATACATCCCAAGTATATACACCTGCTAGCAGTGGTCTCTTGCGAGGCATTCTGCACTTCTTAGAACAAAATTTATTAAGAGCTAATAATCTGTGATAAATACTTTCCTTCTTTCTTCTCCAAACCTTTTCTTCTCTCCAAATAAGGAGGGCCCAAATGTCTTCCACCAGAATCAGTGGAAGAATGTTTCTACAAGTGATGAAAGACTTGGCACAATCCTTAAAATCCCTAGTTGCAGGAATACTTCTGTTGCCTCAGAGAGTTACTTGAAAACCAAGAAAATATTTCATGGATCAGGACTTCAATTAGGCCCCTTTGTAAATTAGTTCCAAATACTATCCAACATAAATAATCCACAATAAATATACAAGCGTGAACGATCACTGAAAACATGCATAAATATTGTTCCATGCAAAAATTATTTTTAAAAAATATTTTAGTTACGTAAAATGACTTATGGACCATCATCACTTTGGAACAATTGAAGGATGCCAAAAGATTTTCCGAATCAGTCAAGCCTTCTTTCTCCTCTCCTGTCTGAAATTTTATAAATAACTTAGTAAAATTGCTTTAAACATGCCAGAGAAACACCCAGGTAAATTCCAAGACATTGAGTGTGATAGATGAGGTGCTGATTTTTGGCACTGTTGTACACCTAAGAAACGTTTCATGGCTTCATAACTTCAAGTATAAATTTCAGAGGTTTAAGAATGTTTGTTCATTCTTGGTCAATGTAATATACGTGGAACAGATATAATGCCTTCTGCAATCAAAAGTGGAAAGGAGCCATTTTTTAAGTGAGCAAATCTCAAAAACACAGTGATAAAACAAGAGCTGCCAGGATCAGCAATATTTGAGAGAGAACTATAAAGTAACACGTATTTGTTTAAATAAGAATCCTGCTGCCAAAAGAAACAGGTAGGTCATCTACAGTTGCTAAGCCATACTAGCTATTGTCTTTATTGTAGTGCTGAATTATTGTAAAACATTTATGGCATGCAGCACTTTACAGCACACATTCTATTCTGCCGTCAATGTCATCATAGGAAGAAGCAAAGATAAAATTAAACATCTGTACTGTATGACAAAAGTTTCAAAACAGTGTATGATGCAAACACCGATTAGTAAGAACTCTTCTATCAAACAGCTGTGATTTTTTTTTCTTTTTTAATATCTGTATTTGTCGTATGTATGTTCCGGTTATCAGTCTGAATAGCCCTAGTACTGACACAGAATATATTTGTTTGTGAGGCAGTACATCATCACATACTTATCTGAAAAAGTGTGATTGTGCTTTTCTAATTGTTTTTAACAATCTGAAAATCTGAACTTCTAATGCAGTTGTACTTTCAGTACAATCTATAGAACTTCCAAACTTTCACAAGACAGTTTCTTTCTTCTTTGTTCTACAAAGCAAGGAATAGAAAATACCGTAGAAAAGGCTTACATTTTATCACTAAATGCTGTATTGCCTCCAAATATTCAAGTTTTTTTCACTAAGTTTTCTCCAGATGTTTCCTTTGCTGTAATCAAACCATTAGGTTAACTTTAAGTCTCTGAAAGGTATTTTTTTCAAAAAAAATAAATAAATATATTCTAAGTACAGTCTTAGAAAGGCTGAGCAACCCAGGTAAAATGAGCATCCTCACTTTTGCAAACTTCATTTTTTGTTTGGCACCCTGTAATACATATAAACCTATGATGATTTATAAACATGACTTCTGACTTTGGAAAACCTACTCAAAATCCTCAAACTAAGATTAAAACAGACTACACACTTTCTGAATTTCTTGCTCCACGATGCCCCCTACTGCAACTCTGAAGAACCAACACAGAGTAAGCATTTCAGAATGAAATCTTTCCAAGAAAATTCATTCATAGAATCGTAGGGTATTCCAGTTTAGTGGTAGAAAAGAAAATTTTAAGGAGTACAAAATTAATTTTTGAAACTATTTCATTACATTGTCAGTGTAACTATTGTCAGTGAAACTACTGCATTGTCAGTGTAATCACATGAAACAGAAGACAGCCTCTCCATTTCAAATAAAGTCAAAGGACTGAATCCTGAATCTTGCTACAGATATTCCTCTAATCAAAAAGCACATCTTTTGAAAAATAGATTTCTCTGATATAATAGTACACCTTATTATTTTTAAAGAGTTCTTCCATAAGGCACTATTAATGTACAGGGCAAGCCCAATTGTTTGGATGCATCTTTTTGGACAGTTTTCTAATCTATGTGCACCAGTACAATGCAAAGAATTGTGCAAAGTGATATTGTTTTCCTAACTGACATACCTCTAGACTCTTAGATTCAAAGCCTGTAACAATTTAGGATGCTCACAGCAGTTACTAGAACTTCAGCCACCATTACAAACCATTTCCTACAAACACCCTTTAAAGTCAGTAAGAAACTGAGGGAACTCTACTATCAAAAGAATTTAAAGCACTTTCTGTAGCTGTTCCTGCTGGTGAATAAACTTTACTGCTACAAAATAAGGACTAAGCTAAGACTACACAGGAAATACCTTAATCTTTTTGAAGCTTCACTTTTATTACTCTGCACGCTTTAGAAAAAACAAGGTGGGGGATGAGGAAGAGAGAGGGAATACCCTGCCAAATCTGAGAGTTCAACTGATTATCAGCTGCTGTGATAGAGGTTTTGACTAAAGAAATATGCTGTAGAATTGGTAACAGTGACATCCTCCAAATGTATGGCTATATTGGAATTTTGCCCCAAATCCAGTGGGCCTCACATTTGAAAAATAAATGTTCTAAATTATCCTCAGCTCTTGCCATCAGAGCTAATGTATCATTTAATCATGTCACAGCTGCTGTTTCACTATAAGCAGATGTCAGTGGTTTGTCATCAAGTACTGGAAAACAAATCCCAAGTCATAAACAAGAAAATTCACTAAAAGGGATTTGAATGTCCACAACAGTTTCTTGTTCTCTTGTTACAAAGAAATGGTTCTAGATACACATAGTACTGATATTTTACTGAAAACTTTAAAACTAAGCACGCACACTTAACTTGTAGTTTAGCATCAACAGCTTAGTGATTTTTATAGCTTTAACTGACTGCTATTAAGGGAACCTGGACAAGCTTGAGAAGTGGGCCCATGTGAACCTAATAAAGTTCAACAAGTCCAAGTGCAAGGTGCTGCATCTGGGTTGGGGCAATCCCAGACACAAGCCAGGCATGAGCTAGCAGTGTGCGCCTGCAGCCCAGAAGGGCAACTGCATCCTGGGCTGCACCAACAGAGGTGTGACCAGCAGGTCAAGGGAGGTGACTGTCCCTCTCTGCTCTGCCCTTGTGAGGCCCCACCTGCATCCAGGTCTGGGGCCCCCAGCACAAGAAGGATGTGGGGCTGTTAAAGGAGGCTCAGAGACTGGAGCACCTCTCCTATGAAGAAAGGCTGAGCGAGAGCTGGGGATGTTCAGCCTGGAGAAAACTCTGGGGAGACCTCACTGCCTCTTTTCAGTACTTAAAGGAGACATAAAAAAGATGGGGGGCAACTCTTTACTCAATTGGATAATAACAGGAGAAGGGGGAATCGTGTTAAGATAAAAGAGGGGAGATTTAGATTAGAGGTTAGGAGGAAATTCTTCTCAGAGGGTGGTGAGGCACTGGCACAGGCTGCCCAGAGAGGCTGTGGATGCCCCATCCCTGGAGGTGTTCAAGACGAGGTTGGATGAGGCCCTGGGCAAACTGATCTAGTGGGTGGCGTCCCTGCCTATGGCAGGGGGGTTGGAACCAGATAATCTCTGAGGTCCCTTCTAACCCAAGCCATTCTGTGATACTGTTCTCACTAGGTTTTAAGACTAGCTTAAACGCTTACCTACGAATTCCTTCAAGGATGTCATTCACAGCTGCCAACAGTTTCTGCAGACCTAAAAAAGCTTCTTCAAATGAAGACTTTGCAGTTACTGTGCTGGGGTCCAACTTTTGGAAAATTTCAAGACTAATATTACCAAAAAAAAAAAAAAAAAAAGACAAAACAGTTAATAAAAATCCTCAAAATTAAGAGAAACTCAGTACCTACTGCATGCATTGTATTTTGACTATTAAAAAGCCAAGGTCAAATGTAAATCTATACTACTACCATGTTATCTAAAGCAGTCTTGGAATAAACAGTGGAAAGACTATGCCCTAGAGCTGTACTTCTCTGTTGAAATTTTTCCTTGGTAATTGTACTCTATAACAGTATTTCACTGACTTTGACTTATATAGATTTATCATTAAACTTCATTTGACGGTGAAACCAATTCCTCGTACACAACCTGAGTAAACCTCTCAGAAGAGAAGAACTGCTAGGCTGAAGAAGCAAAGTAAACTGCCTCCTTTGCATTTTTCCAAGCAGTTTCGTTCTCCAGATTTAGAACAGGATTGACACCTTTCCTTCAATAGTTGCATTGGGATAAGCTGCATTGCACTTGTGAAGAATAATCTCCACTGGTGGGAGACAAGTAGTATTTTCTTGACAAGATGAGTGTGAAATGAACTATAATTCTAAAATTGTATCTTCTTTTCACAGCAAGGTTGTTAACAGCTGGCAAGAACCAACACCTCAGTTGCAATTTCATTATTAAGGGATACATTTGAAAGAGGTCTTCCTCTTGAAACAATGCCTACATGAAATTTTGAAGTTCACAAATATCCCAGTAAGAGAACCAATTATCTCCATTTTGGAGGCTAAACTGTTATATGCTGACACCGTCCTCTGGTGCAAATTCTCATTTGACTTGAACACCACACCAAGCCAACTCCTCACAAGCTTAAATGCAGATTAATTTGCACTGGTGTTAAGAGGAGTTACGCTGGTACAAATCTATAGTATATTGAAATGCTAGAGTAGAAATGGCATTGGTAGGGTTACTATCATTACATGAGTCCTTTACAGACCACCAAAAATGGTGTTCCTTTGTGCTTGACATAGCTCAGAATCCTTCCTTTAAAAAGATTTTAGATTAAGACTACAAAAAGAAAACAGTATTTATTCTGATTTTTACAGCATGCAAAAGCATGGCGCTTCAACGATTTTCAAGCAGATTTTTTAAAAACAACCAAAATAAAAACAGTGGTAACACATCTAGGTGGAGGGGTTTTTCATTTCATGCAATTTTAAGTTTATGTGAGAAAGGAAATTCATCGCTAGATTCTGCATTTGGATACTTCACCTTTAATATGAAGGATTTTGCTTAACAAGAAAATTGTCTATGTTGTAAACCAATTGAAATAATAATTAAAAACAAGTAAGTGCTTTTGCTTAGGCTAGTACACATCCACAGGGTTTGAAAAGAAAATAACCACAAGAAAATCTAGAGCTTCGACGCCTCTTTTTTATGGACAAAGGTGAGATTTTCATGGATGTCTCCCATTTGTGTTTCTTAAAGGGCTTTCAACGCTATCCTCTGAAACTACTTGTTCTAGCCACTGTCATGAAAAAGAGCAGCAAGCTAGACAGACAGCTCACAGACTGCATCTATGTTATAAGTTGTATCTTCCTAACTTCTTTGTGTGACAAGCTGTGTGATGTTTTTGTCAATCTGAACTAATTACTAACAGGTTTTTCTCTAAAATGAGAAGTAACAAGCAGTTCCTATGGTATGTTTGCTTAAAAATTATGGAAGATTATGTAGGACTTCAGAATCTATTTAGCACACTGTACCTGTATAAGTTCATTGTATTCCATACACCTTCAAGGACTGACCAGATTTCCTGGTGCCTGTTTTCTTGAGACACATGAATGCTTGCAGGTAACTTTTTTTCTTCACAATTTTGCGGATTTGGTGTTGTTGCTTCCATTCTTTCACATGGAACACTTTCTGAAAGAACCATGATGTCTTCTGATAAATCCTGCTCACTGTCTGACCTCACCTTATAAAAGTTTAGCAAACAAACAATGAATGTATTTAATTCCTAACTTAAGAAAACCTGAACGCTTCTAAATGTTTTGTTTTGTTTTGTTTTTGTTTTAAAAGTAATGTTCAAAGAACCAAGGCATATCTGTTCTAATTGTAACTATCTTTATTACACTCTGTATCTAACGCATCTCTCAGTCTTTTACCAAGTCTTTCTGCTACATGTATAGATCAGGAAACTGAAGCAAAGGGAACCCTACACTAAAGCTTAACACGTACAGTAAGCTGGTATAAACCAGAGCTGCCTCTTACTTGCACACATGAAGAGACAACATTGCTCCCTGTCCCTTGACTGTTGGCACACTCCTCTGGAATGGCATAAAGTATTCACATACTCATGATAAACTGGTTCAGGAAATTTATCCAGGTAAAACTGATCTGACAATCTAGTCTGTGTCATGGCAGTTCTTTGCAAAGTCAAATGTCAGACAAGGATGGGAGGAAAACAAGTTTTCCAACAGAAAGGCTGCTTCTTATGGCAGCACTGTTCACAGAACTGTAGGATAAGTGGCCAACTGCAGTGCATGCAGAAGGTACAGCAGAGCAGAGAATCAAGACTCCCTAGCAAAAGCTACTGAATCATCCATCCTCTCCTTGATCTTCCTCTTCATCCTTTCCCCTTCAGCTTTCTCCAGATGTGAAAAGAACTTTTTAGAGTTCTGACCTGTACTTTTTTCCACACGTAGAAATACTTGAACTCATCCATGCTCACTACTCCCTTTTTTATGCCATCACATTTGGGACTAACAATTACCACAAACCAAGACACCAAAATTTCTCCCCCAGCAACTCAGAGATGAGCTGGGTGCACATGCATATTTCTCAGAACACAAGATGTATCAGCACACTCTCAACTACCACAAAGCGCATGGTATAAAAAAGTCCCTGATGCATGTGTAGGAACAGAGCTACCAAGACAATGAAGCTGAAATAACATACCCAGGAATAATGTCAAAAGTAGAAATTACATTTTTATTTTTAATCTTTAAGGCCCTTTTTTATCAGTTACAAATGCAATAGAAAACTAAGATGTTTTTCTTGAAGGTAACTAAGCAATGTTTTTCGGTCACCCTTCTGATACCAGCACATTTATATTAGAAAAAAGGCCTACCAAGCACAAACATAGAGACAGGTATTTGCTACAAGAAAGTAAATGTTAAAATTGGGGTCTATTAATTTAAAAAATAACCTAGCAACAACATTTCCTGCAATAATTCGTTGAATTTATGGGAATAATTTAGAAGCGTAAGATGGGTTTTTAATACAAATATAGAGCATCTCCAAGAACCTGTTAAGTGAATGAACACTGAAACTCCTCTTACCTCTGTAAATGTTTGGTACAGCTTATTCACTTCGGCATAAGCCTGGGGAAGTACACCATTATAGTCAGACCTTGAACTGAAAGCATGCAATAATTTCTTGGATTCCTGGAGCAAGATACCAGCTGTTGAGGAGTTCACTGTTTTACCTGATATTTAGACATTTATATGGGAAATTAAAAAGAAATAAACTAGATGTTAGGAGATACTACTCTTAGGAGGCAAATCTAATACTCATATCTGAATTAACTGAAGCGCATATAAAGCATTGAAAATGGTTCAGAAACATTAAACAGCCTCAAGAGAAATATTAACAACAGTGTATAGGGTTAAGACTTCTCCCTTGTTAACCAAGTCTTCCCAACTTATCCACAGTCTGGCAAGAGGCTCAACTGGCATATTTAACGCAACTGAAGAACAGCAATATCCCAGAGGATCTTTATCTGTTATAAACAAATCTGTAAAAATGACATTAAATAAATGAAAGGGATTTTTTGTTTGGTTGGTTTTGCTTTTTAAAAAACAAACCTCCCTGTCCTCATCTGTCACATAATGTAAACTTTACCCCTCCCCCATTTATTTAGCAAATGTAGATCATTTGGCCACACATAATCTGGTGGCAAATTAAGGGAGAAGGATTATTTGCTTTTTAAAAATAGTTCAGAAACTTCAGTGACCACTGCTGCATATGTCCATTAAAATGTTTTTTCCTTGGTTTTTGCAGATACATAGAGACGTGTGAAATAAATAACCTTAAATTTAAAAAAAAAAAAAAGCAGAAGGAGATGGACTACATTACTATATATACTATTTATATATACTATTTATATATTATATTTATAACATATTATAAATATATCATAAATGTATATTTATATGCATATAATTTAATTATAATATATACATTATATATTTTAATATATTTATTTAAATATTAAAATATATAAATATATATAATATATAATGCAATATCATGCTATATAAAATATATAATTATATACAATGTAAATATTAATATTTACTTATTGTTTTAATATATTTATATATATTTATATATAACAATATAATTATATATAATTATATTATATATTTGATTGAATTTATTTATATATAATATATATTATAAATTTATAGTGTTTATATATTATATGCTATTTATATATAATATAAATATAATATTTATACTATTTATAGTGTCCACCCTCAGCAAGTACGCCGATGACACAAAGCTGGGAGGAGTGGCTGACACACCAGAAGGCTGTGCTGCCATTCAGCGAGACTTGGAGAGGCTGGAGAGCTGGGCAGGAAGAAATCAAATGAGGTTTAATAAGAGCAAGTGTAGAGTCCTGCACCTGGGAAGGAACAACCACATGTATCAGTACAGGCTGGGGATGACCTGCTGGAGAGGAGCTCTGCGGAGAAGGACCTGGGGGTCCTGGTGGACGACGGCCTGGCCATGAGCCAGCAGTGTGCCCTGGTGGCCAAGAGGGCCAATGGGATCCTGGCGTGCATTAAAAGGAGCGTGGCCAGCAGGTCAAGGGAGGTGATCCTCCCCCTCTACTCTGCCCTGGTCAGGCCTTACCTGGAGTACTGTGTGCAGTTCTGGGCTCCCCAGTACAAGAAAGACAGGGATCTCCTGGAAAGAGGCCAGTGGAGGGCAACAAAAATGATACGGGGCCTGGAGCATCTTCCCTATGAGGAAAGGCTGAGAGACCTGGGTCTGTTCAGCCTGGAGAAGAGAAGACTGAGAGGGGATCTTATCAATGTTTATAAATACCTGAGGTGTGGGAGACAGAGGGATTTGGCCAATCTCTTTTCAGTGGTTTGTGGGGATAGGACAAGGGGCAATGGCCACAAAATGGATCACAGGAAGTTCTGCACCAACATGCAAAAGAATTCCTTCACGGTGAGGGTGACGGAGCACGGGAACAGGCTGCCCAGGGAGGTTGTGGAGTCTCCTTCTCTGGAGATATTCAAGGCCCATCTGGACGCCTACCTGGGCAACCTGCTCTAGGGAACCTGCTTTGGTAGGGGGGTTGGACCCGATGATCTCCTGAGGCCCCTTCCAACCCCTACAATTCTGTGATTCTGTGTGATTCTATGATTCTGTGATTTAATCGTACAGACTATGTGCCTTTTCAAAGTGTCTTAACTACTAAAACCAGAACAATGAGTTTATTTACAAGTTTATAATTAACTTTCTCAGAGATTCTTACCTGTACAAAGGTGTTTATAGAGACATTCAACAGTTGCAAGTAAGCTCCTTGGCACAACATAACCAAAAACAGCCACCCAGTGTTTTTTAAAACACTGCAGCAAGTTTGCTAATGTCCATGGTGGCTTCAGATACAGTATCTGAAAGAGAATACATTTAAAAATCCATAGACGTAGTCGTATACATTTCAGAACAATAACGTTATGATTTGTGCTTGCTCAAGTATAATTTCAATGATTCCTCAGAAATAGTTATACTCAGATTTAACAAATTTATCTATCTAAAAAATGTGATTCGGTAACATCATGGGTTACGCAGAGATGCTCATGTAGAAGTGTCCAGTGTACAATAATAACCTTTCTACATTTGCATGAGGCTTTGTTCTCCTTTTCTCAAATACTGAAAATGTCCTCAAGTAAACTCTAAAGAGATTTAATGCATTGTTTATTGTAGAAATGCCGGAATAACAGTAAACATGCCTTTGATTATCTACAATTATTGAAAAAGTAAAAAGAAACATGTTTCCTACCTGCGACTATACATACATGAAGTAATATGCGCATATTGCAATGAAATTTTAATTTATTGCTACAAAGTGAAACCAGAAATTGGAAAGACGTTGACAAGTATCAGTTAAGTTAATTGTAAATGCCTAAACACTTAACACCTAATCAAAGCTCTCTCCAGTGAAACAACATTCATCCTATGCAAACCATTTTTTTTAAAGCTACAGAGGTATATCTTCAATTTAAACTTCTGACTAACCCCTACCAGCTATAAAGTGGAACCTGAACCAAAGCATGGATAATTGGAAAATGTGTTGTACCTGAGTACTTATTTTTTGCTAACAGTACTTTTGAAAAAGTGAGTGTTTGGACGTCCTGGTTAACATCCCTTTAATTCTGCATCTGAAGTATAACGTGTGAATAACCTTATGCAAGTAGTATATAAAAGCATCAGCTCCGATGGGAGGTGTTTGCAACAAGTGCAATATTATATAAAATATATTTAAAACATGATGAAAGTATTTCTTGAAGGACATATTTACAATGCAGTGATTTAACCACATTGGAAAAGCAGAAATCTAAATCTAATGAAATTAATACAAAGAGGTCTGAAAACTCACACTTCACAGCCAGCATTTCTATCACTGTATTATTAAAAGACTGCCCATATTACTAAAACACTGCACGGTCATTACTGGTTAAATACTGGTTAAATACAACAATCTTGTTAGAAAGTGAAACTGTAAAATGGAACACTTGTTAAGTGAACTGTTACGTTAGTGAATTATATGAATTAGCTATTTGGTTTAGCATAGGTGCTAATACCATTAAAATACCAATGACACTTAAACCTCTTAATACTTGAAATATTAAGAAAGATGTCATATGAAACTACCTCCATCCATAGGTTTCCAAATGCAATTTTCATTTCAGTCTCCAAAATACATGATAAAGCTTCTCCTAAGTTCTTTTCAAGATCTGGAAGTATATTTGGGAATCGAGCAGAACGATGAGCTTCGCTTCTTTCTGTTTTCTGGAATTCCGCATCTGTAAAACCAATGGCAATTAGAGGTACTTATTGCAACTGCTTCTATAGCTAATTTAGGTTGATAGCACACAAATCACTTGTTCCCATAAATAAAAGGCAGACTGCATTTCATATTTATGTTACAAAGCAGATGAGCTAATTAAGTATCAAACATTTTTACTTATACCTACTTGTATTGCAAGTATTTTTAATTATGAGCTACTAAACAAGAAAATCTTATTTCTCCAAAGCATTATTAATTTGTGATAGCATTCCACGTTACTTTTTTCCTCAAATAACTTAGATCATATACAGCCAGTGGGGTTATCAGCAATATGAGCAGAACACTACTTACTATTGTAAGCTGTGTAAGCTATTGTATTTGCATTTTTAGAAACATGAACAGGCAACCCAAGAATCAAGACTTACTGGTTGGGATGCAGGTAAAGCCATTATTATTAAATGTAAAGGAGTGATCTAAACGTACAAAATTTTACAACTAAATATGAATAGAACCCAAACTGGTTCAACTGGAAAAATCTATTTTCAGTCCTAAAAATTTCAGGACACCTTTTAAATGACTATAAACGCAGGTAATCCATGCTGTGGGTTTGTTTCTTTTTTCTGTCAAATAAAAATATGTCTCATGAATTTCCTCAAACCCTACGAGACAGATGTTTTAATAAAGGTCTCAAACTTTCAGGGAACTGTTTACCTTTGAAAACAGAAAACCTGTCCAAAACAAGAAGTATTTTTATCCATTCAAAGCGCATAAAAACTGAGCTTAGAGTAGAAACTCTTCTCCTGCCCCTACAGTGATTACTGTCTCAAAAGTCAGCACATTTATGTACACATTAAACAAACTTACCATATTTTGACTGTTGCAGCTCAACACAGTTCTGATGCCTGTTTACATTCAGATTCCGTAGAGCAGTAACCAAATCTGCTTTGCAAAATGCCTTGACCTCACTCACAATGGCTTTACTGCATAAATTTTTATCATCCCTAGAAGAGAATTAATTTCTGACATAAAACTGACATTCCTACGTATTAAGTAATAAAAGTAACACACTGAACGATTTGTCTTCTGTAAGTTAATTTTGTAAGCTTCATTATATACACAGTTTTCTATCTCAAGCAAGTAGAACCAGTGCAATGAATTAAACCAGAATATTAACTAAAGCAGCTATTGTGAAAAAATATGTTCCAGGCTCCAGGCTTGCTTTACTGAAAACAACCATAAATACTGTAGTAGTGACACCCAGTTGTTATCAACTTAGAATGCAAACAAAGCAATGATTCGAAGACATATCTAATTAGATTAATATAACAAATCCTCATTTTTTACACCCATTTCTACTGTTCTGCTGGCCAAATTGTCACAGATGCTACCTTGAGGCATACATACTCCAGCTACAGACATACTACAGACATGCAACACAGACTTGGATTCTAATAGTTTCCCACAAATTCCCATTGCTGCTATTGATAAATGCATTTTCAGATGAAAAGCGCCTCTGAAGTCACCTTCAACATCTCCTGTTCTTTACTCTGATAAATCTAAAATCATACCGATACTGTGACTGAAATAGTATTTCCAGCAACATCCCAGTTTCACACATCAACTTACGCAAACCTATGAACTTAACCCCACTTCCTGAAGCTACACAGCAAACAGTTTTAGCAAAGACCAAACTATATACAGTACCTGTCAAGTAGTATAAACCTTTTAAAAACTTGCTTTACATGACTTATATCAAACCGAGAATCAATACTCGAAACTCAGCTGTTACCATCACAGAACAAGAGGCAAATCTGTCTCTGTCTTCCATCTTTCTATGATTGCCCTTGTCAATGTTTATTATTATGTCCAACCAGGTGGGCAGAAGCAAGTACCTAACTGGATCTCAATCATTAAGACATTTTTTTTTCCAATTTCATAACTCTAATATTTTTGTGAGAAATCGGAATAAAATCTGAGAAAGCTACGCTTTCAAAAGTTTTAAAATTGAACACTGAATAAACTTTGTCCTACTTCAGGCCTCCTGCACATGGAGGTGATTAAGCCTACAACCTCTGTGTTTTATTGTACCCTTCTACTCCAGCTTTTAAGAGGGTGACTACTCCTCAAAAACCTTACTGCTGAAGCAGTTCTTCACTTTAAGGTATGACTTGAAAATGCTGTATTTGGCATGAGACTACCTTAAACTTCATAAGAAGTCTAGAAACACAGGAACTCACGTGCACAGTATGACAACAGCTTGAGGAAAGAGGCTCTGATACTGCAGACAACATTGTAAAACACGATCATCATTATTCTCGTCACTCAGGCCATCTGTAAATTTAGTTAAGACAGTGCTGACTTGTAACTAAACATAAGAAATACTTCAGTGTAGTCATGGTACTGTTTTTAAATGTAAAAGTCCCTAAACAAGGACAGAGAAGTAATCAAAGCACAAACATGAGTTTTGAATTCTGAGGTACTGCTCCACTCAGAAACACTACAGTTTTGCCAGGAAACCTCAAAGTGAAACATGCATAAGTTTCTGAATATGTTAGATTTTGCAACAACTTCCTCAAAAGCAAAAGCATAAAACATATCCTTAGCCTGTAGATAAAAAAAAAGGAGTAACCAGATGAATTTTCATTAAGTAATCCCTCACTTAGCAACATAATAGGTGCAGCTTAAAGCGAGAAACGACCAATAAAACAACAGCGCACAAAGCACTAACACGAATAAGTTATTTGCACACTATAGCCTTCGATACGCTCTGAAGGCTGCTGTAAGCCATTAGCGAATTTTTATTAGCAAAGTGAGAAGTCAGAGTGAAGACTGTATTAAACTCAAAATTTGCTGCTGAGGTTCACACTAGGTGAACCACAAGGATTTAAGAACCCAAAACCAAATAAACTGCATATCTTACATGTTTTTTGAGAAGCAAGCTGCATGGATTGCCCCCACAATTTTGAATCTTGTTTTTTGAGACACATGTAGATAAACTGGACTGCAGGGATAGCTTTGTCCCGAACATGCTGCAACATTTTCCCCTTCTTCAAATGGTCCAACTCTTGTAAAACAACCCAGGGAATTATCAGTGCAAGTCTACCGACACCTACAAGGAAAAAAACAAAGACATTTTGAAAGATCAACTGATAATACAGTTAAATTTGAATCCAAACACCATATTTATGTAAGCTCACCCCTCCCCCCCTTTTTTTTTCCCAATAGTTTTCATTTTCAGTGCTCAGGAACACCTAGCATTAAAAAATGAACAGCTAAAGTTCCCTCTTTCTAATCTAACTTCAAACTGGAAATGTACCAATTACATGTAAAAATAACAATATTAGGCAAACAAAAGGAATAAACAATTTTAATCAAATGAATACCTTGAAAACAGTGTGTAGCAATATTGTAAAACATATTTACAGTGATTAACACTCCATCACACTCACCGTAAAACGTTAAAGCAAGGTGACAGTAGCTGAAAGTACTGGAATGAGCATGATAGTCACTATGCAAACACAAACATGAAATAAAAGAGTAATGGTTTGCACTAACTGCCAACCAGCATTCCTAAGATAGGAAGGGGAAGTATGGATATTGGACCATGGTTTTATTTGTAACTAATTCAGAAATTTTATGATTGTTTTGTTGGTCCACCCAAAACAAGTACTTCAACTGTTTTCTTTCCCATTCACATGATAAGAATACAATATTTAAGATATCCATTAACATCCATCTGCATTGCAGTAAATAGGTCAGTAACCTTCTGAACCTTTTGCGTAATGGGTCTGGTGCATGACCAGAAACTGGGAGCTGCAATATTCTTAAAAAAATGCATCTGAGCCAGCAGCTCCCAGTTTACACAACGCAACACCATTCATAACTTGGGAAAGAGAAATACAGTCTGACACACTCTTGAAAATTACTTGGACCCTTATTAAAGTTATTTTCCATTTGGCTGGAATAGGTGTATTCATTAGCTAAGAGAATCAAAGCACCACAAGCACTCTGATAAATTCAAAACACGTCTAACAACAGCTAACACGCACCATCCTACTTCTGCTAACAGTAAGTCGCTAAAACGTCACTACCACTTGTAACAGATTAAATGTTTCAAAGTATATTCTTGCAATATGTAAGACTTATTTACTTCTAAAAATTCATACACATTCCTGGGAATGTAAGTACACAAGTATAAGCATGGTAGGTACTACTTCATATCTGAACTTTCCTTAAGAGGTAGCCTGTTTGGGTTCACAGAACCAGCCACAGAAACAGTGTGAGCCTCTTGTCTCTGCATGAAACCTGATGTCTTTTCAAGGAGCCCTTTTTTTTTCTGTATTTTTGTTTTGGTTTTTGTTTGTTTCATATAGTCTGATATTCTTACATCTGTTTTTTCTTAAAATTTCTTGTTGGCCACCATGTATTCACATACCTGGTATATCCTCAGATTTCAGGGACTTGACAAACTCAAGGTGACTGATCATTATGTTTGTGTCAATCACCACTAATATGTTCAGACCAGAAGTAGAAGCCCCTGCGGAAAAAAAACAAACAAACAAACAAAAAAAACAGTTATGAGAAAATCAGTTGTATACTCTTTACTCAGGTCACTGATTTTAATGACCAGATTCAAGTAGATACCAAAGAACATAAGATCATGACATACCAGCGGAAATATTTAAATCCTGTTCTGGAAGATCTATTTCCATACTTGTAAGTTCTCCACAGGTCTGTGCTACAGACAGAGACATCCTCTTTTCAATACGAGCAACATGCAAATCTTCAACTATCTGCATCTACAATGAAAAATATGTAAACATATGAACTTAATTATGTATAAGTTATCACTTTTGAATTGTTTCCAAAAGAGATATATTTGCATTAATGGTTTTATGTTGAAACTGACTAAAACTGGAACAAAAAAATTTAAGTTGGTACAGCAAACGTAAAGCTGTGAGAATCTTCTGCCCATCCTCCACTGTAAGAAGTCCACAAAAAGACATCCAAAATATGGCCTAGAAACCTTTGTTTGTGACCTAGTACCCAAAATTTTTCTTCCATTTTCTTGCTACACAGACTGCAATTCACCTATCAGATGTTTCTCAAAAAGTATCTCTCTTCCTTCTGGAAAGTTACAGGTAGGCAAATGTGATAGCTAGAGTATGCAAGCAACTACGAAGGCCCCCAGTGCTGCAGAGAATAATAGAAATATTATACCTTTCTTTCTCAGAAATATACCTTTCTATCTCAGAAAGTTCCTGACTGGCAATACTTCACTTTAGTATTTGAAAAAAATGCTCCACATATTTAGAAGTGTAGATCATAAACCATCAATGAAGAATACTAGGGAAATCCACGGAGTTGTCTAGCCACAAAACTCCATTTTTTAATATAACTAAGAAGTGTTAAATGAAGCATTACTAACCTCTTGGTCTCCTTCTAGGTTCTCACTGCCTTGAGGGGGTGGAAAGACTTCAAAGCTCTGTAGGAAGAATTACAAAAACATACCAACACCACAAAATATCAAGGAAGACTGAGGAACAAGTGATCCCCTTATCAGGAGTTTCAGAATATAGCTCTTTAGTATTAAACAAGTATATCACTTACCTTTTGGATAGATTTTATATTCTCTCTGACTTGGTAGGAGTCAGATGTGCATGGGACCTCAAAATTCTAGAAACAAATAATAACAGAAGTAGGATACGTAACCGTCTTTCAAAAAGAATTATTTTTAGAGAACACTGAATATTGCCAAGTGAAATTAACAGGTAACGTAAAGCATGTTTTTGATATCCATGATAAAGCATCTACAACAGCATTTTAAAGGGCTTATAAGGTTGGCTTTCCTTTAAAATAAACGTAGTGGTTTACACAGTAAATTTATTTTTCCGATCTCTTGTGGGTTTCTGATTATGAACTCCTTAAAATATTTTTTTACAACAAACACTTAAAACTATTACTGAAGTATCCAATGGCTTTAAAAGTTTTTTTTTTTTTTTTTAAAAAATCCTTTAGAGTTTGTATTACAATTTTAGCAACTAAATTAACTCCAGTAAACCGGTGTTTTCTTGATCTGGGCTTCACAGTACAAGAAAGACACATTAATGGAGTTGCACAAAAGGTTATTAAGATAATTAAAGGTCTGGACTGTGTCATGTAAGGGAGGCTGAAAGAGCAGAGACTGTTCAGCCTGGAAAGGGAAGGCTGAGGGGGCTCTTATCAATATATATAAATATCTGATGGGATGGTGTAAAGAAGAAGGGGCCAGGACCTTAGTGGACTACAGACACAGCCCAAGAGGCAATGGGCATGAATCGGATGGGCATCAAAACAAAGGAAATTCCATCTGAACATTAAAGTTTTTTGTTTGTTTGTTTGTTTGTTTTTCTTTGAAGGTGCTTGAACAGGTTGCCCAGAGGGGCTGTGGAGCTGCTATTCTTAGAGATACCCAAAACAGAGATACTGGACACAGTCCTGGATAACCTGCTCTAGCTGACCTTGCTTAAGTAGAGAGGTTGGACTAGATGATCTCAAAGCACCTTCCAACCTCAATGATTCCCATTACTCTGTATGTGAATATAATCTTCCCATGTGCACAAAACGATTGCACTACTACATGAACTGAAATTTCTAAAAGTTAATGCTAGGCATGTTAAACAACGACAACAAAAAGTAAGGATGCTCAAGATAAGAAGATATGTAATTAGAGGTGCAGAAACAAACACAACTAGAACTCACAAACAAACCGTATCAGTGCCAAACAAGAATTTATGCAGGAAACATATGAATTCAGTCCTAGATCCACAAGAACAAGTTCTCCTGGCATCACTTTGCTGGCAATAAGCACCTGTTTGGCAGGGAGTTTCATTGACTCAATTTGTGCATACAGCCCTGTCAGCTCAGAAAAATATTCCGTTGACTTACACCTAAATCGAAGTAACCCAAACACCTGGCAGTAAGGTAAAGCTACGGAAGCATATGTGCAAACGCAGTCCTAACACACACGACATTTATTCTTCCAGTTTATCTAACCATTTAGCAGAGCAGAGAAGCATTTTAATGTGGTTTACGGTGTGATCAGAAAAATCCATCTAGTTGGCTATGGAAGCCTGTTTGAATTCTGCAGGACAGTCAGCCTACATAAAAACCACCAGCCATTCAGAAAACCTGCCTGGAACAACTATCTGCATAGTAACAGAAATAACTGTGTTCTTGTTACCTGCTTAAAACATACTGCTGGGGCTTCAAAGTCTGTTTCCTCAGTCCTTGAATTACCAGCAGCTTGATGAGAATCAGCATCCTGTTTTTTCCATTTACAACAGTCCCATCGTTGAGGTGTTTCAGTTGATGGTGTACATTTATTAGCTTGCCGATTTTTCTTAGAAAACTCCTCATATCGTTCTTCATACTCTTCTTCACAAGTCCTAGATAATTTATTTGACTTCTGAGTGAAAGGCCTGTCATCATGCACATCTGTGGATGTGCTAGGTGACTTTTTTGGAATTCTGACATATTCACTCCATTTTTTGTCTCTGTCTGCCTTTTTATGGGGAACATGCAAATCATATACAGATGACTTAAATTTTTCCAACATAGTTTGTTCAGCTTTTGCCTTTAGTTTGCAGAGTTCAACTTTCTCTTTCCTTTTCTTCACCACCTTGTCCCTCTGAACTGCAAAGCTATGCCAGAGTCTTTTTCCTTCTGTTCCATCAAAAGGACCTTTGTTGTGATTTTCCCTGCTAGTAGTCACTACATCAGCGGTGCTTGCACTTTTTCCACATTTAATTTCTTTGGATTTAAATTGTATAACTATTCTCTTTCGCTTTTCAGATTGGATTAAAGAACTGTCTGTAGTTCTGCTTCTGTTTGGAGATTTTCCTTGGGATCTTCCATCAGCACCACTCTTAGAACTTTGGTATCGTTTCTTCCCTTGCCCATCTTCCTCTGTTTTGAATCTACAGAAATGTTACCAAAAAAAAAAAAAAGCTCAGTTGATATAATAGAACAAAAATCAAAGAAACAAACAAGCACAACTGTGCTTGATTTTGGCAGTTACAACTACGAATTTATGAGTAGCACATTGGTGTGTCCTTAACCATGAGCAACATCTGTCCTTTAAAATAACTTCATACAGCACTTTTGGTATATACATCTTTATCAGCTGTACAGCAGTTTCAATTTACCAAATTGAGAAAAGATTTTTTTGCATTTTACTACCTCTTGGTTTGAGAGTTGCCCTAATGCAGTCTAGTTCCATCTTACCACATTGGCAAGTTTTAATGGTGTTTTAGTGATGCATAAGGTGTGTCACCCTAAAATTCAAGTATGCAGCAGTCTTGGTCACACAGTGCCAAGCACTTAATGGCTTTCAAACAGTGCAGGTTAAACAGGCTGAGTAACTTGGAAAACGAATGACTGAGGGAAATACATTAACATTCTACAGGAATTATGACAGGAAGACTGAATAAGAATCTATTTCTTGTAAGAGCAGAGAAAATACTCAATGAATTTATGATACACTAGGTTTAAAATACCCAAAAAGTTTCTGCCCTACTCTATAACAGTGTTATCAAAAGTACTGGAGCAGCAAAGGCTGTTTAGGCAACTTGTGTAGGACAGGTTACTTAAATGCACTGACAAGCATGCAACAAGATTTTGCCACAATTAAGAAACAATCCAAAGCTTTACCATCTCAGGACTCATGAGACCATTCTTACCTTGCATCAAATAGTTTTTGAACGCTGTTTACACATGCTATTAAGGTGAAAGATTGCTTTCTTTGCCTTGGAATCAGCTACTTCACACATCTGGAGAAATCAATGATTTCAGGACTACAGAGCATCTATTAAAAGTGCTAATTTCACTGCAGAATTATCCTCCAGACTTCACTGTAGCCTTTTTTTTTTTTTTTTGCTAACAGAACATGTAATATGCAGTACAGATCAAGAAAGTAATACTCAAGACAGAAAAAAAAAAAAAGATTTTTTATGACAGTAGTGTTGGAAGGATATTAGTCCTATCTTATTAGAGTTTAAAAAATGTTTGAACCCTGTTTTCTCCACTATCTCAATATGACCATCTTAGACAGAATCCACTCATAAATGCAATGCCAATACTTCATCCGTTAAAATGCCAGATTTTACCTGAACAAGTCAAATACAAATCTTAAATTCAAATTCAATTTAAAACAATCTGATTTTTTTTTAGCAGTTCTATTTAATGACAGAGCAAAAACTTACCTGTGAAATTCTCTCTCTCCTTTCACAGTAAGATTATAAGATCCTGTGTCTTCAGAGTTCTGAAAGAAGGGAGAAAAAAAACAAGGGTTTATAGAGAAAACAGCCATAACAAAACCTTCACAAGATGGAACAAGCTATTATTTCATGCTAGATTCATTACGATTTCAAGTAAGTTAACCTTGAAAAAGGCAGATCCATACCTGTCCAGATCCAAAGAAGGTGTTTTCCTTCAACCTAGTCACGATGTGCTATATACACTATCATCTTTTGAATTGTTCTACAGTATGTGATTCCCTATGGAGTTGGATTAGATTTTCTAATTCCCTTAAGAACAGGAACCAGAGTTTGTATTTCTAAAGGTGCAGCTAATATAATAGGTTCTGTATCTAAAAGGGCTGTATAGGTGGTTAGTAGCAATTTTTTTCCCAAGGTATCATGCCATCACTTTGAACCAAATTGTAGAGCAGTTAACTGGCTTTTCTCAAGAGCTCATTACCACAGCCCCTGCTGATATCCACTCACATTACTTGTTCCTTAACAGGAAAATCCCCGATAACTCTTGGTTTGAGTGGAACTTGTTCTATTTCTTTAGCTAAAGCCTGATAACATGACAATGTAGGGCTGTTTGAATCCTTACGGCAATCTAATAAACGTATATTGTATTCCACCCCAGGTAAAAGCAAACCTTTCCTGGTCCTCAGGTTGTAATGGGACCATGAAAACATATCCTTGGTGCCTAAGGCACTGTGGTGGGTACACTCCACTCCTGTACTTGGCATAAGTCCTGCTCAGGCTTATGAGCGGCAGTAGGCCTCAATGAAATCGCTCCTTGAAGGGATAGCTCGTTAGCAATTGAGCCCCAGGCAGAGCTCATGCCAGGGCACAACCTGATAAGGAATCTGAGATGGACTGGAGTCAATCACTTCATTCAATGAATATGAAAGGAAAAGCCATCATGGCATCATTCCTCTGTTACCTCCAGAATTTGGTGAAGTCTGACACTGTTTCACCCCCCTGTTGAGGACTAAGGGTGGTGGTGGTGGTGAATTGCACAACTTCAATCCTAAACAAATCGGCAAAAAAACTAAATCCTGGAAAATTACTGACTAAAAGACAACGGCCTCGCAATCACACAAATAGTGATCCCAAACAAGAACTCCTGGAACTCTCCAGGGACTGCAGTGGTCTGCACCCTCCATCTCCCCCTGAGCTGTGGGGACTTCAGGACACCCCTGAGGAGACGCGCATCGCAGGGCTGACCCTTTGAGGAACAAGCTCCTCTGTGGGACAAAGCAAGAAGGAGGCTGAGTAATTCACTCCCAGCAAGGGAGTAGGGATACCCCTGAGGGGATGTACATCTCAGGGCTGAACTTGAGGAACAAGCTCTCCGCAGACCAAGAGGAAGGCTGAGTAATTCACTCAAGGGGATATTTGGGAAGCATGTGACTGCATTTTTAACCCCCCTCCCTGGACCCTGTGGTAAGTCCCAGGTGAACCTTGCCATTCGCAAATCTTTAAGTTGGTGTTTCTACTGTAGCAAATGTCTTTAGATCATTGTGTTAACTAACTACTACTTAGATACTGATCAAGTGCTGTCAAAATCACATCCCTGCCCATGGCAGGTGGGTTGGAATTAGATGGGGTCCCTTCCAACCCAAACCATTCCATGATTAAATCTAACTTTATTTGTTTTAATGGTATATAATAAATCTTCAATTGCTGCTACATTAGAGTTGTGCAAAATCTAATTCCATGACAGGCACCATCTAAGGATGAGCCACTTGTTATAGACAGTAACAGAGGTGACAGCAGTATGTAACGGTCTGGTATTTTCATTCAATTTATAATAATCTATTGTCAAATGCCAGGTGCTATTAGGCTTATGAACAGGCCAGACAGGGGAATAACATGGGGAATGAGTTTTCTGAATAATACCGCATCATTCTAAATCCCAAACATGATACCGTTGTACATGAGTTAAGGTACTTTGCGACAATTTACTTGCGGCCTGCAACAGAAAAGCAGTAGACCCTTCATCTGATATTTCACCCATGGAGATTACTAAGTTTTGAGTTAGAGGGTTTGGCACCCAAGTACCTAAAGGAGCCTCAATGCTCTGAGATTTTAGTGTATCTGTACCTAATACGCTTAAAGGTCCTACTGCAACAACAGGTCTTTAATTGGGCAGAGTCAGTTTTATCCTGGCTACGGGAAGCTCTTGCCTTTTCCCAACAATTCCTGTGACAGAAATTCTTGAGTTTTCACAATTAATCCAAGAGCATTCTCCACCCTGGATTGGTATTGAGGCCCCCATATCCATGAGAAAAGAGACAATATAATTATCATTTACCTTTAGCAATATAGAAGGACTGTTGCTAATATTAATTCCAACAATTTCAGCCACTTGGGACAGTTCATGGGAACTCCAGGGGCTTGAGTTGAGGAGTTCTTCTGTCAGTTTCAAGACAGAAAGGCCAGGGAATCAGGTAGAATATTATCTGGGGTCAGAAAAGAGGAAGCAGATGGAACAAGGCTGTCTGGCACCCTTTCAGCATTCACACCAGGGGTCTGAGCACAACTGCAACCCCTCCTGTGCTTATCCCATAATCTCAGTAAGAGAAATGTAGGCATTTTATCTAAATGACCTGATGTAAGACCTACCTTCACAGAAGACCACATGAAGACCTCAGTCTAGGTCTCCATCCCATCTATCAGAGAGTCTACTATAACGCCAATTAATTTCAACATGGAATTTAGGAACATTTTGTCCCTTATGGGGATTTCCTTTTGACATTTGGACAGCCCTAGCCTTTTTTTCCCTGTGGCAAGTAGCTGAGTCAGGATTATTTTTGATGAAAGATGTCGTTTTGCAGCTCTCAAGACGTTATATTACTCCAAGTCTGGGCTCCACTATGTAACATGCATTTATTTGCCTTAGAGCACACGATATTGAATTTAATAAAGAGAACACATTTCGACCGACCCCTGCATTGGGATTTTAAAGAACTATTCTGTTTCCTAGGAATTTCTGTCCAGCTTTATCCTGATGAAGCATGAGAGCCCCTGCTCCCAATTTGCAGAACTGTCCCACCTATCCTAACTAGTCCTCCACTGAATATTTGGAATATCGTAGGGATATCCGCCTTAGCTGATATGCAGTGTAACTGGCAGCAGTCACTGTGACCTGAGGTGGTGGGGGAGCACCTCTGTTGACAGGAGGGAGTTGTACCATGCAAGTTTTAATGACAGGGATCAGAGACTATGTTATCTTGGTTAGTTCAAATAAGGATGCGGGGGCAGACAATTCAGCCTCAGAGTCAGCATGATCCTCCTCATCAGCACGATCCTCCTCATCAGCACATGCATATTCTTTCAAGGATTTCACTCTCTGAAACTGGACATGTATGCTCTTGTTCTAACCAGCATAAAGCCAGAGGTCTGAGATTAGTTTCTTAGTTGTTTTTCATATGACTACGGGATTCAAATGGCAGCTGCTTGTGTTTTGCCATCTTCAGATCACTGTAAAGCAGCCCACGAGTCTGTTTCTTTTCTTCTAGAAACTTTAGTTTCTAGTTATCACAAAAAAAAGTGCCTACAGTAGCAATTGGCTCTGCAAAAAGCCCAATGAAAGGTCCCTTCTGCTCCTTTTACATTTATGACTTTCTTGACACCTCTGAAATCCTTCTTGCAGGATTTCCCAATTACAATTCTCACCTACTGAACTCCCATCCCCTAGACACTTTCTTTCCCTTATATTCTATCCCACTTTGCTATTTTTTCCACAGCCTCCCCCCACGTATCCATGACTTGTGTATTTCACAAAATCCCCTTTCTGACACCAATTAAGGTCCAAGGTGTGGAGCCACCCAGCCCACGGGTATACAGAGATCACAACACTGAGTTCAGGTAGAACTGTTCGGTTACCAGTTAGGGGGAACATTTTGAAACCAGTTGCACAGGCTTGGTTAGGAATACAGATAGTCCCCAAACAAAAAAATTGAACAGTTCTCGGTTAGAAGGCAGTTATACTACTGCTTGGCATATCCGTATTGTCAGCTGTGTCACATTAGTGTCAGAGATCAACTGGAATGCAATTTGATCAGGTCAGAACAGAAGCAGTTCGCTACTGCAGCTACAGAAGAGAACACAGAGCAGCCGAATGACAGGCTCTACTGATACAAACTCTGCCCTCCGCTGATATGACTTCTGACCAGTTAGTTTATATACCTTTGGGTTATACGACTCAGTTTTTGCAGAACTACAGCAGAATGTAGTAAGTTACAACAGGGAAGGGTAACATACAGAATACTTCAGATAAGGAAGCTGTAGACGGTACATCCTTTTACAAATAATTCAATCCTTCAGCTATTGGGTCATGATGACTTGGCAAGGCCATTAGGTCACTGCTGCAGACATTTTCCTAAGCAGAGAGGCTTGCAAAGGCCTAGGAGGCATTAGCTAGTTTGCTTGTACATTAGAAAGCACTTAAAAAATAAAAGGGTTACAGAAACCAGTGGAGCCCTAAGGAAATTAAAGAAATCTTGAGAACTTCTGACTGTGGCTGATTCTAGAGTTCCAACAGCAGAAAAAGCAAAGACATCATAAAGTAAAAGGCTGTTACAGGCTGCTGCCATGCAGAATCATGTCATGTAACTTGCTGCTGGAAGTGCTACTCAGCTCACCCGATTATAATCAAATAGGAATCAAAGTGTTTCATTGGTTTATTAACAATTTGATTAACTGGCAATCAGTGAGCTAAATGCTCAGAATCAATACCAACAAAGTCAAACCATAATAAAATTACAAAATGATACAAGATTAAATGATTTGGTACCAAAAAGTTTTAATCTCACAGACCTACATGACATACAGTGGCACAGTTATTTACACACGCATGCTGCTGGAGATGCAGGAGCTCCAGCCCTGCGCACAGCCGTGCCACTTCTTACAACCCCCTAATGTACACAGGGGTGAGAAGGGCCCCCGTGAGCTCACGCACACACCCCCACGGTGTGCAGCCCTACGGGTTGCACCCCATACCATCATCCCACCAGCTGGAATGAAGGTCACTGGGCATCTGACCCGGAGGGTGCTCCATCAAGGCTAGGTGGAGGCTGCGATGCTGGTGGGGCCACAAAATCAGTAGTAAGTTCTACAGCTTATCTGTTACTGCTTTCTCACTTCAGGTCTCTTCCCCTTCACCTACAAGTTCTTGAGATTTTTTTTTAAATACTTCCTTTCAACTTAAACCCTTCTTTTCTCAGAAGTCTCTTGATCATTCCCTGATTTTCATTTAATTTGGTCATCTTAAGCAAACTTTCCTACTATGACTTTCCTCTTAGCATTACTAGTCTTGGGTAAATGTCCTCTTAGAACAGACTGTTTTAGATGTTGTATTTACACACAATTTACAATCACATGGCAATCATATCAATCATATCGTCTGTTGTTATGCAAGCCACATTACCAAGAGGTGGCAGTGCTGACTCTTCCAGACAGCTCTATTTAAAGCCGTTCTAAATTATCCTGTAACAAGTGTCCTTTCATTCATACTTCCTGAATTATATGCCAAACTATTAAATGCCAAAAGGCATAAAATCTTTTGTAATCCGCAGTCATAGTTACACCACACAAAAACAAACAAAAAAACCACAAACACCCTACAATTGTACCCAAATATGACGCCATAGAAATAGCTTACCCTTTCATCTGTATGAGCCAAAGATCTCTTATCCGTACTATGATCACACTAAAGATCCACTTGCTACTATTCAGAAGTTTCCTTATCATTTTGCTATTAATAGATTAGGTTCCCACTGTTCTTTGCACTAGGTCAATGCTTGCATGTAGCAATATTTAACTTTGGCCCAAATAGACTGCAGACATGCAATAGTGAACTCGGTACTCTTTGAATTGGTATAGGCATTAGTAAAGGCAATACAGCTGTAGTAGGAGGTTTCAAGCAAAATCTTTAACCTTTGTACTATAGAAGAAAAAATAAAAACGGCAAAGCCTTAGAGTAAGCTAATATTAAAAGACAAATGGAATAATAAGGAATTTGGAAGAAAAAACAGACATTTGGCTTTGAACTGTAATTTCTACATGGGCAAAAGGTTTCTAATGTGTATAACTCAGTTTATAAGGCCACAATATCACATTCATCAACAAACACTTGTAAATATTTGTTGAAAGATAAGACAGTATGATAAGACAAAAGCACTCGCCTTTCATATATGCTTTACGAAAACCAAAGGAAAAATCTAGCAAACTGAAGCATGGATTTATTAAATTACTGGTTTATTGGCTATATATTACACTAGTAGTAGGAAATCTTTCCAGAAGTTCAAATGAACAATCAAAAGATCAATGGGAAGCTACATACAAGCATAACCAAAATGATTATCAATGATTATTTTACACACACACAACACACCCTACAATATACTAAGAATCTACATACAATTTTAGTCATTGCTTTGAATCTCATTGGTTAAGAGGAAATACCCAAGAGTCACTTGTTAAAATATTGCAACTAATCATAAGTTATATATATATATGAGCCAAGATAATGAACAACCCAGGAAAATGGTAGTAGTTTTGGTTACAGATTTCAGCTCTGCATTCCTCACCAGGAAGTTACACTTAAAAAAAAACAACTCACAACTTCCGACACGTATTCCACCCAGAGGCTCTAGAGAAAAACATATACCAGCTACCTGACTAGAACTTAGTAATTATCTGACAAATTCAGTCCTCCTGCTGTTTTTAGTGGTCCTACCTTTCATTGTAAAGTTTGATTCATCCTTCCATAACAAAACTGCTAAATAATTCGTGTTCCTCCCTTGAACATGGGCATATGATTAAAAAAAAAAATTAATACAACTATTCCTACTTTGTCATCCTGGCCATCCAAACTGTCCTCCTTTCCAGTTAATTTCTTCAGTTTCTTTTTAGGCATCTTCAAACCCTAAGGGAAAAAAAAATAAGTGTTAGTATTATTATTTACTTCAAATTTTAACCCTTACTGGTATAGAAATAATTTAACTTCATTATGAAAAAAAAACAACTTTGTTTTCTCTTCCAAGTACGAGCCACAGCAAATTTGAACAGTGTTGACAATCCATATCTCACTGACAAAACTACCCAGAAGAAAGGGTGGCCATTCCTTACTCTACTATCTGCTTCCGAGATGTAGATTTTCTACTAGTAAACATACCAGACGAGCAGAGGCTAACACCCTTTTATAGCCTTTATTATAACAGTGAACTTTTAAAGCAGTTCCAACTCTAATTCTTGCCTTAGACTCCCCCCTTCCCAGGAAGGAAGATGTTATATGACACAGGGCCCTTTGGATGCTGAGCGACAGAACTACACGCGAAGCAATACCAAATTTGCCATGACTTACTACAGAATTGAAATACTAGTTTTTGCCAATGATAAGCAAAGAGCAGAACTGGATGACAGAGAGGAACAGTAAACAGTTGCTAAAGCTCAAGTCAGTTAGGTCTCTCACTGTAAAGAGACTAACAGGGAAATCTGCTCCACAAACAAGTCTCACCCTGCTGTCACACCAGGACAATGCCTTCGCCAGGCTGCCCCCCTGGTCCAGCCGCCCAAGGAACACAATTAGTGCTCCCTCAAACCGTGTATTTAACACAGGCTGAGCCTGGGAGACCTCCCTGCTCCCTGGTGAGCTTGTCACCTCCTTACTTCTGCCCCAAACCTGGACGTGCTGCCTCTCCGACCGTGCCTCGCCCCAGCTCGACGCGCCCCATGCGAGCAGCGCAGCGAGGAGCTGGACGAGCCTCGTGCCTGGCGCGGCGCTCTGGGGGCACAAGCCGCTCACCCCCGCCGACGAGGCCAGCGGCGGGCGTGGAGGGCCGTAGGAAAGCTTCACCGCCCGCTCCCAGACCCCGCAGCCGGCTTCCCGAAGCACCAGCCAGCCGCCGGCGGAGCGGTGCCGCAGCAACTGTTGAAGTAACCGCGGCCGGAGCCTCCCCTTAGCCGAGGCCCAACAAGTCCCAGCAGCGCCTGCCCCGGCCCTCGGGGCACGAACCGAGCGGCCTCCCCCCGGCCCCGGCCCCGGCCCCGGCCCCGGCCCCGGCCCCGGCCCCGCCTCGCACCCACCGCCCCGCCGGCGTCGCAACGGCTCGTCTCGGCGCGGGGCGCCTCAGCCCCTCGCCCCGCTCCGGCCCAGAAAGCGACCGCTCCCTGCTCCTCGCTCCTCCTCCCCCCGTCCTTCCCCCGCCGCGCAGGGCCCGGCCCGCGGCCCAGCGGCGCTCTGGGAAGTGTAGGCGGCGCTCGGCACCTCCCCGCCCGCCCCGCCATCGCCGCGCCCCCCGCCCGCCTCCGTCCCTGCCTCCCTGCGAGGCGCGGGGATCTCGGTCCGGCCTCTGCTCGCCTGCCGCACGCCCCCGGAGAAGATGGCAGCGGAGGAGGCCGCGGAGGCCGCGCTGGCTCAGCTGCCCCCCGAGCGGGAGCGGGACGAGGAGGAGGAGGACGAGGAGGAAGAGGAGGAAGAGGAGGAGGACGAGGAGCGGAGCCCCGGGGGCGGCGGCGAGGCCGCGGCGCTCAGTAAGGGCCGCGCGGGGGGAGGGCGCGGGCAGCGGCTCCCGGCGGGCGCTGAGGGGGCGGCCGCCATGTGGCGCCGCGGCGTGAGGGGCGATCGCTGCGGAGCGCGGCCGCAGCGCCGAGCCGGGGCCGGTAACAAAGAGCGGCGCTCGGCCGTGCCAGCCCGCCGCCCCGGGCAGCCGCTGAAGGTGCGAGAAACGGGCTGCGGGGTGCCCGGTCACCGGCGGTGCGGGCTCTTCTCCTGTGGTAGCGTTAGCAGCCGCCTCGCAGCACGTGCGGCCGCGTGCAGGCCTGTTTCTTCTTACAGCTCTCTCACCAAAAAAATCTTAGTTTTGTCTCTTCCGTTAATAAGCTGCGTAGAAACCGTCACCAGGCACCACGTAACTCTTTAATAGATGAGTAGGCAGGACATCGAAGTATGTCTCAGGTGAGTTTTCAGCTTTAAAAATAGATCTGTGAGAAATACAGCGATACTCTGAGTTGCAGGGCTGGTCTGGATCTGATTCAAGGTACTTGGAAGAATTTTGCTCTGCGCTTTCTCCATTTTTCTAAACTATTTTTCTCTGATCTCTGTCTTCAGGTGTTCATTCCTCTTTTTATTTCTTTGTAATAGGCAAGATCCGTGTCAAACTGCAATGTTTAAAAGCAAACAGACAAGACAAAGCAAGGGAGCCTTAAGAACTGCTGTAAGATCTATTCAGGCCTTATCCTGTCTGTAGTAGTGGCCAGAAGTAGATGACTGGGGGAAGAACAGAGCAACCAGCCGACCATTAACGCATTCTCCAGAAATACTTTCAAACACAAAACACCTTGTGGCTCATCATTTTCTTGAGCCAAAGGTAGCGCTTTGGGGTTTAAAAGCCTGTTATGGATTTCTCTGCAGTATAATTCTTTCTTTGGCACTCACAGACTTGCAGCAGCCAGTGGCAGGGAGGTCTGCAGCATAGCAATAGGTTATACAGAAAACTTCTGCTCTGATTTTCCATCTGCTCTTTCCATTTGGTCCATCCCAGGTTCTGCTGGAGCACTGCTGATGTCTGTGTTCCCCCTGTGTCTCACGACTTTATGGATGTTATGTACGGGCTGAAAAGTCATAGCCTGTTCTGTAGTTTCTCCATGGCTAAAATCCTATGCCATAAATCTGTTGTTTCTTGTCACCCTTTTTTGGAACTTCGCTGGTTCTGTGTCCCTTTTGAGCTTGGGGGATATGTGGCAATACTGTTCAATACGCAGGCTTTCTGCATTTTTTCCTAGAACTTCCTTATGCTGGGTTTAGGAGGGGATTTATACCTGTTCTTTCAATCAAAATTGTTTTAAAACCCTAAGATTGTAATCCTGATGATGCTCAGCTCAGAGCCCATCCATTCGTTCCATTCATATGTGAAATGAAGATTATTTTTCTCCCATGTCCACCACTTCTCTTTGTTTGTTTCATTGCCCACTCAAACGCCTTTTTCCAGATTGTTCAACTAGTCATAAACAGTTCTAAACTTCTGCTTTTAAACTTTATTTATCACTACTCTATGGTTAAACATATTTGGACTTCCTGCTTGCCTGCCTTGTCTTGTGTTGCATTTTGCCAGAAAATAACATGCAAATATTATTTTATTAACTTTAAACATCTGATAATACAGATGGGTGAATGGTTTCTTCCGTGGATTCCAAGGATAAGCAATAATCATTCTGATGTTATTCTCAGTAGTGATTATACAACTTTTCTCCTTCACGGTTGTTAGTCACATTTGCTGGTAGAAGCGCCAAATTACTGCAAGCAAATGAACTCAGTTGTATAATTCAAGCATATCAATGACAATTTTACTGTTGTTTTTTTGTTTTGTTTGCTTGATTTTCTTAAGATGGTGTGATCGACCCTGGAATGGTGAAAAGCAACAACCTGGGTGTGAAAGTTGCTGAGTCAGAAGTGGAAACCAAAGAAAAAGGAACTGAGGAAGAATCCACAAGGGAGTCTGAAAGTAACATTTTGGATGTTTCGTCGGATTATCCAAGAGGTTTGCTAACAAACGATAAGAATATTTGTGTTGTGTGCTTGAGCAAAGGAGGAAAAAAGTAAAAATAGCGGGAAAGAAAGGTAAAGGGAATGTGTGAAATTTCATTTTTAATACATCTGGTAGGTATCAATGCTTTTTCCCGTGCAGATGCATACTAAAATTTGTAGATGCCACTTCAGAATTTGTGCATAATACAGTGGCAAAAGAGAAACCGTTATGTCGGATGAGGTATAATCTGCGTCAGGGGCTGATGCTAGAAGCACCACAGAGAGCAGCGAAAATTGTATCCCAGTGCAGAAACTGGGAATTAGGAATTGATTTTAACCTTAGCTTTAAAACCAACTGCTGTATCTTCATACATCAATCAATTGCTTTATTTGTTTCACATAAGAAAGTCTGAAAGACTAATCTTGTAAAAACATTGTGTGAAGGTTTAAAATGACTACAGTATCAGTATCGCTAGAAACTGAGATGTTCAGTGTGCTATAACCAACAAAATTGATCAGGTAAACTAATTTTCTTGTTTTTAGCATATTCTATGCTATTCGCATAGATAAGTTGAAAAATGGGAAGGTAGTTTTAAAGGTTCTCAAACGCTCCTAAGGAAAAAAAAAAAAGTGATAGAATTTAATGTATCCTGCCTGCACAGTGAATAATTGCTAGTTGCAACGGGTCTGCTTCTGGCCAATACTACAGTTTTGCCAGGTAGTTCACGGGATGATTTTATGATTTTATACCGCTTTGTGTGTGGCTCGCATTCTGTAACCGCCATGCAGTAAAGTCAGAAGTAAATGGTATGTGACTTGCTCGCTTCTGCTTGTTTTTTCAAATAAAGATCATTCCAGTTTGAGAATTGTGATGTGTTGTCAGCATGAAAAAAGCAAGTAGAAATATTTGTATCTTATTAAATAAACATTCTGAGGATAAACTTTGGAAGTTGTACCTTCTACTATAGTTTTGCATGTAAGCTAAAGGATGCAGACAAGTGTTCTAATTGGTACAATAGGCCTTCCCTAGTGGTAGGTTTGAATTGATGGTTTGAAAAATAGTAGTAAGCTAGAAAAAAGAGTTTTTAATGAAGTATGTTTAACTTCTAAATATCTCTTGATTTTTAGAGAAACATATTTCCATTCAAAGACAGCTTGCTGAACTAGAGAAACTAGCTGACCTGAATGAAGGTGAGTTTACCTTGGCAGTATCCCAGAACACAGATCTTCATGTTACAGGTATTTACATTCTTCCTTAGTTTTTATTTTTAAAACATGACATCACTTTTATTTCTTGATTCATTTGTGGTGCTGAAAGATTAAAGGTTTCATAAAAAAAAATAGTGTCATCTTCCCCCTCCTTGTTTATCAAATGTTGTATTTCCTTCAGTAAATTTAGGGCTTTAACGATTCCTTTCCATCAACTTTCCTCTGCGTTGTAGCACTTCTGATGTTGGCAGTGTGCATGGAATAGCAAAACGTTAATTCTAGCTATACGTCATCAGTTTAGTCTCAGTTATGTTTTACTTCAAGTGCCACACGAATAGGGAAGCTAATTTTTGTCTTTGTGGTGTTTGAATATCATTTTAAACAGGTATGTATTCTGTTTTGGTTGTTCCCTTTTTTTCTCTGCATTCAGTGGTATATCGGAGAGTTGCTTAAGAGTGCTAAGTGTTTTTATTACAACTCTTAGTTTTTCTCAGATCGCAGGTATGTATTTAGTGCTAATAGTGGCAGCCCTTGCAACTGAAACTAGTTTTTATTCACAGAACAAGAAAAACATCAGAGTGCACACAGGTACTGCATCGTAGAGCTCTTGCACCTTAATCATCTTTTAGAATATCCACTGACAGAAATAATAGCCTGCTTCCATGGCTGTTTAATTTTACTAACAAATATGCCAAGAGTAAACCTACAGAAGTTAGCTTGTTTGTTATTTAATGAGGAGTTGGGTCATAAATAGTTCTTAGGTCTGATATTTATGGTTTTTAGCCATTATTGAATTGAATTAGATGTAAATCCACAGTAGCGATTAATAAATAAATAAATATTCCCTTGCCTATTCTCAATAGTCATTTCTTTCTTCTGCTGAGAACGTGACATTCTTCTGCTGTGTGCGTTAATGGACTGACTTGTATTTATTACCATCACCTCATGTATTTGAGACTCAGTAATGTGTGACAGTAGCAGAGTCTGATCAACATTAGAGAGCAGTGATGATTTATGTGAGCTGTAGGCCGCCGTCGCTGGTTTCAGTGGCATGAGATTCTTCACAGACAAGGTAGTCCACTCATAAAAAGGCCATATCAAAGCAATTTTACTGTCGTGTGAGCCTAAGTAATTATTACACATTGCCCACGTTGTGTGGCGTGTTTCAGTATTCATCCTGTACTATTCAAACACAAGCCTGTCTGCTAAATTCTGCATGAGCGGTTGTTTGATTTTCAGCATTGTAAGACCCATCAGCAGATGTATCTGCATCTCTTTTGAAATGCATGGTCACTGCATCTTACATGTTTCTCATACTTTGTGTTTGTGTTTTTAGATGAAAAGAAGCCTTGTCCATTGTGTCCTGAGGAGAAATTCAAAGCTTGCTATGGTCATAAACTCCATCGTCACCTCCAGAATTTGCACTGGAAAATTTCTGTTGAATTTGAAGGTAAAGGAAGTCGTATTTCAACAGTAAATACCAGACGGAGTAGTGTAGGACGTGTAGGACATTATTCTGCATTTTGTCTTGTTAAGTTCTTGTTGACTTAAGCATGAATTTCATGCATCTTGTTATCAGCTCTCAACTAGAACCATATTTTGATAAGATGAATTTTGCCCTGGGATATAAAATGTAAATGTAAAATAGCTCTGTATTTTCTACATGACAAAATAGTCCCAATTGTGCATTTTCTCATTAAAAGAACAGCAAATGCTTGGCGTTTCATGATAATGAAATAAAACTTATATATTTATTTTATGAAAACGACTTTAATAAAAGTTTTTGTCATATCATTAATAATCAGAGCGATTTCCACCATCACTACTACCACACCCCGCCAAAATTTTTGGCTTGTCATAAAGATTACATAGTTTCAGATAACTACTTAAAGTATTTATTTAATATCAGTATTTAGTAGCTTTTTCTCTCATACAGCCAAACTCTGTGATCTGTTTATAAAATGCATTAAAATCCCTACTAGAAATTTAAGAAGGAAAAGAGAGTGAGCAACATCTGTTGTTTGTTTTTTTTTTTAAGAACTAGAAGTATGGGTTTGCAAGAAATAAAGTAACCAACCAGAATATAGACAACATTCAAGTTAAATTTAAAAATGATCCAACTGAAGTTCTGTTTTTGCATGCATCAGCATGTGTCTTCTCTTTGTTTTTCTTTAAACCACAAGACAAGTTTTTACAGGAGTCTTCACACAAGTCTGTTAGCCAGGTAGCAACCCTTATAAGTGTTTGTATTGTATTTTTGAAAGTTATATACTCTACAGCCTGAATACTCGCTGTAGCACTGTAGGAAGCTAAGAGACTTATCAAAATGAATTGTCTTTGTATGATTTTTGAACACTTCAAAAATTCAGTGTATACCTAGCTGATGAATGTCTCTGTCCATTGGTTGAATGTCTCTCGCCATTGTCTTGTGGCAATATTTGGTAATCTTAGTTGAGATCATGCAATAAAAAAAAATCTAAAACATACTAAATCAAAGAGTTTCTGGTATAGGACATAAGCAATTCTGTTTGCTTACTGTACTGTGTTGTGACATGCACTTGTTCTCCAGGGTACAGAATGTGCATCTGCCACTTACCTTGTCGTCTAGTAAAGCCAAACCTCATTGGAGACCAGGTAAAATGCCGAATCAGAGAAATATTTGTTGCCCTACATCATGGGGGAAGTGGGTGATTTGGAGGAACTTCTGCAACCCATTCTTAGTCTCAAAGTATGGCGTGCTATCCATTCTGGCAAACGTGCATCAGTTGAGAATATAAAGCTTTCGTGTAACCTTCAAGTAGTTGAATGTAGTTGTCTATCCCTCTTATTTTTGTGGGTAGCTGCCTATCATGTAGACAGCAGCTTTGTGTGGAAGAGGTGAAGGGATCAGAGTGCCCCGCAATGGGTGCATCTCAGTCCCTTTCCTGTGTGCTGAGTATACGGAGTATTGGCAGGCAGCTGAATGTCGTGGTGCTGCGACAGGACAGCTGTGCTGCCTCTGTGGGAATGATTATTTCAGTCCCGGTAACTATAGACGCAGGATATTTTGTATGTTGTAGAGTTACAGACAGATGACTTCTTCATCTCCCCATATTTAGGGATAGTTTTACTTGAACTGTATTTGTGTATTCTGAAACTGCGTATGGTTTATTTCACAGACATTTTCAAAGATGGGAGCCCATTACCATTGCATTATCTGTTCGGCAACTATCGCTCGGAGAACTGACATGATAGGGCATATTAATCGTCACGTGAATAAAGGAGAAACTGAATCAAGGTTTATTACAGGTAGGTTCTCACTTCTGTAAAATGATCAATTCTTTTATACCATGTAGTACTTGGGTTAGCTATGATACCTGAGTGACAAGTGTAAGAAAAATTCCAGAAGAAAATTATTTAGGTTTACTAAAGAGAAATCTGCCCTTAATCTTTCAGAACTTGTTTTTTTTCCTCAAAGACGTAGGAGTGTTGTGATTTTTTTCTCTGCATTAACTAGTTTCTGTATTCTTACTGATAAATAATATTCACTTCAAAAGCAGTTTAAAGTTGTAAATGCAGGCTTCTGCAAAATAATGGAGGACATGGTATCTGTAACACAAAATCTGTCCAGAGAATTTCATGCCTTTCTTTGGCTGTATTTGTTCTTTTATCAGTCTTCAGTAAATCTCTCTAGAATACAGAAAATGTTTTGCTCTTTTTAACCAAACTGCATCAACATGAATTTACAAAACAAGATGACTTTCATCCAGTACTGGAGAATCATGATAGAGGCATCAGTGTTTCTTTGGTAAATTATAATCCTTGTCTGACTCTCTCAAGAATTAGAATTCTGTTTCCAAACTTGGATAAACTAAATTGAAAGTATTTTGAATAACTAGAATATCAAGTGTTTAAAATTAATTTTATTTCCTTTATTTTTGTAAGATTTCTGTTCTCTGCAGATACCAATTTAAAAATTTCATTATCGATTACCTGGTGTGTAAAAACTTTTTTTGTAATGGCCCAGACTGTTTACTTTGCAAATTTGTCTTTTTTTGGTGGTGGTGGTGGTTTTTTTTTTTACCCCTCTCCATCTCTGTATAGATGTATGGATTTTACCTAGTTATAGTAAAGACAGGACTGGAAGCTATTGAGGATCATACTTAGTTCTGTTATCAGTCTGCGGTTTAGGGAGTAGTAGCTCAGTGTCTGGGGATCGGTTTTCATGGCTAAGAAGCAATAGTAGGACATATTTCCATGCCTTTAACTTAAATAGTTTGTGATGTGAAATACATTAATCTGTGCATCATTCCCTCCAGAGCAGTTAGTACAGAATGGCTGATTTGTCTTTTTTACGTGAAATGCCCGTGGTTATTTTCCCTCATGGAGAGAGGTGAAAGCTACAGATGACATGTTTAATACTTAGGAGGTACTTGAACAAAAGTTGAAGGCTGTAAATGTGGAGCAGGTGGTAGAGCAGTTGAAATAATTACTTGAAAGCACAGAGGGATAGGCGGGCCATGCACAGAAAGGTATCTGGTTGAAAGCTAACAAATTTTGCCTGGTTGTTTCTGGGTAAATTTTGCTACTCTTAGACTGGAGATAAATTTCTCAGGGGAATGACAATGTGCGTTTACAGTTGTCAAATCAAGAAAGCTTGTTTTGCCACAAACTTTTTTATACAAAGCCTAAGTGCTGAAATTGTCCCTATGCTTGTGCTCTCTGTACACATTTCATGAAGCTGTTTGGTAACTTACAGAGATTGAATCAAGGAGTTCAATGGTATAAATTCAGCACTTTGTTGATAGGGTTTTAATTACTTAGCAACATACTACATTTGAATGTGCAGAACAAATGTGGTAAGCCTCAGGCTCAGGGGCTTCCCTTCTAAAACTGGAGTGGATACATGTGCGAGCCCAACTGAGAAATGGATCTGGCGTTCTATTGGAAGAAAATTGTGGTAGAGCTTGAGCCTAGTCAGCCACTCTTAAGACTAGAAGATAAATTGTTGCTTCTTTTTTTCCCCGGTGTATGAGTTAACTGATCCATGTGCGCCAGCTGGATTACTGCAAAGTTTAGTCCTTTTGCTACCTGGGAGCACATTTTCAATTTCATGTATCAAATGTGCTAACGTTAATTTCAATTCTCACTCTCCTTCCCACACAATTACTTTCTTTTTAGCTCCTGCTCCCAAGTCATCTCATGAAGTGCTGAAAGAGTCAGACACAGATGTGCAGGTTCTTCCCAACTACTCCACACCGCAAAAAACAGATTCCTATTTTAACCCCAAAATGAAACTCAACAGGTGAGAGAACAGGGAGTGGGAAGATACACAAAAGGGATGGTGACTTTGTAGTGAAGAATGTTCATACATTTTGAAAAACAAACCCTGTGAACCCTTTGTTCAGAGGGAAGGAGAAATAGCTTTTTCAGTAACAAGATGGTTCTTGGGATAAAATTCCATTTAGATGTGTTCCATTGTATTTGTCTGCTAAGATAATTTTTGTTAATTTTGGAAAGTTCTCCAGCAAAAACTCTTCTTGACAAATAACATGTGAAACCGAAAACACTGTGTGGGAAATACTGTTGTCTCTGAAGCAATTAAGGATGTTTACATAATTAGTTTATGCAAAAGAACAGGATTTTAAAAGAAGAGCACACTTGAAAACTCATTTCCTTGTACACACTTTATATGTTTTTGTGTGTCTCCACAAGATACAGTGGTTGGTGACTGCTCTCTCTCCTTTAACTGAACAGCAGCATGCCTATAATTTACAGCTTTCATATTGCAAGCCTTGTTTATATAGGCTTTTCTCTCTTGGGTGCCAAATTCTCAAAAGTTCCTTCTCATATTTGCATTAAAAAAGATGAAGGAAGGACAGTTTTTTTGTTTATTTGTTTTGTTTTGTTTTTTAAGGAGACTCATAAATTATTTCTATACCACAACTAAAATGTGCAAGCATTAACACCAAAGCATAGCAGTAGGCTTCAGCCTGTGCAGACTGCTCATGTGTTCAGTGCTGTAAATATTTCAGCTTCCAGGTTTAAAGTTAGCTCAGATACATTTGTCAAAACTTGCCTCTGAAGAATGCCATTGCAACTAAGTTTGCGGCTATTCCTATGTGAACAATGCCTGTTCAAAACAGTGGAATTTTTTGTTTCACAGTCGTTTCTGATTTCCTTTCAAACACAGAGCTGTTAATTGGGTAACATCTGATTGTGCTGGGAACGGAAGAGAAACACTACTTACTTCTAAATGCTTACCACTTTTTCCAGTGCTAGAGTAACTGTAAGATGATTCAGGATCCTACTTTATGAATATTCTGATGTGTTGAGTCACTAAATTGAGTATGAAATACTGTCATATCAATTGAAAAGCTTAAAAGTAAACAATTACTGTATTTAAAAAATGATCTAGCTTAGAAGTTCTAGGAAGATGTTCAAGGGGAACAAATAACCAAGAGGAAGAAAAAAATATTTCTCATCTTACTGTGGCTTTTTTTTCCCCCTAGGCAATTGATATTCTGTGCACTAGCTGTTTTAGCTGAAGAGCGTAAACCAATAGAATGTTTGGATGCATTTGGTGCCACTGGTAAAGTCAATTTCTTTAATCTTTAGCTATTATCCAATACTATGAGACTGCAGAAATCAGTAGTAACTGATACTGTTGTGTTCCTCAGACTGTGTTCGACTATGCAGTTTTCCTCCTTAGGCAGGCAATCATTGGCTTCCATACAAAAAACACAGTCTTCAAGAGCCTACAAGTCCTTCAAAAAGATTGTAAATAATAAATCAAAGTTGAGTGATCTGCTTAAAAATTAGTTGCCTTAAAATGTCGTTGAAATACCACCTTACTAAACATGTGACCAGGGTCCCAAATCTTTTGTGACTTTGTAAAATCAACCTCTGGTTAAAAAATTGAAATGAACCCAAGCATTCTCTACAGATTCATCTGTAATTGATTTCAAAAATTCTGAATGTGAACTAAACGTGAAGTCATTTGGTCAGTGTCCACTAACCATCTAGAACAAAAATCTAAAGAAATCTGACCTCTGCTGCCTTATTATCAGTCTGCTGTTGTAAACCCAGGGTTATAGTTGAGAACAGCAGTAGCTGCTTAGCATTTTTCATAAAAATTCTTGGTAATGAATTTATCACTGTTCCGAGCCAGGCCAGATATCACAACTGCAGCCTGTCCTGCACTTCCTCATTGTTACAGAGTTTACTATGAAAGTCAGCAATAGTTTGGAGACGGCCTAAGTATCTTCAAGAAGGTGACAAATTGACTACTGCACTTAAAACTTATTGTTGTTACTATTACAGCACTGTGTGCTGATGCAGAAGGTCACCAACACAGTTTTTTATGGAACACACCAAAACTTGCCTCACACTTCCATATTATAAGCATTTAAAAGGATGGATTTTTTTCTCACTGATTTCAGTGAACCAGAAAACAACTCGCGGTTTTGTCACGGAGTTACAATTCTGTCTTTCCCTAGGTATAATGGGATTACAATGGGCAAAGCATCTCAGAAGTTCCGTGAAGGTTACAATTAATGATTGTAATGAAAATTCTGTGACAATGATTCAGGAAAACTGCCATTTAAACAAAATGAAGGTGAAACTGAACGCTAAGGAAGAAGACAATGACGAAGCTTTGGGAGGTGGAGAACAAAATACTGACACCATTGAGGTGACAAAAATGGATGCCAATGTTATAATGCATATGAGATCATTTGATTTTATGTAAGTGTTAAAAGTTTATCTTAATAAACTTTCTGTTTTGCTAATAACACCCCATAACCCACCCCAGGCCCCACCGTATGATAGGGAAGTTGGAATGAAAGAAGTAACCAACAGTCAGTTGATAATTCAAAAGTAATTGTATTGTCCCAGGACAGGTGTGGAAATGGAACATCAAATGTTTTAGAGATTACTGGGAAAATATTGGCAAAGCCTTCAACATCCAGAATGGAATATAAATATGCATGAAAATTTTAAGCCAAACTATTTTTCGTATAACTTCATTGCCTGTTTGATAAAGAGAAATGTTAAATTTGTCCTTTTCTTCCCTTGAGGCTTTTAATTAGTTAAAAATTCATTCATTTGCATGCTGTTGTATAGGACTGCATGTTTGTTGCATCGCTTGTTTTGATCCGTTCTGCAGCATGTTCATCTTCAATTGAAGCAGTCTACTGCTTTCAAGTTGGACTTACAGACGAATACATTCAAAACCCCTACAGACATCAGAATAAATTATTGGATTTCTTTTGGTATTGATTAACATCCAGTTTGTAGCTAATTAAGCAGCATGTATTCAGAGTGAAAATTACGCAATTTAGTACACAAACTGGAATGCATATGTTTGAAAAGCAAACTTGTTTTTATAAGTTTCCTTTTCTTTTAAGGACAAGGATAGGTATCAGGCCAATGTTCTTGTAACATGAACTAGTCAGGGGGTCAGGATGCCAAAAAAAACCCAACAAATAACTGTCAGTTTTTGTGGTGATGTGTATTTTCCAGTACAGTTCTGCCTTGGTTCTTGCAATTTGACACTTAATCCTCTGGTATTCCAGACTAATTCATGAGAGATGTGCTGTCAGTTTTAATCCTGCTTTCTCATCTTGTTTTAAACCTGAGCATAGATAAAGATTCTCAAAGTTTTTATTATTTTAACAAAGGTTAGACGGTTGAGCATCTATAGATGCAGAGTGAGACTTGTTTTCATTTCAGACATTTGGACCCATTCGGAACTTCTGTGAATTACCTGGATTCTGCCTTTAGAAATGTGAGAAATCTTGGAATCGTGTCCCTGACATCCACAGACATCAGTTCTCTGTATGCAAAGGCTCAGCATGTTGCCCTGCGTCATTACGGATGTAACATTGTCCGAACAGAGTACTACAAGGAGCTGGCGGCCAGAATAGTAATTGCTGCTGTGGCAAGGTTCTGTTAAAACAAATCGGCTCAAATTCTGGGAGAAAATTGTTTTTGATACAAAACTTCAGAGTGCTGCTGTAGGTTGTGCATGTTGAGTTTCCAGAATTCTTTAATTCTAAAAAGCAGACTTCTCGATACAGAAGTTATGTTTCATATGTTATGTGTGCTGCTATGGGACAATGTAAATCTTAAACTAAAAGACCGGGGAAGGTAAAAATGCATAAATGGGGTAGGGGGTTGGGATGGCGGCAGGTTTTTTGTTGTTGTTGTTCTGGTTTTTTGTTTGTTCGATTTGGCTTTGGCTTTTTGGGGGAGGGGTGGGAAGGTGGTAATCTAAAAAGTAATAGCCAGACTTGCATATCTGCAAGTTCTTTTGTTCTTTTCTCAACTTTGTGGTCATTTCAGTGCTGCATAGGACTTTGCAAATGTTAATTAAACTACTGAAGTGGCTTCTAGCTAAGCATTACAGTTACACTTGCTTCAATGAAAACTGGAGTTAACGGAAACTGGTGTTCACTTAAGGTCCTTGTGCTTGAGGTTGAAATGATGCATGTAATTATTAACTTGTGAAATAAGTCTTTTGCATATAGACATTCTTACAAACTTCAGACTGATAATTGAATGAAGGTAGTAAAACTAGTTTTTAATTGAGGAAGAAGGATAAAGGCAAGAGGATTGGACAACTGCTTGGGAAGATGGGGAGAAAATAAAGTGTGCAGAGGTCTTAAGCATGCTGGAGCTAAAATGCTCACCTGAATTCTTTTAGATTTTTCTTCTTTATATCCCTGCATGTGTTAGGTTGTCCCTTGGGGAATGTTTTTAGACACAGATATTCTGTATCTAATTAAATGTGACCTTCCTATGAAACTATGTGATGAACTGAGATTTTGGCAAGGGGGGTGAACTTCTTGGCTGTTGAAGCAAAGTTTTAACTGTGCTTTGGGTTACATGCTCCAACTCCCGTAAAGGTTTCTTCTTCCTTGTCAGTGCTTACCTACCAAGGAACTTCTCACTTACCTTCCCACAGCCCTTATTTAATTAACACTTGATGGTTTAACATCATGTGTGTCCCTCTAAATCTCTACTTTCTCAGATTTTCATGTAGCTTGTTAATTTTTTTGTTACAACACCCTGTCATTAAGCAGGTATTTGTATAGAAAGATGATGCAGAGGACAGACTGCTGTTTCCAAGCGTGATAAAAAGTTAAACGTGACTTCCATAGCCTTACAGGAAGTAGAGAACACTGCACATTTAAGAAACGACTCTCTCCATATCACTTTCTGAGATCTTCAGTATCACTTTCTAGAAAGTGGATGAGGTCAAGAATCTTTGAACAGGTTTAGGTGTCTGCGGAAACGTTAGTCTGCTGAATTCAGTACAATGTGTGTCTGTGTTTGTTCTTCCTTCGCAGAGCTGCAGCTCGCTGTAACAAAGGCATTGAAGTTTTACTTGCGGTAGCTCTAGAGCACTTTGTTCTAGTAGTCGTCAGAGTTTTACGGGGACCATCTCCTGCAGATGATTCAGCAAAGAAAGTAAGATACCTCATCCACTGCCAGTGGTGTGAAGAGAGAATTTTTCAGAAAGAGAGTAATATGGTAGAAGGTAAATAGACCTTCCACTGATATTATAAAAGGTCTGATTCCTGGATGTTTGGGTGGCTGGGTTTTTTTTGCTTGTTTAGGCCTTGTTTATGTTTACATGCTTTTGGCAAAGTAGTATTCTGTAGTATTTCTGTTTAATGTAACTAGAGTATTGCATGAAGTGGAAAAAGTATTTCCAATGCAAAATACCTGTTTTATGGTACCAGGTTAGATCCATTGTGTGCGTGGATTTCGCCATAAATGTACTGGATTCGTTTGTAGGTGGGGTGTTCTCCAGCTAGCTTTAGCTGCTGAAGGGTGCCCGATAGGCCCTTGGATCTGTCCTTTCAGTGAAGGGCATGAAGAGTGGGACACCTGTGGCTGCTGTGTTGTTCCTCCATACAGGGGCAGCTTGATGAATTTAGGTGTCAGGTTGCTCTTCTACAATATCACATTCCCCCCAGGTTAGGGTCTGTTCTGCTTGACCTTGGGCAGTATCAGTAAATGCCTGATGGAGATAATCCCTGTAGGTGTGGTAGGCAAGGTATGCAGCATTCCTGTGATTTATCTAATGCTTGGCGATAAATCAAGGCAGCCTCTACGTTAAAAGCCAGCTGTTCATGTGCGGTCTCTATACACAAGTTAGAGGTGGGAGGCAAAAGTTAAGCTAAGGAGTAGCTCCTAGCCAGATGGTAGCTTGAATAAATCCAAAGGAAAAACCTTGGCTTCAATGTTGCGGGTTCTTGGATACCAACTACTCAGCTGATGGTGTCTTTGAACAAAGTCAGGTGCAACAGTGTGCAATGACCTTCTTATTAAAAAGATTTGGTCCTGTTTTAAGAACAGAAAAGGGTAACTGATAAGAACAGTGTTGTGGTAGAGATCTTAATTAGGAAATGAATTGTTTACTTAATGCCTTACCTGCAAGCAGGCTGACTTACGGCTTAGAAACCCTGTAGGCGGCTGTATTTTGTATATGTAACTGACAGATGGTTGCATTTTTTTGTTGTTGTTGATACTATCCTTGACAGCTGCTTATATAGTCATGGGAAAGAAAGCTAGTAATTTCCACATGATTTGAAATCTGCCAAAAAATATAGCGCATTAGGTGGCTTTTTGGTGTTTTTTCCCCTTCAGTGTCATTTCAACAGTGATTAGAGATCAAGCCATCAATCACTAAATTTTCACAAGTACTGCAGCACTGCTTGTCAGAATTGGGAGTGGTGTTGCACTTCTGCTCGTTTACCCTTTCAAATACATCCATTTAAGTAAACTAGTACTTCATATCTGTATCGTCTCTCTTCAGCAAAGTGAGCATTGCTGGCTATTTCAAAACAGCTTAAATTCTGTTTTTCTGTTGTAGAAAACCCTTATCAGCAGCTGCCTTGTGATTGTCACGGCAGTATGCCTGGGAAGACAGCAGTAGTTCTTGGTCCCCTCTGGTAAGTACAGAACACAGTGAGGAATCAGAATAATTGAGGCTGGGAGGACATCTGGAGGTCACGTTCACTCACTTAATAGAAATGCAAGTCTGTTGGATATTTTAGCATTACTAAAGGAAGTGTAGCAATCAGGAGTCATTCAAGAAAGAGTTAATGTATGGCAGTTTCTGAATTTAGTATAGGTTGTTCAGTTTTTGGTTATGGTCATAGAGTTCAAACCGGTTAATATATAACAAATTCACTCTAAATTTCATGTTTACTGTGACTGTTTTAATACATCCTGCACAGGAGAACCTGGCTCTGTGTTCTTCTAGTTGCCAAATGTCAAGCAGCTCTATTACTTGGTACTTGCAGAAAATGTATGTAGTAAATCCTTACATGTGCTGACAGTAGCAAATAATACACTACTTGATACTTAATACTTACTCTGATTTCTCACAGGAGAAAATTTTAAATCCTTCACTAAGTCTTTTAATGGCTTCAAAGCAAATTAAAAATAGTTGACAATTGCCAGTACCTTTCTTCCAGACAAAAAATAGGGTAAGATGACTTTCTCAACATAGTTGGGCAAGTCAGTGGCAGAAATAAAATTCCTGAGATGGTTTTTAATGTGAGATCAATGCTGCTGTCCTTGGAAACAAAGCAATGCTGTATTGCTGCAGCAAGAACACAGTCAGGTGCAGCGCATTGGTGTAATGTCATTGCTAAACAATTTGGGTGAGAGATTTTTTTAAGGAAACTTTTTTTGCTTTCATTAATAGGTCTAAACTTCTCACTTGTCTTGTGTTTCTTAGGTCAGGAGCCCTTTTTAATACTGGATTCCTCAGAAGAATGCTGTTTGAGGCGGTCCAGTATGGCTTAGATGAAACTCAGCCGCTTTTGAAGACGTTAGTTTGTGAAGCTGAGTGTACAACTTTAAAGAATTTTTCTACCCATAGTCCTTATGATGAGAACAAACAAGGTAAGAAAACCAGCAGTTGTTTTGCAAAAAGTCTGACCTGGTGGTGATTTTAGAGAGAGAATGCTCTCTGATAACTTAATGCTAACAGCAGTGTGAGCATTAGGTAGGTACACGTTAGGTCAAGAAAATATTTGTTGCTTTGAATCCAGTGCAGGAGTTGTCTATGCTGTAAAAAGAGCATGGTCTGTCAGAGCCAGAGTGCTGGATTTAAACATCTTCAGTCAGTACAGCAGATTGTGAAACAAGTGAATATCATGCAGGCAGACTGACCACCGTGAAATCCAGCACGTTCCCCACAGGAGCCGGAAACAGCACGTGTCTGTCCGTCCTCTGTGTACCCTGCTGCAGACCTGGGAGCCCGTGCCATTAGGAAGAGAACTCGGCTGGCCTGCTCTGCGTTCTCTGCAGGAATTGCAAATCACTGCACCAAAAGAAATAGTCTTCCCTAGGGGAATGCTGTTTTACCATAAAATGAAATTGCTTTGACTATCCCAATGCTGATTGCTCAATCAGATAATGACAGGACAAGGGGGAATGGTTTTAAAATAAAAGAGGGGAGATTTAGATTAGAGGTTAGGAGGAAATTCTTCCGTTCAGAGGGTGGTGAGGCACTGGCACAGGTTGCTGTGGTGGTTTTACCTTGCTAGGCTGCTGAACTCCACCACAACCGCTATCTCACTCCCCCTCCTCAGAAGAGGAGGGGAAGAACAAAAGGAAAGAAACAACTCACAGGTTGAGATAAGGATAATTTAATTAAAGGAAAAATAATTATTAAGGGAAAATTATTATTAATTAAATAATTTACCTAAAGGGAAAAACCAAAACCAAGCAAAGGCTGTGTGGAAGCACAGAGGAAAGAAATTACTCTCTACTTCCCACCAACGAGCGATTCTTGAACACGTCCTTGAAGCAGGGCCTCAATGCACATAGCCATTGTTTGGGAGGACAGATGTTTTCACAACGAGAGCCCCCCTCTCCCCTATTCTTCCTTTTTGCACCTTTTATTGCTGAGTGTGACATCGTATGGTATGGAATATCCCTTTGGTTGGTTTAGGTCAGCTGCCCTGGTGATGTTCCTTCCTCACCTCTTGCCCACCCCCAGCCTGCTGGTTCTGGGGGGGTTAGAGAGAGTCCTGATACTGTGCCGGCACTGCTCAGCAGCAGACACAACACTGGGGTGATACCAGTGCTGTTCTAGCTACAAGTGCAGAGCACAGCACTGTATGGGCTGCTGCACGGAAAGTTAACTCCATCCCAGGCAGACCCTGTACAGTTGCCCAGAGAAGCTGTGGATGCCCCATCCCTGGAGGTGTTCAGGACCAGGCTGGATGCGGCTCTGGGCAACCTGGTGTGGTGGGAGGTGTTCCTGCCTATGGCAGGGGGGTTAGAACTAGATGATCTTTGAGGTCCCTTCCAACCCAAACCATTCTGTGATCCCCTGATCCCCTCTAAATTCAGTTACTGAGCTGGTAGGTAAGTTACCCGTGTATGTGCTTCTTTAGGCTGCGATGTGGTAGACATTCTTTCTGTTTACCTAAGGTATTTTGCCATCCTACTGTTTTACAATAAGACTTAACTTTGATCTTTAATTGTATTCTAGAAGAGTGTGGCGTATATATTAAAACACCAGATACTTCAGCAGAATCCTGCGTGTTACATGGTAAGTAGATCATTTGGTGCAACTCCAGCAGCTTCAAATTAAAGTACAGTTTCAGTGATGGCTAAACCAACCTAGTGTTCACATACAATTTTTCTACATTCAATGATACTTAAGTAAAAGTTATTTTCCCACTGAATAATGATTTTACTTTTTCCAGAATCATATTTTCTGGTACAAGCCAAATGCTAAATACTGAATTATGCATACCTGGCCTCACTTGTTATTACTGAAAATGGTGTGTAATTAAATTCTGGCTAGATTTTAACTCTGCAAAATGTTATCTCATATAAACATACATAAAGGTGTGCGGTTGCTATGTGGCTTTTTTGTACTTCCTGTCTTTGGCTTCACTGGCATTTTTTGTGGACTTCACTGAATATTCAACAATTTCACTGGCATTTTTTGTGGTCCAGGAAAAAGAAAAAATAATGAAGTGGTGCGAAATGCAGCCAAGCGACAAAAATCTGACAACAGTGCTGAGCACCCTGCATTCTACTACAATATCCACAGACACAGTATTAAAGGAATGAACATGCCAAAGTAAGGCTTTAAGTTCCACCCTTATATTACTGTGACAACTAATATGTAGCTTGTATTGAATCAGCCTTACTGGTGTTAACTCCTTTTTAAATGGCTTTTTCAGGTTAAATAAGTTCTTAAACTATCTCTCTGAAGCTGGATACAGAGTCAGTAGGACCCACTTTGATCCCATGGGAGTTCGCACGAATGCGCCCTTGGCGCAATTTAAGACTATCCTTGTGAAGTACAGCACTCCCACATACACCGGGGGGCAGGCGGAAGGCCCTCTCCATCTCACTGAAGATGTCCACATGGGAGACTGGGTTCCAGCTGCTGCAGATGGCAAAGCAGGAGATGCTGAATTTCTGGAAGATGATAAATCTGGAGACACTGCCACCATGTTCACAAACGACTGCCCTACTCACTGTGCAGCTGATTAATGCAAATCGTCTTGGTCAGGACTTGGCAACTACACCCTGTTTGAGTACACCCGTACTTCTTACAGAAAGAACTGCATTTTGACAGTTTGAAGCACCTGCTATTTTCATTTGAGAAGACAGTTTAGAATTATGTAGCAGAATTTACCACTGAACACGGCGTGTGTGGTCAAGGTACTCTTGCTGTGGGAAAGTCTCTAGACAGTTCTTTCACGCTCACATCCACTTTTACACCAAGGCATTGTGGTTACCCCCAGATCTTTGTACAGCCTTATTCAAACTGCTAGAACAGAATCCGGAAGAGTGGATGGGGCCTAAAGTCTTAAGTGTTTCTGAACATAAGCTTAGTATGAAATGGACTACCATTCCTAAACCCTGACCTGTTAGAAATCAGAGGGAGGTCATGTTAAGATGGTAAAACAGTACAGAATGAAATGTGATGTGAACTGAAGCAAGCAAGAAATTGCTAACTCAGTGCCCTTCTAGCTCCACATTGCTCATGTAATTCGGCCTTCAGTTCCAATTTTGTAGTTCTACCTACAGGCAAGATCCTAACACAAGTGAGAACAGAAAGGAATGGTTACAAAACTGTTACATAAACTTCAGTTCTTAACCAAACTTCAGTGATTTGTGTTTAGTCACACTAGGTAATTGTCAGAGATTAAATTTGGTTGTATACCACAAGAAGGAACAGTGACCAGACACAAGTTGAAGTTCTGGAAAAATATGTTCATAATACAATCTTTGCTGTTACAAGATCTCTTCAGTGAATGAGCAAAGACGCAGTGTGTTGGTAGTCATTTCTGATTTCCTTAAATATATGGCAGCATTCCAGCCAAATAAGCTTGACTTTGTCCTTTTTTCCCCCACCCCAAAAAAAAACCTTTTTCTCAGATACCTGCATATGTTTCACTTGACTTATCACATTTGAAGTAGTAATTCCAGTTTTTCACAGGCTTCGTGTGCAGCCTAGCCCAGTGCCAGGTTCTCTGAAGAGATGGTGGTGAGGGATTATTCTTATTTTCCCATCCCAGAAGCTTTCATTAAGAGCATTAATTGTCTCATTGACAACTGAGTGCTGAATAGGAGTATTATGACAGATACAATCCTGATAGTGCAAAACTTAATAAGCTCCTCTCAGTCCAGAATTGTTACTGCCTTTTATAACCATCTTAAATTCATGGCTGCTTCTATAAGAGTTGTTATTTTCATTTATTGCCTTCAAAAACGTAGTGCTTTACCAAGGATAACTTGAGATCAACTTGGAAAGGTGAGTCTGAAGAAAAAGAATAGTTTTCAGTGTTCCACAATTGTTCTGAACTAAGTATATTTTTTAAGTGGAGAGGATGGTTAAAAGGTTTCACTTGCAGGTAATGCACTGCTCCCTTTAGTATTAGCGTGAGATGTAATCAGTCGCAAGATCACTTAACAGGAGCAGAGGAGCGTGCTCTAATTACAATGAAGTAGGCTGACAAGAAAATGTAACTCATGCCTTTGCAGGGAGTTGTTTTTGATTATTTTTGGCTTCTCCTAAGTAACAAGGTGTTGCACATCTGTCCTCTTTGAGGCAGTTATTTCTATATTCTTAGATGGACGTCAGAAGTGACAGAGAAAGCAAACTTCCAGCTCATCCACGCAGTTCAGGCTCTTTCCTCTTGTCAAATGGGGAGAAGCATCTGTAACCTGGCCCATGGAGGACCACCTGTTCCAGGAGCCTAGCAGCAAGGAGTTTGTGACTCAGGCCTGTTGGCCTTCCCTTTCTGTTCATTATTCATGTTGCTAGACCTGCCACGTTGCTTGTTGATCAGCTAGGATCGCTCTGGCGATAATTAATCGCTAGTGTTTATTCAGGGTTGTTGGCTGGGGGCTTCCTGTTCCTTGTCTCTGTTAGAAGGCATGGCCAACATGGTGGCCTCCTGCTGCAGGGACTTGGCTCTGGGGAAGCTCCCCAGCCTGCTCGGCTGCACCTGAAACCACCACCAGCAGGACCCAGAGCTGTTCTGGTGAGCCTGGGCTATCCACGGTGCCACAGTTGCCTGTGCAGAGCCTAAGTGAGGAGGAGCTGTTGGCAGGCTCCCTGCTGCTTCCCTTCACGTTCCTTCAGCCACCACGTGTTGGGTCAGGAGCACTTTGCCAGGCGCCTGTGCCACCAGCACACCACAAATCCTTGTCAGGGGCTTGAGATAAGCTCAGGAGTGATTTGACTGTTGAAACCTTTAAGGTACTGAAGTCAGTATTAGGTTATCAGCTCACCTACCAAACAAACACCAAAGGATGATGGAAAATGAAGTTCCTATAGGATGTGGTTGGTTATAGTGGCACTTCGCATGCCTTTTAGCTGAGGCATGTGTCTATCTACCCCTTGAGGGCTACTGCACAGGTGTAGCACAACTCCTGCTTCCTTTCCTGGCATGCTGGGGGTGGTGCTGGCACACAGCACGAAGGACAGAAGCAAGACCTGGGTTGGAGAGCTGTGGAGGAAGTGGGGCACTGGCCCCTAGTACGAACCTCCCTCAGGGTAGTACGAACCTGAGCAAACTTCCACTCTCAAGTATGTTTGACACAAAGAGCCAGTGGCAGATGCAGCTGGCACACCTTGCAACAGGGCTGCAGCACGAACTATATCCGATACTCTGCCTCTCAGTTTGCAGAGCAGGAAGTTGGTAATAGACTCTACCAAAAAAAAAAAGAGCATTACTTTCCCCATTTTCTAACCCCTGAAAAAGCAAGGTCTTCAACATCAACTCATTTGATCATTCTTCAACATTCCTCTAACCTTTCAAGTTAGAGGGAAACCAGTGGTCTGCAAAAATAAATACATGTGTAGGGAACTGAAATGCAGCTGTTTGTAATGAGCTTTAGACGGTCAGTATCATTAAAGTCCCATCATTCACAACATGCTGTTATTAATGCTCTTCAGTATTCTGGAAGAGTAAAGGTGATTCCCAAAATAGTTACCTTTGTGTTGCATCACACATTCAGGGCTGCTACTGTATTACCTCAAGCATCGGCTTCTTCGCTGAAAATGTTTTCAGAAACTGGTTTGATGTTCATCCAAACTATGAAGAAATACGTGTTTGAAATGCAGCAGAATAGCTGCATGCAAGCTCTCCAGCATTCTCTGGGTCTTCCCAGTTCAGCTGAGATTGAGGGCAACTTTAATGGAGATAAATCTCTTCAGAGGCAGCTTTGAAAATCGGTGTCAGCACAGCAAGCAGCCTGAGTACAGCCTGAAAGGGACCTCCCTCTTCCCCTGCCAGAGAGAAGTTAAGCTCAGTCCATCTCGGTATACCACACCTTTAGCATATGCAAGAATTTTGTCTTCAACTTCTTAAACCAGAAAACTGCAATCTGAGTTGTTTTATAGTTCTGTGTAATAAGTACAATTATTACAATTATATATGACAACATCAATATGAAGACAAGAACATGGAAGTTTTTTTAATTTTTTTTTTAGATAACGTACCTCAACCTACGTGATTTGTTAGAGCTATCCTATAGGTACTGTTTTTGTTTTGTTTTCTGTTGAACCTACTCAGTCTACAATTAAACACAACCAAAGTTGTTGCATTTAACTCAAGTGCTGTGAAAATCCTTGCGCTTCTCAGGATGCAGACCTCTGCGACAGGTTGTGGCAAAGTGGTGGAAGAGCCGTTAGCCTTTACTTGCCACGCACACGTGCTCCACATCACCTCTATTTCTCATTCACGGTGTGCGATGTGCATGGGAGTTCAGCTGGTTTCAGTGGACTGTAACAGTGCTAAAGGCCAAACTCGAATTGCATTCTGCTAGCCAGGATCAATATGCGTGGAGGTCAGCTACATCTACTCAACCTTCCCTCTGGAAAATCCCATATACGGTAGCACTAGCCCTCACACAACCAAAAACTAGTTAAATGTTTTTTTTTGTTTTTAAGAGGAAGCAGCATTGGAATTTCCATTAGTTCATTTATAACTTTTGCTTTTATTGTTAATTTATTAGAAGAACTTCAGCGTGATTGTAGTTGGATACTAGAGCTTACCCGTACCTAACACGCATCATGTACTTAAAGTAACATGGCTTAAAAAGATGGAATAGTAAAGTCATCTTGAAAATAAAATAGTTTATAGCACTAATGAGTCACAGTGCAATCAATGGTTTAATCAAACAACTACATTATATATAATATTTAAAGAACATAAATATTCAGTAAATTCACTACAACATGAACATGAAAAATAAAAGCTTCACATTCCCCCATACTTTTTTAAGAACTGGGGACAAAGTGACAGACGGTTCCTAAACAGACTGCTCAGCTTCACGAACACCTCTCTTGCTTAAGGGACTGGACATTACCTTAGCTATCACAATGGGCAGGTATGCTGCAACTAAACTAGACGTTTCCCCATAAATTTTAAAGCGTTTATAATCACAACACCCCCAGCCCCCCGGATTATATTCAGTGGACATGCACTAATAGTCTATACAATGCAACACTTCACCAGAAAGGAATGAGTAAAGTATTTAATTAAAAACTAACCCCCTGTGATCTGGGGCCTGAAAACTTCAGTTTCATTGTCACAAAGAAACAGGTGTTTCCAGTCAGAGAAAATAATTATTCAAAGAAGCCTGTGTAGTTTTCACATCGGGATAAAGCTGAACTATGACAGCAGTCAGAACAGACACGTATTTACAAGTGCTAAGCTTGAAAGACAGAAGGAATGGAAGGGTAGTTCCTTCCTGAGAGAGTCCCCGAGCAGTTGGATACTTACGTACCACATGCCAAAAGCTCAGTCTAACTACACACAAGACAAAGGAGCAATACCACATGGGTTCAGGTATATTGCTTCTCACCTATTACAGCAACTCTTTTGCCTCTAGCTTCAGATGCAAGCACATGAAGGCTTCATCAGCAAGTCTTAGAGCAACGGGAATCTCGCAGTAACACCATTCCCCTCAGACGGGATGCTAATAGGTACAGCAGCCCCCATGAAGTGACAGCAAGGTCCAGTGCCAGGGAAGAGGAGCTTAACATGCACATGAACAGCAGCTACTGGACTTCACGCAACAGCCTACTGCCAAGTTTTAAAACTTGAACCTAAATTTAAGACACTAAACGGTAAACTTTGTCAAGTACTAAAATTTTCTTCCAAAGTGCTATGCCACATTTGTTAAAGCTATGGTGCAAAAAAAAAAAAAAAAAAAAGTAATCTTAGAGCAGCTTGTGGTTGAAGTCCTCCCTACTCAAACTGAAGCCTAGATAAGCTCACAGCTGGGGTGGCAAGAATTCTATAAAGCAAAAGCATTTTGATGGTGCATTTTGTCAGTGTGCTGGAATTTAGAGGATTTATGTTCAACAGAAGTTTTCAAGACAGTTCTTTACAGAAGACTGATACATTCACAATAAAAATCTGTTACAACAGGGAACAGAGTAGGGCTGTAAAACTTCCAGAAGATTTCATTTAATTAAGCTTGTGAGGACAGGATCATCACTGCAACGAGGGCCAGATGGGAAACTGCAGCGTGAATCAAGACTGGGATGTTCTACACAGGGAAGGGCTCTGGGTTTGCTTTTTTCTGGTTTTGTTTGAACTATGTGTTAGAAAGCAGATCGATCTCACGAATCACCTTGCACTGAAGCCCAGTAAACAGCAAGGTTTTAAAGTGTCAGTTTTCTCACTATAGCTGTATTTGCTCACAAGAAATTGTCTGAATAATAAGTCTTTCCTCAGGAATCTGATCATCTCTAGCTGCAAGACCATCAGAAATCAATTCTCTACCATCTTTTATATGGATAACCATTAGCAAATTACAACGTTTAACACATTCCTTGGCATATGTTACTATTGAATAGACTTACTTAGCCATCCAATGCTCAATACTTCACAGAGGCTACTATAACTGTGTCAAATGTAGTAGAAATCCAGATTTACCTGGACAAAATTAAGACATTCCAAACTGGAACACTCATTCAGTTATCATGCATCGGGAACAAAAAAGCATGTCAAACACTGGAATGCACTGGAGAAGGTCATTTAGTCTCTTAGAGAAAAAAAGTCTAAATTAAATACAACCAAGAATACTGTCTAATCATATTAATAAGTATACCGAGAGAGCTTGAAGGCATCGCATGTATTGTCCATGAAGATGATGGTGGTGCCTGCTCTTAATATTGAAGAAGTCAGCTATAAAAACAGTCCCATCTCAGTTTTCCAGCACAGCTTATTTATGTTCCTTTGTTGGTGCATAGTACAGTTCCATGGGTTTGTTCACTTTCCAATACTTCTCACTGACCAGTTCCAAGGAGAATGACCCATTTAAAACCTGGAAGAGAACACCAGAACAGAAAAGAGAAGACCTGATAGCTTGCACACGTAGTACGGTATCACTAGAAAACCGCTTACATTAGAGCAGCGCACTGACTTAAAGAAGTCACTGGTGAGGTGGAACAAGTTATGGCTAAACACTCGGTGTCAAAAAGCAGCAATGCAAGCTATTTTGGACTCCTGACTATCTCACTAAAATAGTGCAGGAAAACTGTTTTGCTAATTTATATACAAAGTGAATATAGTTGTAAATGAAGTGAATTTCAGGTTTCCTGCGTCTGTAAACAAAGAGAGTAATAGGTGTGTATTTACACCAGAAACATCTACTTTTTTCTAAGGGACACTCCGCAGTCACATTTGAAAGCTGTTCAAAATAGATTCTTATTGTGAAGCATCTGTGTATCTCTTAACCAGAAGACTTACTTTATTCAAATGCCCAAGTATAAGACCAGGCTCAGAGTTCAGGGCAATACTGCAATTGGATTGTTGTTGTATCTGTATTCTCTGAAGTCAGCAGCTGAGAGGAGGGATTCTTCCCTAACTGTGCTCAGAGCAGCTCTTTCATACTGGAGTATAAGATTACGCTAAGGCGGAGAAATGCCACCCTTCAAGAGACACTTCCTGCTTCTAGGAAGTGCCATCTGCTCTTCAAAGAAGATTCTCAGATGAAAGGATGTTTTCCCTCTTCAATTATAACTGTGAAATAAAAGTTCAGGTCCTCACCTGGAAGAAGTCAGTAGTTGCTGGCCACACCATATTTCTCCCAAATAACGTATATGCCAAGCTTTGGCGATATACGCTTTCCTACAAAGCAAACTATCTGCTTCTGAATAAGCAACCTGGTGCTATGAATTTTATCCCTACGTCAACTCAGGAAAAGTCCAACTGTGTGGATTTTAATCAAATCTTTATCAAAAACGTACTGATGCTCAGTATCACTCTTATCACTTCTACTTACAGTGAACTGCCCGTTGGCAGTAGCTATGTAAATGGTATACTGCTTCTCACTGGCCGTGTCAAGGTTCATCTGGTTTGACTCTCCCTTGCTACGAAGCTCTTCCAGAGCCAATCTCACAGCTAGGTACTTGGACAGGTGATCAACGGTGGCATTGCCTGAGGTCTTGATGTATCTGCACCAACAACCACAAAGTTAATCAGACACTCATGTTATCGGTATGGGAAAAAGACATCTGGAACACCCCCAAACATTAAGCATCGAGTGTGAAAAGGCCTTTAAAGAGAGTTCACAAATAAGAGTACTAATTGCTTTCACCCGAGACATGCATGCAGCTTACCAAATAACATTGTTCCAAAGAGTCCTTACATCTTTTTGACACTCCTCCCACAGGCCTTGAGCTCTTTGTAGGGCAAAAACAGGGCTGCCCTGTCATCTGCTTGAAATGAAAAGCCTAATAGCAGGCTGCTAAGGGTTTTTGAGAACTGCTCACAACTGCTGAAATCTGCACATACGTGCAGTATGAAGTGCCCAGACATGAATCCATAAGGTGTGAGAGCGACACCACTCTCTGCACCTCTGCCCCTTGTACAAGGTACTCTTCCTTACTGCCTCGTTATCAATTCCTCTTTAATTCTTTATGCAAGAATTGAAGTCTGACACAAATGCTGCAGAGGCCTCTCCCAAAAGCTTTGCTTTCTCTTTGCCTTTCAGAACAACCCCCAAAACTCCCTTGCAACTCCAAACCAAAAAGAAAAGCTGGCTGAATCTTATACTATATTTTTAGACACCACAGAGAAATGTCTCATCAGAAGAAAATGCCAGGAAGAGATCTGAGGAAACTCCACAAGACTGCTCATTGCTCTGATCCAAAATTTGCAGTCTCTGCTCACACTGGATTATAAAAAAAATGTCAGGTAAAGCTTCTAGCCTACAAATCATGCTGACACGAAGCTGCTCCAAACACTGCTGACACTTATGCAAAGTTTGTTTATTCCCAAATAATCTTATAAGAAGTAAATATTATACCATCGTGATATTATACTATTATCCCAATATCTACTGTGAATTGCTAGAAACCCTTAAAACCACCTTTATCTCTGATCAAAAGCTTAAAACAGATGGCTACTGTAACACTATTTTTGATAGTAGTTGAGCAGTACCATCAACCACACATGCACATAGTTAAAAAGGAGGTGGTACGGCCGAAGCAAATTAATTTTAAAAAGCCCCAAAAAGCGATAGACAAGAAAACAAAAGCGACAAAAGATAACAGCAGAGCACACGAGAAGGAACAGAAGACATTTACCTCGTCTGTGCACTGTCATCGTTCTCCATGAGGGTAGGATGAGGCCTGAAGACTAATTCTATTTCACTAGCACCATCCATTACAGGGTCTAT